>NC_069499.1:417666651-418360818 GCF_027579735.1 Bombina bombina
GATAATTGACAGATTAAAGATTTGACTGTAGCTGTCTCTGATTTTGCGGCCATGCTCGGTCACGCCTGGAGACGCCCCCCAGAATACCAACTTTTAAAATGGAAACTATGAGAACTATTCTACCTTTTTGTTCAACAAGGTCGCTTTATGTCCACAATAGATTTACAGGGTGCTTACCTTAAGATCCCAATTCATCCAGGACATTACCAATTTCTGAGGTTTTCTTTTCAGGAAAAGAATTATCAGTTTGTTGCTCTTCCATTTGGTCTAGCTACAGCTCCAAGAATATTTACCAAGGTTCGCAGTGCCCTTTTATCTGTAATCAGAGTTCAGGGTAGTGCAGTATTTCCTTACCTGGACGATATCTTGGTACTAGTTCAATCTTTTCATTTAGCAGCGTCTCACACAAAACAACTATTGTTGTTTCTTCCTAGAAATGGTTGGAGGATCAATTTACCAAAGAGTTCCTTGATTCCTAAGACAAAGGTCACCTTTTTGGGTTTTCAGATAGACTCAGTGTCTAAGACTGATATCAGCTTGCCTGAACCTTCAGTCTCTCCCATTCCATTCAGTGGCTAAGTGTATGGAAGTACTAGGCCTCATGAATGCAGCTTTGGATGCAATTCCATTTGCTCGCTTTCATATGAGACCTCTTCAGCTTTTAGCTGTGCCAATGGTGCAAGGATTATACTCAGATATCCCAAGAGATATTCTTAGATCCCAGTATGCACCTATATCTAACTTGGTGGCTGAATCACCAGTCTATTATTCAGGGGACTTCTTTTGCTCATCCTACCTGGTCTGTGATCACCACAGATGCAAGTCTTTCAGGTTGTGGAGCTGTCTAGGGGTATCTGACAGCACAAGGAATTTGGAATCCTCTGGAGATGAGGTTACCAATCAATGTTTTGGAACTCCGTGCACTCTTCATGCTTGGCCTCTATTGAAAAGGGAAAACAACGGGAAAAATATATAAAAAGTGCAAAAACTAAAAGGAATAGGCTGATGATTTAATTAGTATCATGAAAGTCCAAAAAATTACCAAGTCAGCTAGCATAAGGGAATCCCATTTGAATTTATTAAACCAAACATATTTGACCCCTTCTATTTTACATAGATGGAATAAAAAAATACCCGGATACTAACACATTATTTTTGGGGCTGTCCCTTTATTAACCAGTTATGGGGTGAAATTAAGTATTGGCTATCTAAGATCATAAAGGGAAAAGTGGTTTAAAATCTAGAAACAATAATATTCCTGCTCCCCAAGACTACCAAGTATATAAATAAAGAATTTATTGATTTTATAATTCTGGTAGGTAGACAACTGATAGTGAATAAGTGGATCTCTAAGAAAGCTCCCTCTGTGGTTGAGTTTAAAAAAGATCTATAATTGTTTAATACTTGAGCAATGTACAGTAGAGATTAAACAGGAATGTGAATTCAAATTGTTCCTGAAAATATGGCACAGCCTTATTAAGTCCTATTCTTTTGAGACACAAAAATATATATTATCCCCTTTTTTCACAAATGCAATATTAATTGGGGAATACGCAAAAATGTTTTGATGTAAGATTGTTTTTTTTACTTTTCTTTTTTTCTGGTGAGAATCTGAGAGGTTTTGTTTTTTTCTCTTCTTTCTGTGTTGTTTTGTTCTATAAGAGAGTAAAATTGTAAGAAAATAATTTGAAGACTTTTACTTTTGTAAAGTTTAGTGAAGTTATAGTTATATGAACATTAATAGCTTACGTCCAAGAATCCAACTATAAAGAAGTTATATATTGGATGGCTATTTGAAATATCTTTGACCTTGCTGAAGTTTTGTTTGAAAATGTTTTTGGACTTACAAGGATGTTAAGGACTTGTCTACAAGGACTTTTATTATGTAAAAAAATCTTATTATTAAGTTTTGTGTATAATGCATTCATTTTCTGTGTTGGAGAATATTGTTGTTTTTTGTTTTAAAGACTTAGGAGGTTTTGGGTTAGGGGTCTAGGAGGTATTTTGCGATGGGGGGTTGTGGAGGTTGATAGGTTAGCGGGTATTATGCGATGGGGGGTTGTGGCAGTTTAGAGGTTATTAGAGTAGGGGGCTTATTGTGATGGAGGTTAACACGCAAGTGTAGGTGCTATGTTTTATTTAACATCACTGCTCCATTGAATTCAATGGAGTTACTGTGATACTGCAAACGCATTATCCTCTGGTTAACTTGCACGAAACGACATGCGCAAACAAGTGCAAACCTTTTACTTTCAACTTGTAAGACCAGCGCTAACCAATACGCACAAAAAAGTTAAACTAGCAATGTTAACACTCGAGCGGGAGCGGAAATTGCTTCTCTACTTGTAATCTAGACTAAATAGTGTCACTCCTTTATATAGCTCACTATTACTAAAACATAACTTTTAATAAATGCTCACATCATAAAAACAGGCACAGTGAGGGATAAAAGACATGTTTCGGCTTACGCCGTAATACAAGCTAAAGCTCTGGCACAACTAAATACACTATATACAAAGTGATTCCATTTCATTGGCTAAATCTTCAAAAAACAAAGGGCAACTCCCTAAAAGGTGGCTGAGAAGTTAATGAGTAGCGGTCTTACAACCACTGCCTCTTGACGTTTCTGGTGAGCCAAAAAAAATTTGGCCGTAGAAAGCAGCATCCGCTGCTTTTTAAATCTAACTCAGAGTCTTAATATTGCTATATACCACACAGCCATAGGCTGCACAATCTAGTGACTCATTTTTTTGTATATATTTATTTATTAAAGCATTGTTGTAAAAAAGAAAAATACAGGCAAACACATCGGCTGATTACCGTAAGTCTTTACAGCTTGAGAAATGTCAGATACGGGAGATTAGCAGAGATAGAGGTATACACTGTTTACAGGTTGCAACGGTATTATTGATAATGCAGGTACAACATACACAATAAGGATTTCATAAGAGACATATGGAAGAAGGGCAGGTCAGTCTCTTTAGTCTCAATTGTGATGCCATGTATATGTACTTTTACATTATGTTCGCTGTTTGAGGGAAAGAAAAAAGAGGAGATGCCTGGATTTAGAAAATTAGGATAGGAAAGAGAGAAAAAGGAAAGTGAAAGAAGGAAAACCAGTCAAAGTAGAAAGCAATTGGTGCTGAAGAGTCGTTTAGGGAGGAAAGGGGTCATTGTATAAGTCCTGTTAGACTGGGGATGGAAAGTCTGCATTTTGTGAGTTTAGTGTGTCCCAATAAAATTTTATATTATGAAACATGTCTAACCTGCTTGTTTATAATAAAAATATTCTTCCAACGAAAATAACTCTTGTGTTCTTTTCTTCCATTCTGAATGGGTAGGTAGTGTGGTAGATTTCCAGTTCATTGCAATTAGTTATTTTGCTCCATTTAAACAAATTTTAAGGAGTTGTAGGCATAGTTTAGATATACTTTTGGGTCTATCTTTAAATAACACTATCTGGGGTGTGAGTTTGAAAGTGAGGTCAAAAATTGGTCTCAAGGCCCTCTCCAAGGAGGTCCAGAAGATGCTCAGATGGGGGCATGACCATCAAATATGGGACATAGTGCTGACCTCTCCACAGCCCCTCCAACATTGGGGTGATGAACCACAGAATATCGATTTTAATCTGGAAGGGGTGAGGTACCATCTTGACATAATTTTATAATTAACTTCTAGGATTTGGGTGGACGTAGAAGATTTGTGGGTAAAGTCAAACATTCTAGACCAATCTTTCTGAGGTATGTCTATTGCCAGTTCTTCCTGTCAACTACTTGTAAAGGTAGGTGAATGTCTGTAAACACAGTCATCTAGCAACCTTCTAGACACAGCAAGAGAGCCTTTCAGGGTTGTGTTTTGTCAGAGTTCTTCAAATCTAGTAAGAGGACAAAGGAATGAGGACGTATGAGGTGAGTGGGTTAAGAGGTGATGTAGTTGTGAGTATTTCAGCCAATGAGTGAATGAACCCCCTAGGATTTCAGAAAGCTCCTGTCTAGGTTTTAATTTCGCTTGGTGGAGAAAGTGGAGAGGAGAACCCTAGATATTTGTATTGAGTGCTACCCGTGGTGTCCTGCAAACTCTGCAATAGTTCGGTGTTTTGGAAGACCAGGGGCATGGGAGAGAAGAGGGAGGAGATTCCTGTTATCCGATTAATAATACTATCTCATGTAGAGAAAATGTGTTTATACAGTGGGGAAGTTTTGGGTTTTACCAGGCGGCAATCAGATGGTAATCAGCAAAGAGGGCCTACATGTGGAGATTTGAGAATGTGTGAATTTAGTGGTATCCACGCCTTGTCCTGGAGACTCGTGTGCCATTCTAAAATTTGCTGGAGTGTGTTCGCTTTGTAGTACCAAAGTATATGGGGTACTCCCAATCCCCCTCCTCTCTTAGATCTAAACAGTGTGTTCCTGGCCATGCTAGGTTTACGATCACTCCAGATGTATTTGCTAAGGATGAGCTGTAGTTGTGAGTGGAACAAGTGAGGTAGATTAATAGGGACTGTTTGCAGTAAATATAGGATGCTTGGTAGGATGGACATTTTAGTTACTTTTATTCTACCCCACTAGGAAATTGGCTTCGGTTGCCAGTTTTGGCAATCTTTTTGAATGGTCTGTAAGAGCGGATAGAAATTAGTGAGGAGATTTTAGGGGTAAAATTGATGCCTAAATATTTTATGCTCTCTTTAACTGGAAGGGGCAAATCTTAGAAAGTTTGTTTAATCTCTGGGGGTCAAGTTAATGTTCAGGACATTCTTCAAGAAGAGGAGGGATGGAGCTTAATGGATTTGTAATAGTTAGCATAATGTAAACTGCATATAAGATAATTTTGTAGTTATTTGGCCTTATAAGGATTCCCTCAATATTATGATTTAGTGTAATGTGTGCTGCAAATGGTTCCATCACCAGGGCAAATAATAGTGGGGATAGTGGACACCTCTGCCGTGTTCCGTTGTTGAGCTGTAGCATAATCAATCAGGTGTAATGTCCTGATTGTGTTGTCTCTGGCCTCTTGATGCAGAAAAAAAGTCAACCTGATCCACATGCACCAGTTGTGGCAGGTACATGTTTATTCTATTAGCTATTTTTTTTGCATATATCTTGTGCATATTTATTAATGAGATAGGGCGGTAGTTTCCAGGTTCCTGTGAGGATTTATCCAAGTTATGTATAAGATTAATATGATACAGAGTTCTGGTAACATGTGGTTGATACTATATAGGACCCAATAAACACAGTCTCATCGCTTATATAATCTACAGGAAATTGGCATATATTTCCATAGTACACACAATTAACATCTTTGTTTCACATTCAGTATATTTTCCACTTTATAGGTATGCAAATTACGTGAGGCTTTAGAGACAGCCTCAGCTGATGCGGCGACAGAGAACTTGCTCTGGGACATACTGTCCATGCTAACAACTTGTTCAAAAACAATTCTTATGCCTTAATTCACAGGCACATACCTTCAGTGAGTCAGATAACTTTGGAAATAGACTCCCTTGTCTGCGGCCAGGCACTGTAATCCTTATGCACCGTCTGTGTAATCACTCGTCCTCTGGAGCCGCCCCAGTGATATGTGTCTCTGATGCAATCTGTTACCTGGCTGTTCCCCGTCTGATTCGTTAGTGACTTTACCGGGGGGGGGGTGACTAAGCCCATTCCTGATAGGTTAGGAGCAGTACAACGAGCGAAGGCTTGCTGGTCGTGTAAGTTAAAAAAGAAGAAGGGAAGAAAAACTTTCACTCTGTAGTATAAAACAGACTTTTATTTATTTCTTTAAAAATGGGACAGCAACTTGTCAGACGTAAATTTTCCTGAAATCACAAAAGAACAACTATCTTTTCTTAAAAGCCCTATCTCCTTCCTCGAGATCCGTAAGACCATTAAAGACCTTCCCACCGATAAAGCTCCAGGACCAGACAGTTATACAACCTATTATTATAAAAAATACATAGATCGATTCTCCCCACATCTCCTAACTCTTTTCAACTCGATATCTCCCGATAACCCTTTCTCCACACAGACATTAGAAGCATACATTTCCATTATCCCAAAACCAGGAAAAAAAACTAACTATGTAGAAAATTATAGGCCAATTTCCCTACTAAATACAGACCTAAAAATCTATGTCAAAATACTTGCAGTACGATTAAATACTATTTTGCCACAGCTGATTGGAAAAGATCAGGTTGGATTCGTCCCCACTAGAGAAGCCAAAGACAATACGGTCAGAGTAACCCAACTGATTGAATATGCTGCACATAAAAATATTCCACTCTTGGTCCTGTCAACCGACGTGGAGAAAGCGTTCGACCGCGTCGGTTGGCAGTTTCTAAAGGCAGTAGTCCAAAAAATGGGTTTGGGGCAGGAATTTATAGACCGGGTATTTGCTATGTATTCCACTCCAACTGCCAGAGTCCACATTAACGGCTCCCTTTCAGACTCATTTAATATCACAAATGGCACTAGACAGGGCTGCCCTCTATCCCCTCTTTTATTTGCCTGTGTAATAGAAGCCCTAGCTCACAAAATTCGTAATCACCACCGCATTTCGGGTCTACGAATCCAAAACTCACATCACAAGCTTATGTTATATGCTGATGATGTTTTATTTTGTATAACAAATCCCATAACTACCATCCCCCACATTCTCCATCAGTTGGACAAATTCGGACTAGCTTCTAACTTCCTAATTAACAAAAGCAAATCTGAAATTATGAATATTAACATACCACAAACAGATATAGATCTAATTAGACAAATATGCCCATTCCGTTGGCAACAAAAATCACTTAAATATTTAGAAATCCAATTAACACCAACATCAGAACAGCTTTTCTCTCAAAACCATAAACCTCTTCTTATAGGGATAACTGCAGACCTATCCTCCTGGAAAAGAAAACACATCTCCTGGATAGGGAGGATCAACGTCATTAAGATGAGCATTCTCCCTAGACTTCTTAACCTCTTTCAAGCCCTACCTATACCTCTTCCATCAACTTATCTGAATACACTACAGTCAAACATTCTAGATTTTATCTGGCACAATACTAGAGTGAGAATCGGCAAAAAAATAATGCTACTCCCCATTGGTATGGGAGGACTGGGAGTCCCTGACCTCTACCAGTACAGACAAGCTACTTTTCTCCAGCGAATAGTAGACTGGTTCTAAAAATCTACACAACAAAACATAGGTCCAATTAGAGCATGGTATGACCCAAAATCAGCATCTAGGTCAATTATGCTGGTCACCAAAAGACAGAGACAAATTTCTAAAATTCTCCACACAAACCATATCGGAAACATTTAAAACTTGGGACAAGATTCTGATAGAATACCCTAATATATCATCCAAATTCTCACCCTTGACACCCCTAACGCACAACAACGAATTCCAACCTGGACTTTCGATAATCCCTAGACTCATAGGTACCCCTCTTAGATCCTTGCAAATTCACCACCTTGGAAACGAACAATACTCCCCTAATGTAGACAAGCTAATTTCCACAGGCTTCTTTGTGTTCAAGGAGTGGCTTTTCTACAGACAATGCAACTCTTACATTTAATCTCACCCTCAATCTAAAAATATGATCAGGTCAATGACATCTTTCGAATCCCTATGCCATAAAAACACCCCGGAGGCGGAGCCGGCCGTCGAGAGTAATGGCCGCGCACTAGTGTGAGCTCCGGGAGCCGATGCCCATATCTTCATGAGGCGCAAAGCAGAAAACCAACAGCAGCCTTGTAGACACTCGTAAACCGGTGTGGACCAGATACCGGACAAAACTAGGCAACAAGAAAATCTCAGGAGACATAAATGCGCTGACTTCAATAGCGCTCTGCAATAAGGCCTAACCAACAGCGGCCATCTTTTTCCACACGGCTGTAAATTTTCAGCTACGCATGAGGCTAAAGCTGCAGTGGTAAAGGGTAATACCCGATCCAGGACTTAACCGGACAAAAACTGACCAAAGGTAATTGCGGCAGTAGCCGATGGGGGTTTAAAACAAAAAAAGCACAGATGAAACTTCTGGGGACTCTTTGCAAAATACATATGGTGGGGTACTGCAACACGAGGGGCTAAGAACTAGAAATCTTAATTCACTTGCAGCCACATTGTGATGACACAATTAAGTATCAACTGGTAGATCACACTATCTAGGTTACAACCTACAGAGATGTAACGGACACTTCTTAACCTGATCACAGCCCACTTTGTGGGGGAGATTCTATAGTACCCACCAGCACTAGATGCTGAGAAAACCCTGCATAAAATACCCTTTACTCATCTACAGATTTATTGAAAATTTTACTAAACCAGCAAGTACCTATTATAGAGGAACAGAGATGTCACCAAAGAGAGCATCAAAAGTAGGCAAAGACATTAAAAAACCTGCTGCTGCACGCAGCTCGGTGAGCTCCTTTTTTAAAATGTCAGACACCCAACCTCCTAGTTTGACAGCAGAACTTTCACAACAACCCACAGCATCTGCATCAAGCAGTGAAGATAGCGACACAGACACTCCAGTCCAGCTCTCTAAAGCGTTCCTGGCTACCATACCTTCTAAGAATGACCTAGACAATATTGTGGTAAAAGTCAGAGAGTGTATCAAAGAAGAAATGGCCAGCTTGAGAAAAGATATCACAGAAGTGGGAAATCGGGTTGAAACGCTGGAGGAAGATGTAGAATTTAATCAATCTGAGATATCCACATTGCAAACTACCACACAGACACACGACTTATTAATTATGCAGCTGCAGGACAAACTGGAGGACCTGGAGAACAGGGAACGCCGCCAGAATCTACGCGTTAGAGGGATTCCAGAATCTGTCATACCAAACACCATCCCTGAGTTCCTGAAAGGCCTTTTTGTATCACTACTGGGCTCCACATCCGAAGTGGACATGGATATAGATAGAGCTCACAGAGCGCTCAGGCCTAAACCGGCAGATCAAGCTCCACCACGCGATGTGGTCCTTAGACTTAAAAGCTATCAAACGAAAGAAGAAATACTTAAAGCGGCTAGACAGATTAAGGACATAACCTTCCAAAATTTCCACCTGCAAATATTTGCGGACCTAGCCCCCCGCACTTTACAGAGACGCAGGGAATTCCAACCACTAACATCTATGCTCAGAGCCAAAGCTATTCCGTATAGGTGGGGGTTCCCCTGCTTTCTCAACATTTCCTATAAAGGAGTAAAACACATCTGCAAAACACCAGAGGAAATCTCAGAAACATGTGTAACATTGGGGCTGGACCCCCCACCCTCTGTGGCAACCAGTGGTAACCCTGAATACACCGATCCAATGAACCCCACAAGACCACTAAAACCGCCTTGGCAAAAACAAAGACCCAGTAAGACTGGGAAGATGCAGGAGGTTCTAAATTCGGATAACACCTGAAGATCCAACTCTACAGCTGGGTGAGGTAGATTCACACTTTTTGCAGAGGTAGACCAAGATGAACATTTGGCCCTCTCTTTTTCCTTATAGTCAGAAATGTTTAAGTTCCAAAAATGGTTTACTTGTTAAAGATCTAAAGAGAAAGAACTTATTGACTGCTACATCACATAAGACTATCTAGTTCTCTAAATGTTTATTAATATAAAATGGGATAGGCTATTCTTTCCCTATTGAGTGACATTTTATGTCATTTTACTTGTTTTTGTTTAAGTTTATATTGTTGTTTTGTTGTTTGTTTGTTGTTTTTTTCCACAGGATACAGAGACATGCTATACTGCTTAACGTGAGGTTTATCCACACCATAACATTAACGAGAACACCTCTTTATCAACATGATAGGATCAGAGTTATAAGGTTCCCTACTGCATCTCCCCATAGGTCAGCCCTGGGTATTCGCTGAGCTATGACAAGCAGAAAACAGGTTAGATTCATGTCACAGAATGTTAGAGGGTTTAACAATCCCCACAAGAGGCGGGTAGCTTTTGCTGACATTACACATAGGCAAATTGATATATTATTTTTCCAAGAAACCCACTACTTGAAAGAACAGGAACCTAAATTCTTCACAACCCTATATCCCACCCATTATCATAGTAGCCATCCAGATAAAAAAATCTCAGGAGTCAGTATCTTAATACACAAGTCACTACCATTTCATATGCAGCAAATGGAAAGGGACAATGAGGGGAGATATGTGGCCATACTGGGCCTGCTATATGGCAAACCAACCACGTTAGTCAATGTTTATGCCCCCAACACCCACCAGGCAACCTTTTTCCGCAATATTTTTAATAAAATTTTAGCTTTCCACAAAGGTTCATTAATTATAGGGGGCGACTTTAATACACCATTAAACCCACTTTTAGACAGTTCAACAACTCAAACCCAATTATCGAAAAAAGCGCTTAAATCTATTAGAGATGACCTACTGTTGCTAGGAGTACACGATCCATGGCGTGTTCACAACCCTACTAGTAAAAGTTTTACTTTTTATTCAGCATCTAAGCGATCCCATTCACGCATTGACTATATCCTCATAGACCACCTAACTATATCCTCAGTCACACATACCGATATCTCCCCCACTGCATGGTCAGACCATTCGGCTGTCATATATACCACACAATGGACTTCCCTTCCTTTCAGGCCCTTCCAATGGCGTTTTGATGACGCCTTACTTAATGACGCTCCCACTTTTCAACAAATAAATGCAGCACTAACTGAATACTTCTCAAGCAATAGTACTCCGGACATTGCCCCAAATATTCTGTGGGAAGCCCATAAATGCTTTCTAAGGGGTGAGATAATAAAAATTAAAGCCACACAAAGAAAACATCTTCAAAAATGCCATCAGGATCTTACCGACAAATTCCAACAGCTTGATAGGTCCCATACACTGAACCCCCAAGATACATCACTGAAATCCCAAAGAGAACAAGCTAAAAACAACCTTATGACATTCTTAGAACACACGGCACAAACACAAGCTTTAAAACTAAGACAGAAGTTTTTTGTGGAGGGTAATAGACCTGGCAAATTACTGGCGAGAGCGCTTAAAACTAGACAAGCCACGCACTTTATCGCCGCACTACAAGATGAGAACAGAGGCACCACAGTAGATTCTTACAAAATAGCTGAGATATTTAGAGGCTATTATGCGGCCCTTTATAATTTGGTCCCCTATAGACATAAAGAGAACCATAGAGCACAATGTCTTGAGTACCTAGACCGGATAACTGTACCTACTATCACATCTGAGGACCTAGAGTCCCTCACCGCCCCAATCTCAGTAGAGGAGATTAATACAGCAATACAGTCCTTGAAAGCGGGGAAGAGTCCGGGTCCTGATGGACTCACAAACTCCTATTACAAAAAGTTTAAACACCTGTTACTACCACATCTACTCTCTGTTTTTAATCAGATCGACCAAGAACCTAAGCTTCCACATTCCATGCTTGAAGCTATAGTGACTGTTATACCTAAACCGGGTAAAGATCCCACAATCCCCTCAAACTACCGCCCGATCTCACTTCTAAATGTAGACGTGAAGATTTACGCGAAGATCCTAGCCACCAGAATCAATAAATTCTTACCCCGGCTGATCCATCCAGACCAGGTGGGCTTTGTGCCGCAGAGAGAGGCAAAAGACAATACCGTAAAGGTACTTCAATTAATGCAATACGCTACTAATCACAACATACCCTCTATTCTACTTTCAACTGACGCTGAAAAAGCTTTTGACAGACTGGACTGGACCTTTCTGACTTTGACTTTAAAAAAATTCGGCTTCCCTGACAGTTTCATCTCCAGAATATTTGCCCTATACTCTAACCCAACGGCCAAAATTAAAGTAAATGGGATCCTGTCTACCTCATTTACTATATCAAATGGCACCAGACAAGGCTGCCCATTATCCCCTCTACTATTTGTCCTTTCAATGGAAATTCTAGCCACAAACCTACGACGCAACCCTGATATTCACGGATTTAACATAAGTTCCACCCACCATAAGCTTGCACTATACGCAGACGATTTATTGTTGACTCTAACACACCCATTCACATCTCTCTCTGCGGTTCAGAGCTCCCTGGTGGAGTTTGGCAGATGCTCCAATTATTCGGTCAATCATACTAAATCAGAAATCCTTCCTATTAACCTAAATAACACAGATATTCAAAAACTTCAGACCCATGTACCCTATCAGATACAACAGACAGCTTTAAAATATTTAGGTATCTACCTTACTAGCGACAAACAAAAACTAATTGATCTGAATTATGAAACTTATGGCCAGTATCCATAGAGACACGTCCTTATGGTTACACAAACAAATATCGTGGCTAGGCAGAATTGGAGTAACTAAAATGACCATTCTCCCAAAGATACTCTATCTATTTCAGACTCTCCCTATCCCGCTCCCAGAAGCATATGTTTCCAGGCTTCAGACAGTAGTGAATTCGTATATCTGGAGAAAACGCCCACCCAGAATTGCCAGAACTACCCTTTACCTACCAAAAAAATGTGGGGGCCTAGGAGTACCAGACTTATCTAAATACCGGAGTGCAGTATTTCTAAGAAGAATAGTAGATTGGTGCACACTCCCCTTAAACTATAATAGACTTTGGGTTACACTGGAACATGACCTCACTAAATCCGTTCAATTAGGATCATACTGTTGGCAGCCTAAGGGGAACCAACCACTATTGACTAAAGAATACCCAATAATAAAAGAAACATTCGAAGTATGGCTACACGTGCTCCACAGACATAAACACATATCTACGATCCCCTCTCCCTTGACAACTGCACTGTCTAATGCTGACTTTCCAATAGGGATGTCCTTAACGCCAAAAATACCGAGTGGTTTAGACTGTCTGCTCCCACTATACACTTTAATTGATGAGGGAAAACTGGTCCCCAGACAACACCTAGAAGAGCTGTCTACCACACGTTTTACAAATTGGTTAAGATACCTACAACTTAAACACTTTATAGACTCCCATGGACACAAACATCTGATCATAAGAGACCGTACTACACTAGAGAAATATTGCACTCAAGACTTTCCACAGACGCATATGATCTCCTCTCTATATCAACTCTTACTCATACCTCAAGAGATTTAAAAATCACCAACAATCAGCTCATGGCACAAAGAACTCCCATACACTCTTACTGAACAAGAATGGCTACTAGTATTTCAAAATACAGCGAAATCTGCTCACTCAGCAACCTTATTAGAAACAAACTATAAATTTTTGCTACGTTGGTACCTTACTCCACATAGGCTAAAATTCATCTTCCCTGCGGCGTCAGACAGATGCTGGAGAGGATGTACAGGCAAAGGGACCCCCTTCCACATATGGTGGGAATGCCCTAAAATAGAAAGTTTTTGGAAGAGTATCAATGATGAGTTATGTAAGTTGCTGAACTATGATATTCCATTAGACCCCATAGTATATCTATTTCACGTTATTCCCAAATTCCCCTTCAAACAGCACACAACACTCTTCCAATTGGCTATATGTAGCGCAAAACAAGTTATCCCCAGGCTATGGAAATCAGAATCCGAACCAACGTTATCGATGTGGCTAGCACAAATGAGAATTAACTTAACGTTAGAAAGGTTTTATTATTATACAGTGGGAAGACTAGATTATTTTGCAGAAATGATGTTTTTTTGGGAATCACATTATCACCTTAGAACATAGCAAAACAAGAGGTCCACATACACTGATGCGGCATTCCTTTCCCCGCCCCCACCCCTTATCTACCTTACTTACCTTATCTGCCTACTTGACATTAGCAGGCCCTGACACAAGAGGTTACAAGGCAAACAAATATTTTGGAAATTGCTACATATATATATATATGCGTGTACTCTTTAAGTTGTTCACTACATAAGAGATGGACATTGAAAACACTTCACTATCTTGAATTTCTAGGTATGATGCTCTCTAACTGTTCTGGAAAATAAATTTACGACATAGTTCTCAATTGATACAGGGACCCAAGAGAAAGATTATGTAACAAAGCAGTAACTCTGATAGACTTGAACAATATTCTACTCCCTATTTTTGTTTTGTTTTTTCTCGTACTTTTTTGTGTATATTGTATTTGTTTCTGTGGAGAAACCTTTTATATGTGTATTTGTATTTGTCTTTTGACGTCCTGTACACCTTTGATATAACTCAATAAAGAAAAGATAAATATAAAAACACCCCAACTGCACATGCCCTATCTATCACTCACTCAATCTTATCACAACAACCACATGGCTCCCTCCCATACTATATAGATAGATGGAACAACGAACTAAGCACAGACATCACTTATGCAGATGTGCTACAAATTTTTTCTAATATTAAAAAAACATCAGTCTCATGTAGGTTTATAGAACTTAATTTGAAAATCGTACAGAGATGGTACCTAACTGAGGTGTGGGTTTGGACCAGCGCCAACTTAGCCCCTATGAGCCTAAGGGTGGTGGCACCTAGTAGATGGTACTTACAGAGATGGTACCTAACTCCAGAAAGATGTAAAAAAATATATAAACTTAAATCGGCAAACTGCTGGAGATGTAACTCCATTGAATGTCATATGACTCACATTTGGTGGCAATGTAGCAAAATATCTCCTATTTGGACTGAGATAGCACAAGAAACCGGCAAAATACTCGGAACACCTACACCCCCTGGATCCTTGCTTATGGCTTTTTAATAAAGTTCCGAACAAGCTTCCAACTCCCTCTAAAAAACTGTTTAATATACTAAGCAATAGCTTTAAAATCCTCATTGCAAGAAATTGGAAGTCCAATAAGATCCCCTCCTTCACCCAATGGCACTTAGAGTGTCATTGCACAATTTCTTTAGAGGAATATTACTATATGAAAAATAAAAATATGGACCTATATGCCCAAATGCTCTTTATGTGGGAAACCTATATACAAAAATATACCTTTACCATTCAATTATCATAGCTTAATTTTGTCCTATAATAGGAATAACCTTACAAGCTTTTGGTGTGTTGACTAAGATCTGTTGGCCTTGACAGTACGTCAAACAGAACTTTTCTTTTTAATCTTTATATCTACTGTAACCATCTTATGATCTCTCTCCTTTACCTCCCCACTCCCCCATTTTACTTTGTTAAAAAGTCGGATGTAAATCGCTTCAAATGCATACATTTCTTTTACATATGCTTTACTATGTAACTGTTTGGATTTCAATAAACTTTTCGGAAAAAAAAGAAAAGAAAAAAAAATGGGACAGCAAGCCACCCATAAAATTAGGAAGGGAAAGCACAGCACATCGGCTTATGCATTTCGGCGAATTGCCGTAGTCATAGCCTGGTGTGTGTCATTCCATTAGAGTAAAAACCTTTAAAATCTTGCTAATTGGTTATAGGAAAGTGCTAACCCCTCCCCCTGTGTGGCAAGTTAATGGATGGACGATACTTAACATATTCAAAAGTCCATAGAAATATGCAAGAAGATATACATACATTGAAATATGGAACAATTTATCATGTAACAATATTATTATTATTGACCCTTCAAAAACATGCAGAAACTGTACTAATCATAGATACAATGGATATGTGCAATAACGTATAGAAATATGTAAGATATTTGACATTCCATCATGTCACAATAATATAATTTGTCCACCAAAAAGAGAAGCGAGAGCTTTAGATAAAAATAAAACTTAACCATTATTGGCAAGTAAAATAGGACATGCAGGTTGCCTAACAACAAGAGATGGGGCACCTCTGGCTGGCAAGGCTTACGCGTTTCGGCAAAGCCATAATCATAGCATACTGAGGCCAGCCACAGGTGTACATTATATACATAATTGAAGCAACACCATTGGTTAAAATGACACATTGTAAAAACAAACGCCCAGAGTAGATTTAACCCCATATACTGGAGGGGAGCCATACAACATAATAAAGTATTTAATACAGAGCAATGAGATATGTGAACAATCGCAACAAGTGTTATAGCTGTTAAGAGAAAAAACATATGTATGTTATTCATATAGACACAAAACACCAATAGCACAATACTTATATATCACTGAACAATGAACAGCAGCAGGTATATATAGCTGCTGAGGGTATCAATATATGTTTATATAATCACAACACACCATTATCGCAGTACTTATATATTTTGGTGTGTGAGCATGCGCATGTATGAGTGGTCGAGCAATAATAGGCTAATAGTTAGCATAGCACAACAGTACTAAAGTGTACAAAGAAATGTGCTAATCCAATCAAACCCACGCACCTGCGCACACACACAAACAAACAAACGAACAAGGGGCATACCATACACATACATGCGCATACATGAAAACACATATGTGTATACAATATATACATACATATATATATGTGAAGCAAGTAAACGCATTGGTTATCCCTACAAATATATTTAAGGTGGAATAGAAATAATACTTCATATATGTGAAAGTAATTCTTAAAAAAGTGTACCTATCTACTGCACATTGACTCCACAATACCTGAATCAGGGAAGAAAAGATAAGACCCTTTCTACATAATCTTGCAACCATAAATGCAAGGCTGGGGAGTACAGACACAAGATAGGAGGAGAAGGGGGAGAGAGCGAGAGATAGACATATATATAAGCAATGGACTATTCCCAATAGTTAATAAGATCAAACTCAGAGTTCAATCCTTTTGGAACTCTAGTTTCCATCTTAAAAATCCATAGCATTTCTCTCTTAGATAATGCTACTTCCCGATCACCTCCCCTCTTGGATCTGAGTACCATGTCAATGGGCTGCCAGGAAAAACAGGTTAGATCTTTCATGTGGATCTGAGCAAAATGATGCACCACAGGAGTGGTAGCCTTGCCCACTCTGATGGTGGACAAGTGCTCTCTAATCCTAGTTCTGATGTCTCTAGTGGTGAGCCCAATGTATTGTTTGCCACATACCGTACAGGTTATACAATAAATAACAAAAGTAGAGGTACAGTTAAGACAAAAATTAATTTCATAGGACTTACCAGTCACAGTGGACTGGAAATGGTCTGACACAATTAGATAATCACATGCTCCACATCTGGAGCTACCACATCTGTAGGAGCCCTTGCTGCTGAACCAAGCACTCCCTTGAGAAACGGATTTAGGCAAGACGTTACGTCTGTACGAACACCTGAGCCCTTTCTTAATGCATTGTATAAGTCTATCGTCCGCTATCAGCATACCAAAATGGTGCTTGATAATTTTGCAAACCTCTTCATATTGAGTGCTATAATCCGTAATAAATGTTACACCTTTCTGTATTCTCTTATCGTCTGGTTGTCTATCCTTAAGCAGATCACATCTTTTCAATTTATCAACCTCTCTCTGAGCCCTAGTTACCACCTTTGTAGGATAGCCCCTCTGAATGAGGCGCCTTCTTACTTCTGTCATTTGGACCTCACTTTCTCTGGTATCTGAACAATTTCATTTTGCCTTCATGAGATGCCCCTTAGCTATCGCATATGGCACGTGTCTGGGGTGGCAGCTCCTGGCATGCAGTAGAGAGTTGCCTGATTTAGGCTTTCTGTATAGGCTCGTCTTCACTGAAATCATTAGGACTACCACTTAATACTACATCCAAAAAAATTAATATTTGTCTGCTGAATCTCACTAGTGAATTTCAGGCCGATGTCATTAGCATTGAGCCCTTTGATAAACACTTCCAGATCATTAAGACAACCGTGCCATATAAGGATCAAATCATCGATAAAGCGACGGCAAAAGGCAATACAATCACGTAAGGGGTTCCCATCTCCAAAGATGTGGGACAGCTCCCACCAAGCCATAAATAGGTTGGCATAGGAGGGGAGGGGGCAAACTTAGCCCCCATCGCTGTTCCATGGACTGTGATATAATCTTCTCGGACGATAAAGGAGTATTGTCATTAAGTAATCTCTTTGATATAATGGAACGTCTTTTATTAAGGGAGACCAGAGTACAATGGGACTTATGAACCTTTGATCAGTATATAAAAGCCAATATGATACCCAGAGGCCTCAGGAATTTAAAATTCCCTACATTTGAGGTGGACATTAATGACAAAGAATTTATAGAGTCCTGGAATGAGGTGCTCTCAGAATGCTCCTCAAGACTAATGTTGATAGATTATAAAAAGAAACAGCTCATTGAGATTAGAAATGAGATCAATGATACACAGTTAAAATGAACAAAAGGAAAAATTACCCAGATTTTGCTAAGTTTGATAGTCTCTTAAGGGACACCTTAGCTAAAAACAAAAAGGAAGTTGTGAAAAACAAACATACAAAATATCTAAGAGACAAGACAGACTATGAAAGTAAGACTGTTTACATATGGAAAAGAAAACAACGCACATTTAACAGACGAAGAACACAACACGAATAAAAATAAAAATGAAAATAATAAAAATAAGAACAAAGGACAGAGCAGTAAGAAAGGGGGAAAATCAGTCTCCTTTTCTGAGAGATAGGTTGAGTATGAAAGTATGATGAAAGATCTTCTGGTAATGAGGAAATAACAGTTACACATACAGGTATTTTAACCCCTTGAGTGCTAACAACGGCTCTGAGCCGTCGCAGAGTTTCCCACTCTGGTGCTGACGGCTCAGAGCCGTCGCTAGCATTCTCCCACCTTGAGGGAGATCTGGGGCTCCCACCCGCTCCTACTCCGGAGATCGGGCCTGCATAGTGACAGGCATCGCCGGGGCTTCATGTTATGCGCAGTGATGTCACATGCAATGACGTGATGACGTCACCGTGCAACTTTATTTAAAATTAACAAAGTTAAGTATAGGAAGTATAGGAGCAGGGGGCATGCTGCTTAGAAGCCTGTATCTCAGGCATCTAAGCAGCTACAGAACCCCAACACCCACTGTTGGAAAGGTAATCGCCTAACAAGGTAAGTCTTGAGGATCTGAAAAAAAAAAAAAAAAAAGTTAAAAAATCTATATTTTTAAAAATAAAAAATAAACTTAAAACAGCTTAGCACCCAGGTGGGAAAGTGCTTAGCACTCAAAGGGTTAAAGAACACTACAGTCAATCCTATAATTGAGCAACCACATGTGGTCAGACTAAAAGACAAAACAAATTATGACCACATACAAAGGGGGAATTAGATACACACCTACAACTAGTAAGATTACTTAGAGATCAGAAGTCACAGACTTGGATTAGGTTTTTCCCTTAGATCCGGGATTAATGTCAGTTCCCATAGAGACAAACAAACCACAGGATAGGTACCAATTGAGAGGGCCACAAACTCAGAGCTAATACAAGTAGGAAATGTTATAAATGTATCTAATAAAATACTGACACATGAATAATTTAGGGTATTGGGGTAGGCCTCTCCTTTGCTCCTACCACTGATTTAAATGCCTTCCAGACCATAATAGATGTGAATCACCTAATAAGGAATGTAACATTAAGGAAACACTTTTGTGGTAAGGGAAAACATTGAACAAATACAAGAAGAGGATATGATGCATCCTACTGATATTGAATCCAACAAACTAACTTTTCAAGACAAGTGTTACGTTATATCATTGCAAGAATTACAGTTTGATACTATGACTAAGGAAGGTAACATAAATAAGGGTACTTCCCTTAACCCCAAATCCAATTTTTATCCCATACATAGTAGGGGAGGGATAATTGAGACAGTCTTCAATAGAATAGAGAAAGATCTTATGAACCTCAAAGCAACAGTAGGCTCTACTGAACAAAATCTAAGTAGAAAGGAAAAGTTAACTCTGAAGAAGTTGCAGGATGATCCTGACATTATCATAAAAAATGTGGATAAGGGAAGCACTGTGGTGGTTCTTGACAAATCTACCTATATTGATGAAGCACAGAGACAACTTAGCAATCCAGATAATTATATGGTATTGCCAAGAGACCCCACTAGCACATATAGAAGGGACTTGTGTCAGATTTTGGACGATGGGATGGAACAGGGGTTCTTGGATGCTAAGACAGTAGAGTTTCTTAATGTAGAGAACCCAATAATACCCCTGTTGCATCACCTGCCCAAGGTCAATAAATCTCTAAGAAACGTACAAGGTCGCCCAATTGTCAGCGGGATAGGGTCGCTATTGGAGCACCTGTCCCAATGGCTTGATACCATACTTCAACCACTTGTAATTTCCTTACCGTCACACATAAAAGACACTAAATATGTTTTGAACATGATGTAAACACAAGAGTGGAGGGATACATATTACTGGGTCACAGTGGACGCTGTCTCTCTGTACTCGTCCATTCCCCATGATGAATGCCCAAGAGCTATTACATTTTTCTCTTTTTTTCTGAAAAAACATCAAAGTAGAGTCACTAAACTAACTTGCGAAGGAATTCAAAATATCAGTCTTGGAATAAGAGGTGGGGATTTAACCACCAGATTATTAGAACAAGAAAGCAGATGGATCTTTTTAATGAACTCAGTCCAGCCTCACAGACTTAATGAACACAATAATTATTTTGTATATCTGTAGTATCACTACAGAAACATAAAGAGAATCCCCAAATACCTACTGATATTTCTCTACCAACATCCCAAATTTGTCAAATATATGACAATGCCAAAAAAATCTTTTTCTTTTTCTAGGGTTTTTTGATATTTTTATAAACATAGAGTTGTATACTTTAGCACTAAGTTTCTTTCACACAGGTTTTGCTCAGTTTTTAGAGGTTTTACCACTAGTTCTTAGTATCATTTTAATTGAATTTCTAGAATTCTCTGATTATATTAGTTAAATATGCACAATAATAAGTATTAATATTATATTATACACTAATCAGATCACTATTATATTTCTTTAAATTTATATTTAAGTTTTAGGACATATTTTGTATACAGATATCCAATATTATTCAGCACGGAACACAGTAAAAATGAAATGTATACAACATCACTAAAAGGATGTATTTTATTAATCAAATTCCTTTTTTTAAAAGTAGTTAGTTTTTTCACTCACATAATAACCTATGTTATAAGTATAGAGCAGTGTAACTTCAAAGTAATGGGACAATTGTCCTCGTGTAGTAGGTAAATAAATTATTATTATACTACCCACATATAAAATCTATTAAAAGAAATAACCATATAAACAATATGAGATTATTATACTGCTCATATGTAATACCTAATTAGATAAATAACCCTAAGATAATGTTGACATGCATACAACAGATGTATACAACAATTTTCTGGACATTTAATTTTCATATTATAGGTGCTCATAAAGTAGGCGATTTTGGGTAGATCCCTGGGTAATGTCAAATAATGTTGTTCATAGTTGATGTATGTGAGGATAACTACTTTCTTTAATAAAGCACAAATGCTATCTGGTAATCATTATATAAAAAGTCAGACAGGCTATGTTAAACATAGAGACCACGAGATGACATAGTGCCTTATGATACCCATGATGATTAAGTGAGAAAGCGCTGACACGGATACAATGTTATACTTATGAAATCCGTGAGACAATTGATGAATTATTTGAAGAGGGCCAGTGGTCCGTAAGACCATTCAAGATTTGTGAGAGTGCACGATGATCAGGCATGACAAGCGACTAGAAAAACATCATAGCCTGTCAGATCGTTGAAATTAGCTGTAATGTCATCAATATGGACAGGATCTTTTAATAGTATCTTTTGATAAATAAGATGAACAAATGAAGACATGTTGTCATTGACATAATATTACATTTAGAAATCTTTGAGACAGTGTATCAATGAACGATGGGAGAACAAATATATTCAAAAGACACTAAATATTAACTGACGAAGCACGGCGATCAGGCATGAGATGTTGTTGCTAAGAATAAACTATACCTGTCAGATCGAATAAATCAGCTGGAACGTTACCAGCATAACATTTACACCCATTTGCTAGGATTGGAGGAGTGTTGCTGGAACGTCACAAGCTAAACATTCACACCCAGACGCGCTGATAGGTTGATCTTTCAAAATAGGCGTAGTTACCAGGTACAAATACCCGCCAGACCGTAACCTCGGTAAACCCTTTGAGAAAGCCGAGTTTGTTGGCGAAACATGTCAGGGGAGGTTGGGAGTTAATGGGCTCCATGTTTATGTGTTTTTAACTTAGCAATTACTTAAATCTATCTCTAATAATAGAAGTTATTTCGTCAACTTACTTGAAGCTAATATGAATATATATAGCCACAGCTAATCTTAAAGCCAAGACGAATTACTTTATTTACAAAATTGGGGACAGACAGAAAAACTTAAGCTCTTTAAACGGGAGGCAATATAAGCCATACCACTCTGTTATGGCTACAGCTATAGAATTATATATCTAGTTACGAATAATGGGAAATAGCAAATTGACATAAGTGTTATTGGTACCGTTTGGAATCGGTTCTATCATACATAATAGTGCTATCTCTCTATAGAGAAAATATGGTATATGGATTTCTATAACGATATATACGAGTAGTCCTTTTGTTAAGAAGCTAGCATACTTAGCCACTAAATCGATATCAGAGGTGTTGAGAAATATATTTTTATTTTTTCTAAGCGCCACCAACTAGACACAAGTTTGCGAGTGCGAACAGTTTAAAATATTGGTTATACCATATATACAAAAGCGATGGTTTAGTATTAATATTAATACTACTAGATGTGGAGTGACTTGATTGGATGATAATTTATCAGTACTTAGTGTTAAATTCCACTTGAGGAATCCAATATTTAATAGAATTACCTTAAATTAAATGGTGACTAAAACACCAAGTAGCTAATTTTTGGACTAAACTTTATAAATGAGTAAATGATCAAAACTTGGTTCAGAAGATATACCATCCTATACGATACAATTGGTATAACATACAGATGTATATCTATTCATCCGAAGTGGTCTTACTAACAATATCTTAATTACCGAAAGTAAAAATTATTTTACTCTAAGGGGACATAATTTTGACTAGTATCCAATTTAGCTACACAAACATTTTTTTTTTGACCTATTCAAGAGCTTAGAGTACAGATCCTGATTCAACAGTGACATAATCATAGGGGTATGTTTCTAAGTTACTAAAAGTGTACCTACGCTCTTTACACTTCACAGAATATGTGAACTCTATGTACATGGTATATCACAATATACCATAACCACTTCAACTTGTGAACACCACACAATGTGCATATCTATTTATTACATAAGAAGTATATCTAGTATTTTGTGATTGTCTGTGTATCACTATTAATATATAGATCTATATTAATTAACTGGGGTTACTATCTAGATATATTAATATCTTTGACCTAATAGAATTCCATCTCTAGTGGTAATACCACTCATACATATATGTACATAGTAGTTGGAGCACCTAGAGCTACTAATTAGACACATTAATATCTTTGACCATATATAATTTCACCTCCAGTGGTATTCTTATCACTGTCCCCAATAAAATTGATTTAAGTTTCTGTATTTTTAAATGTTATGTCTTACCATTTTTTAATAAGTCCCAATAAAAGTTATATTTTAATAACCTAGTTTATCCGCCACTCAATACTCTGTCGATACCTTTAATAAAGGGAATTTGACTGCTACACATATGTACTTTTTTTAGAGGCCATACCTCTAAGTTGGTTTGTAGTCTATTACATTTTTTCTTAGGAATTATTCGGATTACTCTTGAGAGTTCCAAGATTTTGTACTTAGAATCATTAAATTCTTACTAATACACAATTTGTTCCAATTCCAGGAGGTGTTCTATCTCCAGAAATGTGGAACGGCGATGGGGGCAAAATTTCCCCCATCATATGCCAACTTATTTTTAGTTTGGTGGGAATTCTTCCACATCTTTGGAGATAGAAACCCGTTTAGAGAGGACATCTGTATGTACGGGAGGTACATTGATGACCTGCTGTTCATATGGAGGGGTCATCAATCAAATATTGGAGCTTTTGGGGATATTTTGAATTCCAATAACATTGGTCTCAGCTTCACACATGAATATCACCCTACACAGATTAACTATCTAGACCTCACATTAATTGGTTCCAGAGAGGGTAAGATCCTAACCAAGGTGTATAGGAAACCCATCAGCGGAAAGACCTGTTACCCTAAGCACACTGCGGCCGCAGTGGCAAAGTGTGAATTTACCCGCTTAAAAAGAAATTGCTCAGAACAGAAAGACTATTGCCAGGAAGATACAAAACTGGAGTATAGACTGAGAGAAAGAGGTTACCCACGAAAAACAATAGGTAAAGTGAAAAAACAGGTAGAAGGTAGACACAGGAGGTCTCTTTTACAGGGTAAATCAGAACAGAACAAAGTATTCAAAGGTGTAAACTATACTATAGTTCCCAGTTCCCTCAGATTGCTGCTATAGTCCAAAAACACTTTGGATGATACATTAACAGATTTGGTCAAAAAAGGTATAAGGTGTAGCTCAAGAAAGTGCCCCACATTTGGGGTCATTACTATCTCCCACACAATTAAAATCAGACCAAACTAGTACTAATACATGGATGAGTAGCAGAGGAATGTATAGCTGTGGTCACAGAAAATATCATCCTTGTGAGTACTTAGAGAAAACCAAGACTTTCACATCACATATAACAGTAGAAGAATTAACAGATTGGAACATGCATGAATTGCATGTCTTCTCAGGTTATATATATATTTTGAAATATCAGACTTGTGGGGTTCAATACATTGGACTCACTTCAAGGGACATAAAGTCACGTATCCGTGAACACATCTCTACCATAATACGGGGCAAATCTTCCACCCCTCTAGTACGCAACTTTGTAGAAAATCACAATGGAAAAATTCATACTCTCAAGTGGTGGGCTATTGAACAGGTTAAAGTACCTAAAAGGGGTAGAGACATAGATACGCTTTTGGCCAAAAGAGAGATTTTTTTGAAAGTTCAAACTGAGAACTAGATACCCAGAGGGTTTAAATTTGAGATATGATTTAATTAACTATTGGGAGTAACTAAACTCATAAGTTTGAGTAATATCAGAGAGAAATATTATGTTTCATTTAAATAGATTCTTTACATCTCTTATAATATAGTAACTAATATTACCCCTCTTTTTTATGGGATTATTAATGACAGGGTATGTAAAATGTAAAATCTCACAATTAAGACCAGTGCCACATACATTGTGGTTCACACATAAACTTGGGAGCTAGTCTATTGACACCCATAGACAGAAATAATGCAACTAAATAGAGCTGTTTATTAATGTATGAATATCAAGAAATGAGAACCATACATTCTCGTTTATCTAAGCAATAGTCCTTTAACTCCTTTTAATATGGGGATAGTAGTATAACGTGTGCACTTGTAGCATGGCATTGTATATTATGCGGCAATTATATTATTGTAACTAACGAGATTAGTACTTCATTCAATTAGGTATATACTACAAAACAGTGGAGGTATTAAAAAGATATAATCTTCCTGGGTTTATTATGTATTATACAGTCTGTTAGTATACAAATGATATCTTTAGTTCAAAGTCATCAGCATCAAGCTGTCTGTACGTTGCAGAAAAAGGCTAAGAAAAATACGAATTTTTTAGCATGATGGAATGTCAAATATCTTACATATTTTTGCACATATCCAATATATCTATGATTAGTACAGTTTCTGCATGTTTTTGAAGGGTCAATAATAATAATATTGTTACATGATAAATTGTTCCTTACTTCAATGTATGTATAGCCTCTTGCATATTTCTATGAAATTTTGAATATGTTAAGTATTGTCCATCCATTAACTTGCCACACAGATGTAGGGGGGGGGGGTTAGCGCTTTCCTATAACCAATTATCATGATTTTAAAGGGTTATAATCTAATGGAATGACACACACACACACCAGGCTATGACTACGGCAGTTCGCCAAAATGCATAAGCCGATGTGCTGCACTTTCCTTTCCTAATTTTATGGGTGGCTTGCTGTCACATTTTTAAAGAATGAAATAAAAGTCTGTTTTATACTACAGAGCGAAAGTTTTTCTTCCCTTCTTCTTTTTAGGAGTAATATATGCAGAGAGCATGTCTCGGGAAAAGGAGCGATTGTTATCTACCGATTGGAAGAGCTTAGTTAGTTAGTTGTTTTGTAATACATATTAGAGAAGCCATCTGGCCCTGGGATTTTCTGGTTTGGGAATCAATTGCATGTAGTACTTCCGAAACATCAATAGGGGTTTCCAAGTGTGCAGAGTCTTCCTGTAATAGGGTGGATAAGTCTGCTTCTTTTATGTATGTGTCCATTTTATGGATGTCATGAGAGTCTGCTATGGGATGGAGGTTATATAGTTTCTGGTAGTAGTCTCTAAATAATGAGGCAATCCCTTTGCTGTCTTGTATATTAGGATGTTCAGGAGTAGAAATACTATGGACGTAGAGCTCTAGCTAATAGAAGTGCCTGATTTATTCCCTTCACTAAAGTAAAAAAAATTGAGAAAGAAAGCACGTCTCTGTGCTTCTTTATGGAGAAAAGCATTTAGATCTGATCTAGCTTTCGTTAGCTCTTTAAGTAACCTGGGATTTGGAGGAGCTGAGACATATTTAGCTTCTATGCTATGTAGTGTAGTAAGTAGGGCATTATACTCTAATCTTTTAGACTTTACTAAGAGTGCTTTATGTTTAAGAAATTCTCCTCTTATGACTGCCTTATGTGCGTCCCAAAGGAATACTGGGGTTAATGGACTCACTCTGATTGAGTGTGAAATATTCTACCAGTGATCTCGAGATCTGGTCTGTTAACACAGGGTTTTTAAGGAGGGATTCATCTAGTCTCCAACAATCTTGAGATAACGGAGTAGAGGGCCAGGTAAGCTCTAAAGTAAGCATGGAGTAATCGGTCCAAGGAGTTGGTGAGATACCCGCGGAGACCGCTAGGTGTAAACTAAGCTGATCTAGGAAGAAATAGTCAATTGTGGAATAGGTTTGTTTTGGGCGGGGGAAAAAGTATATTCCCTATTTCTAGAGGGTCAATGAGGGTACACTGCTACGTCCGTGGGAACAATCTCATATGGGGGACAAGGCTACATTAAAGTCTATGGCTATGGTAATGACACTCCTTGACAAAATCAAGTGTTTTCCTGGAAAATTTTGCTTGATTTTTGTTCGGAGCATTAAGATTAACTAGGGTAATTGGTTGGGTATATAGAAGGCCAAGGAGAATTAATAGTCTCCCTTCATCATCTTAATGTTTAGAGGTAAGTTGAAAAAGCAATAGTCTATGAAATAAAATACCCACTCCATTCTTTTTAGATTCACTGTGGTTAAAGAAACCTAAGGGGTAGGTGTTGGAGGAGCATGTGGGAGCCTGTGCACAGCAAAAATGAGTTTAGTGCATAAATATAATGCCCCCCGCTCATCTGTCTGGTCCTTTGCTGGGGTGCTCATAGTTTGCAGCGGTGCTGTATAGTAGGAAGTAGAGAAGCAAAGGTGGAGTATAGAAGGGAGAGGGAATAAGGAGGGTTGTTTGACCGGTTTCCTGCAGAATATGAATAAGTAAGCTGTTAGGAAAGAAAAACATCTTATATAAGAGATCAATAAACATAAATGATAACATAACTTTATGTTGTCAACAAACAAAAAAACTATACTGTAACAACTAGAGCCTCTAGTACAATGGGGGGGGGGTTAGGTAGCTCTGTCAACTAAGCTAGGTTCAAGGTGGATAGTGTTATGAACATTAATTAAGGCACATGGGAATCATAAACTGACTCCTTTGTGTAGTAACTGTGAGAAAGGTTTGTGGCTACGTTGGGGTAAAACATGTTACAATGTCTATAACGACACTATTTCTTTGGAAGTAGTTATTACTGTCTGTATGGATCCAGGAAAATATATTTTGGATTGTAATTGATTAGGACCTAAGAAGGGCTTACTTTTAATATTCCATGTTATAACAGGGTCAGATGTTGAGTCCAAGGACTCCATATTGAGGTTGGGGCTAGACAGTTTCTTACTGAGAAGTCTGTCTCTGTAAACAGGGTATCTTTACTACAACTTTCTGAACAGGGATAAAATATCAGATCTATTAACTATGGAAATTAAGAAACACGAGATCATATGAAACTTTTATTATAACAAACGAGATATCTATGATATGCCTAAGGCAAAGTAGGACGTGCAGTCCTTAACATTCTATAGGGTGAAAAAGAGTTAGTATTTATAATAAGACACAGATGGCACATCCCAACGATGGCAAAGTAGAGTTAGCTATTGACAGCTTTCCTTGGGCTTCAGGTCAGTGTTGTTTCTGATACTTTTTCTGTTGTTAACTTTGGTCCAACCCTGCCTTTGAGGTTTGGATGATGGTGCAGCACAAAGTCCATCCATCCCAGAGTTTTCGCTCAGCTTAGGTTAATGTGATGTTGAGGTTTCTACAAAAAATCTCAGGATCTTCCAGTGATCTGTATGTGAATGTTTGTGATCCTCTAACAACTTTCAGACAGAATGGGAAATACCATCTGTATGGTATCTGAAGTGCTTGTAGATGCTGGGTAAGGTACCTGGAGTCTCTACTCTTAGCAAGTGTGAAAAGGCTAAGCTCTGCATAAATCTGTAAGCGTGCCCCTTCAAAATTAATGTTCAATTCATTATCCTTGTATATTTGGAACTTCAAGATGACATCCCTGGACGGGTCAGAGTCTTTAGGTGGAGGTTTGAGAGCTATATGTGCTCTGTCCATGGGGCATATTAAGTGCTATTTTAGAATCCATAAGATGCTGGAACATTCTCTGAAGATAAGCATTCAATTGTTGTGACTGAATGTGTTCAGGTATACCTCTGATACAGAGGTTATGTCTTCTCCCTCTGTTGACAAGGTCTTCTATGTGGGACTGCAAGTTTTCAATAGTGGTATGTTGTTGGTGTAGCTGCATCGACATGGTTTTGAATTCTGTATTAATGTGTCCAGACCCTTCTTCTTTTTTTTTATTTTTTATTATTTCTTTATTGAAATTTTCATAAAGTACATAATACAAAATCCACATGGTTACACAATATCTGACATATTGATTTCTTATCCATTCATATGTTCAAAACCATAAACATGTCTGTCTTGCATGTCTGCATTCTGGATTTACAACTATTACTTTCCTACTTGGATGTATTATGACTCCAAATGTCCCGTTATACGAAATACTTCAGTAAATAAAAATAACTTAAGAAAACAATAACCACAATAACCACATTAAAAATAATGAATATAACAATAACAATTTAACAATAACAACAACAGCTTACTGCAAAGTGCAATTTCTATTACCCTTAATGAGTATAATAATTAAAATGCAATAGGAGTGATTTATTTGTATAAACCAGCATGACGAATATGATATTTGTTACTCTCATCTTTCAGCCTTCACCCCATTAACCATGCCCAGTATAAGATTCCCAATAAAACAGCATATCGTTATACATTGTTAACCTGTTAGTTTTGAAATAATAATATCTCTCCAGCATCAGAGCTCCTTTCACCTTCTCTTTCCACGTATCTATCGTGGGGACCCTATCAGATCTCCACGCAGCTGCTATAAGATGTTTAGCTGAGTTTAGCATGATATGCCCGATATTCCGCCTTATGTTACATTTGACCTCATTTAACATATTAAATAAACAGACTTGTGGGGAGAGAGATACATTACATGATAAGGCGTTTTTTATTTCTTCTAATATCTCCTTCCAGTATACGTTTATTGTTGTGCAAGACCACCAGATGTGCCCCATATTACCCACCTCCTGCTTGCATCTCCAACATGTTTCATTAGCTGAAGGGAAAAGGTATTTCATTCTGTTTGGTGTTAGGTACCAGCGAAACAGTATTTTGTAATTTGTTTCTAGTGCATATGTTGTATGTGTAGAGTGAGCTATACTACTAAAAATGTCTTTCCTATTTTTTGGGTCCCGAGTCCCCAGCAATTCCCTCTCCCAATCTTTCACATAGTTATGCGGATTAGGTGATGTAGCCGTGAGTAGTAGTTTATATATAATGGAAATAATCCCTTTTTGTGGTAGGCTAGAGATACACATTTGTTCAAAGGGCGTCGGTGGCCTCATTAAATTTTTCCTGTTTCTGTGTGTCGAGATATAATGACTAGCTTGATGGTACCGTATCCACTGGTCAAAAAACCCATTTCCTACTGCTTTTAATTCAGCTCTAGGTAACATTTTCCCTAATTTGGTTATTAGTGCAGGAACATACCCATTTAAGCTATTGTCACCTCCTGTATTATGTCCCTGGCCCTCTGAAAATTCGGGATTGGCTAAAATTGGTGTCAATGGGGAGTGGGCACTGGAAATGCCCCTACAGCTATCGCGAATGAACTTCAAATCTGAGATAGAATTCATTGCTGTGGAAGTGAAATTAGTCTGAGTTTTAGATAGAACTTTGGGCAACCAACATGCCCCTCCCTAACTGTGGTATGTCTGAAATATTGTGTTCTAACTGTATCCAATGTTTTGGTTCGGCCTTATTATTTCTGCTCCATTCTAGAATTCTTTGTAGTGAAATGGCCTGTTTATATAATAATATATTAGGAACTCCTAACCCCCCCATGTCTTTATGGGCATACATAGATGATTTATTAACCCGTGACGGTCTTCTCTTCCAGATGAAATTGTGAATCACATTTTGTAGTTTTTGTATGTATGTGAGGGTATTTGGTAGGGGTAGTGTTTGTCCAGACCCTTCTTCTAGGTAGGCCACACTGTCCCCAAGTTCATTCAGATCTTTTTGATCTCTTTCACCCCGTCTTTTATCAATTGGCTGACCTGCAACAGCAGGGTTGCGAAGTCCTCTTTTGTGGGCAAGGAGTTAAAGTCTGCTTTAGTTAGTGGTCTTCTGAATCGCTTGCATTGTCCTGAGTGTCCGCCATAAGACTCGGAGTGGCGTCGGTTGGTTTGAAAAATTCTTTCACCAAATTAGAGTTTTGTGTTCCTTTAGGATGTTTAGAGCCTTTAAGAGTCCTGGGAGTTTTTATGGAGGAGATTGTAAGCAGGTATGTTTCTAATATGACAATGCTAAAGAAAGGGTAGTGGGTTACAATCACTTCTAATAGGCTGTGTTGCGTACTGTATAGGCCACTGTAACAAAATAATGGGCCTAGGAGTGAGATAGTATTAGGGCATATTTTCTTAAATCCCCTTTCATTTAATGGTTAATCGGGATGTAGTGTTAGGGAAATAAATACTGCTGGTCCCATTGATAGAATGATCTGGATTGTGTGCTAAGACCCCTTGTATGATGCGTTACTCTTGCAATGAGTCAAGGGCCGGATCAGCGCTATGCTTAAATTCTATGGTGCGCACTGTTTGCGGGATATGTGTTTAGCGACCCCATGCAGGTCAGTGTCTCTTTTCGTAGGGGCTTGTGTTATTTACAGACCTGTTCTGTTTTGATGGGGCCAGAGTGCCGCACTATACGGCCTGCTGGTGTTTGTAGGGTGAGGCCGCAATGGCGCAGCTAATGCCGCTTCCGTCGTCAGTGCCTCATTGTTTTTTTCCTATCCAGATGGGTCACTAGGATCGCGGAGGTTCCCCAGTGATCAAGAGTGCCGTGTGATGCTGTGAGTCTCCCATTGAGAGCGGTATCCAACCTTGATTACAGAAGAGCTCACCCTTGCACGTCCACCATGTTGGGCTGCTTGCGCCGCCCCCCTCTATATGTTTTTTTTTATTTATTTATCTTTGTATTCAGTATAAACTGCCTTTATAAAAGTGAAAAGAACACATGGCCATGATTTGTAATAGAAAATAGACTTTAATTTCCACTGTAATTTCACTTTGTTTTAATACAATAAGATGTAACAACCTTTAGTTTCTCTCAGACATATTACTCAAAATGTTTAAATCATGTATATGAAAGAGCAGAAAGAAAACATTTTTTTTTTTTTTGCAATATTAAAAGTTAAAGGGACATGAAACCCAAAATGTTTATTTCACAATTTAGATACAGCATGTAAGTTTTAACAACTTTCCAATTTAATTCAATTATTAAAATGTCTCTCTTGGTATCCTTTGTTAAATGAGCAGCAACGCACTTTTGGGAGCTAGCTGGACACACTGTGGGCAAGATTACATGTGGTGCGGCAAATCAGTTGTGAAAACACTACGCGCGTTATGGCTTTTTTGCATCTGGAGTTGTGCAGCTATTACAAGTTTCAAAATAACTTATTCACGTATTCCCCCATAGCAGTCAATGGAGTAGACAAATAGAAAAAATAAACACTAAAATCCTAATCTGTTGCGCAAACCCCATGACATTTTCTCCTCAAAAAGTGTACATGAAAATGCGAATATTTCACATTGTGAGAATGTTTTTGTAACGGAATATGTTCTATTTATTTATAAATAAATATTTCACTATATATGTGATGATTTTTGGACTGATATATCTATCTATAGCAAGATATGTATGACGTTTTCTCCTGGAAAAGTGTACATGAAAATGCGAATATTTCATATTGTGAGAGTGTTTTCGAAAAAGGAATATGTTCTAAAATAAATATTTCACTATATAGGTGATGATTTTTGGACTTATACAGTTTATCTATAGCAAGATATGTATATGATTATATATATCTAGATATCTCGAGATCTATATGCGATGATCTCTTTGAAGATCCCTCTGAGATATTATTTAATGTGCATAAGATTGTAATGTGAAATATTTTCATTATCTCAGGAGTTAAACATATCTCTATACATATAAATCCATGTTTCTCTATGTATGTGTATGTATGTCAATATAAAATCCCTGCGTCTGCATTTTTTTTTCTAAAACTCAAGATCTTCTGTCTTTTAGCTCTTATAACTTTTGTGTGCAATATTTTTTTAATTTAATTTTTAAAATATGAGTGTATCTGTACTTTTTAATGTATTTTTGAAGTTTTTCGTGAAACTTTTTGCCTCGGAAAACTGTTAACTACAGCTCTTCGAGCGCGGAGAGGATTGTTGCATTAAAGGCGAATGTGTGCGCGCAATCGCGATTTCTCAAGACTTATCATACCTGTGCAATGGAAATTGATTGCGAAAACCCATACCGCGTAATCTTGCCCTGTGTGAGCAAATAGCATTTATGTATAGCCACCAATCAATAGCTTGCTCCTAGCAGTGCATTTCTACCAAGAGAAGTAAGCAAATTACATACTAGAATTATATTGGAAAGTCATTTTAAATTGCATGTTATCTGACTCATTAAAGAAAAGTTTTCAAATTAAACTTTTATATTTCAGATAGAGCCGGACATTTTAAACAGCTTTCCAGTTTATTTCTGTTACCAAATTTGCTTTGTTCTATTGGTATCCTTTTTTAAAGAGTAAATCTAGGTAGGCTTTGAGTTTCTTAAGAACTCTACAAACATTCTTTGTAGATGTGTTATACATTGTTGAGCTCCTAATAAAGCAAATTTGTCAACAGAAGTAAATTGGAAAATTGTTTACAATCTCATGTTCTAGCTAAGCCAGGAACGTTTAACTGAGGCTTTAATGTCCCTTTAACCCCTTAATGACAACTGACGTACCAGGTACGTCATGCATTAACAAGCAGTTAATGACAATAGACGTACCTGGTACGTCTGTGGTCTAACAGAGTGCTGGAAGCGATTAAGATCGCTTCCAGCAGCTCTGAGGGTATTGCAGTGATGCCTCGATATGGAGGCATCCTACAATACCCCTTTACAAGCCTCCGATGCAGAGAGAGCCACTCTGTGGCCCTCTCTGCACCGGAGCATCGTTGGTGGGTGGCAGCAAAGGAGGGAGGCGGGTGGGCGGCCTGTGATGTGGAGGGGGGGCGGGATCGGAGGCCGGATCAGAGGAGGAATTTGTCAGGGGGCGCGCACAGACACGCATGCACGGGGGCGGCGGGCGCGTGCACGGGCGGGAGCGGGTGGGAACCGCTACACTACAGAAAAATAAAAAATTGGGGGAAAATTGGGGTAATTTTTATTTCTAAACAATAGAAGAGTTCTGAGAGAGGGGAGGGGGAAGCTACACTACAGAAAAGGGAAAACAAATATTCAAATTATTTTTTTTAATAAACTGGGTACTGGCAGACAGCTGCCAGTATCCAAGATGGCGCCCATTAAGCTAGAGGGGTAGGGTTAGAGAACTGTTTGATGGGGGATCCGTGAGGTTGGGGGCTAAGGGGGGATTCTACACAGCAGCATATGTAAATATGCTAAAAAACAAACAAACCAAATATACCTTTTTTTTTAGTACTGGCAGACTTTCTGCCAGTACTTAAGATGGCGGGGACAATTGTGGGGTGGGGGAAGGAAGAGAGCTGTTTGGGAGGGATCAGGGGGTCTGATGTTTCAGGTGGGAGGCTGATCTCTACACTAAAGCTAAAATTAACCCTGTAAGCTCCCTACAAGCTACCTAATTAACCCCTTTACTGCTAGCCATAATACACGTGTGATGCGCAGTGGCATTTAGCGGCCTTCTAATTATCAAAAAGCAACGCCAAAGCCATATAAGTCTGCTATTTCTGAACAAAGGGGATCCCAGAGAAGCATTTACAACCATTTGTGCCATAATTGCACAAGCTGTTTGTAAATAATTTCAGTGAAAAACCTAAAGTTTGTGAAAAAGGAAACAATTTTTTTTTATTTGATCGCATTTGGCAGTGAAATGGTGGCATGAAATATACCAAAATGGGCCTAGATCAATACTTTGGGTTGTCTACTACACTACACTAAAGCTAAAATTAACCCTACAAGTTCCCTACAAGCTCCCTAATTAACCCCTGCAATGCTGGGCATAATACACGTGTGGTGCGCAGCGGCATTTAGAGGCCTTCTAATTACCAAAAAGCAACGCCAAAGCCATATATGTCTGCTATTTCTGAACAAAGGGGATCCCAGAGAAGCATGTACAACCATTTGTGCCATAATTGCACAAGGTGTTTGTAAATGATTTTAGTAAGAAACCTAAAATTGTGAAAAATTTTAAGTTTTTTTTTATTTGACCATATTTGGCGGTGAAATGGTGGCATGAAATAGACCAAAATGGGCCTATATCAATATTTTGGGTTGTTTACTACACTACACTAAAGCTAAAATTACCCCAAAAAGCTCCCTAATTAAAACCTTCACTGCTGGGCATAATACACGTATGTGCCGCAGTGGCATTTAGCGGCCTTCTAATTACCAAAAAGCAACGCCAAAGCCATATATGTCTACTATTTCTGAACAAAGGGGATCCCAGAGAAGCATTTACAACCATTTATGCCATAATTGCACAAGCTGTTTGTAAATAATTTCATTGAGAAACCGAAAGTTTGTGAAAAAATTTGTGAAAAAGTGAACAATTTTTTGTATTTGATCGCATTTGGCGGTGAAATGGTGGCATGAAATATACCAAAATGGGCCTAGATCAATACTTTGGGATGTCTTCTAAAAAAAAATATACACATGTCAAGGGATATTCAGGGATTCCTGAAAGATATCAGTGTCCCAATGTAACTAGCGCTAATTTTGAAAAAAAGTGGTTTGGAAATAGCAAAGTGTTACTTGTATTTATTGCCATATAACTTGCAAAAAAAAACATTGGGTATTTCTAAACTCAGGACAACATTTAGAAACTATTTAGCATGGGTGTTTTTTGGTGGTTGTAGATGTGTAACAGATTTTGGGACTAAAAGTTATAAAAAGTGTTTTTTTTTTTTTCATTTTTTCCTCATATTTTATATTTTTTTTATAGTAAATTATAAGATATGATATAAATAATGGTATCTTTAGAAAGTCCATTTAATGGCGAGAAAAACAGTATATAATATGTGTGGGTACAGTAAATGAGAAAGAGGAAAATTACAGCTAAACACAAACACCGCAAAAATGTAAAAATAGCCTTTGTCCCAAACGGACAGAAAATTGAAAAGTACTGTTGTCATTAAGGGGTTAAGTAAAAGATGTTTACATTTAAAGTGAAACTAATAGGAAGTGCATGGTTGTGTTCTCTGGCTAATAGAGACAAATAACAGAAAAAAGTTGGCTTATTTAGTACAGGAAGATACATTTAAAAGAAAACAAAAAAACTAGCACTATAATACAATTTTTGAGTCTCTTAAATAGAACAAATTATAAACTGAGTATTAGGTCCCTTTAAATGCAATATGTATAAAAACAAAACATTCCAGAACAATCACTAAGTAATTAGTTGAGAAGTTACTTTTATTTAATTTTACATTTTTTTTTTCAAATAGACAGATGACTACTATGGAAATATGCAACAGGATATGCAGCGATATGACTCAATTTTAATAAAAGCATCTCCATTCTCATTGGTTAATGTTGTTTTATGAATTCTATTCACAAACGGTCAATCATGTCTTCCTTTTTTAGCTAATGCCCTCTATATAACATATTAATTGGTGAGACAGGAGAGCCTGAATAGGTTATTTATGAATGTAGATCACTGCTATGCATACTATTCTTACTAAAGTCTGATGCACCTCCTGATAACCAAGGTCTATGAATATGTTGATATTTTTAAGCAATGATTCATGGCTCCAACCTCCAGAACCTCAGTAGACATATCCATGTCTGAGCACATTTTGATGAAGTCATCTGTGCATAAGATATGGATATACTGAAATTCTGGATCTTTAAGGTGTCAATGAGGATCACCATTAATGTTCTTTTAACCTGTATTTGTGGATCTCTAATGATAACCTGACATGGGTAACAATACATATTTTCACCACTGTAAAATAGAATAGCTGTATACATTTTTACAGGTACTAGTTTTTAAGCCGGCATAGAATAGTATCCTTCATGCAGAGTCCTCCTTTTCCATCGAGTCCACTAAAATAGTCTCATCACTGTAAGGAAGAACTTGTGACACCACATGCTGATTTCTAGACATAAATCCAGAAGAGAGAGGTTTTCCTTTGTACAGTACCAATAATACCGTTGAAACTATTCCTACGAGGAGGGCAACAGTGATGATCAAAGTAATTAATAAAGCTTTTTGACCTGCAAAACAAGAATATAAATTGTAATAATCCATTGTCTATTCAAAATGATGCAATTTTTTAAATTTGTAAACACCATCTAAATAATATTTTTTAAAATGTTGTCATAATTGTTCTGTTTTTATGACTAAATTAATATGGCATATAAAATAAGAAATACTACAACCTGTCTTACCAATGCTTACATTAAAAAAAAAATTGATGTTTACCTGATAAATATATTTCTTTCATGATGATGAGAGTCCAAGAGCCATCACATGTGGGATTAAACTCCAGTCCACTACACTTGAGGCTTCAACCTATAGCTAAGGGTCAGACAACCAAGTCCTGGAGATTTCCATCCTATTTATACAATAACGTAGAGTTAAAAAAATGCCTTACACAAGCTTGGACACAATACACGACTGACAATGAACAGCATTTGGAAGATAAGGATCTGTTCTGACACGCCTCTAAGGCAGTTATGAGATGACATATCACATCCTTTACGGCCCATTATAACAAATTGTCCAAAAAAATAGATGGACAATTTTTGTCCCAATTAACAGAAGATTATAATAGATATCTCTCCGCTCCCTCTCGATTAACAAGACAAACTTACTATGACCTAAAAACAACTAGACACTTTTTTAGCCCAGCAAGACTACAAATACAATATTCATAGACAAGGACACTTTTACAGGCATGGAAACAAAGCAGGCAAATTGCTAGCTAACCTAGTTAGGGCTAGGGATCCTAGGAGATATATAACATCATTACAGACACAGTAAGGCATGATCACACAGACGAAAGAGATTATGGATGAATTTGTCACATATTATCAGTCACTATATTCCCAGCAATATATAGACACAGAGAAGAAAGACAAGTTCTGGGGGGATGTTGTGGTTCCTGCTATGACAGATGACCAGAGAAAAAAACTGAATGCCCCAATAAATACTCAGGGAATATCTAGAGCGATTAAACATCTTAAACTGGGAAAGGCAGCAGGCCCAGATGGGCTGCCGGCAGAATACTATAAACTCCTAGGGGAGGAAGTTGGCCCCATATTAGCAGTTAGTCAAACTACTTAACGAACAGGTCTCAGCCTAATGTACGGTTTACGGAGGCTAATATCTGTATCCTACCCAAGCCGGACAGAAACCCCATACGTACCTCCTCGTACAGACCAATATCGCTGCTTAACAGCTACTACAAGTTACTGACTAAAATATTGGCAGATAGATTAGCACGGGTCCTCCCTTTGCTGGTCCACCCTGATCAGACCGGATTTATCATGGGACGTTCATCCGTGGTAAATATAAGAAAAACTCTAGCTATATCTTCATATTATTGGTACACAACCCATTCCGGCAAACAATCAGATCTACAAGATGCATGTCTTTTGGCGTTGGACGCCGAAAAGGCCTATGATAGGATAGAGTGGGACCATCTATACACATCCATGACCCATTTCGGAATCACTGGCACTTTTTTAATCTTATCCAGAAACTATATTCAGCCCCTACAGCATCAATAATTATAAATGGTGGCTTGTCCACATCCTTCACTCTACATAGAGGGACCCGGCAAGGCTGCCCCCTATCCCCACTCCTCTTTGATCTGGCCATAGAACCATTAGCTTGTTATATTAGGCAACATAGCAACGGAATTGATATTAAAGGCTGCAGACAACATTTGTCACTATATGCTGACGACCTTTTGCTATTCATAGAAGACCCAATGTCCAATGTACCTAAACTCCTAGACATTATTGACACATTAGGATCTTTTTCTGGATACAAAATCAATAAAGACAAATCTGAAGCCACATGGCTTAAAAACACTAAGCATCACACCCTTAACAGTACTGGCCTTCATACGACGGAGGGTACATTTAAATATTTAGGCATTCAAATCCACATAGATCCCAATAAACTTTGCCTAAGATACTTTATCCATTACAAATGCTTCCCTTACTGCTATCACAAAAAGATGCCAAGGCAATACCCTCTGCTCTGGGCAACTTTATCTGGAAAGGAAAAAAGCAAAGGATTAGCAGGATTGGTTTGGCCATGCCATTTGATTGAGGGGATTGCGCCTACCGAAACGTCCTATGGTACAACTGGGCGACACTGACTAAGACTGTACTAGATTGGCTAGTGGGAAATGGACAGTTTACAATTCCTACTCTAGAGACAGGTCTTACATATCCACTACACCTAGCTTTCTTGCCTCACGCAAAGTTGAATTCCTTGCCCCGAGGAATTAAGCATCATGTACTATTTAGAGATCCCCTGAGAGCCTGGGCCAAATTGTGTAAATTATGGGGTATACAGTTTACTACCAGTGGGTTCCTTCCTATACAGGGTAACCTCTCCTTTTTTCCTGGATACAGTACGGAAGTGTTTTGAGTGTGGCAGGAGAAAAACCTCACTCAAATCAGACAACTTTTTAATCCACTGACCCTTGACATTCACCCTTTTCAGGAGTTACAAAATACTTATCAACTTCCAAACACACATAGATTCGCGTATCTTCAATGCCGACATTACGTTATGACATTAAAAATGGAAGGCCATCTAAACACAGAAAATAATTATATCACTGCATTGTGCTCACTGGCCAAACAGGGCTCATTTAAGTTAGCAATTACATATGATCTCATACTCAAGCATCACAATGCTTTAGCCATTCAAAAAATATCAGTGAAGTGGTCTAGGTGCAGAGGGATGGAGATTGATGGTGAGAAACTTACAAATAGCTTCACGAGGGTGAGGGACACAACATTATCCGCAAACCTGAGAAAAACACATACTAAAATCCTTCAACAAGCATATATCACCCCACCCATCAGGGCCAAGTGGGTTGCTGGAGCAAGGGATGTTTGTATTAAATGTAATCAGGGGAATCCTGACTTGGTTCACTTATTCTGGGACTGTCCCAAGTTAAAGTGATTCTGGGGCAAGATAATATACTGGCTGACTAAGGTGACCAAAAAGCAGATATCCATATCAGCGCAACAGGTTTTGTTTTTACTTCCGGAACATGAAACACACTCACAGGGTACCTTGACTAATATGGCAATTTTGAGTTTATATTAAAAGAGAATCTCAGAGGAAACTGGTGCTTCTCTGGCACTGCAACATAAAACGCCCAATTTTCTAACATAATTCTATCACACTTGCATTACTTCAGGGGACAAGCAGGTGGCTTGTGACCTGGGGGCGCTCCGGGTAAGTAGGATTTGCACCACATTCTACCGGTGCATGTTATTATTTGATTTTACTTTATGTTGTTAATTGTTATTATTGAATAGAAAATGGAAAATGAGGGGTAAAAAGCATGAACAATGACTTTTGGATTATACTAATGAAGGACTATTATGAACTTTTCATTGGACAGCGATATCATCAAGGCCTTGTATTGGTAGTGATGTAAAACCTTTTCTATGTATGTAAGGAGACCTATCAATGTCCTTGGTTTATGTAAATACCTCTTTGGTTGAATAAATAAAGTTTAAAAAACAAACAAACTCCAGTCCACTAGGAGGAGGCAAAAACCACACAACATAATAGAGCTTTTAATCTTCCCTTTTACTTTCCCATAATCCCTCAGGCATACAAATGGCCAACAGAAATTAGAAATAAAGGAAAGAGAAAGCATGGTAAGAGAAGTACTGCTGCCAAAAAAAGGTTTGTCTCGTGGACTTTCACCATAATGAAAGTAATCAGTTTATTATGTAAGCATAAATTTTGTTTTCTTTCATACAGGTGGCGAGAATCCACAATCCTTTACTCATGAGAATTACTTCTCTACCACTAGGATGAGGCAAAGATTTCCAAATCCCAAAAGCTCTATAAAACCCCTCCAAACTCACACATACCTCAGTCTTTACTTTGCCGTTAGAGGTGGTCAAAGAATGAATATGTGCAGTGTTCTTCAGAGAAGGGGGTCTTCAGTCTATGTTGAGGCCTGGTTCCCCTCAGAGCACAGTGCTTGTTAGAGAAATGGTTTTGGAGTATGGTCTATTCTATGATACAATGGTTTTGCCTCATGGGAAATCCTTCACATATCCTCTGTATATTCGGTCGCAGGGACTCGTCTTCTGCCTTCCTTTACAGATCTACGTTATACTCCTATCTCCATTAACACTGCTGTTATGTTTCAGTACTGGTGTGGGTGTCTACTACTGGTTTGTTAGTGGATGAGTGTCTATGAATAAGTATATATTTTATTCTATATATAGACACTCATATAAGCTTTATTTATGGGCACTTTTATATGTTTAAAAGTTGATTATATATATATATATATATATATATATATATATATATATAAAGTTCATGGGGATTTGCATTCTCACCTTATATATAATGTAACGGGGTGTCAGGAACATAGATATTCACTTCAAATTTATAGGACTGCACACTCTGGACTTGTAACAAACAAAAAAAATTTTTGTGCAGTGACGTTTCAGGGAGCCAACTGTCCCCTTCACCAGACCATCTATATATAGACACTAATATAAGCTTTATTTATGGATACTTTTATATGTTTAAAAGTTTTTATATATATATGGCCCCGTGATGGATTCTTACCACTCCCCTTGCTTTTTTGTGCGCTTACATTTTGGAACGCTTTAGTTTTCGCATGCAGGCTCTCGACACTGAAATAAGCTTGTCAGTTTAGCGCGCCCTTTTTTTCTGTATTTTCTGTATTTGCATGCTAGTTTTAAGAGGGGGTATAGGTTTCCCTTTCCTCAAGAGCTTGCTTAAAGGGGGTGCTTTTTATATGGTACTTTTGCATTGCTTTTGCTATTATGGAGCAGTAAAAATCTGTCCCTAACGTTACCCTAGAAATTGAGTCTCCTGTACACCTTTCTACTAATATCAAGTGTGTTTATTGTAAATAAACTGAAGTCCCTTATTCAGCTCATTTATGTGGTTCATATTTAGAATTGTTCAAATGTTTCCAATGTTTCTCAGGGTTATAATGCACCTACTGTCTGTTCATTACAGGAAGATGCTGATGGAGTACCTCCAGCTTTAAAAATTGTTATTACTTCTGCAATTACGAAGGCACTAGGTGCCCTTCTGCTTCAAATAAACGTAAAAGGTAAATTCAAGTTTTGCCTTCTACTAGTAATGTGTGTCCTGATACTGGGAGTGAGGAACCCTCATCTGATGTTGAGCCTGATAATTCCTCTTTTCAATTTAAGGTTGAACATATTCATTCTCTTTAAAACGAGGTTTTGCTTACTTTAGAGGTTGAAAATCCTAAACCATCTGATATTAAACTTTGTAATCGTTTAAATTCAGTATATAAACCTGTTTCTAATTTCCCTGAGATTTTTCCTGTTACTGATGCTTGCTGTTTCTGATTTGATTGCTAAGGAATGGTCTGAACCAGGGGTGTCTTAATCCTTCTGCAAGGTTTAAAAAGCTATATCCTTTACTTGCTGCTAATCTAGAGTTATGGAAATCCATTCCAAAGGTAGATGGGGCAAATACCTCTCTAGCCAAGTGTACTACTATTCCTTTGGAAGACAGTACACTTCTTTTAAAGAACCATTAGACAAAAAATTTGAATCTTTTCAAAGCAGGGCCTTTTTACATACTGGTTATGTTTTTAGACCTGCTGTATCTATTGATGATGTAGGTGCAGCTTCTACTTATTGGTAAGACAGTCTTGCTCAGCAGTTTTCTACTGACCCTGTTATTTCTAATCTGTTGAGTTTGCATCAAAGCGCAAATTATTTTATCTATGATGCTGTATTTGATATTATGAAAATCAATGTGAAGAGCAAGTCTTTGTCTATTCTTGGCGGAAGGCCTTGTGGCTTAAGTCCGGAATGCTGACATGGTGTCTCAGTCTAGGTTGATATCTCTTTCTTTTCAAGGAAATAAATTATTTGGGTCTAATCTAGATTGTATTATATCTACTATTACTGGGAGCTTTTCTTCCTCAGGACAAGAAGTCTAAGAAAAAATTCAATGCTACTAATTGGTTTTGTTCCTTTCATGAGAACAAGGAACAGAAAACTGACCTCTCTAAAGTAAGGTATCTCTGGTTCAGTCTGGAGGCCTATTGCCAGTTGGAACAAGTGCAAACAGGGTGAGAAGTCTGCCCCAGCCTCCAAATCTGCATGAACATGCTGGCCCTAATACAGGTGTTCTTGCAGGGGGCAGATTCAAGCTTTTTCAAGTGGCTTGGTTTTAATCTGTCCCAGATCCATGGATTCAGAATATTGTTTCTCAGGGATATCGGATTTGATTCAGGACAAGGCCTCCTAGAGGAAGGTTTTTTTTCTGTCCAATGTTCCAAGGAATCCTGTAAAAGCTCAGGCTTTTCTTCAATCTGTCTCAGATCTGGAAAGAATGGAAGTGATTGTACCAGTTCCTTTACAGGAACAGAGGATGGGATTTTTTTTAAATCCTTTATTGTTTCAAAGAATAAAGGCACTTTCAGACCAGTTTTAGATCTAAAGACTCTTTACAAGTTTGTCAGGGTTCCATCTTTCAGACTATTCTGCCTTTTGTTCATCAAGGTCAGTTTATGTCCACAATAGATTTAAATGATGCTTACCTTCATATTCCTATCCATCCAGAACATCACCAGTTTCTGAGGTTTGCTTTTCTGGAGAAGCATTTTCAGATTGTTGCTCTTCCATTTAGTTTAGCTACAACTCAAAGAATATTTACCAAGGTTTTGGGTGCCCTTTTATCTGTGATCAGAGCTGAGGGTATTGCAGTGTTTTCTTACCTGGTCGATATCTTGGTTTGGGCTCAGTTTTTTCCTTTAGCAGAATCTTACACCAAACAACTGCTATTGTGTCTTCAAAAACATGGTTGGAAGATCAATTTATCAAAGAGTTCTTTGATCCTCAGACAAGTATTTTTTTCCTTGGTTTCCATATAGATTCAGTGTCTATGACTCTTTCTCTCACAGAACAGAAAATGATGAAATTGGTCTAAGCCTGTCTGAACCTCCAGTCTCTTTCATTCCCTACAGTGGCTCAGTGTATGGAGGTTCTAGGTCTCATGATAGCAGCTTCAGAAGCAATTCCATTTGCTCAGTTTCACATTTTCCTCTCCAACTTTGTATGCTGCGTCAGTGGTGCAGGGATTATTCTCAGCTATTTCAAAAGATATGCTTAGATTCCAGTAAAAGTCAGTTTCTGACTTGGTGGCTGAATCAGTTAATTACTCAAGGGACTTCTTTTTGCTCATCCTACATGGTCTGTGATCACCACAGATGCAAGTCTTTCAGGTCGGGGAGCAGTTTGGGGGTCTCTGACTTCACAGGGGTTTTGGGATCCTCGGGAGGTGAGGCTTCCAATCAATGTTCTAGAACTCTGTGCTATTCTCAGGACCCTTCAAGTTTGGCCTCTGTTGAAAAGCGAGTCTTTTCTCTGTTTCCAGTAAGCCAATGTTACAGCAGTAGCTTATGTCAATCATGTTCCCTGGCTATGCGAGAATTATCTCAAATACTCTCTTGGGCAGAATCCAATTTTTGCCTAATTTCTGCAGTTCACATCCCAGGAGTGAACAATTAGGAAGCAGACTCTCAATCGTCAGTCTTTTCATCCAGGGGAATGGTCTTCTCATCAGGATGTGTTCAATCTTATTGTGGCTCTTTGGGGTCTACCAGAGATAGACCTGATGGCCTCTCGTTTGAACAACAAACTCCCCAGATACTTTGCAAGGTCCAGGGATCCTCAAGCAGTGGCAGTGGATGCTCAAGTGGTTCCTTGGTCATTTCAGCCAGCTTATCTGTTTCTTCCTCTGATTCTTCCCAGAGTGATTTCCAAGATAAAGCAAGATAAGTCATTTGTAATCCTGATTGCTCCAGCATGGCCACACAGGATTTGGTATGGAGCTCTGGTCCAGATCTCCATTTGCCCTCCTTGGCTTTTTCCTCTATGGTCACACCTTCTGCCTCAAGGTCCTTTCTTCCATCTGGATGTAAAGTCTCTAAACTTGATGGCATGGAAATTGAACGCTTATTTCTGAGGCATAAAGGTTTCTCAGATTCTGTAATTGAGTCTCTTATTCCGGCTCGTAAGCTTGTGTCTAGGAAAATTTATTACAAGGTTTGTTTAATTCATGTTTTTTTCTGGCATTCTTTTAGAATTTCTATGATCCTTCAGTTTTTGCAGAATGGTTTAAATAAAGGTTTGTCTGCCAGTTCCTTGAAAGGACAGATTTCTGCTCTTTTAGTTTTGTTTCACAGAAAGATTGCTAGTCTTCCTAATATTCATTGTTTCGTTCAGGCTTTGGTTCATATTAAATTATTAAGCCTCCTTCTTGGAATCTTAACCTGGTGTTAAGTGTTTTGCCAACTTCCTGCTTTTGACATTGAACTACTTTTATTGAAAGTGTTGTTTCTTTTGGCTATTTCTTCTGCTAGAAGAGCTTCTGAATTGTCTGCTCTTTCTTAAGAGTCTCCTTATCTGATTTTTCATGCATTTCATTTTTTCATGCATTTCATTCTTGTGAACTGTTGGTGCAATACCGCCCCCTGCAGATTCGCGGCCAATCGGCCGCTAGCAGGGGGTGTCAATCAACCCGATCATATTCAATCGGTTGATTTCTGTCCGCCGCCTCAGAGCAGGTTCATAACTTGTGTTTCTGGCGAACCTGAAGGCATGACAGAAACACATGGCATAGACTGAACCTGACAAATTCTCAAAACTAGGTTAAAGTTTCATGTCAGAGAAGCTGGTCTGATTACTGGTCCTATTCTTAGCAAAGCCTGAACAAAGGCTTGAATATTGCAAATGTAACACCTCTAAAAGAACCTTTTAACTTTATATGATCTATCAAAACAGAGTGTCTATCTATGGCTGACATTTCCTTTCTGGCCCTCTGAACTACGTGATGCGAATAACTCTTTCTCTAAGCCGCACAGCTAAGAGATTGGCATGATGCTTATATTAGTTTTTATCAGAACAATTTATTTTCAACCTAATTAAATTTACACTTAGCCACTGAATAGGACACAGGTTTCGAGTGGCAACTTTTAGCATGTAATAAACTGTTACCTAAAATGGGTTTCCTATAAACCTCAGAGTTGATAGCTCCTTTTAAGGTCCCCATTAGGTTAAAATCTAAAAAAATAATCAAATATTTATGGGACTGGTATGTAAACTTAGTATTGATCCAATTCATAAAATCGAGAACCTCATCCTCGCCCCAAGAGCAAATAAACAGCAAATCAGTCATGAAGCGCCGGTAAAAAGTGATTCGATGCCTACAGGAATTCTGTTCAGCATAAATGTGGGACAGCTCCCACAAATAAATGTACAGGTTGGCATATGACAGGGCAAAATGTGGCCCCTATTACTGTCCCACATTTCTGCAGTTAGAATTTACCATCAAACAGAAATAATTGTCAACAGGAACTCAGTCACATTAAGGACAAACTTCTGAAATTGTTCATTAAAACCTATCAATTTAATCAAAAAGTACTGGAAAGCTTCAAGACCCTTCTGATGGAGAATTTGACTGAGCAATCACATCAACAATTAAACTGGATATCCATTCCGCCCCAACTAGGAGGTTCAGCACATTTTTTATTCTTAATGTAACTTGGTAGGTTCATTACCAGTGGCTGTAACAAATCATCAAGCCACTGGGAAAGATTTTCCAACATGGACCCTATACCACTCACAATGGTTCTACCTTGTACAATTACCAAAGACTTGTGCACCTTCAGAAGATGATGACACTTTGGAATGACAAGGTGTTCAACATACTGGTATATAAAAGTATCCCTATCAACAAAGCCCTACTCCAGAGCATCATCCTAAAGGTTTGGGATCTAGGAGTCGGATCCTGATGTAATACTACATAATTCATAGGATCCCTTAATTGTCTCAGGGCTTCATTAATATATTGGGTTCTATTAAGAACCACAATAGAGCCACCCTTATTCTCTTGTTTGATAACCAAATCTAACCTACTGCTCAGACACCTAGATTTTGAGTTTTGCGTTATGAGTCAAATAGCAGCGTTGTGGCCCATAACGCATCTTTTTCCCTAACGCAGCCATTAAAAGTCTTGTCGGTATAGGTGTACTGCAAGCCTTATAGCCTGTACCGCAACGTCAGTCCCGCACTCCTAAAAAAATTAAGTTTTTTAATGGGATTCCCATAGTGCCGGTATTACGAATTTTGCGGTGAGGCTAAAAAGCGAGTGTTACAGCCTAAAACCACAAGATCTGTATCGCCATCTAAAGTCAGTAGTTATGAGTTTTACGCTACAAAGCACATAAAACTCATAACTAATGTGTTAAAAAGTACACTAACACCCATAAACTACCTATCAACCCCTAAACCGAGGCCCTCCCGCATCGCAAACACTATAATACATTTATTAACCCCTAATCTGCCACTCCCGATATCGCTGCCACTTTAAAAAAATATTAACCCTTATTCAGCCGCTCCCTGACATCCTCACCACTATACTAAAGTTATTAACTCCTAAACCGCCACCCTCCCGCATCGCACACACTATTTAAATATTATTAACCCCTAATCTGCCGTCCGCCAACATCGCCCTCACTATACTAAAGTTATTAAGCCCTACACCGCCGCCACTATAATAAACCTATTAACCCCTAAACCGAAAGCCCCACAACAAAATATACTAAACTAAACTATTAACCTCTAAACCGAAAGCCCCCCACATCACAATAAACTCATTTAAACTATTTACCCCTAAACCTAACGCCCCCACCTAACTTTATATTAAAATTTCCCTAGCTTAAAGGGACACTGAACCCACTTTTTTTCTTTCGTGATTAAGATAGAGCATGACATTTTAAGCAACTTTCTAATTTACTCCTATTATCAAATTTTCTTCATTCTCTTGGTATCTTTAGTTGAAATGCAAGAATGTAAGTTTAGATGCCGGTCCATTTTTGGTGAACAACCTGGGTTGTCCTTGCTGATTGGTGGATAAATTCCTCCAAAAATAAAAAAGTGCTGTTCAGAGTTCTGAAACCAAAAAAAGCTTAGATGCCTTCTTTTTTAAATAAAGATAGCAAGAGAAAGAAGAAAAATTGATAATAGGAGTAAATTAGAAAGTTGCTTAAAATTGCATGCTCTATCTGAATCGCGAAAGAAAAAATTTGGGTTCAGTCTCTCTTTAAATTAAATTAAAACTTACCTGTCAAATTAAAAAAACTAAGTTTAAACTAACTATTAAACTAATATAATAATTAAACTAAAATTAAACTAACTACCAATTAAATTAAACTACACATTAAAAAAAATCCTAACACTACTACAATTACAAAGTATCTAAATACAAAAACAAAAAAACATTAAGTTACAAAAAACACTAAAATAAGGAAAATAACAAACGAAATTATCCAAAATTAAAAATAATTTACACCTAATCTAATAGCCCTATCAAAATAAAAAAGCCCACCCAAAATAAAAAAAAAACCTAGCCTACAATAAAACTACCAATGGCCCTTAAAAGGGCCTTTTGTGGAGCATTGCCCCAAAGATATCAGCTCTTCTACCTGTAAAAAAAAACCCACAAAGACCCCCCGAACAGTAAAACCCACCACCCAACCAACCCCCAAAATAAAAAACCTATTTCTAAAAAAACCTAAGCTACCAATTGCCCTGAAAAGGGCATTTGTATGGGTATTGCCCTTAAAAGGGCATTTAGCTCTTTTACTGCCCAGACCCTAAACTAGTGTTCATCCAGGCGGCCTCTTCAATCTTCATCCCAGCGGCGAACTCCTGATCCAAGCGGCGAGAAGTCTTCATCCAGACGGCCTCTTCATTCTTCATCCAGGCAGCATCTTCTATCTTGATCTTGGAGGCGCGGAACAGGTCCATCCTGAAGACATCCGGCGTAGAGCATCCTCTTCATACGGTCGCCGCCGTACACTGATTCTTTAATACAAGGTACGCGATCCAAGTTGGAGTCCCTTGCATTCCTATTGGCTGTTTCAAATTTTTCAAATCAGCCAATAGGATTTAAGCAACTCTCAGTCTATTGGCTAATTTGGGATGAAGATCGTTCAAGCAGGACTTCAAAAATTGTAAGTGGATCGTCTTGGGGTTAGTGTTAGGCTTTTTAAAGGGTTTTTTGGGTGGTTTTTTTAGTTTAGGATCTGGGCAGTAAAAGAGCCTTTTAAGGGCAATTCCCATACAAATGCCCTTTTCAGGGCAATAGGTAGCTTAGGTTTTTTAGATAGTTTTTTTTATTTTGTGGGTTTGGGGGGTGGGGGTTTGTAATGTTAGTGGGTATTTGTATTTTTTTGTCACAAAAAGAGCTGATATTTTTAGGGCATTGCCCTACAAAAGGCCCTTTTAAGCGCCATTGGTAGTTTAATCTAGATTAGGTTTTTATTTTGGGGTGTTTTTTTATGGGTATTAGAATAGGAATATTTTTTTTATTTTTGATAATTTGTTTGTTATTTTGTGTAATGTATATTTTTAGGCGGTATTTTTTTTTTAGCAAAAGAGCTGTTTAACTTAGGGCAATGCTCTACAAAAGGCCCTTTTAAGGGCCCTTGGTAGTTTGAGGGGTGGGGGTTTGTAATAGTGTTAGGGGGTGTTTGTATTTTTTTTGGGGGGGGAAAAGAGCTGTTTATCTCAGGGCAATGCCCTACAAAAGGCCCTTTTAAGGGCCCTTAGTAGTTTATTCTAGATTAGGCTTTTTTTTATTTTGGGGTGTTTTTTTTTTTAAAGGGTATTAGAATAGGAATAATGTTTATTTTTTTGGATAATTTTTTTTTTGTAATTGTAGGTTTTAGTATAAGGCAGGTTAGGTTTTATTTGACAGGTAAGTTTGTATTTATTTTAACTAGGTAGTTAGTAAATAGTTAATAACTATTTACTAACTAGTCTACCTAGTTAAAATAAATACACACTTACCTGTGAAATAAAACCTAAGCTAGCTACAATATAACTATTAGTTATATTGTAGCTATCTTAGGTTTTATTTTACAGGTAAGTATTAAGTTTTAAATAGGTATTATTTAGTTAATAATTGTAAATTTAATTTATATCTATTTTAATTATGTTAAAGTTAGGGGGTATTAGGGTTAGGTTTAGGGGTAGGGTTAGAGTTAGGTGTAGGGGTTAATAGTTTAATTTACGTTGTTGCGATGTGGGGGGGCTAGCAGTTTAGGGGTTAATAGGTTTATTTAGTTAATAATTGTAATTTTAATTTAGCTATATTTTAATTATGCTAAAGTTAGGGGGTGTTAGGGTTAGGGTTACGTTAGGGTTAGGTTTAGGGGTTAATATAGTTTAATTTAGGTTGTTACGATGTGGGGGCTGGCCATTTAGGGGTTAATAGGTTAATTTAGTGGTAGTGATGTGAGAGGGCAGAGGTTTAGGGGTTAATAACTTTATTTAGTTGTGGGGATGTTGGGGAGCGGCGGAATAGGGGTTAATAACTAATATAGTTGCGGCAATGTTGGGGTGCGGCGGAATAGGGGTTAATAACTTTAGTATAATGGCGGCGATATCGGGAGTGGCAGATTAGGGGTTAATAATTTTATTTAGGCGTCAGCGATATTGGGAGCGGCAGATTAGGGGTTAATAACTTTATTTAGGTGTCGGCGATATCGGAAGCAGCAGATTACGGATTAATAACTGTAGGGAGGCGTCGGTGATGTCAGGGGCAGCAGATTAGGGGTGTTTAGACTCAGGGTTTATGTTAGGGTGTTAGCTTTAAACTGTATTTTCTTTTTCCCCATAGACATCAATGGGGCTGCGTTACGGAGCTTTTGTTTCCGCAAACGCAGGTGTTAGACTTTTTTTTTGCCGGCTCTCCCCATTGATGTCTATGGGGAAAGCGTGCACAAGCACGTCAAAACACTGCTTCTTTTTGGTGCGGTAGGGAGCTCAAAATCTACATATTGCCCGAGTAAGCCGGGTTTTTTTAAACTTGTAATGGCAGCGCTATAGGGGGTTAAATAATGCAACTTTTGTGGTGTTCTTTACTTTGCCTATAGTGCTCAAAACTCATAATCTAGGTGAGAGTTTGTAAAGCATGCCTCTCAGACCTGGTTATATTAAACTTATTAAAACGCAGTTGTTTCATTTTATAATCAACCGACTTCATAAGTCTGAATGGGCAGTCATTCAACAATATATAAGTCAAAACTGGGGAGAGTGAAAGTCAAGAAAATAGAATTAAATTAATTACTTTGTATGAAAAATGCAGACCCTTAAAAAGGAATAAAAATCCTCATTATAGAAGAGAGTTAATGAGAGTATTATTCACCCTCAAAATGACAGGGATTTCAGCATTTATTTATTTTTTATTAATAAATATTAAGCCATATCAAAAATATACTTTATTTTTATGTGTATATACTTCTGCACGTGATACTTACAGGGACAGACGCCCAAAAATATCATTAACATAACAAAACCCATAACCAAACATAATAAAAGCATGGCCAGCCGGGGGCATGTCCGGTTTATGGCCTAAGATGGCCGCTAAACTGGATATTACACAGCCATCCAGCACGAAACTGTACTTCATGATACAACAGATAATTAGCTAAATTGTATTAGATATATATATATATATATATATATATGAAGCAACAGGACTTTCCAGGCTGGGCCGCTGAGAACTTTTGGCGGGTCCTGAGGAGAGAGATCTCACTCAGCCCCCCCCCCGGGAAGTTGGGTAAGCAGAGCAACCTAAGATTCTCTGCACAATACTTCGAGTATGGAAGAGAAATTATATCTCAAGATGCAATAATTATTTGCTGAATTTGAGCCACAGATGCACAGTAGATTTGGCGCCATACAGCTGAGTGTGGGGAATACTTTTACTGAGTCTGTTTTGTCTAAGATGGAGTGACTGTAGGTTAACACAGTAGAAGAAAATTCAGGAGGTGCCTGCGAACCAGTTGTCCTACAGGATCATAACTTATCGGCACTTGAGAAACACGCCGATGTACACAGAGGGTCCTCAGAGGGTCCTCCGCCAGTGGATGGGAGATAGCCAGAATTGATGACACCTGCTCTTGGGAGGATCTTCAGGTTGATCACTGCTGCTTGTGTGGTCGCGCAGGAGAGAGCAGCCAGCTTCCATGCGTGCGGCCCTACTAGTGAGCATCGGGTGGTGACATTTTATTGCTTTGGAGGTTTACATAGGCTGGGGCTTTGGACTGCGTTGTTAACAAGACTCAGCCATGGACATAGCTTCACAGAAGATTGCTTTGCAACATGAGGGCCCTGCAGAACACAACTTGAGCCATAAGGCTCTTCTAGCCAGAACAATCAAGCAGCACGTTTCACATTAATGCAAATCAGTTCAACATCTGCGTCACAAATTAAAATCTTTGCAATCTTGACACACCTCAAGTGAACCAGAATTTCTTCAAGAAAAGCTTCTTGAGAAATAATGTCAGAAATGTCACACTAATGTCACACTAAACTGCAGTAGCTGCAGCAACCCAGGCTACGCTGACAGCTGGAAGAAACATATCAAATCAGCCTGATGAAACAGTAGCAGTACTGAGAAACGCGTTGTTGTGCATCTTGGTGTTTACTAAAACACTTGTTTTTACTCAACTTGCTACTTTTTACTTTATTGAGTGTCCTTTTCACCACTGGTTGGTTTGTAGCAGTAAGGAGGCCTTCCAATCTTCCCTGTTACTGCAAGTTAAGAGACACCATTATACATTTACACCGAGAGGAGAGAGTTTTGCCGGACAAATCTAAGGATCCGGTCTGCCCAGTTTGCACTACATTACAGTGCTACACCAAATGTGAGTGTATACTATTCAGCATATGATTGTATGGTATATCCTGTAGAATTACGCTATGTGGCGCCTTCTCCATTTTTTCTGGAAGAAACATATAGCCTACGAGCTGAAAGGTTTACCAGTGAAGGCTTTTGGGCTGTCTATGGGATCCTTGAACAATGTGCTGTCCTCTAAAGGAATAGTACTCCGCCTAGCCAGAGTAGAGATTGATGCATCTACTTCTGGAATACTTTTCGATACCTCCAATTTTTCAGAGGGAGAAGGGAATATGTTCTTGAACTTGTTAGAGGGAACAAAAAGAAAACCTGTTTTTTTCCATTCCTTGGTGATTAGGCCAGAAACATAATTAGTTACAGGGAAGGTAGACAGCTTTTTGCGCTAAACACCCTAACATAAACCCCAAGTCTAAACACCTCTAATCCCCCGCCACTAATAAAAGTTTTTAACCCCCTATTCCACCGCTCCCCGACATTGCTGACACTATAATAAAGTTATTAACCCCTATTCCGCCGCTCCCCCACATCGCCGCTACTAAATAAACCTATTAACCCCTAAACCGCCAGCCCCCACATCCCAAAACACTAAATTAAACTATTAACCCCTAAACACCTCCCTAACTTAAAATTAAAATTACAATAAAACTATATTAAAATAAATAAAAACTTACCTGTGAAATAAAAATAAACTTAACAGTAAACTATAAATTAACCTAACATTACTAATCTAATAAAATAAAAAAAATACTACCAAATAAAAAATCTAAATTACAAATGTAAAAAAACCTAACACTACGAAAAAAATAAAAAAAATCTAAAATTACAATAAATAATAAACACTAAATTACGAAAAATAAAAAAACACTAAGTTTACAAGAAATAAACTAAATTATCAAAAATAAAAACAATTACACCAAATCTAATAGCCCTATAAAAATAAAAAAGCCCCCAAAATAAAAACACCCCCAGCTTACAATAAACTACCAATAGCCCTTTAAAGGGCCTTTTGTAGGGCATTGCCCTAAGTAAAACAGCTCTTTTACCTGTAAAAAATACAAAGTATCCCCAACAGTAAAACACACTCCCCAACCAACCCCCCAAAGTAAAAAACCTTACTCTAAAAAAACACTAAGCTACCCATTGCCCCTAAAGGGGCATTTGTATGGGCATTGCCCTTAAAAGGGCATTCTGCTCTTTTTCACTGCCCTTAAAAGGGCATTCAGCTCTTTTACAAAAGCCCAAAAGCCCTAATCTAAAAAAAAACACCCAAAAAAATGAAAATAAAAAAACTAACACTAACCCCAGAATATCTACTCATGGTTCCTTTAGTCCAGACATCTATCTCCATCCAGGTGGCAAGATGTCTATATCCAGGCGGCGATATCTTCATCCATCCCGGGGGCTTCTATCTTCATCCCGGCGGCGCAAACGGAGCCATCCTGGAAGCCAATCCCATCCTGCGTGGATTGTCCTCTTCATACGGTCACCTTGCATTCTATTGGCTGATTAGCTTTATTTCGTGGCGGCAAAGTGGGAGGCCGGAGGTTTAGGGGTTAATAGGTTTATTTAGTGGCGGCGATGTGGGAAGCCGGAGGTTTAGGGGTTAATAACTTTATTATAGTGGCGACGATGTAGGAGACCGGAGGTTTAGGGGTTAATAACTTTATTATAGTGGCAACGATGTTGGGGAGCGGCGGATTAGGGGCTAATATATTTAAATAGTGTTGTCGATGTGGGTGGGCGGCAGATTAGGGGTTAATATGTTTTAAATAGTGTTTGCGATGCAGGAGGGCGGCGGTTTAGGGGTTAATAGGTAGTTTATGGGTGTTAGTGTACTTTGTAACAGTTTAGTTATGAGTTTTGTAAAACATTTTTGTTTTGCAAAATCCATAACTACTGCTCTCAGATGGCGGTATGGATCGTGTTGGTATAGGTTGTAACACAAGCATTTTAGCCTCAATGCACAACTTGTAATACCGGCGCTATGAAAATCTCACACAAAAACGTCATTATTTTGAGTGCGGAATGGACGTTGCGCTACAGGCTAAAATGCTTGTGGAAGTTGCTGTATAGCTATACCGACATGACTCGTAATATGCGTTCCATTTTTTCAGCGTTAAAAGCCGTACCGGAACACTTGTAATCTGCAGTCTCAAAATTATTCAGCCTCTTCGTGGCAAGCATCTTTAGCACTTAGTAGAGCACCCTTTTGCTGTTATGACCTGCTGCAAACGAGATGCATAGCCTGACACCAGTCCCTGGCAGCATTCCTGAGGAATCCTAGCCCATTCCTCATGAGCAATGACTTCCAGTTCAGTAATATTCCTGGGTTTGCATGCTGCAACAGCTTTTTTCAAATAACACCAGAGATTTTCTATGGGGTTAAAGTCAGGTGACTGTGATGGCCACAGTAGAATCTTCCAGGACTTCTTCTGCAACAAAGCCTTGGTGGAATTTGAGGTATGCTTGGGATCATTGTCCTGTTGGAACGTCCAATGACACCCAAGCTTCAGCTTCCTTACAGACGGCATGACATTTCCTGCTAGTATTTCCTGATACTTCAATGAATCCATCTTGCATTCCACACGCTGCAGGTTTCCAGTGCCAGAGGATGCAAAGTAGCCCCAGAGCTTCACCATGCTTAACTGTAGACAGAGTATTCTTTACAACGTATGCTTAATTTTTCAGCTAGTCCATTGGCTGAAAAGTTCTAGTTTTGTTTCATCACTCCACAGAAAAGAATCTCAAAACTTCTGTGGCTTATTTATATGATTTTGTCACGCCGCTCTCTGCTCTGCTGTGGCCTTTGCCACGGACACAGGCACTCCTCCTGTTGCTAGGGATACGGCAGTGTAACTGCAGCAGGGTGATGACATCATCACTGCCCGCCCTGTCTTCCCTTAAACTGCCTTACCGCTGGATTCCCTACCGGTTGCCGTCACAGACTTTTTTGTATGTTTTCCAGTCCTTCAAGTGGTTTACCCTTGAACTGTTTAACCGCTGATTCCCTGCCTGTTGCTATCAAAGACTATCTTGTCTGTTTCCAGTCCATCAAGTTGTTTACCCTTGAACTGCCTAACCGATGATTCCTACCTGCTGCCACCAAAGACCAACCTGTATATTGTGAGTACTGCTTACCTCATTTTGCGAACTTTCTCTGCTCTGTGATATTCCCTATCATTCCAGCACGACGCCAGGATAAGAAGACTACTGGCCGAGTTTGATCTGATAGTGTAATATCCCAAGAGCATTACATTATACTTGGGCTATGGACCCAAATGAGGTAGCAAATGCAGTTATTCGTCAGGGTCTGACGCTGGGAACTCATACCGCACAATTGCAAAGTGTGGATTCAAGACTACAGGCTATAACCGCTTTGCTCTCCTCACTGGTTGCTGAAAAGAATGCTGCTCCTGTTGTTACACAGCCAGTACCTGCTGCAGCTCCTTTCCCTGCTTCTGGAAGTATACCCCGGATACCATTGCCTGACAAGTATGATGGTACTACTGACTGTAGGGGTTTCCTGAACCAGTGCAGGCTGCACTTTCGCAATGACCCCCAAACCTTCCAGTCTCATCAGTCAAATGTCACTTTTATTATTTCCTTACTGAAAGACAAGGCCCTAGCCTGGGTCTCTCCTCTTCTGGAACAGAGCGCTCAACTCCGGAACGATGCTGATGCCTTCACTTCTGCATTATCGTCTGTATTCGGGACCTCCAGCCGCGCTGCTGCTGCAGAGTACTCACTCTTGGATCTCCGCCAGAGTAATAGAACTGTGGCACAATACGCCATCGAGTTTTGCACTTTGGCACTCGAGACCAGTTGGGGTGGCAGTGCTCTCAAGGCGGCATTTAGGAGAGGTTTGTATGAACGCATCAAGGATGAGCTTACCTATCGTGATGCCCCTACTGCCCTGGATGAATTCATAGCACTTTGTATTACTCTGGACTCTAGCTTTCAGGAGAGACAAGCTAAGAGAGACAGAACTCGTAGAATCCTTCCTTCCCGTCCTCCTACTCATCCGGTCTCTAGACCATCCTCTTCCGCTTCAGCACCTCCAGTTACCTTAGTAAAGGAAACCATCGATCTCTCCTCCCTCAAACCCACAGACTCTGAAAGACAGAGCAGAAGGAGATTGAGACTGCGTTTCTACTGTGGTTGTAACTCACACCAGCTAAAGAACTGTGATACCCTGCCGGGAAAAGCCAATGCTTAGAGGATAAAAATGGGGTACCTCTAAGCGTGGTCACTACTAAATCCCCTCAAACTTCTAGAATCCTGGTACCTGTTACCCTTTCCTTTCTTCAAAATTCCGTCCACACTTCATGGTTTCATGATTCAGGCAGGGTTACCTCTTCTGCAGAAAAAACACTGTCTTAAAATAACTGCTCTGGGTGGCACTCCCTTTGGATCAGGTTTAATCCATTTTGAATCAGAACCCCTAACCATGACCGTGGGAGTCCTTCATACCGAACAGTTGCAGTTCAATGTCATTCATTCTCCAGCACAACCAGTAATCCTTTGTCTTCCTTGGCTCCGTATACACAATCCACAGTTTGACTGGACTGAGGGACAGTTGGCCTCCTGGGGTACACCCTGCTTCCCCTCCTGTCTGGCTAAAGTTACTCCATTATGCCACATCCCTATTGCCAGACTACAGACCCCTTCGAGCCTTCCCTCAATTTATGTGATATTGCCACCCCACCGTCCTTATGACTGCAAGATTGACCTCTTTCCTGGAGCACCACTTCCTAAAGGGAGGAGTTATCCACTTTCCAAGGCTGAAACCAAGGCCATGGAGGAGTATATTCAAGAGAACCTAGCTAAAGGTTTAATTCGCCCATCCTTTTCTCCTGCCGGGGCTGGATTATTTTTTGTCAGTAAGAAGGATGGTGGGCTCAGACCCTGTATCGACTACAGAGCCCTTAACAACATCACTATCAAGAATCGCTATCCTATTCCGTTAATCACTGAACTTTATGATTCGCTCCAGAATGCTCGCTACTTCACTAAGTTGGATCTACGCGAGGCATATAATCTTGTTCGTATATTCCCAGGGCATGAATAGAAGACTGCCTTCAACACAAGATCAGGGCATTACGAATACCTTGTAATGCCTTTTGGGCTGTGTAATGCCCCTGCTGTCTTACAGGCATTTGACAACGATGTCTTCCGTGACCTCCTTAATCGCACTGTCATTGTCTATCTGGAGGACATCCTTATTTTCTCCTCCACCCTTGAGAAGCATCATGAACATGTGAGACAGGTACTTCTTCACCTCAGAGACAATTCCCTGGTAGCCAAACTGGAGAAATGTGAATTTGACCAAGTTCAGATCCAGTTCCTTGGCTATGTTATCTCGAAGGAGGGTTTTGCTATGGATCCTTCTAAGCACACAGCAGTCCTGGAATGGCCTCAACCCACCTCATTAAAGGAACTACAGAGATTCTTGGGGTTCTCCAATTATTACCCAAAGTTTATAAAAAAACTTCTCCCAAATAATTGCTCCCCTCACTGAGTTAACTAAACGGAACAGAGACTGCAAAAACTAGCTCCTGTGCTTCGCCATCCTGATCCTGACCTGCAGTTCACTTTAGGTTGACGCCTCCGAGATTGGAGCTTGAGCAGTCGTAATCCAAAGGGATCCTTTATCCTCCAAGTTGCACCCTGTAGCCTTTATCTCCAAGCGCTTTACTCCTGCAACGAAGAACTATGACGTGGGTAATTGTGAACTCTTAGCCATTAAGATGGCTTTGACTGAATGGCGTCATTGGCTAGAGGGTACTGCCAATCACATTCAGATTCTCACTGACCACAAGAATCTGACGTACCTTGAGACTGCTCATAGACTCAATCCTCGACAGGCCAGATGGGCCTTGTTCTTTTCCCGTTTTAACTTTGTGGTCTCTTATCTTACTGGGACCTAAGAATAAAAAGGCTGACGCCCTTTCCTGTCAGTTTCCTCAGTCAAGTGATTCCTCTGTTGCTCTTATTAAACACATCATACCCCCCCCTCCTGTGTGGTTGCTTAACTCAACACCTGTCTTCTTCAAAGACTGCAACGTGCCCAGTCTAAAAAGCCTCCTGAAGCCCTCACGGCTCCCGATATCTTCTTTGTACCACTGAACCTACGCACTCCTGTGCTATCCTGGGCTCATGATAGTAAACTTTCAGGACATCCTGGTTTAACAAGAACTTTTAAGCTTCTTTCCAAGAACGTATGGTGGCCTACCATGAAGACTGACGCTCAGGATTATGTGAAAGCCTGCACGACTTGTGCTGCCAATAAGACTCCTCGATCCTTGCCTCCTGGCTTACTCCAACCATTTTCCATTCCCAAACAACCTTGGACACACATAACAATGGATTTCATTGTGGACCATCATACGGTTATCTGGGTTGTGGTGGATCGATTTTCCAGACTGGCTCATTTTGTACCCTTGTCTCTTTTTCTGTTACATGTGGTACGACTTCATGGCATTCCCGTGAATATTGTTTCCGACACAGGTCCACAATTCATCTCTGCCTTTTGGAGAGCCTTTTGCAAGTCGATTGGAACCACAGTTTCCTTGTCGTCCGGCTACCATCCTCAGACTAATAGGCTGATTGAGAGAGTGATTTAAGATCTCAAAGCCTATCTCAGAACTTTTGTTAATTCTCTCCATACCAACTGGTCTGAGTTGTTACCCCTAGCTGAGCTGGCAAAGAACACTCATTGGCACTCTTCTCAATGATGTTCTCCATTTCAAGCCGCAGCAGGTTACCAACCTTGTGCCTTTCCTCTTTCTGCTCAGTCCACAGGGGTTCCTGCTGCAGACCGACACGTTACTAACCTTACTACTCATTGGCAATGTATTCGCTCTCAGTTACGTTCAGCTGTCTCCAGATACAAGAGGTTTGCTGATCATCATAGAGTTTCTGTTTGTGCCTTTTCGGTAGGTGACCGTATTTAGGTCTCTACTCGACATATTCGTCTACATCAACCCAGTCACAAATTAGGGCCTAGGTTTATCGGCCCCTACAAGGTACTTAAAAGACTGTCTCCTGTTGCCAACAAAGTGGCCATGCCCAGAACCCTGCTCATACACCCTGTCCTCCACATCTTGTTACTCAAGCCTTATATCAAGAACAGATATACTCAGCTCCAAACACCTCCTCCCCCACTACTGGTTAATGGTGACCCTGAGTATGAGGTTGCTAAGATCCTGGACTCCAGATACAGGCGCAGGCAACTACAGTACCTCGTACACTGGAAGGGCTACTCCGTGGCAGATCGTTCCTGGGTTCCTGCCCGTGATGTGCATGCTCCATATTTGGTCTCCAGATTTCATGCTGCACATCCCACCAAGCCTATGTAGGGTCCCGGAGGTACCCTTTGAGAAGGGGGCTCTGTCATGCTGCTCTCCTGTGGCCGTTGCCACAGACACAGGCACTCCTCCTTTTGCTATCATCACCACCCACCCTGTCTTCCCTATGTAAAGGCCTCAGTCTCTCCCACCTGTGCCCAAGTATAGGTGTTACTTCTTGTGCTCCTGGGTGCTGTATATTTGTATGCTGAATTGCTGTATTGATTCTCTGTTGCTGAACTCTGCCTGTTTTAACTACTCTGCTTGCCTTAACCCCTGAATTGCTGGATTGCTTAACCGTGGATGTCTGTTTGGACTACGCTGCTTGCCTTAACCTCTGAATTGCTGGACTGCTTAACTATTTATGAACTCTGCCTGTTTGACTACGCTGCTTGCCTTAACCCTAAAATATTGGATTGCTATTCTATTGCCAAACTCTGCTAGCCTGACCATTCTATTGATTTACCATTGAACTGCCTTACCGCTGATTCCTACCTTCTGCCTCCAAAGACTACCCTGCATATTGTGAGTACTGCTTACCTCTTTTTGTGAACTTTCTCTGGGATCTTCCCTATCAATCCAGCTTGACGCCGGGGATAAGAAGACTCCTGGCCGAGTTTGGTTTGATAGTGGAATATCCCACGAGCATTACAGATTTGAGCATATTCGAGCCAACTTTTCTTGTGCTTTTGGGTCAGCAGTAGTGTCCGTCTTGGAGTTCTGGCATTGAAACCTTCTGTGTTTACTACACGCCCTACTGTGCAAACTAAAACCTCAGTGCCTGTTGCCACAAAGTCTTGCTGCAGGTCTTTTGCAGTCACTGGAGGGTTTTTCTCAACCTGCCTTCTTCCAACGATGTCTTTAGGAACATTCAGTGCCTTCGCTATCTTTTTGTATCCTGTTCCTTGCTTGTAAAGGGCGACAATCTCTTATCAACTTTTTGGATCATTCTTTCTCCAACATTGGTGTGTCCGGTCCACGGCGTCATCCATAACTTGTGGGAATATCTCTTCCCCAACAGGAAATGGCAAAGAGTACAGCAAAAGCTGTCCATATAGTCCCTCCTAGGCTCCGCCCACCCCAGTCATTCTCTTTGCCGTTGCACAGGCAACATCTCCACGGAGATGGTGAAGAGTATGTGGTGTTTAGTTGTAGTTTTTTATTCTACTATCAAGAGTTTGTTATTTTAAAATAGTGCTGGTATGTACTATTTACTCTGAAACAGAAAAAGATGAAGAGTTCTGTTTGTGAGAGGAATATGATTTTAGCAGCAGTAACTAAAATCGTTTGCTGTTTCCACATAGGACTGTTGAGATGAAATAACTTCAGTTGGGGGAAACAGTTAGCAGACTTTTCTGCTTAAGGTATGACTAGCCATTTTTCTAACAAGACTGTGTAATGCTGGAAGGCTGTCATTTCCCCTCATGGGGACCGGTAAGCCATTTTCTTTGTCTCAAACAGAATAAAGGGCTTAATATGGGCTATAAAACTGATAGACACTTTTATGGGCAAGATCGATTGCTTTATTTGGGCATTTTATAAAGCTTGATGTTGATATTCACACTTATAAACTTTGGGGAACGTTTTTTTAACGTCAGGCACTGGTTTAGACACCTTTTCAGTCAGGAAGGGCCTTCATTGTAGTAGGCTGAGCCTCATTTTCACGCCATTACTGCGCAGTTACTTTTGAGAGCAGGACATGCAGCTGCATGTGTGTGGGTCTGAAAGTTGTTGAAAAGGTTCCTAGAAGGCTTCATTTGGTATCGTATACCCCCTGGGTTTGGTAAAGTCGCAGCAAAGGCTGTAGCTGGGACGGTAGAGGGGTTAAAACTGTAACCGGCTCCGGTTTCTTCATTTTAAGGGTTAAAGGTCTCAAATTTGGGGTGCAATGCTTTGAATGCTTTAAGACACTGTGGTTAAATATGAACAATTCCTTCATAGTTTTTCACATATTCAGTAATAAAGTGTGCACTGTTTAAAATTTAAAGAGACAGTAACGGTTTTGTTTAAAAACGGTTTTTGTATTTTATTGACAAGTTTAAGCCTGTTTAACATGTCTGTGCCTTCAGATAAACTATGTTCTGTATGTATGGAAGCCAATGTGTCTCCCCCTTCAAAATTGTGTGATAATTGTGCCATAGCGTCCAAACAAAGTAAGGACAGTACTGCCACAGATAGTAAAGTTGCCCAAGATGATTCATCAGATGAAGGGAGTAGACATAGTTCTACATCATCTCCTTCTGTGTCTACACCAGTTTTGCCCACGCAGGAGACCCCTAGTACTTCTAGCGCGCCAATGCTTATTACTATGCAACAATTGACGGCAGTAATGGATAACTCCATAGCAATTATTTTATCCAAAATGCCTGCATATCAGAGAAAGCGCGATTGCTCTGTTTTAAACACTGTAGAGCAGGAGGGCGCTGATGATAATTGCTCTGTCATACCCTCACACCAATCTGAAGGGACCATGAGGGAGGTTTTGTCAGATGGGGAAATTTCAGATTCAGGTAGAATTTCTCAATAGGCAGAACCTGATGTTGTGACATTTAAATTTAAATTAGAGCATCTCCGCGCACTGCTTAAGGAGGTGTTATCTACTCTGGATGATTGTGACAACCTGGTCTTTCCAGAAAAATTGTGCAAGATGGACAAGTTCCTAGAGGTTCCGGTGCACCCCGACGCTTTTCCTATACCCAAGCGGGTGGCGGACATAGTGAATAAGGAGTAGGAGAAGCCCGGCATACTTTTTGTTCCCCCTCCTATATTTAAGAAATTATTTCCTATGGTCGACCCCAGAAAGGACTTATGGCAGACAGTCCCTAAGGTCGAGGGGGCAGTTTCTACACTAGCCAAGCGCACTACTATTCCTATCGAGGATAATTGTGCTTTCAAAGATCCTATGGATAAAAAATTGGAGGGTTTGCTTAAAAAGATTTTTGTACAGCAAGGTTACCTCCTGCAACCTATTTCGTGCATTATTCCTGTCACTACAGCAGCGTGGTTCTGGTTCGAGGAACTAGAAAAGTCGCTCAGTAGAGAGACTCCGTATGAGGAGGTTATGGACAGAGTTCACGCACTTAAGTTAGCTAATTCCTTTATTTTAGATGCCGCTTTGCAGTTAGCTAGATTAGCGGCGAAAAATTCTGGGTTTGCAATTGTGGCTCGCAGAGCGCTCTGGCTAAAGTCTTGGTCAGCGGATGTATCTTCCAAGACAAAATTGCTTAATATCCCTTTCAAGGGTAAAACTCTTTTTGGGCCAGAATTGAAAGAGATTATCTCAGACATCACTGGGGGTAAGGGCCACGCCCTCCCACAAGATAGGCCTTTCAAAGCCAAGAATAAGTCTAATTTTCGTTCCATTCGCAATTTCAGGAACGGACCGGCCTCCAACTCTGCAGCCTCTAGACAAGAGGGTAATGCTTCACAAACCAAACCAGCTTGGAAACCGATGCAAGGCTGGAACAAGGGTAAGCAGGCCAAGAAACCTGCTGCTGCTAACAAAACAGCATGAAGGAGTAGCCCCTGATCCGGGACCGGATCTAGTAGGGGGCAGACTCTCTCTCTTCGCTCAGGCTTGGGCGAGAGATGTTCAGGACCCCTGGGCACTAGAAATAGTTTCTCAGGGTTATCTTCTGGAATTCAAGGAACTACCCCCAAGGGGAAGGTTCCACATGTCTCACTTATCTTCAAACCAAATAAAGAGACAGGCATTCTTACATTGTGTAGAAGACCTGTTAAAAATGGGAGTGATACACCCAGTTCCAACCGTGGAACAAGGAATGGGGTTTTACTCAAATCTGTTTGTGGTTCCCAAAAAAGAGGGAACCTTCAGACCAATTCTGGATTTAAAGATCCTAAACAAATTTTTCAGAGTGCCATCGTTCAAAATGGAAACCATTCGAACGATTTTACCTACAATCCAGGAGGGTCAATTTATGACTACCGTGGATCTAAAGGATGGGTATCTACATATTCCTATCCACAAAGATCATCATCAGTTCCTAAGGTTCGCCTTTCTGGACAAACATTACCAGTTTGTGGCTCTCCCATTCGGGCTAGCCACTGCTCCAAGGATTTTCACAAAGGTACTCGGGTCCCTTCTAGCGGTTCTAAGACCAAGGGGCATTGCAGTGGCACCTTACTTGGACGACATTCTGATACAAGCGTCGTCTCTTTCAAAGGCAAAGGCTCACACAGACATCGTTCTGGCCTTTCTCAGATCTCACGGATGGAAAGTGAACATAGAAAAAAGTTCTCTGTCTCCGTCGACAAGAGTTCCTTTCTTGGGGACAATAATAGATTCTTTAGAAATGAAGATTTTCCTGACAGATGTCAGAAAGTCAAAACTTCTAAGCGCTTGTCAAGTTCTTCATTCTGTTCCACGTCCTTCCATAGCTCAGTGCTTGGAAGTAGTAGGGTTGATGGTTGCAGCAATGGACATAGTTCCTTTTGCACAAATTCATCTAAGACCATTACAACTGTGCATGCTGAAACAGTGGAATGGGGACTATACAGACTTGTCTCCAGTGATTCAAGTAGATCAGAAGACCAGAGACTCACTCCGTTGGTGGCTAACCCAGGACCACCTGTCCCAGGGAATGAGTTTCCGCACACCAGAGTGGGTCATCGTCACGACCGACGCCAGTCTAGTGGGCTGGGGTGCGGTCTGGAACTCCCTGAAAGCTCAGGGGCTATGGTCTCGGGAAGAGTCTCTTCTCCCGATAAACATTCTGGAACTGAGAGCGATATTCAATGCTCTTAGGGCTTGGCCTCAACTAGCAAAGGCCAGATTCATAAGATTCCAATCAGACAACATGACGACTGTTGCTTACATCAATCATCAGGGGGGAACAAGGAGTTCCCTGGCGATGGGAGAAGTGACCAAAATCATAAAATGGGCGGAGGATCACTCCTGCCACCTATCTGCGATCCACATCCCAGGAGTGGAAAACTGGGAGGCGGATTATCTGAGTCGTCAGACATTCCATCCGGGGGAGTGGGAACTCCACCCGGAGATCTTTGCCCAGTTGACTCAATTATGGGGCATTCCAGACATGGATCTAATGGCGTCTCGTCAGAACTTCAAGGTTCCTTGCTACGGGTCCAGATCCAGGGATCCCAAGGCGACTCATGCATTAGTAGCGCCTTGGACCTTCAACCTAGCTTATGTGTTTCCACCGTTTCCTCTCATTCCCAGGCTGGTAGCCAGGATCAAGCAGGAGAGGGCCTCTGTGATCTTGATAGCTCCTGCGTGGCCACGCAGGACTTGGAATGCAGACCTGGTGAATATGTCATCGGCTCCACCATGGAAGCTACCTTTGAGACAGGATCTTCTAGTACAAGGTCCATTCGAACATCCAAATCTAGTTTCCCTTCAGCTAACGGCTTGGAAATTGAACGCTTGATTTTATCTAAGCGTGGGTTTTCGGATTCTGTAATAGATACTCTGATACAAGCCAGAAAACCTGTAACTAGGAAGATTTACCATAAAATATGGAAAAGATATATCTGTTGGTGTGAATCCAAGGGATTCTCATGGAGTAAGATCAAAATTCCTAGGATCCTTTCTTTTCTCCAAGAAGGTTTGGATAAGGGATTATCAGCGAGTTCTCTAAAGGGACAGATTTCTGCTTTATCTGTCTTATTACACAAACGACTGGCAGCTGTGCCTGATGTTCAAGCTTTTCTTCAGGCTTTGGTCAGGATCAAGCCTGTTTACAGAGCTTTGACTTCTCCCTGGAGTCTGAATTTAGTTCTTTCAGTTCTTCAAGGGGTTCCGTTTGAACCTCTACATTCCATAGATATCAAGATGTTATCTTGGAAAGTTCTGTTTTTGGTTGCTATTTCTTCTGCTAGAAGAGTTTCTGAGTTATCTGCTCTGCAGTGTAATCCGCCCTATCTGCTGTTCCATTCAGATAAGGTTGTTTTGCGTACTAAACCTGGTTTCCTTCCAAAGCTTGTTTCCAACAAGAATATTAACCAGGAAATAGTTGTGCCTTCTTTGTGTCCGAATCCAGTTTCAAAGAAGGAACGTTTGTTACACAATCTAGATGTAGTTCGTGCTTTAAAGTTCTATTTAGAAGCAACAAAGGATTTCAGACAAACGTCTTCTCTGTTTGTCGTTTATTCTGGCAAGAGGAGAGGTCAAAAAGCTACTGCTACGGGGCGGAGCCAACCGCTGGGGTGCTAGGAAGTGCATAGCAAGAGCTCCTGCATACATTTTCAATTTTAGATCTTCTATATATGCTATAACAGCAATTTTTTTCCAGAAATACCTGTCACCCCGGCAGAACTATATCTATGGAGCACTCCTACAAAGTTTTGAAAAATTAGACAAAACTACGGCCTTAATCTTGTTCTCCTACATCACCACGAGGTAGTCAGTACCTTGGGCCTGCATTTATGCTGCGAAGGCTTCGCTGCTATTGCCTTACTGAAAGTAAGTAACTGGTTCCTAACAATCTCTAGCCAACTCTACACCTTCTCTACGCAATAGAATCCAACTACCCTGACACAACTGGCACTGATCGCTTACTGATGTTGATCGGCTCACCCCACGTTATAAACATGGAGAGCGTGGACAAATGGGAGGAGAGGCTGCAGCACCTTATGCACGATTACCATCAACGCATACTAAACGATCTATATAATATTCTTTTTGCACCGCGACCTATCTCAGGAGCTCATCCTACCACTTATGACCAGCCATTAGAAATTGCTGCCTGCGGCACCACTCCTGATGCAACGGAACTAACAGGCTCACATACTCTATCCTGCTGTGCTCTGACAACCCCGGACGTTGCAATACGCTTCTCACCATTCCGTTATCTGGATGTTGCCCCAGTGAGAGTTCCGGAACCGATGGAGAAAGTTGAGACTCTTGTTGACCTGGCAGATCATGGGGATTCCTCTCCTTATACCCATGCGGCTGAGGATTCTGTTTGCCATCACGGGAACAGAGTGAGCGCTGCATTAGTTAAGTTTTCAGCTATTGATCTGACCTGTGCCGCCGAGGTAGGGGGTGCGCTCCCTGCTCCGGATGATGAAGGTGTTACGCTTGCTTATACCTTGAAGTCGCTTCAGTGTTTGGGGTGCTGGAGGGACTCTCCTCATCACTCTAAAACCGGAGTAGGATAATTTGCCCGCAGCCCCAGTGCCCATGACAGGTGAGGTGTTTGCGGGTACAGGGGCATCTCTATGAACTTGAGCTATACGATACTTCACTTTGTCATGGCTATGGAGTGGGTCCTTGCTCATAATTGGGACTGCTTCTAGAACTCTGTCTAGCCTTTGATACAGAAGGGGCAGTTCGAATTGGCCTACAACAATGACACTTTGAAAGCTGATTCTTTTTTGTACTCATAAATGGCGAAGGGGAAAAGATATTGTGTAAGATGATTTGCATGCAATATAACAGGAGCAGTCCTGATATACTATATATGCCTTATTTTAGCGTACAAGTATTAAGACCATGGTTGTCCTAGCGTTCAAGGTTTAGCTCATCGTCCCATTGTTTAGTTTAATAGTGTAATCTTATAGATCATGCCAGGACTAAGTACTAAAGACATGTTGAGACTTAAGTGACTACCTACATGTTATATGTGCAGGAAAGAGGCAACTGATTTGTGTACACTGTTCTATGTTGGGGTAGACTTCTAATTTCTGTCATACCAGCCTGCGGTTGGGTATAGGGCCCGTATCCAACTAGCAAGGCTGTTAAAATACATCACTGTCACAACAACTGATCTTTGCCCCTACTCCACACTCTCATAGACGCAGTGGCACTGTAGATACACTCTGGTCTATACTATATATACGCAGCTATATTTCCCTAATACCAAGCATTATCTTAATGCCTAGAATGATTTTCACAACCTTTAGCTTCCTCGCTAAGCTTAGCTCCCCATTTTAAGCTCCGCTAGACTGCCCTCAGACTTAAAAATACCCAGCGTTATTTGCTTCAGCTCCACAACAACAGCAACTTTGACCCCTCCCACAGTCTATTATTATATACATTTAGCATCATAGATCAACCATCTATCAATAGCACAGTCTCCCTAGTAAACCCCTTTGACTCTAGATATAAAGGAATTCTTATAACCTATTGCCCTCATAAGACATCACTTCTTCCCCCATGCAACAAAATCAACCCTCCGGGTCAGAAGGGCGACATGTGTGGCTCTTCGTGGTCATACTGTAACCAATCTACTCTCTCAGTATTTACCCCTAGTACCATAGTATGGGCTTTACCTACATTTTATAGGTCAGCAGGTCTGATCAACAATAATACTAATTAGCTAAATCTATAACCCTTAGCTATACCTTGCCTTCTTAGCAGCTCCACTTATTCTCCTCCTCAGCATAACAACATTATCTATTGGATGCCCTACATTTTATACGCTTCCTTTGACTCCTAGTCTCTAACCAGATATTATAATAATGTGAAGTACATTCTATCATTCCCACCTTATTCAAATGCCCAGCTACTCCTATGTTAATCCTCACTATTGACAATTATCCTCTAGCCATGGTTTTTAGTCTTAATTTCCATTCACATTCCAATGACCACCTCCCCCCCCCCATCTCATAATGTACCTCCTAGGTAAGGAGGCCTACCTATGCGGTTTTTCTAACCAGTACCGCAACCTACCCCATCTATTTTCTATGTTTTTATGTGTAGCTTTTCACTCTGTCATAAAATTGACTTTATTTCTACTACCTTGCCAAGCGAAACTGTTAAGCTTCACTTACAAATTGAGTTACAAGTTTTAAGTTTAGCATGTTCAATTTTACCACACTACTTATATATCACAAAAACTTGTTTTGCTGTGTTATAAACAAAAAAATAAATAAATAAGGAAGACATATGAAGACCATTTGCTGTTTACATATTGCGAAATGTATGCCATAACTATTGTTTATACTTGACTTACTTTGAGAATTTTGAATGCATTTCATTGACAAGTCTGTGTATTATAAACATTCCTACAGATCTAGCTTATGTATAATTTTACATCTCTGTATATTCTTATGTTTATATGGCTTCGTTTTAATATGCATGTAACCTTATTACTTTTTCTTTGTCTTCAATAAAAAGATTATTAAAAAAAAAAAAAAAAAAAAAAAAGCTACTGCTACCTCTCTTTCCTTTTGGCTGAAAAGCATCATCCGATTGGCTTACGAGACTGCCGGACGGCAGCCTCCTGAACGCATCACAGCTCACTCTACTAGGGCTGTGGCTTCCACATGGGCCTTCAAGAACGAGGCTTCTGTTGATCAGATATGTAAGGCAGCGACTTGGTCTTCCCTGCACACTTTTGCCAAATTCTACAAATTTGATACTTTTGCTTCTTCGGAGGCTATTTTTGGGAGAAAGGTTTTGCAAGCCGTGGTGCCTTCCGTTTAGGCAACCTGATTGGCTCCCTCCCTTCATCCGTGTCCTAAAGCTTTGGTATTGGTTCCCACAAGTTATGGATGACGCCGTGGACCGGACACACCAATGTTGGAGAAAACAGAATTTATGCTTACCTGATAAATTACTTTCTCCAACGGTGTGTCCGGTCCACGGTCCAAGGGACAGATTTCTGCTTTATCTGTCTTATTACACAAACGACTGGCAGCTGTGCCTGATGTTCAAGCTTTTCTTCAGGCTTTGGTCAGGATCAAGCCTGTTTACAGACCTTTGACTTCTCCCTGGAGTCTGAATTTAGTTCTTTCAGTTCTTCAAGGGGTTCCGTTTGAACCTCTACATTCCATAGATATCAAGATGTTATCTTGGAAAGTTCTGTTTTTGGTTGCTATTTCTTCTGCTAGAAGAGTTTCTGAGTTATCTGCTCTGCAGTGTAATCCGCCCTATCTGGTGTTCCATTCAGATAAGGTTGTTTTGCGTACTAAACCTGGTTTCCTTCCAAAGCTTGTTTCCAACAAGAATATTAACCAGGAAATAGTTGTGCCTTCTTTGTGTCCGAATCCAGTTTCAAAGAAGGAACGTTTGTTACACAATCTAGATGTAGTTCGTGCTTTAAAGTTCTATTTAGAAGCAACAAAGGATTTCAGACAAACGTCTTCTCTGTTTGTCGTTTATTCTGGCAAGAGGAGAGGTCAAAAAGCTACTGCTACCTCTCTTTCCTTTTGGCTGAAAAGCATCATCCGATTGGCTTACGAGACTGCCGGACGGCAGCCTCCTGAACGCATCACAGCTCACTCTACTAGGGCTGTGGCTTCCACATGGGCCTTCAAGAACGAGGCTTCTGTTGATCAGATATGTAAGGCAGCGACTTGGTCTTCCCTGCACACTTTTGCCAAATTCTACAAATTTGATACTTTTGCTTCTTCGGAGGCTATTTTTGGGAGAAAGGTTTTGCAAGCCGTGGTGCCTTCCGTTTAGGCAACCTGATTGGCTCCCTCCCTTCATCCGTGTCCTAAAGCTTTGGTATTGGTTCCCACAAGTTATGGATGACGCCGTGGACCCGACACCACAATGTTGGAGAAAACAGAATTTATGCTTACCTGATAAATTACTTTCTCCAACGGTGTGTCCGGTCCACGGTCCAAGGGACAGATTTCTGCTTTATCTGTCTTATTACACAAACGACTGGCAGCTGTGCCTGATGTTCAAGCTTTTCTTCAGGCTTTGGTCAGGATCAAGCCTGTTTACAGACCTTTGACTTCTCCCTGGAGTCTGAATTTAGTTCTTTCAGTTCTTCAAGGGGTTCCGTTTGAACCTCTACATTCCATAGATATCAAGATGTTATCTTGGAAAGTTCTGTTTTTGGTTGCTATTTCTTCTGCTAGAAGAGTTTCTGAGTTATCTGCTCTGCAGTGTAATCCGCCCTATCTGGTGTTCCATTCAGATAAGGTTGTTTTGCGTACTAAACCTGGTTTCCTTCCAAAGCTTGTTTCCAACAAGAATATTAACCAGGAAATAGTTGTGCCTTCTTTGTGTCCGAATCCAGTTTCAAAGAAGGAACGTTTGTTACACAATCTAGATGTAGTTCGTGCTTTAAAGTTCTATTTAGAAGCAACAAAGGATTTCAGACAAACGTCTTCTCTGTTTGTCGTTTATTCTGGCAAGAGGAGAGGTCAAAAAGCTACTGCTACCTCTCTTTCCTTTTGGCTGAAAAGCATCATCCGATTGGCTTACGAGACTGCCGGACGGCAGCCTCCTGAACGCATCACAGCTCACTCTACTAGGGCTGTGGCTTCCACATGGGCCTTCAAGAACGAGGCTTCTGTTGATCAGATATGTAAGGCAGCGACTTGGTCTTCCCTGCACACTTTTGCCAAATTCTACAAATTTGATACTTTTGCTTCTTCGGAGGCTATTTTTGGGAGAAAGGTTTTGCAAGCCGTGGTGCCTTCCGTTTAGGCAACCTGATTGGCTCCCTCCCTTCATCCGTGTCCTAAAGCTTTGGTATTGGTTCCCACAAGTTATGGATGACGCCGTGGACCGGACACACCAATGTTGGAGAAAACAGAATTTATGCTTACCTGATAAATTACTTTCTCCAACGGTGTGTCCGGTCCACGGCCCGCCCTGGTTTTTTAATCAGGTTTGATTAATTTATTTCTTTAACTACAGTCACCACGGCACCCTATAGTTTCTCATGTTTTTTCTCCTGTCCGTCGGTCGAATGACTGGGGTGGGCGGAGCCTAGGAGGGACTATATCGACAGCTTTTGCTGTACTCTTTGCCATTTCCTTTTGGGGAAGAGATATTCCCACAAGTTATGGATGACGCCGTGGACCGGACACACCGTTGGAGAAAGTAATTTATCAGGTAAGCATAAATTCTGTTTTTGACTTAGCCATATTTCGAACATGCAGTCAAACGTGACACTCAATAAACCACTAACCTGTTCAGGTATTTCATGTGTTCTAGCTGAAGCCCACCTGGTGCTACTAATGAAGGCCTTGATTAGTTGCGTCAGATGTGCTTGAGACAAAACCTGTTTTGCATATTTGTGCTATTGTAAGGGATTCTATTCAGGGAATTGAATAATTTTGAGACTGCAGAATTCATTAAAAGTTGCATTTTCAGTTGAATTTGGGGAAACCACTTAAAGTATTTGTTGTGTTGAGCTATTTTAATTGCTTTTGTTTGATTTGCTCATTGCAAACAGCTGAAAGTCTTTACATTTTGACAATAAACATGATTTGCAATGGGGGTTGAATGATTTCAATCACAACCGTATATATTTATGTGTTAATATTATTATTATTATCATTTGTATAGCGCCGCCAAATTCCGTAGTGCTGGGTACAATGATAGGGGTATACAATGAAAAAGATTTGTGATAAAATACAAAACATAACAAAACTAAACAAATCTAGTACAGGAGGAAGAGGGCCCTGCTCCAGAGAGCTCACAGTCTATAAGTTTAGGGTGCAGAGACATAAAGTTGGGGTAGCTTGTTACATAGGTTGTATTTGCAGCAGTGAGTCAGGCAGTTCATGTATATGTATTAGTTTGGTTTGGATGCGGGATGGAGGAGAGATGGTAAGCCTCTCTGAATAGGTGAGTTTTCAAGGATCGTCTGAAGCTATACAAGGTTGGAGACAGTCTAATGGAGCGGGGTAGAGAGTTCCAGAGGACAGGAGCAGAACGTGCAAAGTCTTGGAGGTGGGAGTGGGACGTAGAGATAACAGGAGTGTAGAGACGTAGGTCAGAGGTTGATCGAAGAGGACGGGATGGGGAATATTTCACGATAAGAGAGGAAATATAGTTGGGAGTTAGACTGTTGAGTGCTTTGTAGGTTGGGGCTAATACTTTAAATTGTATTCTGGAGTGTATGGGGAGCCAGTGTAGAGACTGGCAGAGTGGAGCAGCTGATGTAGATCGTCGACTTAGGTGGATGAGTCTAGCAGAAGCATTCATAATAGATTGGAGGGAGGAGAGGAGGTGTTTTGGAAGGCCATTTAGGAGTAGATTGCAATAATCAATGCGTGACAAAATGAGGGAATGAATAAGTATTTTTGTAGTTTTTTGAGTAAGGAAGGGAGGAATTCTGGAAATGTTGCATAGGTGTGAACGGCAGGATTTGGTAAGCGCTTGTATATGTGGGTTGAATATGAGCTCTGAGTCTAGTGTGACCCCAAGGCAGTGGACCTGGGGTGAGGTGTTGAGAATAGAGTCTCCAACCATCAGAGAAATGTCAGGTGTTGGATATCTCGAAGAGGGGGGATAAGAAGCAGCTCAGTTTTGGACAGATTGAGTTGGAGGTAGTGTGAAGACATCCAAGAGAAAATTGCAGAGAGGCAGTCAGAAATCTGGTTGAGTAAAGAGGGAGAGATATCAGGAGAGGAAAGATAGATTTGGGTATCATCAGCATATAGGTGGTACTGGAATCCAAAGGAGGCTATTAGTTTTCCAAGGCAGGATGTATAAAGAGAGAAAAGCAAGGGGCCCAAGACAGAGCCTTGTGGAACTCCAACTGAGAGAGGCATAGGATCACAAGATATGTTGTTAAAGGAAACTGAAAATGAGCGGTTTGACAGATATGATGCAAACCAGGAGAGGGCTGTGTCTCGGATGCCAAATTAATGTAGTATTTTTAGGAGGAGAGGATGGTCAACTGTGTCAAAACTGCAGACAGGTCAAGAAGAATTAGTAAGGAGTAATGGCCTTTTGCTTTAGCTGATAACAGGTCATTTGTTACTTTAGCAAGAGCGGTTTCTGTTGAGTGTTAGGGCGGAAACCAGATTGTAGTGGATCAAGTAAGGAGTTAGTTGTGAGAAATTAAGTTAGCCGATTATAGACTAGTCGTTCCAATAATTTTGAAGCAAAGGGAAGTAAAGAGACTGGTCGAAAGTTAGAAGGCGTGGAGGGTCAATCGAGGGCTTTTTTAGGATTGGTATGATTGACGCATGCTTGAATGTGTCAGGAAATGTGCCAGCGGTGAGAGATTGGTTAAAGAGTTAGAGTAGGGGTTAGAGAAGCAGAGAGAGAGGGAATAAGTCATGAAGGAATAGCGTCAAGTGGGCAGGTTGTGAGATGAGCCAAGGATAGGAGTGCAGAGACTTCTTCCTCTGTTACAGGAGGTAAGTAGCATATATTTTTGTTAATAGAAGGGGTGGGTAGGATTGCTGGATTTGAGGGGTGTGAGGTGCTGATCTCTTTTTAATGGTGTCAATTTTATTTTTGAAGTGATCAGCAATAATTTGAGCAGTGAGGTTGGTAGTGGGCGGGGGGGGGGGCAGGGAAACGTAGAAGGGAGTTAAAGGTTGAGAACAGTTTTCTGGGGTTGGATGCGTGAGATGACACAAAGGAGGAGAAATAGACTTGTTTGGCCAGGCTGAGCGCAGAGTTGTAGGACTTAAGGGTGAATTTATAATGTTGGAGATCAGCACAGGTGCGTGATTTCCTCCACTGCCGTTCAGCAGCCCTTGAGCATCGCTGAAGATATCTAGTCTGTTTAGTCTGCCACGGTTGCCATTGAGTGATTGATGTACGTCGAAGAGTGGAGGGTGCAGTTTTGTAAAGTGTTGATTTTAGTGCCGAATTATACTGTAGAGTCACGAGGTTTGGACAAGAGAGGGATGAAATGTCAGAGAGCAGAGAACTCAGCCATTTAAATTCCTGTAATACACATATAAACACCTAAAAATGTATGTATATATTCATATACAGTCTTACCGCGCTCCCTCTTCCAAACTGCCTGCTGGTGCAGAGATCCAGATTGACATAAAAGCTTCACATACCTCGCAACACAGCTTTTTGTAACACACTTTTCTTTATTCTTCACAATCCCATCCCAACGTTTTGGTCCAGGCACTGGATCAAGGGTAACATAAATTCAGAGCATGATTCCAAAAACAGAATGTAGTATTCTCACTGCATTCCTGCATTTAAACAAAATGCCAAGCCACTACCTTGCGGCATCCAGAAGTGACGTCAGAGACATACTTGATTGATTTTTTTTCTTTTCAAAACTCATTTCTTTGTCAAAAACTTTTTACACTATACCTAACTAGGTGAAACAAATTGGTTCTAACCCTCAAAGCATACTTAATCACTTATAATCAAACCCCATCCGTTGCCATGGTAACACACCATAACATACCTAAAAAAGGCCCCAACATCACTTCCTGTGAGTGAAAATCACTAACACTCATTCAAAATACTATTTACATTACAGAATAGAGGAGTGTATGTCACACCTAAGGTAGTTAAAACACATTAAACACTTAATACTGCCCCAGTATAATATTCTAACTACTACCATTATATAAATTATAAGTCATGCAGTCAAGGAAAACTACAGGTCACCCCCAGATTCTGGATTTCCTATCTTTCAGATAAAAAGCAGGACAGTGATGCCTTCTTTTTGAAGCCATTAGGATGCAATGTTCCAAGCTTATAGATCCATTGTACCTCCCTCTGCACGAGTAATTTATTCACATCACCTCTAGGTGGTCTTACAATTCTATCAATGGGCATACACCTTAGATCCGCCACTGTATGTCTTAATTGTAAAAAGTGTAGCGCAACAGGATGCTCACTTTCTCCTCCCTTTAGGGTCGTTCTGATAGTGGAGCAGTGATTTGCTATGGTCTCCTTAAAGGGGCGCTCCATTTTCCCTACATAGGTAAGACCACATGGACTCTTGATAATGTAGACCACCATATCTGATGTACATGTAAGTCTATGCTTCAGAGTTACATTTTTTGCCAGTGTGAGGGTGACTAAATGATGGACCAACAATCAAGGAGTTGCAGGTAACACACCCATTCGAGTGGTAGCAGCCAGGTTTCACTGTCTAAATTTTGATAGTGTAACTATCCACAGGGTCTGCCCTATTCAGCAAATCCTTTAAGTTCTTTCCTCTTCTGAATCCTACCAGGGGGTGACATGAACAAGCTCTTCCTAGGGATTTATCAGATGACACAATGTCCCAATATTACATTACTGATTTCTGCAATGTCTGTAAGCTAGAAACTGGGGTAAAGATACAGGAGGGTGGGTCATCAGGAGCCAAATTTGTCTTGCCTTCAATAGCCCTAGTACGTGTCTTTTTAACAATAGAGGGTTTATAATCCCTATCAATAAACCTTTCAAAGACATCCTGTTCTTTTCTCTAATCTGCTAATTTACAGACATTGCAGTTAAGGAAATCAGTAATGCAATATTGGGACATTGTGTCATCTGAGAACGAGGCTCCCATTTGAGCTATGAAAGTGCGCATTATTGAGTGCAAAGCTTCCATGCAATACGAACGCAAGGTTGCGTTTGCATTGTGGGCCACTTCAAATACCAGTGCACAATTGCTTTTTTCTCTTGGTATCATTTGTTGAAAAGCTAGGTAGGTCAGGAACTGCAATACACTACTAGGAGCTAGCTGCTTATTGGTGGCTGCACATGTATGCCTCTTGTGACTGGCTCATCTAATGTGTTCAGCTAGCTCCTAGTAGTGAATTACTGTAGCACTGCAGAATATGTTGGCTCTCTACAAATAACCGATAATGAATAAATAAATTACTGTTCCTTTAACAAAGGATACCAAGAGAATAAAGCAAATGTGGTGCACAGTCTTACATATTAGTATGACTTTAATGGCCCATATTGTAATCTGGGGAACACGCCTCACTTTCTGATCCTTACTGTGATCTAGGGAACAGACCATTAGTATGTTTTTTTTCCCCATAGTGTTATCTGGGGAACAGAGCTCACTTGCTGTCTAGGGAGGCTAGAGGAGTCGTCAGCTGTTACTGTATTACACAGACAGCAAGTAGCTCTGCAGGAGTGGGGGTATGGGGGAACTCAGGTAGTCAGCCATGTGGCATTGGCAGAAGTGACTATTGATTGTTTAACTTATAGCACATTATGAATACTCCTGCACAGAGGAGGTTATGGGGGTGGCTACCAAAGCAGCAACTTATACACAGTGCACAAAATCATGATCCATCAACCCAGCCATAAATATGATTATGAGTGGACTCAGAGTGCAGCTTTTATAAGTGGCTGCTGCTTTGATAATATCCCCCATAATCTCCTCTAAGGCTGAACAGGCTGCTGTTTGATCCTACATGCCCAGCCCTGATATGCTACTGCTGAGATGAGGACTAACATCAAGAGAAGGCAGCCAGGCCGCCTGATACTGCAAAACAGCCTGTTAGAAGTTTTGTATTTAATATAGGAGGTGCTGGACCACAGGGGGGCTTGAATGTGTTTGAAACACCTTAGCTACTTCTCCAATTTGTCCACGTGCAAGTGTGCAGTTTTCTCCTTAACACTATGGAAGAATTCACAATAGTGTAGTATGCCAATATGGTGTATGGCCAAAAAGGAAAGTATTCACAAGATGGATACGCAGCAATTAGCCAGTTTATAGAAGACACAGGATTACAGCTCCTTCATGTTAAGGTATAGCAGTAATAAACTTTACTTTTCTCAACGCTCATAACAATTATACATATAGCTCTTTATTGTGAGTACCTTTTTGGTCATTCTCCATGTTGGCATACTACACTAATGTGAATTTTTCCATAGCGTTGAGGAGAAAACTGCACACTTTGTGGACAAATTGGAGAAGTAATTGAGGTATTTCCAACACATTCAAGACAAATTGGAGAAGTAATTGAGGTATTTCCAACACATTCAAGCCCTCCTGTAGCTCCTACATCTGTTGGATGGTGTTTGGGAGAGACTGTGGGATAGCGGTCCATACATAAGGGGAGTAAATATTAACTTTATTTCATCATATTATTATAACTCTAATTGTATATTTAGAGTTAAATGTGTATGCAAAAAGCAAATAAACAATTCTTTGTTTGGCAACATGTGAAATAAATAGTCAGGGACTTCCGGTGGGTGGCGACCCAAGATGGCCCAAGACTATGAAGCTCTGCATATCGTCTTAAACTTATCGTTTGAAAGTGGCCATACCTTAAGCCATCCTAATCTCCCTTAGCAGTTTGGCTGTTTGGGAACCTTAAGGGATCAGGATTACTATCACCTGGCCCCCGAGAAGTCAGACAAAGTAGAAGATTTCAGGAAAGTTTGTAAACTGGAGTAGTCTACAACGTGCTATCCTGTGTAGAAGCGGCCTGGGCAGACAACATGTTTAGCTCACCCTCAGAAAACCGCCAATACACGGAAATAGCACTCTCCTTAAAAAACCTGTTACTGCCGGCATTTATTAAGCTAGAAGAAGCCACGCAGCATTTGTTAACTGAGATTCAGACCCCAGGACCTGAATGTACTTCAACAAAATGGCGCCGACCAGAGGCTGTCTTATTCGACACCAATTGCGGCACTCCACAGGAAAGACCTCCTCAGGGAAGCAGAGGAAAAGCAGAGGAACAAGAATCTTGTTTTGAGGAAGATAACAAATCTTGGACAAGTCTGACTAAACAGATGACGTACCTCCGTGAACCGGAAGCCTCTCAATGTCATATTTTAGAGCAGGCTGAAGAAGCATTTACCTCCGATGTCACCATGATAGCAAATATCGATAAAGCGACATTATGCACAGCTGAACTTAAAAACCTGCCTGCAGGTCCTCCTACACAATCTGTCACAGACCTACCCGTTATCTCTGCATTGGAACATGAGCATAGGAAAGCCTCCCTCGTCATTAAAATTAAAAGCCTATCTGCAGGTCCTCTCATAAAATCTGCAACGACCACACTCGTTCTTATGGCAACAGATCATGAGGCTGGGACGCAACAGGACATTACTATGTGGAGACCCTCTTGCCGCCGTTCTACTGGGACATATTATACTCTCCTGAGGTGTTACTATTATCTGTTCTTAACCCGAGCTGGAATTGGCTGACTTGTCTCTCCGGATTCCTTCTCCCCCCATTATAATATGACCTCCTTTTGTTTACCGGATGCCCCTTGAAACTTGGCTTGCATTCTCTGCAAGTCTATGTATATCACATATTTAAGCTCTGAAGTTTTAAACTCCTTCTTGACTGGCTTATTTAGACCTTGCACGCTGTGGTCTCATACTTAAGTAACTGGAAGCCAGCCTGCAAGCCTGCTGCAGTACACTGTTAAAGTTTCACAGAGGTTCTCAACTTTGGCCATGTTGGCCACTTGTGTTGTTTTATTATGTTTTATTTTTTTTATTTTTTTTTTATAGTATTTCTAAAAAGAAAGCATGCTTTGTACCACACCTTGATTCCAATAGCTCTCTCAATAAGCTTATGATTTACAGGAGCCTCTAACCCCCCCAACTCAATTTTTAACAGCCAGCGCATAAGCAGATAGCGAATGTTTATTCTCCTATATCCCTAAGTCCTTGGAATATCCTACTTATCAAGGGAATGTAATAATGGAAGTGGAAATATGTTGCACTGCACGACACTCAGACGAGATTTTAATGCTTGTTTAGTTCTGTTTAATAATGAGCAACAATATTTGTTATCTAATATGTTACCTCTGAAAGGTCACTTCTCTTATCGTAATTATATTAATTATGTATCCTGGCTTCATATATTATTACTATAGAGAGGGTAGGTTGTCCCCATCCCCCCTGGGGGATATCAATTTATTAGGCTGGATCATTTGTTAACTCGCAAGAACATTTCATTATTTGAATATTGGTCTCTTCTTTTTATGTGCAGAAGCTGCAGAGGGTCTTTGTTAAAGATCGTTAATCTATGAGGACCTCTAGTGGTTACTGTGGTATTACATCCTAATATAAAGTGAAAGTTCAGTTCTTGAGCAAGGTGAAACGATCTAGCTGCAGCTTATTCCAAGAATGTGCTCTTCCTAATATATGCATGAAAATAAATGGGCTTCACCACTTTCTAATGCTATGTTAGGGATATCCCTGTAGATAATGTCAATTGTACATTGGAAACTTATGGTTTTGCATGTATCTGTATCCTTACCCTGCTGTTAATGTATGCGTTTTCTCTTTCCTCTAGAGAAACAAATACAATCACTTAATTGCCACACACAAACATTGCAATTACCTTTTTCTGGTTTATAAATGGTTTAGCTTAATTTTCTATTGTTAAGTATTTGTACTTTCTCTCTACCATTCCCTTCCCTAGGTGGATATGCTTCATATGTAGTTTTATTTTGGGTCCCTTGTTGTTGCGCTTTACACCCGTCTGAACACTACCCCGGGAGCACTAAGATACTAAGGTTTGTCACATATGTTGCTCTCCTAGGCACATCAACTCATTCTTTACAAGGCTCCCTATACCTATAAGAAAGTATAATAACTAACCATAGTACACGGAGGTTGCAAGCGTCTAGGGGCAGCTGCTTATGCTGCATTTCTCTGCCTCTGTGTTGTTTATTTCAGTTGTCAGGTAATGAGATGCTGCCTATAAGTAGCACTAGATTCTGGCACCTAAAAATATGGTCATTGTTACTTTTATTAGTTGTAGCCTTGAGAACTAAAAAGTCTATGCAACCTGAGGTCTCAACACACATACAAGCTCCTGCTTCGAATTATAATCAGACATATTTAATCATTTTAAGTAGCTTGTGCATATGCATATTCCACTTATATTTATCAAGAATCTATTAAGTAACCACATACATGCAATACTAAAGCAGCCACACTTTCCATACTGGGTCATTTACACAGTCAGTCTCCAGATTGGGGCGCGATCCGATATAGATCGTAGTTTGCGGCGCAAGCGAGGGAACCCGCGTTGCCCGCAGTTTCAGCTCGCAACTCGAGCTATCCCATATACTGCGTCGTCAGATGCTAACGTGCCGTAAGTCTGATAAACCAGCGGGGGTCGATCCGATAAAAAACGGCGCCCGCAAAAGCTGGCGACGCCAATATTTGCGCGGGTTTGGTATCCTATATACGGCGTAACCTAGAAGTTACGCGCGTATATTTCTGTCGTCGCCCGTAGTTTTTTGGGCCATAGGCAGGTATACCAAACCCGCGCAGTTTGGTATCCAATATACAGCGTAAGGACTTACGTGGCGAAAATGGAGAAATCTTACTCCATTTTCACCTCGCCACAAAAAGCAGCCGTAAGAAGCCTTACGCTGACTATTGGAGCCCCGTAACTCCCTAAACTGGCTGCTAAAATAAACCTAACACCTAACGCATGCGCAATGTCTATCTCCCTGTCAACCGTGATCTGCTAAAATAAACCTAACACCTAACGCATGCGCAATGTCTATCTCCCTGTCAACGGCGATCCCCCGCCGCAATCCATAATAAAGTATTTAACCCCTAAACCGTCGCCATCTACATAAACTAACCCCCTACTGTGAGCCCCTAAAACCGCCACCATCTAACTGATCTATCCCCTAATGTGAACCCCTTACACCGCCGCCATCTATATTAAAATTATTAACCCCTAATTTAATCTACCTACCCCGCCGCCAGCTATATTATCTATATTAACCCTAAGTATATTATAGTTAATATAGTTATTACATTATATATATTAACTATATTAAGCCTAATTATATTACGGTTAATATAGTTAATATAGTTACTATAGTATTTATATTAACTATATTAACTCTATCTAACCCTAACACCCCTAACTAAATTCTTATTAAATAAATCTAATTCATATTATAAACTAAAATATTCCTATTTAAATCTAAATACTTACCTATAAAATAAACCCTAAGATAGCTACAATATAATTAATAATTACATTATAGCTATGTTAGGGTTTATATTTATTTTACAGGTAAATTGTTAATTATTTTAACTAGGTATAATAGCTATTAAATAGTTATGAACTATTTAATAGCTACCTAGTTAAAATAATTACCCAATTACCTGTAAAATAAATCCTAACCTAAGTTACAAATACACCTACACTATCAATAAATTAAAGAAACTACAAATATCTATCTAAAAATACAATTAAATAAACTAAATTACAAAAAAATAAAAAAAAGATTACAAGATTTTTAAGCTAATTACACCTATTCTAAGCCCCCTAATAAAATAATAAAGCCCCCCCAAAATAAAAAAATTCCCTACCCTATTCTAAATTAAAAAAAGTTCAAAGCTCTTTTACCTTACCAGCCCTTAAAAGGGCCTTTTGTGGGGGCATGCCCCAAAGAAAACTGCACTTTTGCCTACAAAAAAAAAAACACAATACCACCCCCAACATTACAACCCACCACCCACATACCCCTAATCTAACCCAAACCCCCCTTAAATAAACCTAACACTACCCCCCTGAAGATCGCCCTACCTTGTCTTCACCACACCGGGCCGAACTCCTCATCCGATCCGGGCGATGTGTTCCAGCAAGCGGCAGTGAAGTCTTCTTCCATCCGGGCGATGTGTTCCAGCAAGCGGCAGAGAGTCTTCTTCCATCAGCGATGTCTTCAAGCAAATCGGCATCTTCAATCTTCTTCCTTCGCTCCTCCGCCGCGGAGCATCCTTCCGGCACGACGACTTCCCGATGAATGAGGTTCCTTTAAATGACGTCATCCAAGATGGCGTCCGTCGAAATCCGCCAATCGGATTGAACTTGAATCTGATTGGCTGATTCAATCAGCCAATCAGATTTTTCTACCTTAATTCCGATTGGTTCAGCCAATCGGATTGAACTTGAATCTGATTGGCTGATTCAATCAGCCAATCAGATTTTTCTACCTTAATTCCGATTGGCTGATAGAATCCTATCAGCCAATCGGAATTCGGCGGACGCCATCTTGGATGACGTCATTTAAAGGAACCTCATTAGTCGGGAAGTCGTCGTGCTGGAAGGATGCTCCGCGGCGGAGGAGCAAAGAAAGAAGATTGAAGATGCCAATTTGCTTGAAGACATCGCCGATGGAAGAAGACTCTCTGCCGCTTGCTTCAAGACATAGCCCGGATGGAAGAAGACTTCACTGCCGCTTGCTGGAACACATCACCTGGATCGGATGAGGAGTTCGGCCCGGCTGGGTGAATACAAGGTAGGGAGATCTTCAGGGGGGTAGTGTTAGGTTTATTTAAGGGGGGTTTGGGTTAGATTAGGGGTATGTGAGTGGTGGGTTGTAATGTTGGGGGGTGGTATTGTGTTTTTTTTTGCAGGCAAAAGAGCAGTTTTCTTTAGCGCATGCCCCCACAAAAGGCTCTTTTAAGGGCTGGTAAGGTAAAAGAGCTTTGAACTTTTTTTAATTTAGAATAGGGTAGGGAATTTTTTTATTTTGGGGGGCTTTATTATTTTATTAGGGGGCTTAGAATAGGTGTAATTAGCTTAAAAATCTTGTAATCTTTTTTTTATTTTTTGTAATTTAGTGTTTGTTTTTTTTGTAATTTAGTTTAGTTTATTTAATTGTATTTTTAGATAGATATTTGTAGTTTATTTAATTTATTGATAGTGTGGGTGTATTTGTAACTTAGGTTAGGATTTATTTTACAGGTAATTGGGTAATTATTTTAACTAGGTAGCTATTAAATAGTTCATAACTATTTAATAGCTATTATACCTAGTTAAAATAATTAACAATTTACCTGTAAAATAAATATAAACCCTAACATAGCTATAACGTAATTATTAATTATATTGTAGCTATCTTAGGGTTTATTTTATAGGTAAGTATTTAGATTTAAATAGGAATATTTTAGTTTATAATATGAATTAGATTTATTTAATAAGAATTTAGTTAGGGGTGTTAGGGTTAGATAGAGTTAATATAGTTAATATAAATACTATAGTAACTATATTAACTATATTAACCCTAATATAATTAGGGTTAATATAGTTAATATATATAATGTAATAACTATATTAACTATAATATACTTAGGGTTAATATAGATAATATAGCTGGCGGCGGGGTAGGTAGATTAAATTAGGGGTTAGTAATTTTAATATAGATGGCGGCGGTGTAAGGTGTTCACATTAGGGGATAGATCAGTTAGATGGTGGCGGTTTTAGGGGTTCACATTAGGGGATAGATTAGGTAGATGGCGGCGGTTTAGGGGTTAAATACTTTATTAGGGATTGCGGCGGGGGATCGCGGTTGACAGGGAGATAGACATTGCGCATGCGTTAGGTGTTAGGTTTATTTTAGAAGATCGCGGTTGACAGGGAGATAGACATTGCGCATGCGTTAGGTGTTAGGTTTATTTTAGCAGCCAGTTTAGGGAGTTACGGGGCTCCAATAGTCAGCGTAAGGCTTCTTACGGCTGCTTTTTGTGGCAAGGTGAAAATGAAGTAAGATTTCTCCATTTTCGCCACGTAAGTCCTTACGCTGTATATTGGATACCAAATTGCGCGGGTTTGGTATACCTGCCTATGGCCCAAAAAACTACGGGCGACGGCAGAAATATACGCGCGTAACTTCTAGGTTACGCAGTATATAGGATACCAAACCCGCGCAAATATTGGCGTCGCCGACTTTTGCGGGCGACGATTTTTATCGGATCGACCCCTTGATGTTTACTAGAAGATATTTGCCTGACAGTATAATTTATTTGTTAATTAAGGTTGAGTAGTCAGTGTACTGATATTTCCCATGCATATCTAACTGGGGATTCTCTCCCATTAAAGCAGCTGTCCGCATACTTCCTGAATTTAATTGGGTTCTGTCCGGTTTTTGTTTAGTTTATTTGTGTAGATTAGATGTTTTATTTTGTTGTTTTGTTATGTGTTGTGTTATTAGTTTTGGTTTGTGTTAATATTATAAAACTAAGAGGTACAGGTGCAATGTGAGATAATGATCAGCTAATTTTGCTATAACTTTTATGGTAGGGATTATTCTATGTTATATCGTGGCTTTAATCCTAAACTTGTAGAATACATGTGTACTATGCTCTATGAAAGGAAACCACAGTCTCTTATTGCATTTGATGATAGCAACGGTACCACTATTGATTTTGTATCTATACTTAATATGTCATGCTCATCCCATAATATTGATGGTAATGTTGCTGTAACTCTATATGTCAGTGTATGCACTTGATTGATTGTACCTGTGCTTCTTCAATAAAAAGAATTAAAAAAAAAATAAAAAATAGTCAGGAATGTTCTCCCAGTGCAATTAACCCCAAAAGGATTTACTCACAGTTTGTTGTTCACTGCTTTTCACTAAACTTTTCACGCCCCTTTTTCTAAATCCTTGGAGCACCGCAATTTTCTCAAGCCTAGCTGTGTCCCCCAGGAGCCATCAATCACACCGGCTCACTCCTTGTGCTGCTGCACTCCTCTCCTGTGATCAGCTGCAGTCTGCAGCTGACTGGGGCCAGGGGGCCAGTATTTTATCGGACGACAGGATTGCAGTGCCTCTCTGCTAACAACCATCCAGATGGGCCTGATCCATTGCACTGCCATGTGTATGCGAGGCAGCGGCGCACTACTGAAAGAAGTAACCTATGAAGTGTAGAGTGGGATAGAGGTGCCACGTGCCGGTGCTACCAGTGTCACAAATAGAGTAAGTGCAGTAAGGTGCGTTGCTTAATGGAGATAGGCCAGTTAGGAGGAGGGGGCTTGGACAGGACTGATACTGTGAGGAATAACAAGGTCAGGTCAGGAAGATGAAAAGAATGCTGGTTATGATATAAAGCAGCAGCTGCTGAATGACTAAGTATGCTTACTGAGCATTGTGCAGGGCCCCTGGTTTAGCGAGGTCTTAGGCGACCGCCTATTTGGCCTAAAGCTAGGGCCGCCTTTGTCTAAGAAAAAATACAAATTAAGTTTATCTTGTCACTGCCAGAACTTACCAGTTTGTTTTTTCTCCTTTTGGATATCTGAAATCATAAGACCAAAAAAAAAAAGAAAACTCAACACATATTGCAAAGTTTTTTTTGTTTGTTACTGCACATAACTAAATATTTTACAAACTTAAATCTGTCCCTTTAAGAAGGACCAAGCTGACATTTTATATATTTTGTAAAAAGGTAAAGACACACAGTTTTTCCATATAACAGATTGTGTTGACGTTTTTGCATCTTTACACACAGTAGTACATTTTAAATTGTCACAGATTTTATTCCCCCCAGCACATTTTTGTATGTTGCTAAATAACTTCTAATAAAACTGTCTTACTATGCAACAGTACCCTGCAGCAGAAGACTCGTTTAAAATGTGCCCTTTACATCTATTTAAGCTATGGATTAACACATTTCACCCTAAACCCAGAGAAATATTATTACATAGTAATAATAATAATGCTTGAACAAAATAAAACAGTATTTTGTTTTCCTAAAAAGCTTACTGCTGCAGTATCATATCAAACAACTTGTTTTTGTTAAACTTGAGTGTGTACTTAAAGGGACACTGAACCCAATTTTTTTCTTTCATGATTCAGATAGAGCATGCGATTTTAAGCAACTTTCTAATTTACTCCTATTATCAATTTTTCTTTGTTCTCTTGCTATCTTTATTTGAAAAAGAAGGCATTTAAGCTATTTGTTTAGTTCAGAACCATGGAAAGCACTTGTTCATTGGTGGGTGAATTTATCCACCAATCAGCAAGAACAACCCAGGTTGTTCACCAAAAATGGGCCGGCATCTAAACTTACATTTTTGCATTTCAAATAAAGATACCAAGAGAATGAAGAACATTTGATAATAGGAATAAATTAGAAAGTTGCTTAAAATTGCATGCCCTATCTGAATCTCAAAAGAAAAAAATTTGGGATCAGTGTCCCTTTAAAGGGAAATTTTTTATTTCATGATTCAGATAGAGAATACAGTTTTAAACAACTTTCCAATTTACTTCTATTTCTAATTTGCTTAATTTTGTCGATATCCTTTGTTGAAAAACATATCTAAATAAGCTTATTGGTGGCTGCACATAGATGCCTTGTGTGATTGGCTCACCCATGTGCATTGCTATTTCTTCAACAAAGGATATCTGAAGGATGCAGCAAATTAGATAATATAAGTAAATTGTAATGTAGTTTAAAATTGTATTCTCTATCTGAATCATGAAAGAAAAATTGTCCCTTTATGGGGAAATCCAATTTAAGTGGTCCAATAATTGTCAAGTTTGTTTCCTTGACTATTTTTAATTTCCCTACAAATTCTGGTTATACAAATGTTTACGGAAACCACAATATCTCAGCTAAGGATGGTCCTAGCTCCTTGGAACAAAAACTGATCTCTAAATCCCATTACAAGTTACATGTTCATATATATAAAAATGTGCACATTCCAAGTCTTAATAATATGATAAAAAAAATCTCTGAAAGTTCCACATTTAGAGTCAATTTATAATAGGAAGGGTTCAAGTATTTTTTTTAAGGGGTACCTAGGTAAGTGTAGTGTGTATAAAGCTGATGTTTATAAGAGGCTCTCAGACTCCTGTTGCAGTTTTAACAAATTTATGAAAAGAACATCTTATAACAGAATGCATAAACTTCCGCTCTTGTTACAGTTAATGTCTCTGTGACTGCCTTACTCATCAACTAACTATTTCCTGCTGAACTGCAGTGCAACATATATTAAACTTCCTCCTAGAACCAAACACTATCTATTAAAAGCTATCTCTTTTAATTATTGTAGGAATATGGATCCTGAGATGCAGTCTTTCATTGTGCTAAATATTACTCCACATAGTCATTTAGATATTCTGGTTTTCGGATACATCTCCCACTTCTAGTCTGGGTGTTTCTGGATCCCTGTGGTTGTTCTGACAGGACTCTGTTATCATCCTGCAGTCTGTCCGTGTCTGATATTTCACTGTTTATTTCTTCTTGTCCTTCTTCTTCTGAGTTATTTGTCATTAGAGGCTGGTTTGTATTCTAAATGTGAGATTCCTCTTGGATGCTAGTTTGGGTCCTTGCTGGAGGCCTGTAGTGTCCAGTGCCTCTCAGATGCCTCCTATTTCTCCTCAGGACCTGTCCTGACTCTGTCACCACTTCATATGACCTAATTCCTGCAGGAGCTCTTAGGCAAGCCTTCCGCCACTCTTTTCCCTGGTTTGTTTGCGGTTGTACCCACACCTGTTCACCAACATTTAGAGGCCGCAGGTCTTTGGCTCCCTTGTTATATTGAGCAGCTTGCAATGAGCGCTGCTTCCTGCACAGGATTTTGTGCCTGTCATTCATCACTTGATCCTGTATTAACAGACTCCCTCTTATTGGAAGTAACGATGTGGTCCTTCGACCCATCAGTCTTTGAGCAGGACTGCACTCCATGCCTTGTGTTGGTGTGTTGCGATGATCCAAAAATGCTAGATAAGGATCATTTTGAGAAATCACAGCTTTTTGCAGTAGTCTTTTGGCTGTCTTTACTGCCGACTCTACTTTCCCATTGCTTTGAGGGTGTCCTGGTGACGAGGTAATGTGGTCAAAGTCCCAACCCATACTGAAGTCTTTAAACTCCATTGAAATAAACTGTGGTCCATAGTCAGAACATACAGTGTTACGCTTTTAAGGAAAGAGCGGGAGAATCTGTCATCAGATTAATAATCAAACTTCTGTGGAAAGTGCTCGTTGTTGGAGTTATTTGTGATGGCGCAGTTTGATGCTATTTTCGATCAACTTAAGTTGGAAGCTGCTAAAATGGGCCCTACCTGGCTAGAGGATGTTACGTCCTTTGATCGCATCTGATATCGAATTGACGGATGATAATGAGGATGCTGCTTCGAGACCGGTGAGGCGTTCTAGGCCTCCGGTTCGTTTGGATCCGGATTCACAGGGCAGTAATGGCGGACGTAGAAGACCCAGCCCCAGTCCGGGGTTAAAGGCGGCCGTTAGGAAGAAGACAGGTTCTGGTTCCGTGAGTCGGCAGGCCGGAGCTGAGATTGTGGATCCTGCTATGCTGCCTGCATTTGTTCTCTACCGGAGCAAGTTAATGTGCCTGTAAAGAAGGGTGATTCTTTGCCTAAGGGTAAGACGGCCAATTTAGGCCAGAAAGAGGTGGTTAAGGGGAAGAGGCAAGTTAGTAAAGGTGACGGTCCGCTGAGGCCTAGTTTATCGAGCGTTAGTAAGGAGCAAGTGAGCAGTGGTAGGTCAGTAAGTGTTTTAGAGAGAAAGAGGGGTGAGGTTGATAGGGAATTGAAGGTGTCAGGCCCGACCGTTTTGTCACAGGCGGTTGAGGTTTCGAAAACGGCTCAGGTTTTAAGGCCTAGTAGCACTTTTGAGGAACAGGCTTATCAAGTGTTAGATGAGAGAGTGGAAGGGGTTGAAGTCGGTGAGAGTCAGCATGATACAGAGGTTGATAACGGCGTTGGGGAATTAGCCTTATATTTAGATTCTTCTGAGGAGGATTTTATTCCTCCTTCTCCCAGTGTGGTTAACCCCCTTCGCCAGTTTAGACCGGCAGTCAGGGCATCGAGTGATTTAGTTTTAAGGGAGGAGTTAAGAAATTTGAGGGGTAGGAATGTTGATGCGGTTGAAAATTTACCTGTTGCTAATAATGTTTTTCTTTTAGAATGGAATGAGATTGGGTCACTGCCTGTGAATTCTCCGGGTTTCTTGGTGGTGGGAAATGACGGCCTGAGTGGGGAAGCTTATGGCCTTCAGGAATCCTGGACGGATAATATCAGGCTTGATATGGAGGACGGCGTTCCGGGGGCGGGGCGTTCTAATGCAAGGGGAGAAGAAGCAGAGGTGAGTACGGCCAACAATTTAAATTTTGTTCATCAGGGGATGGTGGGACGGAGTCATAACAATACATTTAATAGCTCGGTTAATTCTGTTCAACGTCCAAACAGGTCTGGGAATGGGAGAATACAAGGTAGAGGTAGACAACACAAGAAGTATGGGGCCTTAAGGAGGGAAGGGTTTGAGGTTACATCTGCTAAGAGGGGTAGGGGTGTTTTAGTGGATAGTAGGTTGGGTATGTCTATGGCTAGTAGGGGCATTGGAGTTTGGGCACCTTCAGGGGGTTTGTCACATGTTTCTGTTTTGCAGGCTGAAAGAAGTCAACAATTGATGGCTAATACGGAACCTAGGACTCCTGGGTTCCAGAATAAGGAGAAGGTCACGGCTGCATCTCAAGGGGATCAGTCTGCGGCGGCTCAGGATCTTAGGACAGGTAATGAGGGATCTGGGGCTGTGGATGTGGGGGTTGAAAAAGTTGGTGTGAATGTTGATCCTTTATCAATAACTGTTGTAGCGAGTTTAAGGGACTTGTTAGCCAAGTTAGAAGGTGCTAAAATTTTGGGGGGAGTCGCCAATTCGTGGGTTCCTCCTGCATCTGCACCTCAAAATGGGTCATTAGGGAGTTCGGGTGAGGGAACAAAAGATGTAGGGTCTGCAACCCAATCTCAAGCGGTTGGTTTGTCCCAGTCAAAAGTGGCCAATGTTGATAATAAAGGGTCTGGGGGTTCTGAGCTTAAAATTGCTGACACGGCTTTGGCCAGGTCTTGTTTGTGTTCTATTGGGCCTTTGGGTATGCACTTGACGGTTGAGTTAAGGGAGAAGATATGTAAGAGAGAGTTTATTGAATTATTTTCTCTCCTCCCTCTTGACCAGTTTTTTGAGATACCTGAAGACTCAAAGAAGGATGCGTCTAAGAAGGAAGAGGAGGAGAGGAAAAAACGATACAGAAAGTTACCTAAAACATTTACTAACTGGTTTCAAGCTTTTGTTATTTATGCCAGTGTATTTGCTGGTAAGTTCCCTGACCAAGGCGCGGCACTTTTTTGTTACTTAGATGAAGTAGCCGCTGCTCAGAGAACATATGGGGGTATGGCTTGGTGGGTTTATGATGAACAATTTAGACAACGTTTGTCGGTTAAGCCTGAGATGAAGTGGAATGACCGTGATATGGGCCTTTGGCTAAAAGTGATGACCCGTTAAAGGGACATTATACACTCATTTTTTCTTTGCATAAATGTTTTGTAGATAATCTTTTTATATAGCCCATAAAGTTTTTTTTTTAAATTAATGTATAGTTTTGCTTATTTTTAAATAACATTGCTCTGATTTTCAGACTCCTAACCAAGCCCCAAAGTTTTATGCGAATACGCTCGACTACCTACTCCAGCTTGCTCCTGTTTGTGTAAAGGGTCTTTTCATATGCAAAAGAAGGGGGAGGGGGGGAGTGTCTTATTTGCCACTTGCAGTGGGCTTTCCAGCTACCTTTTCAACAGAGCCAAACTGACAGCTTCTAAGTAAGTTTTTAAACAGTTTTATACTGGATTTTTATATCAGTATCTGTGCATATTATTCTTTATAGTAGTGTCTATTACATGCAGTTATATGAAAATGAGTGTATACTGTCCCTTTAAGGTCTTCGCAGCCTTTTCGTGGGGGTGCCGGCGGGTCACTTCAAAGTGGGTCGTCGGCAACAGTCAAAAAAGGTTTCTGTTTTGCTTTCAATGAAAAGATTTGCAAATGGGGATCGGCTTGTAAATTCAGACATGAGTGCTCAGTGTGTGGGGGTTCCCACTCTTCCACCAAGTGTTTCAAAAAGAACAAATTGGGAGGAACCCAGGAGCTGTCTGAAAAAGGGATTAACTCCGGTGAGGTTAAGCGGGATGGAGCTGTGGCTCGTACTCTACGCTAAACATAAGGGCTTTGGTGAAAAAGCTTTGTTATTGCTTCATGGTTTTGAGTTTGGTTTTAAAATTCCATCTTCAGGGGGTGTTGTTCACTACAGAGGTAACCTTAAGTCTGCCAGGGAATGGCCAGATGTGGTTAGGAGTAAGCTTGAGAAGGAGGTTTCGCTGGGCCGAATGGCAGGTCCTTTTAAAGTTTCTACTATCCCCCATTTGCGTATTTCTCCCTTGGGAGTGGTCCCTAAGAAGGAACCTGGTAAATTTCGACTTATTCACCACTTATCTTTTCCAAAGGGTGGGTCAGTGAATGATGACATTCCGGAGGAATTATCGTCTGTGTCTTATACATCATTTGATATGGCGGTTAATTTGGTTAGGGAGGCTGGTCAATTTGCTTTACTGGCTAAAGTGGATATTGAGGCAGCCTTTCGGTTACTTCCGGTTCATCCTTCTTCCCATTATCTTTTGGGTTGCTGCTTTGATGGCTTTTTCTACAATGACCTTTGCCTCCCGATGCGTTGTTCTATTTCTTGTTAATTGTTTGAGTGTTTTAGTTCTTTTTTAGAATGGGTTGTTAAATTTAAGTCAGGATTCACTTCTATCGTTCATTATTTGGATAACTTTCTTTTTGTTGGTCCTCCTGAATCGGACGTTTGTTTGTTAAGGGATTGTTTTTATTTAATGGCATCTGAATTTGGGGTTCCTATTGCAATGGAAAAGTCTGAGGGTCCAGTTACGGCCCTTAATTTTTTGGGTATTACAATTGATTCTGAAAAAATGGAATGTAGGTTGCCTTTGGAAAAGATTGTGGATTTGTCAAAAATTATTCAGCATTTTCTGGGGGTCCGTAAGGTGACTCTGCGGGAAATGCAATCTCTGTTGGGAAAATTGAATTTTGCTTGCAGAATCATTCCCATTGGTAGAGTTTTTTCTAGAAGAATGTCATTGGCTACGTCTGGTGTTAGTAAGCCTCATCATTTTGTAAGGGTTAAAAAAGGCCACAAGGATGATTTGAAAGTTTGGTTGGAGTTCCTTAAAATTTTTAATGGAGCTGCAATCTTTATGGAAGCTAGGATCTCTAATGTTGATTTGGATTTGATAACAGATGCAGCTGGTGGCGTTGGTTTCAGGGCTTATTTTCAGGGTCATTGGTGTGCGGAGGTGTGGCCTCAAGAATGGGTGGGGTTGGGTTTAACTCGGAACCTAGTCTTCCTTGAATTATTTACGATTCTGGTAGCTTTGTTTGTGTGGGAAGATGATTTGGTTAATAAATCCATATTGTTCCACACGGATAATATGGGTGTTGTTTCTGCTATCAACTCATTATCTGCGTCATCATTGCCAGTTTTGCGTTTATTGAGAGTACTGGTCTTGAAATGTTTAAGCATGAATGTTTTTGTCAGGGCAAAACATATCCCTGGTAAGCTTAATTTGATAGCAGATGCTTTATCTAGTTCACAGTGGTGTCGTTTTCGTGAGCTTGGGGTGGAGGATTGGCTGAGTTAATTAGGAAATCTTTGGCTCCAGGTACTTGGGTGTCTTATGTATCAGTCTGGAGGGAATGGGAAATGTGGTTAGGTCAGGCTGAAATCAACAAGGGGTCTGATGATGTCACAGGTTGCTTATTGGAATGGATGTGGCATTGGGGAACCTTGGTTTTGTCAGCATCTAATATGGAGAAAAGATTGGCGGCTTTAGCTTTTAGATTCCGTTTATTAGGTCTGCCTGACATTACAAAGTTTTTTCGGGTGCGTCAGGTTCTTAAAGGTTTGAAGAAGAAGGCGAAGAGTAGAGACAAGAGAAGGCCTATTACATTTACTTTGCTGGAAAAAATTTGGGTAGTATTGGCTGATATATGTTCATCAGCATTTGAAGTAACATTGTTTAGAACGGCCTTTGTATTGGCCTTTTTTGGGGCTTTTAGGCTTTCTGAATTGGTAAGCCCTAGCAGGAAATTTTCTGGGGGTTTACAAAAAGGAGATGTAATATGGGATGAGAACAGGGTTGAAATTTTACTGAGGAGTAGTAAAAAAGACATTTACGGAAAAGGCAAGAATATAGTGCTGTTCCCTAGTGGTGCAGCGATATGTCCTTGTCAGGTAATGATGCATTATGGGTCCATACAGCCTTTGCAGGATGGCCCTTTGTTGGTTCACTCAGATTGTTCTTTTTTGTCACAGTATCAATTTAGAGCCATTCTGAAGGGATCAATTGTTTTATTGGGTTTTAATCCATTAGAGTTTGGGTCCCACTCATTCCGTATAGGAGCTGCTACTGAAGCTTCTATGCTAGTTTTCAAGGATGATATAGTCAAAAAGATTGGTAGATGGGGTTCAAATCGTTATAAATCTTATGTTAGACCTGATTTGAGGGTTTAAAAAAAATAAAAATAAAAAAAAATAAAAATTTTTTTTAGATTGGGGTGAATGTGTGGGAATGCTTGAGCAGAAATCATCCTGAATGTTTTTCTTTTATTTCTTGTATTTCAGGTGTGAGGATTGTATGGGTGATGGGGCATTCATTTATATATTGGGCCAATGCTGAGGCCAGTAAGAAAATGGGCGACCTACAGCTCGGGTGTCCAGTTGGTCAATGGGAGGTCAAATGGTTTGGGATTAGGGGTATGTGCTGGGAACTTCTGTTTCCAGTGTTTGTCGATTACAGCAAGGTTTTTCATCACCCGGACGTTTTGGTGTTGCATTTGGGGGGGGGAATGATTTGGGTATGATTCCTCAGAAAGAATTAGTAAGAAGAATCAAAAGGGATTTGGGCAATATAAAAGATCTTTATCCTGGAATAAAAATAGTCTGGTCACAGATTACTCCTTGACTGGTTTGGAGATCAGCGTGGGATTATGATAGGTTGGAAAAGAGCCATAAGAAAGTTAATAAAATAGTTAGTTCTTTCGTAAGAAAGTTGGGGGGGGGGTGTTGTTTTTCACCCAGATTTTGAAGTGGAAGGGACTGAGGAATTCTATCTAAAAGATGGTGTACACTTTAATCAATTTAGGCTGCAGGTATTTCTTTTCGATATAAAAGAAGCGTTGGGCAAAATTTTGGGTTTGGCAGGACTGGGCTGTTCGGTCAGTCCAGTCGGTGGCGGGGGTGCTAGTTCCCAGACAAATATGTTAAGCAATATGGCCAAGTGATTTGGAGGATTTTAAGTAGTTGCCTCTCCATGGGGTGAGCGGGCAACTGGTTTTATAGGGGCAAGGGGTTCCCTATTAAAGTGGAGGTGTGCTTGGACGGACTCAACGGGGATATAGTTGAGTCCAGTTTTTGAATAACGGCCATCTTGTTTTTGTGGGTTTGGGAACTAGCACCGCTGTGGGGAATTGACAGTATGTTTGATGTGGAATGTTATTTATGAACATCAGGTATGTTCTGTTTAAATGTTTGGAAATGTTTTATTATCTAATATTTAACTTATGTTATTAATAAAATGGCTGCGGCCAATTTTTATACCAAAATTGTGTGTAACTTTTATTTATAGCAAGTAAGTTATTTGATAAATGTTAGAAGGTTAGGCCGGGGATTGACGACTTTAAAGGTCAGGGAGCCCCTGGGAGTTCGAAGTAACGGGAAGGGGACTTGACCGTTGGAGGAATAGGCCTAGTGTGTGATTGGTTGGGAGCCTGTAATGGGGCGGGCTTAGCACGCGCTGTTACGCTTTTAAGGAAAGAGCGGGAGAATCTGTCATCAGATTAATAATCAAACTTCTGTGGAAAGTGCTCCCTCCCTCCCTCCCTGAATCTGTGGTGTCCCTTCCTTGTTTTGTGTTCGTCGCAGCAAGGTGGGGGTGCTAGTTCCCAGACAAATATGTTAAGCAATATGGCCAAGTGATTTGGAGTATTTTAAGTAGTTGCCTCTCCATGGGGTGAGCGGGCAACTGGTTTTATAGGGGCAAGGGGTTCCCTATTAAAGTGGAGGTGTGCTTGGACGGACTCAACGGGGATATAGTTGAGTCCAGTTTTTGAATAACGGCCATCTTGTTTTTGTGGGTTTGGGAACTAGCACCGCTGTGGGGAATTGACAGTATGTTTGATGTGGAATGTTATTTATGAACATCGGGTATGTTCTGTTTAAATGTTTGGAAATGTTTTATTATCTAATATTTAACTTATGTTATTAATAAAATGGCTGCGGCCAATTTTTATACCAAAGTTGTGTGTAACTTTTATTTATAGCAAGTAAGTTATTTGATAAATGTTAGAAGGTTAGGCCGGGGATTGACGACTTTAAAGGTCATGTCTCTGTGACTGCCTTACTCATCAACTATTTCCTGCTGAACTGCAGTGCAACATATATTAAACTCCCCCCTGGAACCAAACACTATCTTTTTTGGTTCCATACATATTGATACATAGTGTGCATGCAGAACACTTCAGGTTTGAGGCTTCTCTTATTTTTTTTATTTTTTTTTATGGTGGCAAGAAAGTGCAATTTGTTAACATTTCCCCTCACTTTCAGGTTTATTATCTCTGGTGGGGCACCAGAAAGTTCTCTATGGTAGCAAACTTGCAGGGTTGTGCATGCCCAGGCATGCAGAGACAAGTCTTCCTGCCCTAATGCTATGTTTGTGCCTGTACCAACATGATAGATCATGCTTCACTGTTTCCAATATCAAATGTAGTAAAAATGTAGAGCTCATTAACAAGCATAAGCTATTGTATGTCAATCAAACATACTTAGTGTAAAATACTATTCATTTTCATTATTTGTTATGCTTATATTAGATCTTGTCATTTTTCAAAATGCATGAATAAAGTAGGCTTTGTCCCAGATGTCTACTAGCTCTAGATCTGTAACCAGTGGAATTTCAAACTCAAAATTTTTACAGCAGAATGCTACAATAGAGGACTTATATCTGTAAAAATTGCACTTACTCGCCCTTATAAAAAAAAAATATTCATACACACTATACTTACCTAGTCACCCCCTAAAACTATTATGACTGAGACTCAAACCCTTACCATTATAAATTGACCCTAATAGTAAAACTTTCAGTGATTTTAATCCTTACATTAGGAATTGAGTTCTAAGTTTAAGGATCACAAACGTGCAAAATGTTTATATATGTACATTGTAATGTTTTTTGCTGCCGTGGTTAAACCAAGTAAAATAAAAGATAGTGGTGGTTTTGCAATACCAACACAGAGCTAATCACACTAAAAAAATTAGGAAAATTAAAAATAATCAAGCAACCTACGTTGGACAAATGTACTTAGCAACAAATGCTTCACTGTGGGGTGTTAGTAAGGGGAATATCATTCTGCATAAAATATAGTTAAAGGGACGGTAAACCCCTGGCATATGCAAGACATCAGTCAAGTCTTGACATTTTTAAAACATATTAAAATATTTTTTACTGGAATAGTTTTTTTACAGCTAAATTCAAACCAGCAGTTACCTTATTTGGACAATGCATATGTTAGCACAGCCTTAACTTTCACTTAAGTGCTAAAATATAACTTTAGACTTGTAATATAAGCAAAAAAATAGAATTGGTATTAATATTAATGCACAAAAGAGCAAATATTTGTGATCTCCATTTATAATCTAGTCCTTGATTAAAAACGTAAACTCTGGCAAACCCTATTCGTGAATAGCTATCACATACATATGGTCTCTGATAATTTAACATTAATACGTACTTGACCTCATTTTACACAATGTTCCTATTTCCAGAAAATGTTCACAGCTGATTACATCCCACAAACCACTTTCTGTGTTCATTTTAATGCATGTGCTTAAATCCTCATTGACTTGTTGCTGTTCATCTCTCCAGTTTGTAAATGTTACCTCAGAATTGTCGTACCATTTAAGAGAATTGTCTGCATAAAAATGTATTGAAAACACTTCAGTTAGTTATTAGACATAAACAACCAAATAATAGCAAAAGTTGTCATTAAATAGCTGTCAGTGTGAAGTAATTACTTTGCTATGGGGTTAGGGATGTGGTTGAATAGTTTTTATACTAATTTTTTGGAAGTTGATTGCTAGAGCAACTAAGCAAGAGACATGGGGGCCTATCGATCAAGCTCCGAAAGGAGCTTGACGGCCCGTGTTTCTGGCGAGACTTCAGACTCGCCAGAAACACAAGTTATGGAGCAGCGGTCACAAAGACCGCTGCTCCATAACCCTGTCCACCTGCTCTGATGAGGTGGACAGGAATCGCCGGAATTCAACCTGATGGAGTACGATTGGGTTGATTGACACCCCCTGCTGGCGGCCTATTGGCCGCGAGTCTGCAGGGGGCGGCGTTGCACAAGCAGCTCTTGTGATCTGCTGGTGCAATGCTGAATACGGAGGTCCCATGGTGTAATATGTGTAATATAAGGAAGTTAATTGTGTATATCACCAAGTGAGTAACATGACATGATACATATATTGTCTGTACCAAAAGCAGAAGTTTCTGTGCTCAATAAAACTATCTTTTCCAGTGCAAGTTGTCTCTATCAGTCAATGAGCAGTAGAGTCCCAGGACTCAGCTTTGCACAGTCATGCTGTATAGTTTAACATTCAATTTAAACAGCTCTCACCGATGTAACTGCAATTTGTTTTACCTTACTTATAAAATAATTTACCAGTTGACTAAACCTTTTAAACTAATGCACATGAACATAATGCAACCACATCAAACTTTAAAAAAACAACAACAACAACAATGCAATCAGCTTCTAATCTATGCCAATCACATAAACTGCAGGACAATTACTACGAGCTCTTCTACGTGTTTTCTGAATAGAGGTTGCAAGAATTAGCAGAGATCAGTTTCCATTCCTACATATGAACTTACCATCAACGTCATAGAACAGACCCAGCAAAATGTCCTGAGGGCCCTTCCATTCTGTCTGAAACATATTTAATAGAAATGCATTTTCTCCTTCGCTATTGACACTTATGATGTCAGCACCTGAAACTGTAGGAGACGTTAATTTTCTCAAATGTTCCATGTTCATTATATTTCCTTATCTTATTTAATATTTTTATTAGCATATCATCACGACAGTGTTGTTTGTGTAAGCCTATGTACTGAAATACACTGTACTTCTTGACATTTATATAAATCTTAATAACCTAAAAGTAAAACAAGCAAAAAAAACAACAACAACCAATCTCCTTGGATATATTAACCCCTTGAGTGCTAACGATGGCTCTGAGCCGTCGCAGAGTTTCCCACTCTGGTGCTAATAACGACTCAGAGCCGTCACTAGTACTCTCCCACCTTGAGGGAGATCTAGGGGCTCCCACCCGCTCCTACCCTGGCGATCGGGCCTGCATAGTGACAGGCATCACCGGGGCTTCACGTTTTGCATGAATAAATAAATACATTTTAAAAAAAATTGATAATAATATCATGGTTGATAGCTTTTGGGATATATAATAAACATCTCAGTTTAGTTTGTGTTCTGTAATATGTAGGATAAACGTAAACGATTTCAAAGGAGTACTCCGGAAACTTGCTATGTTAAAATCATAAATCCTTTATTATTCCATAATTGTAAAAACATTCCTTGCAGCTTCAGTCAAATTTTCCTTCCTCGGGTCACTAATGCTAACATGTTTCGACTACTTTTGCCGTAATCATAGCTTAATTAGTGACAACCTGACCTATGTTTATAAAGCTGGGGCGTGATCTGATATAGATCGTAGTTTGCGGCGCAAGCGAGGGAACCCCCGCCGCCCGTAGTTTCAGCTCGCAACTCGAGCTATCCAATATACCCCACCGGCAGTTGCTAAAGTGCCGTAAGTCGGATAAACCAGCGATGTCCAGAAATCTGCGTAAGTACAAATTTCTGGAGTCGCCAGTGACTTATAGCACTTTAGAAACTGCCGGCGCCTACAAAACCTGACTAAGTTATTAAATCTCCCGTACTGTCTAACACGCCTCCCAAACATAGCCCGACACGTCTAAGCCTCTATCCACTATCCCCCCTCACTCTTCTAATAATAAATGTATTAACCCCTAAACCGCCCCTCCCGGACCCCGCCGCCACCTAATAAAGTTATTAACCCCTAAACCGCCGCTCCCGGACCCTGCCGCCACCTACATTAACTACCCCCTAATGTGAGCTCCTACCCTGCCGCCAGCTACATTAACTACCCCCTAATGTGAGCTCCTACCCCGCCGCCAGCTACATTAACTACCCCCTAATGTGAGCTCTTACCCCGCCGCCAGCTACATTAACTACCCCCTAATGTGAGCTCCTACCCCGCCGCCAGATACATTAACTACCCCCTAATGTGAGCCCCTACCCCGCCGCCAGCTATATTCAAATTATTAACCCCTAATTTAATCCCCCTATACCGCCGCCAGCTATATTAAATTAATTAACCCCTAATCTAATCCCCCTACCCCGCCGCCAGCTATATTAAATGTATTAACCCCTAATTAAATCCCCCTACACCGCCGCCAGATATATTAAATTAATTAACCCCTAATCTAATCCCCCTACCCCGCCGCCAGCTATATTAAATGTATTAACCCCTAATTTAATCCCCCTACACCGCCGCCAGCTATATTAAATACATTAACCCCTAATCTAATCCCCCTAAAGTAATCACCTCTATTACCAGCCCTTAAAAGGGCCTTTTGCGTGACATTGCCCCAAAGTAACAGCTCTATTGCCAGCCCTTAAAAGGGCTTTTTGCGGGGCATTTCCCCAAAGAAATCAGCTCTTTTACCAGCCCTTAAAAGGGCTTTTTGCGGGGCATAGTCACAAAGAAATAAGCTCTTTTGCATCTAATCTAAATCCCCCTACACCGCCGCCACCTATAATAAATGTATTAACCCCTAATCTAATCCCCCTACACCGCCGCCACCTATATTAAATAGATTAACCCCTAATCTAATCCCCCTACACCGCCGCCAGCTATATTAACTATATTAACCCTAATTATATTAGGGTTTATATAATTTATTATAATTTATATGTTAACTATATTAACCCTAATAATATTAATAATTACATTATAGCTATTTTAGGGTTTATATTTATTTTACAGGTAACTTGGTATTTATTTTAACTAGGTACAATAGCTATTAAATAGTTAATAACTATTTAATAGCTACCTAGTTAAAATAATTACCAATTTACCTGTAAAATAAATCCTAACCTAAGTTACAAATACACCTACACTATCAATAAATTAAATAAACTACAAATATCTAAACTAAAATACAATTTAATAAACTAAATTACAAAAAAAACAAAACACTAAATTACAAAAAATAAAAAAAGATTACAAGATTTTTAAGCTAATTACACCTATTCTAAGCCCCCTAATAAAATAATAAAGCCCCCCCAAAATAAAAAAAAATTCCCTACCCTATTCTAAATTAAAAAAAGTTAACAGCTCTATTACCTTACCAGCCTTAAAAGGGCTTTTTGTGGGGCATGCCCCAAATAAATCAGCTCTTTTGCCTGTAAAAAAAAAAAACGCAATACCACCCCCCAACATTACAACCAACCACCCACATACCCCTATTCTAAACCCACCCAAACCCCCCTTAAAAAAAACCTAACACTACCCCCCTGAAGATCTCCCTACCTTGTCTTCAGCCAGCCGGGCCAAACTCTTCATCCGATCCAGGCGATGTCTTCAATCAAGCGGCAGAGAAGAAGTCTTCCATCCGGGCGATGTCTTCAATTAAGCGGCAGAGAAGAAGTCTTCCATCCGGGCTATGTCTTCAATCAAGCGGCATCTTCAATCTTCTTTCTTCGCTCCTCCGACGCGGAACATCCATCCGGCACGACGACTTCCTGGCGATTTTTCCTACCTTAATTCCGATTGGCTGATAGAATCCTATCAGCCAATCAGAATTTGATGGAAGCCATCTTGGATGACGTCATTTAAAGGAACCTCATTCGTCGGGAAGTCGTCGTGCCGGATTTATGTTCCGTGTCGGAGGAGCGAAGAAAAAGATTGAAGATGCCGTTTGATTGAAGAATTCTTCTTTGCCGCTTGATTGAAGACATCGCCCGGATGGAAGACTTTTTTTAATTTAGAGTTAGGATTTATTTTACAGGTAAATTGGTAATTATTTTAACTAGGTAGCTATTAAATAGTTATTAACTATTTAATAGCTATTGTACCTAGTTAAAATGAATACCAAGTTACCTGTAAAATAAATATAAACCCTAAAATAGCTACAATGTAATTATTAATTACATTGTAGCTATCTTAGGGTTTATTTTATAGGTAAGTATTTAGATTTAAATAGGTATATTTTAATTAATAATATTAATATTAATTAGATTTATTTTAATAAGAATTTAGTTAGGGATGTTAGAGTTAGATAGGGTTATTATACTTAATATATATATAATATAATAACGATATTAACTATATTAACCCTAATATAATTAGGGTTAATATAGTTAATATATATAATATAATAACTATATTAACCCTAATATAATTAGGGTTAATATAGTTAATATAGCTGGCGGCGGTGTAGGGGGATTAGATTAGGGGTTAATCTATTTAATATAGGTGGCGGCGGTGTAGGGGGATTAGATTAGGGGTTAATACATTTATTATAGGTGGCGGCGGTGTAGGGGGATTTAGATTAGATGCAAAAGAGCTGATTTCTTTGTGACTATGCCCAGCAGAAAGCCCTTTTAAGGGCTGGTAAAAGACCTGATTTCTTTGGGGAAATGCCCCGCAAAAAGCCCTTTTAAGGGCTGGCAATAGAGCTGTTACTTTGGGGCAATGTCACGCAAAAGGCCCTTTAAGGGCTGGTAATAGAGGCGATTACTTTAGGGGGATTAGATTAGGGGTTAATATATTTAATATAGCTGGCGGCGGTGTAGGGGGATTAAATTAGGGGTTAATACATTTAATATAGCTGGCGGCGGAGTAGGGGGATTAGATTAGGGGTTAATTAATTTAATATAGCTGGCGGCGGTGTAGGGGGATTAGATTAGGGGTTAATTAATTTAATATAGCTGGCGGCAGTGTAGGGGGATTAAATTGGGGTTAATACATTTAATATAGCTGGCGGCGGGGTAGGGGGATTAGATTAGGTGTTAATCATTTTAATGTAGCTGGCGGCGGGGTAGGGGGATTAGATTAGGGGTTAATAATTTTAATGTAGCTGGCGGCGGGGTAGGAGCTCACATTAGGGGGTAGTTTAATGTAGCTGGCGGCAGTGTAAGGGGCTCATATTAGGGGGTAGTTTAATGTAGCTGGCGGCGGTGTAGGAGCTCACATTAGGGGGTATGTAATGTAGCTGGCGACGGTGTAGGGGGATCACATTAGGGGGTTATACTTTTAACGTAGTTGGCGGCGGGGTCCGGGAGCCACGGTTTAGGGGTTAAATACTTTATTAAGGATTGCGGCGGGGGATCGCGGTTGACAGGTAGATAGACATTGCGCATGCATTAGGTGTTAGGTTTTATTTTGCAGGTAGTTTAGGGAGTTACGGGGCTCCAATACACAGCGTAAGGCTTACTACGGCTGCAATTTGTGGCGAGGTGAAAATGGAGTAAGATTTCTCCATTTTCGCCACGTAAGTCCTAAAGCTGTATATTGGATACCAAACTGCACGGGTTTGGTATACCTGTCTATGGCTCAAAAAAATACGGGCGAAGGCAGAAATATACAAGCATAACTTCTAGGTTACGGCGTATATAGGATACCAAACCCGCGCAAAATTCGGCGTCGCCGGCTTTTGCGGGCGACGCTGCATATCGGATCGGGCCCCTGATGCCTTCATTCTATTGGTTAAAAGAATCTGACATCATAGCCTATCCCCCATTCTTTGCTTTCATTTTGGTAGAAAATTGACAATAATACCATTAGGACACTTTTTAGACATTGTTTAACTACAGCTAAATGTTGCTACAACAATTGGGGGGGTACATATTGCTAGATTAATGCATATATCCTCCCTAATACATTTCTCTAAATTTTATATATTTAATTATTTGATTTGTTTTGCAACACGCTTCATTTAGTTAATGTTTAATATTTAATATTAATACTAATACAGTATGTTAGATAGAATAGTAAGGTATATTATATTGTGGTTAAACAAGCAAAAAGCAAGAAAGCGTGTATAGATGTTGATCATGAATCACATATATATATATATATATATATACACACACAAATTGAAATAGATAAATATATATATATATATATATACCTGCACAATTTTCTGCAGCATATTTGGTATTACTTTATATGCTTTTAATCATGTGCCACAAGTAAACCAATTTGATTGTTCTTTTGTGTGTATATATTAATTAATACATTAAAGTATGTTAGTGCAATAGAAGATTTTGTTTTATTTTATTTAATTTTATTTCATTAGGTTTTATTTTGTTTTATTTTATTTCATTTTAATTTTAACTTAATTCATTGTAATTCACTCATCTCATAACCAGTTTAGCATCCAATTTAATTGTCTAGTTCCAGTAATTTATCAGGTCATATTCACTGTTTAAGCCTGTTGGTTTCCTCGTTTTTAATCTCAGGATCCAGAAGACTTCTTGTCTGGCTAATATTTGATCCCTATCCCCTCCTCTTTTAGGTCTGGGGATATTCTCTATTATGGTCCATGTAAGACTATTAGGGTCTTTATCATGCCAGTATTTAAAATGCTGAACAAGAGGTGTTGTCAAAGTGCCTAGTTTTATATTTCCCACATGTTCACGTATTCGTGATCTGACCTCCCTTGAGGTCATTCCAATGTACTGAAGCTTACAAACGGAACAAGTTAGTAAATAGATTACATACTTCTGTCTGCAATTAAAGCATCTATTATGTAAAAACCTTTCCTTGGTTACCTCACTTGAATATCCATTGCTCTGCTTCACATATGCACATGCAATGCAGTCAATATTGTGACACTTAAAGACTCCCTTGGCATTCAGCCATGAACTTTGATGGCCCTGGTTAACATTCCTTAAACTAGTTGGTGCTACTTGATTGCCTATGGTAAGGCCTCTCTTGAATGCAAACCTACAACCCTTTCTTGCTAATTCAGCTAGATCCTCATCCGCTGTTAACATCGAAAAATGTTTAGAGACTATCTCACAAATTTGTCCATATTGTTCACTGTAAGTTGTTATGAAAGTTACACCCTGCTTATCAAATTCTGATCTCTGGTACTTGTCCTTATCTCTTATTATTAGTAGTTCATTCCTTTTCCGTTTTTCAACTTCTTCTTTTATCCCTACCACAATTTTTCTTGGATATTCTCTAGATACTAGCCTTTCTGTTAACTCATTCGCTTGGCTATTAAAAGTTCATTTATCAGAACAGTTCCTAAAAGTTCTTACAAATTGTCCTTTCATTATGGCCTTGAATACCCTCTTTGGGTGGCTACTTTTTGAATGTAAAATTGTGTTTTTTGTGGTTTCTTTCCTATAAACTTGGCTTTCAATATGGCCCTTATTCTCATCTGGGACTCCTGTCAAAGTAATATCCAAATAGTTTATACTTATTTTATTTATACTATTTTATTTGCCTCATAAGTAAAACTCAGACCTATTTCATTTCTATTTAAGTCCTCCATGAAATTTGTTAACTCACGTTCACTCCCCTTCCAAATCAGTATCAGGTCATCAATAAACCTTTTGTAAAAGACTATTTTATTTCTGAATGAGTTCCTTTCTCCAAAGATGTGGAACTGCTCCCACCACCCCATGTAGAGATTGGCATAGGATGGTGCAAACTTGACACCCATTGCAGTTCCACATCTCTGGAGTAAGAACTCACCCTCAAAGCTGAAATAATTGTGTGTGAGCAAATAACTTGTAACATTGAGTATAAACTCGCAATAGTCCTTACTGAATTGACCTGACCTGATTAGGAAGTACTCAACCGCTTTCAGCCCTTCTTTATGAGGTATGGAGGAATATAAAGACTTAACATCCACAGTGAGCCTCATCATTCCATTGATCCAGCCTTGTTCATCTAACAGGCCTAAAAGATGCTTCGTGTCCTGTAAATGACTCAATAACTTTTCAACAAATGGTTGAAGGATAGCGTCCAACCACTGAGATAGCCTTTCATTTAGTGAACCAATTCCACTGATTATTGGTCTACCCTGTACTGATGATCCTACCTTATGTATTTTTGGTAGATGATTAAATATAGGTCTTACTGGATTAGATACTTTTAAATATTGCAAAGAATTCTCATCAATTATGCCTATATATTTTCCTTCATCTAGCAAAATCTGCAATTCTCTTTCGAATCTACTAGTGGGGTCTTCTTTTAATGGGGTATATTGGTCACCATCACTTAATTGCCTGTTTGCTTCCTTACAAATTGTTCTCTGCTCATTACTACCACTGATCCACCTTTATCTGCGGCTCTAATGACCAGGTTATTATTCTCCTGTAAACACTTCAATGCTAACCTTTCATTTCTTGACAAATTGTGTTTAGTAATATGCGCTCTTTCTGATAATTCAGTTAAATCTTTTTCTACCCTTTTCTGGAACATTTCCAGTATCTGTCCTCTTGATTGTATTGGATAAAATGAGGATTTGTTTTTAAATTTAGGTAATTTTACAGGTTCTAGATGACCTACTGCTCCTTCAGAGTACAGTTCATTCATAGTAACTAGATCACTTACCTCATCAAATGTGAAATGTGGATCTCTAACCAGGGTTGCCACTTGGTTGTCCTCCTCCTCTACTTCATTATTTTTATAAAATTTCCTCAGGGTCAAATTTCTGATAAATTTGTTAACATCTAATAAAGTCTGGAATAAATTGAAGTTGGAGGAGGGTACAAAGCTGAGACCCTTGATCAATACTCTAATCTCTATATCACTTAATTCATAGTCAGAAATATTCATTACATTGTTTACTGGTATTTTGAGTAATGACCCCTTTTTGGGGGTACTGTGTGGACCTGGTTTGCATCTGTGTTTGCTGATTTTGTGTGGGTACCTGATAGTTTTTGTTTATCTGTGTACTTGTGCCCCCCTTCTGGTCCTTTTGGTCTTAACTGAAAAACCTTATCCATGTCACTATTGCTATTAACATTAATATTTCTCTGTGTTGGCTTATATTTGCTGTTGCTGTTAACCTCTCCTAGGTACTCTAATCCCATCTGTGGTTGAGTTAAAATGGATTTAATTTTGGGTCTCACTACCTGTTCTTGGGTAACGGGATCATGGGTGAGGGGTGCAGAGTTTATGTTAGTGAGATTCATTGTTGCTGAGCTCTCTCCCTCTGATGTTGAATTATCATCTGTGGATTCTACTTCACTTTCTGAGAATCTAACTTTCCTCTCCTCTTGATAATGATTGTTTCTGCCTCTTCTACCTCTTCCACGTCTCCCTCTGTAACCCCTGTTTGAAAATTTGTATGATTGAGACCTCTCTTTTCTGTAATATGTACTGTTGTAAAATTATTGTTTAACCCAATAAAAAATACTTAAATCAAAAATGTTTTTAGAGCCACAAAAATATTTATGTTATAGTGGACAAGTGCCATTTAAATAAAAAATAAAATAAAAACTATATTCATTTGTAGATCATTTTATTGTAATGACCTCGATCATCTGGCAAAAAAAAAAGTGCTTTTTTTCTACTCTGGTATAAGGGGTCCCTCCAGTTTTTATTACAACCCCGAAAGCCAGTATAGACCTCTCACAAAACTTTAAAAAACAGTTTTGTAAGGTGATCACAGTAGCACTAGCGGTATCCTTTTTCTAACAAAAATATATATATTTTTTTAAAACATTTTTGTTGCAGCCTTCTCATCTGCAATAAAATATACATTTAAGAATTGTATATTCTGAGTCTGCTGGCCCTGCTTAAAAAAATAATAATATATATATAATAGTTGCGTAGGTCACTCACTGAAATATGACTTAAAATCGTGTTAAAATGTAAGCAGCAAAAACCAAAGAAAACACTCAAAATCAGCTTAGCACAGGAGTGTATAAAAGGTTTAGCAGCAAAGGGGTTAAAGGATATCTTTTATTTAATTAATTAATAACAACTTCATCTAAACTTTCAGTTGTTTATTTTTCCTTATGGCGTTAACACGAATAAGCCTGGCCAGAGGAAGATTTTTCGCCAACATAATATTTTTTCCCACCAGTTAAATTATTATGGGACAAATAAATGTATTTTTCTTTACTTTCATTTATATTTTGTAACTTTTTTTGATAGCTGCTGCTTGAATTTAAAAAAAAAAAAAAAAAAAATCTAGAACATACACATTCCTCTTGCACACTACCTTTAAATGGACAGTAAATGCAAAAAACAATGTTACATAATTCTGCAGAATTATGTTACATTATCTTAGCGATAGCTTTAAAAATCCACTTACCTGGTCTCCTCTCAAGGATCTTTTGATCATGTCTTCTTTTTCAGAAGCGCTTCACAGGTGAGCTGTCTAATCACAGCACGCCCGATCACGCTACTGAACAGAATGTAGCTTGCTCCCGCTACCAGATTGGGAGCACGCTACATTCAGACAGCGCGCCCACAAAGCGCTTTTGAAAAAGAAGACATGATCAGAAGAGCCTGGAGAGGAGACTAGGTAAGTGCAACTTTGAGAGGTAAAATCTCAGCTGTCGCTAAGATAAAGTTACATAATTTTACACTATGTGCAGAATTATGTAACATTATTTTTTGCATTTACTGTCCCTTTAAGGACAATTTAAAATAGAAAATTAACATTTTTTGATATCTACCTTTGCAAAGATCTCGAGCAACTCCAATATTAAGTGAGTTCTTTAATGTTTCATGAAGAAAAGTGTAGCAGTTGTTGTTGAACTGAACCCAAGATGGAGATGGACAGTCTGTTCAGAAAAAAAAAAGAAAAAAAAAGACAATTACTAAAAACTTAACGTTTGGTTAATCACAAGCAAGGCCTGCAGACTGGAGTAGCAGTTTGGATAAGTAAGCCTTTAAAGGGAGAGTAAACCCCAAAATATTTTATTTCATGATTTGGATAGAATATACAATTTTAAACAAGTTTCCAATTTACTTCTATTATCAAATTTGCTTCATTATCTTGTTATCCTTTGCTAAAGGAACAACATTGGACTACTAGCAGCTGGATGAACACATCTTGTCAGCCAATCACAAGAAACACTACTAGTGTAGGATATATGCATATTATTGTTCAACAAGGGATAACAAGAGAATGAAGCACATTTGAAAATAGAATTGAATTTAAAAGTGTCTTAAAATGACATGCTCTATCTGAATCATGCAAGTTGAATCTTGACTTTGCTATCCCTTTAGGCAGTAATGCACCTCAACTCTCAACAGACCCCAGTCACATCAAAATTGTAAGCCTTTAGTATGTTGTAAACCAGAGCATTATAACCCTCTTTGGTAGTTCAGAAGTTAGTACCAGCCAAAAGACCACATCAAAACCCTTCAACAACCCTCTTAACCCCGTAGGCTTAAGGTCAAATGCATCTCCAACCATTTAAAGGATTTTGAATTTTACAAACAATCCAATTTAATTCTGTTCTGAAATTAAATAGGCTTCCATTACAGGATGAAGCATCAGATCAACTATTAATTGATGAAATAGCAACAATTACAATGAGGGGCAAGGTTATTGAAGTGGGGGACTTTAATATGGCTGATGTAGACTGGGAAGTTCCAGTTGCCGAATCAACTAGAAGTATGTATATTCTAGAATCTTTGCAATCACTTGAACAACTGGTTAAAGAACCAGCGTAAAGGAGCTATATTAGATTTAGTAATTACAAACAGTGATGTAGTATCTGAAGTGTCTGTGGGGGAGAACTTAGGCTCTAGTGATCATTAGTCTGTATGGTTTAATATTCAGGAGTGATAGCAAGACTCAAAACTGATGATAGAATAGAGGAAGGAGATAAATAAATAGAAAACTATCTAATTGATTACGTTTGTTCAGTCTTTATAACAGATTGTGAAGAAAGTGAAATTCTATTAAGGGATGTCATTTTAAAGCATAATGTGAATAATATGTTTCTTTTAACAGAGGAAGAGGTTTCAAGGCCTTTATCAAAATTATAAGTAAATAAGTCTGTGGGTCCAGATAATATTAATCCAAGGGTTCTATTAGAGCTTCATCCTGTAAGTGATAGCTACTCCATTAGCTGATTTATTTAATCAGTCTCTGTTAATAGGAGTTGTTCCAAAAGAGTGTAGGAGGGAAGATTCTGCTAAGTTAGCAAACGATAGGCCAGTCAGTTTGACCTAAATTACATGGAACTTAATGGAAACTCTCTTAAAAGAAAGACTTGTATGCTGGAAGATCATGTCAGACTAATCTAAATAATTTATTTGACCATGTAACTAAATTAATAGACCAGGGAGGAGCTGTAGATGTTTCTAGACTTTAGCAAAGCAAATGACACTGTCCCACACAACAAATTTTAATCACAGAATATATTGCCTTGGGGTAGATGCTAAGATTGTAGGGTTGGTATATTGCTGGCTTAAGGCTAAACAAGCAACGCGTTTCTCCGTGTCCCTGATGAAACCGTAGTGGGACACGGAGAAACGCGTTGCTTGTTTTTATATGCTTTTATGCTGTATTAAACCCTTTTGAATCCGTTTCATTGCTGCTGTACTCCTGATCATTTCTGAAGCATTTGTTGCACTGTGTTTGATGTCCATTTGCACTTGTTACCTAAGTGCTGCTGCTGCCAAACTATCAGAGACTGCTATCCACCTAACAATAGCTGTGTAACAGCAAAGAAGTCCTTTGGAAACTGCACTGCTCCTGATTCTCTTGTTGCCGGGACAACAAAGACCATCTGTTCCAGGTGCCTGGTGAGTCTGCCGAGCGACTCTTTGGACTCGGCCTGCTTGTATTGCACATCAGTGCTTACTACCAAGTGAGTGAGATACCTGCTACGTATACATCTCTTCTTCAAAAAATTTTACTCATTGATCTGCACTATGTGGTGCCATCTGTCTTTTCTGTTATAGATTGCCATCTTGTGTCAGGGCACGACGCACCAGAGGAGCTGCCTGGAAACTATTGTGTGGACATTGCTACATATCCGTTATATGTGGTATATGCTCTAAGCTAACTCTGACAGTTTGCCTACTTTTGTGTGGACTCTGCCTCTCATTTGCAATTGCCATCTATCTGTTATTTGTGGTTTATGCTCTGATTTAATTTGATTTCTGACTAATTATTGCAGGGACATTGCCACATATCCGTAACACTCATTTGTGTTTGTCTAACTCTGTGTGGACTCTGCCTCTCATTTGCAATAGCAATCTATCTGTTTTGTGGTTTATGCTCTGATTTAATTTGATTTTTTATTAGATTTTGCGGGGACATTACCACATATCCGTAACACTCATTTTTTATTTTTTTACATTTTTTTTTATTTTATTTCTATTTTATTTCATTTCATTTAATTTTTTTTAGTATGATCACTTATTGTGACTGATTTTGATATAATTTTGACATATTTTTTCTATGTCAAACTATATATATTATTTTTACTTCAAGTTTTGAATTGATATTCACTTTAGAGATCTGAACTTTTTTTTTTATTTTATTTTTTTCACAGCATATTTATATAGCACTTTTTTTTTTGTATTTTATTTTTTTGTTTAATCTTTTTATTTATGTCAAATTTTACAATACAATAAAAATTGCGATACAGTGATAACAGGACTTCAGCAGTAAATAAACTATTACAATCATAGCCTAATGTACGGTGACTTCTGTGACGATTTTTATATAATTTGCATATAAAATGGCTCAAACAATATCTTCCCCTTTCCAACAGTAATGATCTCATACATATTAAAAAGTGCAGTAAAATTAAACAGTTCCCACCTCATTCAAACAAACAAAGGGTCTAATTCCGTAATACTCTGTATAGATGGCTATTTCAGCGAAACCATCCTCTATTCATTTTGTCATCCTCACCGTCTTAAGTCAAGGTGGATATAGTTAGTGGTGTGTATGTGCCCTCAGCTGTCAGGGAATGGCACTTCTCACCATTGTACTAACAATGATCCTTAATTCTCTCTCTGACAAGTTCCATGCGAAACTCCTCAATCATATGAGCCTAGGGTGCAGGTCTAAGGGGGTTCACATCTGTCTGGGGTGATGATAGGACTCCCAAAAGTACATCATTTCAGCATAGAAGTCCAATTTGCCTGTAGTATAATAAAAATACCTTTCTAGTGACAAGTTTATCTCTAGTATATAGCACATTTTATGATTAACTTTCTTTGACTAACTATTGTTGCTATATTCTCACATTAGTATCACCATCACTAGTTTAATTTTTTAGAATCCTTGGCACCTCTTTCAGGTTATCTGGCTGCACCTCTGCTGCAGATAGTATATCCGTTTAATTGTATACTATGAGAAGTAAAATGTTGGCAATACAATTCTTAGCTAGCAATCATCAGGGTTCACATAAATAAGACTTATAAATATGACTTATTACAAGATTTAATGAATGGCCATATAGTCAACCTGACACTGAGCACTAAAGTACCACAAATAAAATGATCCAAATAAGAGTATAATATTTAGTTTTAGATTGACAACTTTGAATAAAAGCAAATATTCCTTCACTAAAGTAAGCAAGGATTATAGCACTTTAAAAATCACATTTACAAATTACATGTAAAAACTACTTTATTTTCACTAACATAAGTTCAACACTCTATAAAAAGATAATCAAATATTAGGTGAACATTAGTTTCACAATCATCATTGGGAACTTAACAATTTTTAAAAAAATGTTTTGCACGTTTATAGAGCTTAAAATAAGTACTATATAATTAGTGCCTATTTAGCATTTCAATTGCTAACATTACGATGTAACTTTTTTCACTGTATATTTAACATCTTGCACTATACTATATTACTGGTGGTTCGTGCCATTATTGTATATTTTAGAAAGGACTTTTCTGATCATCGATATGCATTAGACAATAATACAACAATATATGGAACAATAATGTGAACAAGCCAAGGGACGTATTAACAGCATCACCATTGGTCCAAATACACCATGTGATTCCGATATAAAAAACTGACCTGATTTGGAACTCTATAACATGACTACTTGAATGGGAACTGTTTTCAATGATCCATCTGGTTGGCTGACAATAAGGAAGTTGTAAGGGATTGAATAGAATTAGTTCATACTCATCCAATCGCAATAATAGTTTGAGATTATAATTCTAAAACAAAAAACAGCTTTATTACGCCAATTAGCTTTTGAAGTTATTATAATAATATAGACATAATATAAAATTGGATGGGGATAAACTGTTAAAATAGGATGTTTTTCATTGCAAATATTGTGAGTCCAATTCCCTGGAAACCGGAAGTGGAACATTACTTACCTGTATTTAAAGCACCTGAGGGTTTCAAAAACCAGCACTTTCTCAACTTTGTTTTAATGCCTTTTTGAAACTGCAAAACATCTTTTTTAACCACATTGTGAGGAGCTGGATTCCGACTTTATCGGAGTGAGTATACTGCACTTAATATACTCTATTGAATATAGCATATACCAGTGAAAGCTCTATTCCTTTCAGATATATCCCCAAAGGACCTAATCCTACAAAAACCTTACTCCACATTAAAGAAGCACTCTGGAGAATTGAAGGAGTTGGACTCTGAACTTATCGGAGTGAGTATATTGCACCCATTTTATTGTGTTCATCTATACACACCAAAGTGAAGTTTCTCTTCCCCAGCTATTATTGGAAGCTTCAATTTATTGAAGGGGAAACATTAGAACCTTCGCCTCTTTTTCCAAATTCAAAGTATCTTTAACAGTCTTTCGGGAGAAACTGGAAGAAGGCTGCGGTTTGCTCAGAGAGGAGTGTTGTTTTTTTCTCTTTTTCTATACAGTTATTATTGTAAGATCTGTAATAACTTGTATTAAGTTAGTTTTCTAAATATTAAAAAACTTGACTGGGCAAATAAATGGGATCTAAAATGTAATATTACCAAAATCAAAGTTATCCATATAGCAACCAAAAAACCCAAAGGTCAAATATAGTCTCAATGGTACATTAATGACTAACTAAAGAGGATAGGGACTTGGGAATTATTATTTCAGATTATTTAAAATTTGGTAACAATGCAGAAGTGCAGCCTGTCAAACACTTGCATTAGGAGAGGTATTACTAGCAGAAATAGCAATGTTCTTATGCCACTTTACAGATAGCTAATTAGGCCTCATCAGGAATACTGTGTACAGTTCTGGAGACCATATCTCTAGAAGGATATAAATAAACTAGAAACTATCCAAAGGATGGCTACTAAAATGGTACACCAATATATAAAATGTACAAAGACTCTATGACTTAAATATGTATAGTTTAGAGCAGCCCTTCTTAAACTATGGGGGTCACAAAAAATTCAGGGAGGGCAGTATAAGAAGGGGCCTCCTGGTGAAGAGGGAGCCCTGCAGAGTAGGTCCTTGCCAAGCAGGTTTGGAAGGAGGCCTATCTTTGTAGGAGTTATAAGCGAGATTACTGGTAGCTACTCTTAGAAATCAGTGTCAAACTCCCATGAAAGTTTTTGTTTTTTTTCCCTGTTACCATGGCTCACATATTAACCTGGTCCCTGGGTAAGCAAAATTGATTTCAGGTGTTATCAGATCGACTCCATCAAGCTTTTTACAGTTTTAGTTTCCCAATCTTGGGTATCAAGAGATTCTGTGAAGACAAAGACTTATAATATGTAATCAAAATCTCCCAGACCAGGGCTATTCAGTTTTTTTTCCTTCCATGCAGGAAACAAACCAGAGTTTATGAATATCCGTATACAAGCACAGATCAATTAGTAACTCATGGTGGGAGTATGTGTATGGAAGGGAGGGTATGAGTATGGAAGGGAGAGTATGAGCATTGACAGGAGTGTATGAGCATGGAAGGGGTATGAATATGAATGGGTAGTATGGAAAGAGCAGGGAAGTGAGCATGGAAGGGGGAGTATGAGTATGGAAGGGGGTATGAATATGAAAGGGGAGTATGGAAGGTGTAGGGGAGTGAGCATTGAAGGGGCAGTGAGCATGGAAGGGGGAGTATGAGAATTGAAGGGGGTGTATGAAGATGGAGTATGAGAATTGAAGGGGGTGTATGAAGATGGAGTATGAGCATGGAAAGGGGAGTATGAGTATGGAAGGGGGGAGTATGAGTGTGAAGGGGGAGTATGAAGGGGGAGTATGGAAGGGGCAGGGGAGTGAGCATGGAAGGGGGAGTATGGAAGTGGCAGGGGGGTGAGCATGGAAGGGGGAGTATGGAAGTGGCAGGGGAGTGAGCATGGAAGGGAGGAGTATGAGCATGAAGGGGCGAGAATGAGTATGATTTATTATCAGTAAATGTTTGATTTGTATACCCATTTTATATATCCGGGGTCACGTAAAAATGTCTCGTGAGTGGTAAAAGTTTAAGAAGCCCTGGTTTAGAGGACAGAAGGGAAAGGGGTGACATGATAGAAACCTTCAAATATATGAAGGGACAATGTTATGTGTAGAAAATATCATAGGCTGAAAGGAGCGCTTAGATCACCTAAATGGAGTCTTAGCTGTGTAGAGTCAGAGGGGTATTCCAAAATAGTATAAAACTAATAATATTATGATTAAAATGTATACATATTTATTTCACAGATAATAAAAATATATAAAATCACAAAAATCTTGAAATAAAACATTCACAGGATCCTAGGATAAACTGGGGCCCTGACTGTGTAGTGGGAATCTTCCTTTGCCTCAAGGGAATGTAGAATACAGAACTTTATAAAACATCCAATGTACAATATAACAGTCTTCCTTTAAAATATATATAAATCTTATAAAAGTGGAAAAAAATCGGTTGCGCAGATGTAGTCAATGCACAAATCTGCTAGAGCAATGCTAGACAATGATAAACAATTTAAACAATGCTAGACAATGATAAACAAAAATGATAGACAATTTAAAACAAGAGGGTATCGATACCTATAAAAATGACCTTATAAAAATAACCGTGCAAAATATGAATCAGTGAAAAAATGTATATAAGACAAAAAATAAATAATCCTTGTGAGGTAAAAAAAGCGGTTGAGAAGTGAAAAAAACAATTGCTTAAAAAATGCAATTGCTAAAATACCAAAATTGTGGAAAAATGTGTAAGTGTATGTGTACACCTTTTCAAAAATCCTAATGTCAATATTCCATATATAACATCATGGTGAAGAAATGTTGTGAAAAAATATATTGTGAAAAATAAATGGTGATAATGTCTTAATAAAATTGTGAAAGTTAATATCTTTAAGAAAAGTCTCTTAATAAAAATTGTCCAAATGTCCTTCAGATAGCACAATTATAATCCAATTTGTACAAGTGGAGATATCCTTGCTATAGTGTTTAGATGGTGGATGGTTCCTAATATATTTACTCCAGATAGGATGTTTCCATATATCTTCAATGTCCTAAGCAAAAAAATAAACAAACATGGTGCAATATTGCTATTACAAAAATGGCTGAATAGGTAATGAACTCACCAAATAGGGACCTGAGCCGTGAATATCAGTAACAATCTACGCGTTCTGATCCAGGAGGATCGAAACGCGTAGATTGTTACTGATATTCACGGCTCAGGTCCCTATTTGGTGAGTTCATTACCTATTCAGCCATTTTTGTAATAGCAATATTGCACCATGTTTGTTTATTTTTTTGCTTAAGACATTGAAGATATATGGAAACATCCTATCTGGAGTAAATATATTAGGAACCATCCACCATCTAAACACTATAGCAAGGATATCTCCACTTGTACAAATTGGATTATAATTGTGCTATCTGAAGGACATTTGGACAATTTTTATTAAGAGACTTTTCTTAAAGATATTAACTTTCACAATTTTATTAAGACATTATCACCATTTATTTTTCACAATATATTTTTTCACAACATTTCTTCACCATGATGTTATATATGGAATATTGACATTAGGATTTTTGAAAAGGTGTACAACTACACTTACACATTTTTCCACAATTTTGGTATTTTAGAAATTGCATTTTTTAAGCAATTGTTTTTTTCACTTCACAACCGCTTTTTTTTACCTCACAAGGATTATTTATTTTTTGTCTTATATACATTTTTTCACCGATTCATATTTTGCACGGTTATTTTTATAAGGTCATTTTTATAGGTATCGATACCTCTTGTTTTAAATTGTCTATCATTTTTGTTTATCAATGTCTAGCATTGTTTAAATTGTTTATCATTGTCTAGCATTGCTCTAGCAGATTTGTGCATTGACTACATCTGCGCAACCGATTTTTTCCACTTTTATAAGATTTATATATATTTTAAAGGAAGACTGTTATATTGTACATTGGATGTTTTATAAAGTTCTGTATTCTACATTCCCTTGAGGCAAAGGAAGATTCCCACTACACAGTCAGGGCCCCAGTTTATCCTAGGATCCTGTGAATGTTTTATTTCAAGATTTTTGTGATTTTATATATTTTTATTATCTGTGAAATAAATATGTATACATTTTAATCCTAATATTATTAGTTTTATACTATTTTGGAATACCCCTCTGACTCTACACAGCTAAGACTCCATTTAGGTGATCTAAGCGCTCCTTTCAGCCTATGATATTTTCTGTAACTTTTTAAGATCTGGTCGGGAGATCTTGCATATAGGAGCTGGTGTAGTGGCACCCTTTGGCGCTGGAGATATACACTTATTCTTCTATTTCACAATGTTATGTGTAAGCAATTGTACAATAATAAAATTATCTATGTGTTTAACTATGCAAGTGGGTAAAACACATAGTTAAAGGGACAGTAAAGCCAAATATTTCTTTCACAAACATGCAATTTTCAACTACGTTCCCATTAATTTCTATATCTAGTTTGCTTTATTCTCTAGGTACCCTTTGTTGAGAAGCATACATAGGTAGACTCAGGAACAGCAATGCATAATCGGGAGCTTGCTGGTGATTGGTGGCTGCAGGCTTTATTTGTGCCTTTAATTAAAGGGCAGGGCATCTGTGTAACCCACATTTCCAATCTCATCTCATAATTGAGATACCTGACTCCTAATAGCTTTTGGAGAACAGAGGTTCACTTAATTTTTCCAGTCTGCACTTTGAATGATTACTCAATATCTTCAATAAAAAAACTGAAAACTACAATAACAATTGCTTATGAAGATCATACCAATCAGTGCAAAACTCCAAAGGATTCATAAACTTGTTTTTGTAACTGCCTATGCCTCTTGTCATTTGCTCACCTGTTTTGTTTAGTTAGCTCACTGCAGTGCATTACTGCTCTTTCAACAAAGGAGGATACCAAGAGAATGAAGCATATTTGATAATAGAAGTAACTTGAAAAGTTGCTTAAAAGTGCATGCTCTATATGAATTTTGTATTTCATGTCCCTTTAAAGTCAACACTAGTCCAGCAGTACACTAAAGGGACCTAGAAGAACACATCTGGTGAGCCAATGACAAAAGGCATATATGAATAGCCACCAATCACCAGCTAGCTGCCTGTAGTACATTACTGTTCTGGAGCTGACTTTAACTATGCAGTGTTCTCCCCACAGTCAAATCCCTGCACTGCCTGGTGGATTCTGCTGACCTTCCAGCTAGTAACTGGTAGTTAAATAAGCCATGTTATTCTTGCTAAATGTGTACCCTTAGGGTCTGCGTTACATTTCATATACCCACTGATTTAAATTAGCACATTATTTCTTTTATCTCAATATTACATATAAACTATCTGCGTGAATAACAATGCTATTTCAAATGTTTATATTCTAAAAAAAATATTTATTTTATCCTATTAATTGTCCAACTAATCGATTATAAAAAAAAACAAAACGTTAGTTGCAGCCCTACACATGACTATCGGTTATGCTCAGAATTCTAGCAAGGAGAAATCTGCCCTTGACTACAATTCCTGATGTCCTATTAACTAAGTATGTTGACTTCCACTTCTGCGTGACAAGGCTGAGTCTCGGTACATTGCGTAAATGTGAAGTAAACGTGATAAATAATACTACTGTGTTCCTGGTACACATGTGTCCTGTCAGATGCTTTTTTTTACTTAGTCCATTGATAAATCATTATATACAACCTGATGGGGTAACTTACTGTGAGCACCTCCAGTCAGTAACTTACTGTGCATCCCTCAGGCAGACATGAGAGGGGGGGGACTTTCCTGTGCATCCCCTCAAGGTAACTTACTGTGCATTCCCTCGTACTGACATGGGAGGTAACTTACTGTGCATCCCCTCATACTGACATGGGAGGTAAGTTACTTTGCATCCCCTCATACTGACATAGGAGGTAAGTTACTTTGCATCCCCTCATACTGACATAGGAGGTAAGTTACTTTGCATCCCCTCATACTGACATGGGAGGTAAGTTACTTTGCATCCCCTCATACTGACATGGGAGGTAAGTTACTGTGCATCCCCTCGTACTGACATGGGAGGTAACTTACTGTGCATCCCCTCATACTGACATGGGAGGTAACTTACTGTTAATTCCCTCATACTGACATGGGAGGTAACTTACTGTGCATCCCCTCATACTGACATGGGAGGTAACTTACTGTGCACACCCTCATACTGACATGGGAGGTAACTTACTGTGCACACCCTCATACTGACATGGGAGGTAACTTACTGAGCACACCCTCATACTGACATGGGAGGTAACTTACTGTGCACACCCTCATACTGACATGGGAGGTAACTTACTGTGCACACCCTCATACTGACATGGGAGGTAACTTACTGTGCACACCCTCATACTGACATGGGAGGTAACTTACTGTGCATCCCCTCATACTGACATGGGAGGTAACTTACTGTGCATCCCCTCATATTGACATGGGATGTAAGTTACTGTGCATCCCCTCATACTGACATGGGAGGTAATTTACTGTGCACACCCTCATACTGACATGGGAGGTAACTTACTGTGCACACCCTCATACTGACATGGGAGGTAACTTACTGTGCATCCACTCATACTGACATGGGAGGTAACTTACTGTGCATCCCCTCATACTGACATGGGAGGTAACTTACTGTGCATCCCCTCATACTGACATGGGAGGTAACTTACTGTGCACACCCTCATACTGACATGGGAGGTAACTTACTGTTAATCCCCTCATACTGACATGGGAGGTAACTTACTGTGCACACCCTCGTACTGACATGGGAGGTAACTTACTGTTAATCCCCTCATACTGACATGGGAGGTAAGTTACTGTGCACACCCTCATACTGACATGGGAGGTAACTTACTGTGCATCCCCCTCATACTGACATGGGAGGTAACTTACTGTGCACACCCTCATACTGACATGGGAGGTAAGTTACTGTGCACACCCTCATACTGACATGGGAGGTAAGTTACTGTGCATCCCCTCGTACTGACATGGGAGGTAACTTACTGTGCATCCCCTCATACTGACATGGGAGGTAACTTACTGTGCACACCCTCATACTGACATGGGAGGTAACTTACTGTGCATCCCCTCATACTGACATGGGAGGTAACTTACTGTGCACACCCTCGTACTGACATGGGAGGTAACTTACTGTGCACACCTTCATACTGACATGAGAGGTAACTTACTGTGCACACCTTCATACTGACATGGGAGGTAACTTACTGTGCACACCCTCATACTGACATGGGAGGTAACTTACTGTTAATCCCCTCATACTGACATGGGAGGTAACTTACTGTGCACACCCTCGTACTGACATGGGAGGTAACTTACTGTGCATCCCCTCATACTGACATGGGAGGTAACTTACTGTTAATCCCCTCATACTGACATGGGAGGTAACTTACTGTTAATCCCCTCATACTGACATGGGAGGTAACTTACTGTGCATCCCCTCATGCTGACATGGGAGGTAATTTACTGTGCACACCCTCATACTGACATCGGAGGTAACTTACTATGCACACCCTCATACTGACATGGGAGGTAACTTACTGTGCACACCCTCATACTGACATGGTAGGTAATTTACTGTGCACACCCTCATACTGACATGGGAGGTAACTTACTGTGCACACCCTCATACTGACATGGGAGGTAAATTACTGTGCATCCCCTCATACTGACATGGGAGGTAACTTACTGTGCACACCCTCATACTGACATGGGAGGTAATTTACTGTTAATCCCCTCATACTGACATGGGAGGTAACTTACTGTGCATCCCCTCATACTGACATGGGAGGTAACTTACTGTGCATCCCCTCATACTGACATAAGAGGTAACTTACTGTTAATCCCCTCATACTGACATGGGAGGTAACTTACTGTTAATCCCCTCATACTGACATGGGAGGTAACTTACTGTGCATCCCCTCATACTGACATGGGAGGTAACTTACTGTGCATCCCCTCATACTGACATGGGAGGTAATTTACTGTGCATCCCCTCATACTGACATGGGAGGTAATTTACTGTTAATCCCCTCATACTGACATGGGAGGTAACTTACTGTTAATCCCCTCATACTGACATGGGAGGTAACTTACTGTGCACACCTTCATACTGACATGGGAGGTAACTTACTGTGCACACGCTCATACTGACATGGGAGGTAACATACTGTGCATCCCCTCATACTAACATGGGATGTAAGTTACTGTGCATCCCCTCATACTGACATGGTAGGTAATTTACTGTGCACACCCTCATACTGACATGGGAGGTAACTTACTGTGCACACCCTCATACTGACATGGGAGGTAACTTACTGTGCACACCCTCATACTGACATGGTAGGTAATTTACTGTGCACACCCTCATACTGACATGGGAGGTAACTTACTGTGCACACTCTCATACTGACATGGGAGGTAAATTACTGTGCCTCCCCTCATACTGACATGGGAGGTAACTTACTGTGCACACCCTCATACTGACATGGGAGGTAATTTACTGTTAATCCCCTCATACTGACATGGGAGGTAATTTACTGTGCATCCCCTCATACTGACATGGGAGGTAACTTACTGTTAATCCCCTCATACTGACATGGGAGGTAATTTACTGTGCATCCTCTCAGTCCACTTGGTGGCCTCACCCAGATACTACATAATGCCACCCACGTGGCAAAATGTTCTGTGGAAAAGACTGCTATGCATTATCTAATTAACAAGATTTATATTTATATGCAAGCAACAGTATTGTAATAAAATGCTCTAACAAAGTAGAGTATTTGTCTTTTAATATCTCTTTAATTAATTCTATGTATAGCCTACTGCCTATACCAGGCAATATTGAATTATCTTACAGTTTCATCCTTAACATTTTTTTTTAATTGAGGTTTCATTCTAGGCATATAAACAGAATACAGAAAGTGAATGAAAATATAGCTTCAATACAACATTAAAGCAGAATACACTGAACATTAACAAATAGATAGGAACCAGTAGGCTGGTATGCCATTCTGAATGCAAACCATCTAAATAAAGCTTAGGAGGCCACTCTTGGACCTTAAAAAGTTAAGGAGCAGTTTAAAGAATAGAAGGTATCCTAATGCGGAAAGACCACTCTTGTGTCTCACATTTCAAACCTCATTTTACAGTGCTTTAGTATAATCTTAGTTGTAAAATAAAATAGGATATCAGGGGAGACAACATCAGGAAGTTTAATAGTGATTAGAAAACTCTATGCTTGCTAATTAGGTGGAGAAGAGCCACAGAATATATGAGAAGACCTACAAAAATAATGAATTATGCCTATATATAGTATAAGAAAGTTGTTCTCTATAATTCTGATTTATCTGTAACTTTACTAATAGATGAGGCTTAGCTATTCTAGGGTGCCAGGATTTGCCTCAGGCCGGCAGCCTAGGATTTGAAAGCAGGGGGTCTCATCAAATAGTAGATTCGGCCCTGTCAACTATATATTCTACCTACAGCCTAGTGGCCTTACCGAAGAACATATGTCAGGTAATCAGCACAACTTTCACTTCAAAGTTCTTCAAAAGCAACAGTGACCAAGGCTTCTTATATGGGTCTTCAAATAATTTAGAAATATATATATATATATATATATATATATATGGCTTAAAAGAGGATAAATAAATCAGCGCTAAGTGTATAACCCTTGGCCCATGGCTCTAATTTTTAGTAGAATAAACCTGCTGCCTGATACCTGGAATAATGATAGATAGAAGGTCCCCACCTTGGACTATCTTATTCCTAGTTTGTTTGAGAAATTGGTGAGAAGATAGGTATCCAGGCGCTTGGCTTATATGACCGTATACAGATGTAATTACTTATATGTGTATGACTGAGGATAAATGCTATTTGGTTATACAGATAGCTGAATAAGTGTATAAAACTATATTGATAAATGAATAAAAAGGTAAATAAAAAACAACAACCAGATAAATAAATGAATAAATTAATTTGCCAATAAATAAGTAGGTTGATATTCTTCTTATGGTCTTTCAAAACCTGGTGAAGTACACTACAGAAAACGATTCATACAATGTACTGTATAGAGAAAAATTGAACAGATTAAGTAGTCCAATACAGTACATATATATAGAAACTGTATTAGCTTAGTCAATTGACACAAAATAAATAAATGAAATCAATGAATTGATCAAGTCCCAGGTTGATTTAAAAAACACCTTATTCTTAAAGGTTAATAAAAATTGATGATGAATAAGTCAATATTTGTAATGCAATATCCGTATAAGAACACACACTCTTGGACTCCCAAATTAGCTTAGTATGCAATCTTATTCTTATGTAATCCAAAAGTGCAGATAGATGCCTACTTACAGCAGGTGACCTCAATCCTATGAGGTAAGTAAATGCGTCCCTTAAAGGAATGGATGTCCCTCGGCAATCCCAGAAACCGCTTCAGTGCCTCCTCAATATGGTAGAATGGATCCCTTTTGTTGCAGATTCGGTCAGATATCCTCCTCTCAGTAGTATGATGTATCATAAACATATAAGAAAGGGGATACAAACATAGACCAGTAGTGCAACACTGTATGTACTTTAAAAGATTATTTTATTAACTCAATATTAAAAATGCTCACATTTATAACCCTCAATCCAATATGAAGTATCACAAAGGCATTTAGCAAATGTTTGTCACATCAGTAGCAGTTTTTCAAAAACATGTGTATCAAAAACAAATTCAACATACACACAGAGTAAGGAGGTAAGGTAAAAAAGCGGATTTCAAAATAAGTTGAATAAAGTCTCTTGGAATGAACTCCTAACGCGTTTCAAAGGTACTTAGAAAATGGGTTACCTTCTTCTTCAGAGGATTAAGTCAATTGGGCTTAATCCTCTGAAGAAGAAGGTAACCTCATATTGGATTGAGGGTTATAAATGTGAGCATTTTTAATATTGAGTTAATAAAATAATCTTTTAAAGTACATACAGTGTTGCACTACTGGTCTATGTTTGTATCCCCTTTCTTATATCTTTATGATACATCATACTACTGAGAGGAGGATATCTGACCGAATATGCAACAAAAGGGATCCATTCTACCATATTGAGGAGACACTGAAGTGGTTTCTGGGATTGAGGGACATCCATTCCTTTAAGGGACGCATTTACTTACCTCATAGGATTGAGGTCACCTGCTGTAAGTAGGCATCTATCTGCACTTTTGGATTACATAAGAATAAGATTGCATACTAAACTAATTTGGGAGTCCAAGAGTGTGTGTTCTTATACGGATATTGCATTACAAATATTGACTTATTCATCATCAATTTTTATTAACCTTTAAGAATAAGGTGTTTTTTAAATCAACCTGGGACTTGATCAATTCATTGATTTCATTTATTTATTTTGTATCAATTGACTAAGCTTATACAGTTTCCATATATATGTACTGTATTAGACTACTAAATATGTTCAATTTTTCTCTATACATTGTATGAATCGTTTTCTGTAGTGTACTTCACCAGGTTTTGAAAGACCATAAGAAGAATATCAACCTACTTATTTATTGGCAAATGTACTTATTTATTTATTTATCTGGTTGTTGTTTTTTATTTACCTTTTTATTCATTTATCAATATAGTTGTATACACTTATTCAGCTATCTGTATAACCAAATAGCATTTATCCTCAGTCATACACATATAAATAATTACATCTGTATACGGTCATATAAGCCAAGCGCCTGTATACCTATCTTCTCACATATATATATATATATATATATATATATATATATATATATATGAAATTTATATTTAGATCAGGAGCATCCTGCTACTTTGGTAGTCAGGTCCACTACCAAATATCCACATTCAAAATTTTGAATGTAACATTCGATTTAACAAATACTATTCAAAAGACCAATAGTTCATGTGGTAGGGAAGTTAGTAAATTGATACATAATAGATACAAATATATCAATTCAAATGTTTCTATTTTGATTATTGCACAATTTGAATATTACATTTAAATAAAGCATTAGAAATACTATTACATTAAACATTGTGCAAACATTCGAAATTTAAACAAACGAACGTGTTAAAATTTGTTTAATTTTTCAAATGCTGAAAAACATTTGCCGATCCCTACTCCCAAAGCAACTAGCCTCCAGTTTTAGATTAGAACCTCTTGTTTTAGTGTTACTCTTAATCCACAAAAAAAAATGTATTTGAGGCTGCATTGTCCAGAAAAGATCTCAAAGCAATCAAAATAATTTTCTTGACAACTGAATGATTGTGGGAGATAAACACTGTGATGTCTAGATTAGAATATGTATTTCTGACTTATGCAGCACCCTGGATAGCGCTTGCTTATTAGTGGCTACATTTAGCTACCAATAAGCATGCATAACCCAAAAATGGTCCAGCTTCTAAGCTTTACATTCCTGCTTTTTAAATAGATAGCAAGAGAACAAAGAAGAAATGATAACAGGAGTTAATAAGAAAGTTGCATAAATGGCATGCTCTATCTGAATCATTAAATAAAAAATGTGGTTTTAGTATCCCCTTAAAACAGTAACTTGCCCAATGGTTATTACATGAATCTGCTTCATCAAATGAAGATTTACTTGAACTTCTAAACTGAATATGCATAAGACAACTTAGGAAATCAATTCAAGTAGAAATAGTTTTGTTGATAAAGTGATAACTGTAATGCTCAGCAGTAATGTTGAGTTATAAATGAAAGTATACTAATACTTTTTAGTGTAGCTAGCAAAGGCAAAAGGCAACTTGCCCAAGGCACAAAACTTACTTCAGGATGAAAATGGAAGTGGACATACGTACGGCTTACATTAGCAAAGCCTTTGTACTGCAGTACAGAATAAGGGCATTAGGCTGGCTTTATAGATGAGTGCTCAAAACAGCAGGTTTGGTGAAGTAAACAAAGAGTTTCTGTAGAAGCCAGAGAACACAGGCTTGCTGAGGAGAGGCCAGAGAACACAGGCTTGCTGAGGAGAGGCCAGAGAACACAGGCTTGCTGAGGAGAGGCCAGAGAACACAGGCTTGCTGAGGAGAGGCCAGAGAACTAAGGCTTGCTGCAGAGGCCAGAGAACACAGGCTTTCTGCAGAGAACACAGGCTTGCTGCAGAGGCCAGAGAACACAGGCTTGCTGCAGAGGCCAGAGAACACAGGCTTGCTGCAGAGTCCAGAGAACACAGGCTTGCTGCAGAGTCCAGAGAACACAGGCTTGCTGAGGAGAGGCCAGAGAACACAGGCTTGCTGCAGAGGCCAGAGAACACAGGCTTGCTGAGGAGAGGCCAGAGAACACAGGCTTGCTGCAGAGGCCAGAGAACACAGGCTTGCTGAGGAGAGGCCAGAGAACACAGGCTTGCTGAGGAGAGGCCAGAGAACTAAGGCTTGCTGCAGAGGCCAGAGAACACAGGCTTGCTGCAGAGAACACAGGCTTGCTGCAGAGAACACAGGCTTGCTGCAGAGGCCAGAGAACACAGGCTTGCTGCAGAGGCCAGAGAACACAGGCTTGCTGCAGAGGCCAGAGAACACAGGCTTGCTGCAGAGAACACAGGCTTGCTGCAGAGAACACAGGCTTGCTGCAGAGGCCAGAGAACACAGGCTTGCTGCAGAGGCCAGAGAACACAGGCTTGCTGCAGAGGCCAGAGAACACAGGCTTGCTGCAGAGGCCAGAGAACACAGGTTTGCTGCAGAGGCCAGAGAACACAGGCTTGCTGCAGAGGCCAGAGAACACAGGCTTGCTGCAGAGGCCAGAGAACACAGGCTTGCTGCAGAGGCCAGAGAACACAGGCTTGCTGCAGAGGCCAGAGAACACAGGCTTGCTGCAGAGGCCAGAGAACACAGGCTTGCTGCAGAGGCCAGAGAACACAGGCTTGCTGCTGCAGAGGTCATAGAACACAGGCTTGCTGCAGAGGCCAGAGAACACAGGCTTGCTGCTGCAGAGGTCAGAGAACACAGGCTTGCTGCAGAGGCCAGAGAACACAGGCTTGCTGCTGCAGAGGTCAGAGAACACAGGCTTGCTGCTGCAGAGATCAAAGAACACAGGCTTGCTGCTGCAGAGGTCAGAGAACACAGGCTTGCTGCAGAGGCCAGAGAACACAGGTTTGTTGTAGAGAGGCCAGAGAACACAGGCTTGCTGCTGCAGAGGCCAGAGAACACAGGCTTGCTGCTGCAGAGGTCAGAGAACACAGGTTTGTTGTAGAGAGGCCAGAGAACACAGGTTTGCTGCAGAGAACACAGGCTTGCTGCAGAGGCCAGAGAACACAGGCTTGCTGCAGAGAACAAAGGCTTGCTGCAGAGGCCAGAGAACACAGGCTTGCTGCAGAGGCCAGAGAACACAGGTTTGCTGCAGAGGCCAGAGAACATAGGTTTGCTGCAGAGGCCAGAGAACATAGGCTTGCTGCAGAGGCCAGAGAACACAGGCTTGCTGCTGCAGAGGTCAGAGAACACAGGTTTTCTGCAGAGGCCAGAGAACACAGGCTTGCTGCTGCAGAGGTCAGAGAACACAGGCTTGCTGCTGCAGAGGTCAGAGAACACAGGCTTGCTGCTGCAGAGGCCGGAGAACACAGGCTTGCTGCTGCAGAGGTCAGAGAACACAGGCTTGCTGCAGAGGCCAGAGAACACAGGTTTGTTGTAGAGAGGCCAGAGAACACAGGCTTGCTGCTGCAGAGGCCAGAGAACACAGGCTTGCTGCTGCAGAGGTCAGAGAACACAGGTTTGTTGTAGAGAGGCCAGAGAACACAGGCTTGCTGCAGAGGCCAGAAAACACAGGCTTGCTGCAGAGGCCAGAGAACACAGGCTTGCTGCTGCAGAGGCCAGAGAACACAGGCTTGCTGCTGCAGAGGTCAGAGAACACAGGTTTGTTGTAGAGAGGCCAGAGAACACAGGCTTGCTGCTGCAGAGGTCAGAGAACACAGGCTTGCTGCTGCAGAGGTCAGAGAACACAGGTTTGTTGTAGAGAGGCCAGAGAACACAGGTTTGTTGTAGAGAGGCCAGAGAACACAGGCTTGCTGCTGCAGAGGCCAGAGAACACAGGTTTGTTGTAGAGAGGTCAGAGTACACAGGTTTGTTGTAGAGAGGCCAGAGAACACACGCTTGCAGCAGAGGTCAGAGAACACAGGTTTGTTGTAGAGAGGCCAGAGAACACACGCTTGCAGCAGAGGTCAGAGAACACAGGTTTGTTGTAGAGAGGCAGGACAATAAAAGCCCATACTATGTAAAAGCTGGTCTTACGCAATTATATGCAAGTAGATTGGCATTAGCAAGGACAACTGGTTAAGGTTGCACCAGTGACCACAAGATGGTGTAACCTGTGCCTAGGGGTACTGCTAGTATACATCGGACCATATTATTCATGTCTGATGTTCAGGTATATATTTACAGACTGTAACATGCAGAATAAAGTTTTAGGGTTACAGCACAATTAATTTACTCAAAAAATAATTACAAATCAAATTACTGTAAAAAAATTACTTCCAAAACAAATCACAGAATTGTAAAATGCAGCTGTGACTATTTATTTGACAAAACAGAAATACTCAAAAAAAAGTTTACTTTGCAATCAGATTGCACAATATTTGAAAATGCAAAAAATTCCCAGAAATTACAGCTTCTGTCATGTTTGCTATATTGTGCAACTCATCAATTTATATCTAACTATTCCTTTAAAATTATGACTTCTGACTACATGCAAAAATGCAGAATATATTAATTGAAAATACATGTGTACTTTATTATGTGTTTTATATAAAAAGAGATTAAAGGGGCATGATATCAACAAAATGTTCTCTGGTCCATCTAAAATACAATGCATCAAAAGGTATAACTGATGTTACTATGCTGAATAACAAGAACTTTTTTGAGTTGTGTCTATCAAATAGCATTAGAATGTGGGGACCAATTGTACACAATGTTGTTCTTCCTGTGAGTTTTACGAAATGTTTTCATGTGCCTTTGGTAACTGATTTTAATGTAAGTACTACAATCGCAGCCAATGAGAATAGGAGTATGGTGGTGCATAGGTATAATAATGTGCCCTCTACAGAACTAGACTACCCGCATCTTCCGAATACCACTAACCACAGTAGGAGTCTCATTCTCTGCACCTGACCTGATCTTTTCTACCTTATGCAACTTTTATTTCTTCCATAGATAATCTTTGACAGTTACGTTCAACCTAAGTAGCAAAGTGGTGCTGATATCCATGCTGTGGCCCTAGTGATATCACAGCAGGGACAAACAATTCTACGCTGCTCCGACAAGAATGCGGTGACAGGGGGAGGGGATCTTTACTAAAGGAAAGTTACAAACACGAACGCGCTCTCCTTACCATCTCCTTGGGATTCTGGGACAGACGCCCCTGCAGCACAGCAGCAAGCGGCGCTACACAAGAACAGAGCTACAAGCTTCATCGGGCCTTGTCCTTTCTTTATCTCTGTCTTCTCCTAGTAGAATAACGGTATAGTTTTTATCAGAATAATTTTGGGGTGCTTAGCGGTCAATACAATACACAGTCTTTTAAATGTCCAGTCTAGATACTTTACGGTACAATACTGTTGTGATAATTTTATGGCTTCCAGTCTACTAGTTTCACAATCCACACAAAAACAACCTCTCACTTCCGACAGTATTATTAGTGGGCAGGGGAAAATGGGATGGACTAACTAAAGTCATATATTGTTAACTCATTTATTCACATCCGTTTGAGAAAGTTTAGTTTATCTAGATTCTACTGTATATCAGGATTGGAATTGGTGGTTTCCCTTCGCTGTCTCTTTTTCTTCCCCCTTGTCTTCTTTACACACTGGGGCTTTCGGCTGACGAGAACGCTAATCTAACCTACAGTATTGGTTTCACTCTTTTTGCCGGTGTTCTATAATTTTCCTCGACCTTAGAATGCTGGCGAACAGCGGTGGAACATTTGTAGTCTCTTGGGCTCTAAAGTTTCACATTTGTTGATACCCTGCACAGTTTGGCAGAATTAATACTGAACTGGTTAATATTGTTTAGCTTCCAACTTTCAAATGCCTTAGATAACTGGTTTAAACATTTTACCTCAGAATGGTAACCTTATTATAATTCTAAAAATCTGGTCTAGTTATGAGTAGGTTGAAATTAAAGGGACATACCAGTGTGATAGGGCATTTAACTATTTCAATAGGTTATGCTTCTATGTATTTTAACCCCTTTCAGGTCAGCTTGCTGTCTGTTTTAGTGGTGAAATTTACAGCTAGATTACGAGTTTTGAGCGCTATAGGAATTTTAACGACCGCCACAAAAGCAGCATTATTTCACCTCCCTATAGCGCTGCTATTACAAGTTTTACAAAAGCAGGCTTATGCGGGCGATATGGTTGCGTTGAGCTCCATACCGCACCGAAATCAAGCCCTGTTTTGACTTGCTCGTGCACGATTACCCCATAGACTTCAAAGGGGAGAGCCGGAAAAAAAAAAGCCTAACACCTGCGATCATGGAATGAAAAGATCTGTAACGCAGCCCTATTGATGTCTATGGGGAAAGAAAAAGTTACGTTTAAAACCTAACACCCTAACATAAACCCCAAGTCTAAACACCCCTAATCTGCCACCCTGACATCGTCGCCACCTACATACAGTTATTAACCACTAATCTGCCGCCCCCGATATTGCCGCCACCTACATACAGTTATTAACCCCTAATCTGCCACCCCAACATCGCCACCTACATAAAACTATTAACCCCTAATCTGCCGCTCCCGGTGTCGCCGCCACTATACTAAAGTTATTAACCCCTAAACCTATAGCCTCCCACATCACTACCACTAAATAAATCCATTAACCCCTAAACCTAACCCTAACGTAACCCTAAGCCTAACACCCCCTAACTTTAACATAATTAAAATACAGCTAAACTAAAGTTACAATTATTAACTAAATAATAACTATTTTAAACTAAATACAAACTTACCTGTAAAATAAAAGCTGAGCTAGCTACAATATAACTAATAGTTATATTGTAGCTAGCTTAGCTTTTATTTTTATTTCACAGGTAATGTTTGTATTTATTTTAACTATGTAGACTAGTTAGTAAATAGTTATTAACCAGGGTGGATTTGATTTAAATCAAGCTGATTTAAATCACGATTTAAATCACTAGTCAGTAAGGCTTGATTTAAATCATAGTTTTCTACATAAAGACTAATTCTTGCTGGTATAACTTTAATATGCAAGTAGATGAAGATTTTTAGAATAACAACTTTTCATATTAGTTTTTTTATCCCCAGTTTAATAGGTTAATCAATATAATTCATATTTGGACAACTTTTCTGTTGTACTTAGGAAGGAGAAAAATAATCATTACCTTAATAATAACAATTTAAATAAGATTTATTCAACTGAAACAATAACATTACAGCATATGTTATTTGCTTAAACAAACATCCATGTTTGTTAAATAATTTGAGCTAAACAAAATATATATATTTTAAGAAACTTGTCAGCCCAGCCTACACATGAAAAAACTTAAATACTGTCCTCTGTAGCTCACTCGTCATCTTCAGCTTCTTCTTTGTTCATAATCTGGAAAAGAAAAACAAGCTTTCCTGCTTTATTGGGTTCCAAACGATTTCTCAATTTAGAATGAATAAGTCCAAAGGAAGAGAATATTCTTTCAACGCCTGCAGAAGAAGCTACTGCTGTTAAAAGTGAAATCATTACTTGAACAGTCTCTAAATCCAAGTGCTTAAGTGACTTCCACCAGTTCACTGGTGTGACTTTCTTTAAAATATCTTCACCAAACATATATTTCTTGAATGGTTCCCCCTTAGCTTTGAAGTCTATTATAGTTGGCATTACAGATGGATGATTGCTGGATACCCATGTCATAGCTAACTCCTCTTCCTCAGCACTTAAGTTTGACCCTGATACTGGGATATTGACAATATTTGCCAAAAAATGAGCAGGAGACTTGCTTGTCCCAAATCCGATTTAAATCCAAAAAATCCGATTTAAATAAAAAAAAAAAATCAGATTTAAATTTAAAAAAATCAGATTTTTTTTGATTGTTTTAAAAAAAAATCATTGATTTTTATCCACCCTGTTATTAACTATTTACTAACAATCTATTTAAAATAAATACAAAGTTACCTGTCAAATAAAACATTACAAAAAAAACATACACTAAATTTACTAAAAATACTAAATTTACTAAATTACAAAAAATAAGGAACAAATGATCAAAAACAAAAAAAAAAATTACACCTAATCTAATAACCCTATAAAAAAAAAAAAAAAAAAACCCTAGCTTACAATTGACTACCAATGGCCCTTAAAATGGCCCTTTTGTGGGGCATTGACCCAAAGAGATATCGGCTCTTTTACCTGTAAGAAAAATACAAACACCCCCCAACAGTAACCCCCCCCCAAATAAAATAACTATCTAAAAAAACCTTAGCTCCCCATTGCCCTGAAAAGGGCATTTGTATGGGCATTTGCCCTTTAAAAGGGCATTTATCTCTTTTACATGCCCAGACCCTAAACTAAGAAATAAAACCCACCCAAAAAACCCCTTAAAAAAAAACCTAACACTAACCCCCGATGATCCACTTACAGTTCTTGAAGTCCCGCTTGAAGGATCCATCCAGCCCGGCGAAGTACTCATCCATGCGGCTAGAAGTCTTCATCCAGAGCGGCAAGAAGTCTTCATCCAGACGGCATCTTCTTTCTTAATCCATCCGGAGCAGGTCCCATCCTGAAGACATCCGGCGCAGAGCATCCTCTTCATATGGTCGCCACCGGTAAAACTGGAACTTCAATGCAAGTGACGTCATCCAAGATGGCGTCCCTTGCATTCCTATTGGCTGAAAGATTTAAATCAGCCAATAGGATTATAGCTGCTAAAATCCTATTGCTGTTTCCAATCAGCCAATAGGATGAGAGCTCAATCCTAATGGCTGATTGGAACAGCCAATAGGATTTTAGCTGCTCTATCCTATTGGCTGATTGAAATCTTTCATCAATAGGAATGCAAGGTACGCCATCTTGGATGACATCACTTGCATTGAAGTTCCAGTTTACAGCGGCGACATTATAAAGAGGATGCTCCGCGCCGGATGTCTTCAGGATGGATCCGCTCTTGCGCCGGATGGATGAAGATAGAAGATGCCGCCTGGATGAAGACTTCTTGCCGCCTGGATGAGGACTTCGCCGGCTGGATGAAGATGGAAGAGGCATTTAGCTCTTTTACATGCCCAGACCCTAAACTAAGAAATAAAACCCACCCAAAAAAACCCTTAAAAAAAAACCTAACACTAACCCCCGACGATCCACTTACAGTTCTTGAAGTCCCGCTTGAAGGATCCATCCAGCCGGCGAAGTCTTCATCCATGCGGCAAGAAGTCTTCATCCAGGCGGCAAGAAGTCTTCATCCAGACGGCATCTTCTTTCTTAATCCATCCGGAGCAGTCCATCCTGAAGACATCCGGCGCAGAGCATCCTCTTCATATGGTCGCCACCGTAAAACTGGAACTTCAATGCAAGTGACGTCATCCAAGATGGCGTCCCTTGCATTCCTATTGGCTGAAAGATTTAAATCAGCCAATAGGATTATAGCTGCTAAAATCCTATTGGCTGTTCCAATCAGCCAATTGGATGAGAGCTCAATCCTATTGGCTGATTGGGAACAGCCAAGAGGATTTTAGCAGCTCTAATCCTATTGGCTGATTGAAATCTTTCAGCCAATAGGAATGCAAGGTATGCCATCTTGGATGACATCACTTGCATTGAAGTTCCAGTTTACAGCGGCGACCATATAAAGAGGATGCTCCGCGCCGGATGTCTTCAGGATGGATCCGCTCTGCGCCGGATGGATGAAGATAGAAGATGCCGCCTGGATGAAGACTTCTTGCCGCCTGGATGAGGACTTCGCCGGCTGGATGAAGATGGGAGAGAGTCCGTCTGGATGAAGACTTCTTGCCGCATGGAGTGAGGACTTCGCTGGCTGGATGGATCCCTTCAAGTGGGACTTCAAGAACTGTAAGTGGATCGTTGGGGTTAGTGTTAGGTTTTTTTAAGATTTTTTTTGGGTGGGTTTTATTTTTAGTTTAGGGTCTGGGCATGTAAAAGAGCTTAATGACCTTTTAAGGGCAATGCCTATACAAATGCACTTTTCAGGGCAATGGGGAGCTTATTTTTTTAGATAGTTATTTTATGTGGGGGGGTTGATTGAGTGTGTGGTGGGTTTTACTGTTGGGGGGGTTGTATTTTTCTTACAGGTAAAAGAGCTGATATCTTTGGGGCAATGCCCCACAAAAGGCCCTTTTAAGGGCATTGGTAGTTTATTGTAGGCTAGGTTTTTTTATTTTGATAGGGCTATTAGATTAGGTGTAATTCTTTTTTTATTTTTGATAATTTGTTTCCTATTTTTCGTAATTTGTGTTTTTTTTGTAATTAGATACTTTTTAGAGTAGTGTTAGTATTTTTTAATGTGTAGTTTAGTTTTCACTTAATTGGTAATTAGTTTAATTGTAGTTTAATAACTATCTTAGTTAAATTGTTAGTTTAAAATGAATTTATTTAGACAGGTGAGTTTTAATTTAAGATACGGAAATTGTAATTTTAATACAAAGTTAGTGGGGCGTCGTTAAGGTTTAGGGGTTAATAGTTTATTTAAGTATATTTCATTTTGGTTGGGGCTTGCGGTTTAGGGGGTTAATAGGTTTTATTATAACGGGCAGTGTGGGCGGACGCCAGAGTAGCGGGTTAATTATATTTAAATAGTGTTTGTGATGCAGGAGGGGCGGCGATTTAGGGGCTAATAGATTTATTATAGTGGTCGAGCGATGTCGGGGGAGCGGCAGAATAGGGGTTAATACATTTTAATAGTGGGGCAGCGATGTCCGGAGCGGCAGATTAGGGGGTTGATAACTTTATTATAGTGTTTTGCGATGCGGAGGGGCCTTTATTTAGGGGTTAATAGGTAGTTTATGGATGTTAGTGTACTTTTTTAACAATTTAGTTATGATTTTTATGGTGACAAGCTTTGTAACGTAAAACTCATAACTACTGACTTTAGATGGCGGTACGGATCTTGTGGTTATAGAGTGTACCGCTCACTTTTTGGCCTCCCAGGCAAACTCGTAATAACGGCGCTATGGGAGTCCCATTGAAAAAGGTACTGACGTTGCGTGACTGGCTAAAAGGTTTGCGGTACACCTATACCGACAAGACTTGTAATAGCAGCGTTATGGAAAATGAAGCGTTATGGGCCATAACGATGCTATTTGACTCATAACGCAAAACTCGTAATCTAGCTGTTAGTATGTAAGTGGAGCTTGTGATTAGAGTGGTAGTGTGACGTCACCGGATGGGGTGTGGCTTATAGCCATTTTAGTTTATGGTACAGTTACTAATAGGGGCTGCGCCTGCCACCTTTTCTGGAAAAAAAAAATACCGGCCCATGCTTATTAGTATAATTTGCATAAATAATTATATAGCATAAATTAGGCACTAAAGCTGCTAGGACTGATATTAAGTAGGGCTGCACGATTAATCGCATATGCCGATTTAAAACCGCGATTAATCGCCGCGATTTTAAAACCGCGAGAGTTCACGATTTTTTTGCTAAATAAAAAAATCCTCAGAAGTGGGTGTAATATTGATTTGTTTGTGATTTCTTGCCAACCAGCTCCATCTAGTGGTTGCTTTTAGCACACATTTGTAAAATGGCTGATTTTACTTTCACTTTCTGTTCTTATAAGCAGCCGATCAATCTAGAAGTCTAAAAGCAAAGCAGAGCACATGCAGGAATGAACAGGAGAGAAAGCCACTTACTTATATTTCCCCCTAGGGACGTCTGTAGTCTGAAACTTAGGGTATGGTAAACAATATGGAACCTCTCACACAATCTCCTGCTCCTCTGAGAAACGGCGTCAAATACATAGCAGATGCAGTTAACCCCACGGCTCCCAAAAAGGCTAAAACTGCAGTCCCCTATGCTACTGGGTTAACTTAACTGCATCTACAATGTTTTTTTATTTATATATATATATTATCTGTGTGTAACTGTGTATGTGATTGTATATTATATATGTGTATGTATGTGTGTATAATAAGATTCTAAAACAATTAGAATGTGTTTCCACATGATAGCTTCTTTATTTCTATATTTATTCTTCATTTTCAACTTTAACCTGAGCCTTAAATATAACGGCATTGTCGGTAAAATACCGGCTGGGTGGTAACCCTAGTTACTAAGTTATGTGTTGTACAAGCGGTTTACTTCTATGCTCTGCAATAAAATAGCGTTGTACCTTCTATGCTGTGTCCTGCATCTCATGACATGGTGTCAAAAGTACTTGCCTTTGCTTCTGTTTCCCAAGAATGACGATATCGAAGTTTACCCCACCTGAGCCTTTTGAATTCTCTCAGGCTGCAGCTTGGCCCACATGGCGACAGCAGTTTCAACACTTCAGGATTGCTTCCAAGCTGGACAAGGAGAGTGGTGAAGTACAAGTTAATTCTCTTTTATACTCTATGGGCAAAGATGTGGAGCCAGTGATTAATGTCTTTACATTCCAAGAAGGGGAAGAATTTGACTTTGAAATAGTTATGAAAAAACTCAGTGCTCACTTTGTACCCAAAAGAAATGTGATTCATGAGAGGGCTTATTTTCACAAACATGCTCAGCGTGTGGAGAATCTGTGGAGTCATTTGTGCGCAGCCTGTATGAACTAGCTGAATTCTTTGAGTTTGGTGTTGCTAAAGAAGAGCAATATCAGTAGACAGAATAGTCATAGAATTGCAGATGCTGAGGTCTCACTGAAGCTACAGTTGGAGGCTGAATTAACGTTAGATTGGGCTATTAGGATGGCCCACCAGAGTGAAATGGTGAAAAAGCAAAGTGCTGATCTGAGGTCTGAGAGTATTGTGGATTAAGTGCAGTAGGTTCAGGAGAGCTGCAGGTGAAAGGCACAGTGTGAGCTGGTAAACTAAGGGGTAACAGATAGGCCCAGAAGCGGGATGGGCGCAGCATGCTTCGCTACATGTGGTGTAAGCCGTACCCATGATCAAAATGTCATATGCCCCACTACCGAATGGGCAATTTTGAGGGGTGGCGTGTAAAAAGGAATACATTAAGGAGATGAAGGTGGATAGTGACCAGGAGGGTCAAGAGTGTCCTTTGTAGGGTCTGTTGTTGAATGGTCTGGTTCAGACGATAGATTGGCGGGTTACCCTTACTGTAATTGGAGCCAAGGTTGCCTTCAAGATTGACACGGGAGCAGACATCATTGTATGTCCCTTGCAGCATTCATAAAACTGCCTCGACAGCCTCAGCTGGCGAAAGCTAACAACGAAAGTTCATAGTCCTGGTGGCCCGCATTGATTGTGCGGGGAAATTTCATTGCCAGCTGCAAGTACAAGCAGAGGAAATTCACCATGTGGGTACATGTAATTAGAGGTCAGTGTGTTAACAACCTATTGAGCAGGAAAGCAGCCTGTGGTTTGGGCCTTGTTGTCAGAGTAAATGAGATTTCGGAAGACATGTTTTGTGAATTGGGCCTAATAAATTGCTACCCAGTCCTGATTATCACTTAAAAGTGATGCAGTCCCATACAGCATTACCACTCCTCGTAGAATTCCATTCCCCGCTTATGCCTCAAGTGGGAGGAAGGAATTTCTGCATATGCAGAATATGGGAGTTATTGAAGAGGTTGTTGAAGAGCAACTGACTGGTGTGCCCCATTGTGCCTGTGCGAAGGAAAAACGGGAAGGTATGGCATCTGCGTTAGATTTGAAAAGGCTTAATTGAGGCGGTGAAGAGAGATAGATAGTGCTGCAGATGCTTGAAGACATAGCTCCAAAACTGGCTGGGGGCGAAGTTCTTCTCTACACTGGATGCTTCCAGCGGCTTTTCTGGCAGATTACTTCTAGATCCACAGTGCCGCAAACTGACTACCTTCATCACACCGGGAGGTCTGTTTTGCTTCTGCAGACCTTCCCTTTGGGATTTCCTCCTGCTTCAAAAACCTTTTAAAGAGAGATGAGTTTCCCCTCCTAAGGGGCCACAAAGGTACGGCAGTTGTCATGGAAGACATTTTAGTGTATGGGTCTACATTGGAAGAACATGATCAGCGATTGAGCTGTGTGCTTGCAGAAAGTCCTGGCTGAAATTAAATAAAGAGAAATGCCATTTTAGAAAATCTGAGTTATGTTACTTTGGGCATATCATCAATGGAGATTGGCATCAAGCCGGACCCTGAGAAAATACATGCTGATTTGAACAGATGAAAAGTCCTTCTGATGTACATGAGCTGAGACAACTATTGGGCCTTGTGAATTATGTGGGCGGGTTCCTTCCAGATTTTATCCACAGTACTACACCCAATCACAGAGTTGTTGAAGAAAGATGATGCCCTGGGTTTGGGGTCCTTCACAGGTAGAAGCTTTTGTACAAATCCCTGCTGGGGTCAAGTGTTAGGGTTCTACGACCCTTCTTAAAAGACTGTGGTTAGTGCTGATGCGAGCAGTTATGGGCTAGGGGCTGCCCTCCTGCAGCTGAATGAGAACAAACTACAGCCTATCGTCTACTGTTCCTGTACACTGACAGCGTGCTGAATCGAAATACGCCCAAATGAGAAAGAGTGCCTGTCTGCAGTTTGGGCCTGTGAACGCTTCCAGCGTTACTAGTGGGTTTAGAGAAATTTAGTCATGGAGGCTGACCATAAACCGCTAGTCCCTCTAATCAACTCCTATGATACTGACAAAACCCCCTAAGATTGCCAGAGACTTCTGATGAGGGCTGCTCAGGTTCAACGTTCAGGCAGTGCATGTGCCGGGAAACAACTGGTAGTGGCAGATACACTTTCCAGGCTCCCAATGGCTGCTGCTGAAGAATCTTCAACATAATCCGATTGTGAAAGTGTATGTGGATTCAGTTCTGGCATCCAAATCCATTTTGTCAGGGAAAGCTAGAGGAAAATAAGAAAGAAGACACGTTTAGATACAGACCTTCCTGATGTCTTTAAGTTCTTACCAGTCAGAGGAGGTCGCCAGCTCATGGAGCTGATGGTTTAGTGATGTTCCAAGGACTGCATTGTCATTCCTGTTAGCATGCAGCAGGAGATGTCAAGCAGGATTCATGATGGCCACTTGAGCATTACAAAGTGCAGAGAAAGGGCAGCTACGGCAGTATGGTGGCCTGGATCAGTTCTCGACATTGCAAGCCACGTGTTCAAAATGTGCGTTTAGCCTGGAACGCTGGCCTACTCAGAGAAGGAGGCCCTTGATTTCTACCCCGTTGCCTGCAAGCCCATGGCAGAAAATAGCTGCAGATTTGTGCTTACTGCATGGGAAGAAGTACCTAGTTGTGGATTGACTACTATTCCAGGTTTTTGGAGATTGCGATTCTTGAAATGAGATCACTCGTCTCAAGAGCTTGTTTGCCCGGTGGGGCATACCATTGGAGTTAGTGAGCGATAACGGAATGCAGTTTGCCTCCATGGAGTGTTAGTTCTTTCGGCAGTGAATATATTTTGTCCATTTTACGTCAAGTTCCATATTAGCCGCAGACCAATGGAATGGCTTAAAGGGCAGTTCAAACAACAAAGTTCATTTTGAAGCAATCTGAGCCGTACCTTGCTCCTCTTGGGCCTATAGGGTGACTCCCATCTAAGCCACGGGTTTTAGCCCGGCACAGCATGATTGCTAGGACGTCAGATTTTGCACCACTTTACCCTCTGTGGGTGTCTTCCAGCCAACCAGCTCTGTTTCCTCGGACGAGGGTTCTTAGGAGGGATGAAGAGGCGAAAATGGGGTTACCGATTCTTCTACGACAGAAAACACTCTGTGAGGCCCTTGCAGGAGCTGAATGTGGGCCAAAGTGTCAGAGTTAAACTGAATGATGAGAGAAATGGAAGACGCATGCTATGGTAATTGGATGCTCTCCAGAACTAGGTCTCTTATAGTCCTTACTGATTGAGGGACAGTTCACACGTCAAAATAGAAGACACTCTTTAACCAGTACCTGAGAGTTTGGGGACTGGATGCCTCAGAGCCACAGTCGGTGGGATCCCCTGTTTTAAGAGGGGTGCCTTTTCCCTCAGCAAGATCACAGTGGGGATACTTCTTTGCTTCCAGCAGACTCTCAATCACCATCTTCTGTATCAGAGGACAGTTCATGTAAATACGTCAAGTGGAAGAGTGGTTGAAACTTCCAGCCCGCTATCGGATTAGCACTAGTTAGAGCAGTGACCAGAAGAATGGGCAGAATAATCCCATGGTCACTGTGGACTAGGGGTAGTCTACCCCGATGTCCAATTCTAGGGATATGTATTCTTGTTGTTCATATATATTCTCTTATAACGTGTTATTTGTTGTACACTAAACAAAACTAATTTTGTATGCTTTTGTATACCTTATAATTTGTTGTACTCTAAATTTTTTTTTAATGTTTTGTCCTTTAAAAAAGGGGAAGATCTTATGAGAGTGGGAGTGTGATGTCACTGGATGGGGCGTGACTTATAGCCGTTTTAGTCTATGTCGCACTTACTAAGTTATATGTGTTGTACAAGCTGTTTACTTCTATTCTCTGCAATAAAATAGCATTGGACATTCTATGCTGTGTCCTGCATCTCATGACAGAGGTTTTTTGTTTATTTTGTCCCACAGTATGACTTTTTTTTTTTACAGTATAAAGGCAGTAATGTCTGCACTGCAGTAGTGTTATATTCAAAATGAGTGATGGCTTCCCTTTATAAACTGGGCATACATGGGTCTGCCAAAAAGGAGCAGTGAGAACAATACACATAGAAAGGGGTAACCTATTGATCAAAAGAGAGAAAAACAGGGGAGGCAAGCAGAAGAGGATATTTAATCCCTTAAATGCAGAGGTCAGCAACCTTGGGCCCCCAGATGTTTTGGAACTACAATTCCCATGATGCTGAGACACTCTTTAGGCTGTCTGAGCATCATGGGAAATGTAGTTCCTAAACATCTGGGGGCCAGAGGTTGCTGACCCCTGCCTTAAAGGGATATGAAACCCAAACATTTTCTTTTGTGATTCAGACCGAGCATACCATTTTTTAAAAAGTTTCCAATTTTACTTCTATAATCAAATTTGCTTTCATTTTATGGTTTTCTTTGTTGAAGAGATACCTAGGTAGGTGTTGGAGCATTACATGGCAGGAAATAGTGCTGCCATCTAGCGTTCTTGCATCTAGAGAACATTCTTGCACAACTGCTGCCATATAGTGCTCCAGACACATGCAAGCTCCTGAGGTTTTGTCAAGCTCCTGAGGTTTTGTCAAGCTCCTGAGGTTTTGTCAAGCTCCTGAGGTTTTGGACCAAGGCTGCCAAGGGAACGAAGAAAATTTGATAATAGAAGTAAATTAGAAAGTTGTTTAAAATATTTGCTTTATCTCCGGGTTCTTCAAACATTTTTCCCCAAGACCCAGTGTCCTGGTACCACATACCTTCATGAACCTATTTTTATGCTTAGTCTTAAAAATTCTGAATTAATATACAAGATAGCTGCTATTTTTGGAAATGTGTGCATACTTTATTCCTGATTGTAGTCAAAATTTAAAGTTTTGTGAAAAGTAATAACACTCTTATACAACACACACATTAATCCAAAACACACACACAAGATAGCTGCAATTTTTAGCAAAGTGACTAAAGTGTGTGTGTACTTTATTCCTGATTGCAGTTAAACTTAAGTGTTGTAAAAGGTAACACACACACACTCTCACACACAATACTACAACACACACACCACTTACATTCTACTAACACACACACACCACACACACACCACTTACATTCTACTAACACACAATACTACAACACACACACACCACACACACACCACTTACATTCTACTAACACACAATACTACAACACACACACCACTTACATTCTACTAACACACACACACCACACACACACCACTTACATTATACTAACACACACACACCACTTACATTCTACTAACACACACACATCACACAAACCACTTACATTCTACTAACACAGAATACTACAACACACACACCACTTACATTCTACTAACACACAATACTACAACACATACACCACTTACATTCTACTAACACACACACAACACACACAAGTCACGACCCAGTAAACATGGTGTTGCAACCAATAATGGGTTCCGACCTGTGGTTTAAAGAACTCAGCTCTATTTGAATCATGAAAGAAAAATGTTGGGTTTTATGTCCATTTTTTAAGACAGTGATGGCTAACTTCCTAACACATGGGGGGCACAGAACAATAATTTAGAAGCCTAAAGGGGCGCATATAAATTTATGGGTATTAAACTGGCAAACAATACATTTACTAAAATGTACAGAGGCACAGATTCAGGTTTAGATAAGGTTGCAGGATATGCTCTGTATGCTGTTTTCCCCTCCAAAGGGCTTTTTTTCTGCTGTGACAACCTTAATTAACCCTTTTCCATAAATCCCCAAAGCACAATTTTTTTTAGATCCACTTTTTCCCAAGGGACACAAAAACTAATGCAGGGGGGCACATGTGTAGTTTTATCATGCTTTCTACTGTGTTAATGAAATAGTTTTGCTGCATAATTTCAATACAAATTCTTATTTGTCCATAGACTATGATTGTTCTGTAACAATTTTGCTACAACTTTTAATGTAATTAAATATATGCATCACCCCCAGATACTTAAACAGCAGGGAACACCCCTTTGCAAAATACACTGTTCTCAAGGTAAAAACTGCCTTGTGATAGCTACGACAGGGGATTCATAGTATATATTATATAATAATAGTCCTAAAGCCAGTGTACATAGGTCAAAATCCCCATCCACTTGGATCCCCTCTCCCTTCCCTCAAAATTTTTTTTTTTATGTAGTGCAGCGGTCCCGCGCGCCTCCCTCCCTCCTAATCCTCCATCAGTACCACTGCTGCCTGATGCAAAGAGGGACACACTTGTGGAGCAGGCAGAAATAGCGCAGTCTTTTCTGCGCATGACTGCATCGGATAAACATACCTGAACTTTTATAATATAGGATAGTCTAAGTCATCTAAGACTTGTTTTAGCTTGTTATATAAATGCTATGTTGCATATTCCAGGACATTTTTCTATTATGCTTTCATGTGTCTCCTAGTTTATAATGGTGTTAATGTGCTTTTGTAAAGCAGATATAAAGTTTTGTGGGCAAGCCTGGCCACCTAATTTCCTATTAGACAGCAGTATGATATGACTATATAATGGAATGTATGGTAGGTTGTTGTATTACAAGATAGTTCATATTTATGAATACATAGTTGTCTGCACTGACTGTTTGGAGGATGCAAATTTTAAGGTGTCATATTGAAGACTCTGTTGTCATAAGCCATATGTAAAGCTGTCGACAGCTTTACCCAGTGTTGGAGCGCACTACATTTAGTTCAATGGCACGATCAGCCACATTGTGATTAGACAGTGAGCCTGTGTTATGCTTTTGAAGTAAACAGCAGAGTAGAAGAGGACAACGATGAAGGGGAGGGAGTAAACTTTTGGTGGGTTACATTTTAAAATTTCTTAGTGCATAATTATGTAACATTAATAACTACATTTACTGTCCCTTTAAGTGTTACATTTGTGCTCAGGTTTGCATTTTGTAGAAAACAAAAGTCATTAATTATAACTTTACAATAATTTATTAAAATGTTTACAATAATTTTATAGCTTTTATATCCTTTGCATTTGAAAAATGTTATATGTTTTGCAAAGTTGATTGATAATATGTATTCATGAACAGAAAATAAAAATTGACAGCAAACATGCACACACACAAACATGAATTCTTGATGTTAGAAATGAAATGCCGTAATAAATAATGGTATATGTTAAAGTGATTGTAAACTGAAGTATTTGCTGGCTAGTATATAAAATTACTATAAAAAGCTGGGGCACTTTCATTGATTAATTTTTTTTAAGACGCTTCATTTCTAAATTATTTACCATTTAGAGATAGTAAACACCACGCTGTTCCTCTGCCCGCATCAACAACTTCTTTATTTAGCTGAGGGATGACAAATCCGTATTCATCCAATCTTTGCATGCCCCACATGGCGACCAGTGCTGATGGAGTTCCTCCAGCTATGAAGAAGTTTATTACTATAGCAATTGCATAGGCACTAGCTGCCTTGCCAACCGTATTACCTTCTACTAGTAATGAGTGTCCTAATACTGCAGATACTCTTGTATCTTAAACCGATAAATAAATACCAGCAGTATCACCAGAATAGTGCAAAATGCAATCGCAGACAAGAGCTCACTGCTAGCTTGTAGGTACATCCAATAAACATAGTGTCCACGGCACTTGCTTCAAAATCGTTCTTTATTTGGGGATAATTTCAGGATACAAAAAACAGCAACATTTCGGGTTGTACACCCTTAGTCATGCAATGTAACACTGTTCACAAACTCACAATTTATAGCAACCTAGGTTACCTAATTATCATGAACCTAACTGTGTTTAATTAATTGTAATCCATGTTAAAATGCCTTAAAAACTTTAAAAGGAAAACCAATAGTTTTAAAGGCTGCAGATAAGGGTGGAGCTACAGTAGCACTGGGGAGGGGGGCATATATGCAGGAGTGTATAAAACAATTGAGGGACAGACAGGTTTACTCTATTAAATCATGATCTAAAATACAATACAACAAGAGATCAAAAGGGTATTAACACAAGCAGTGAAACTTGAATTGATTGACACCAAGCTTAAATAATTCCTATCTATTGAATATCCCATTACACCAATATTTTACACACTGCTCAAAATTCATAAAGATGTTAAGAATCCCCCAAGGCGTCCTATTATAGCCAGCATAGACTCCATATTATTAGGTATAGCCAAATTTCTTGATAGGGTCCTCCAACCACATGTGGAGAGTTTATTCTCCTACATTAAAGATACAGGGGACTTTATCAAGAAACTTGATAGCTTTAAATTGGGAACTGACAAATACATTCTAGATGTTCAAGGCCTCTACACATCCATTAAACATGAGAGTGGAATTGGGTGTGTAAAAAAAGTTCTGATGAATACGAATAATTTTAGCATCCAACAGACACAATTTTTGGAGGAGTTATTAAGGTTGGTACTATTCAGTAATTATTTTTTGTAAGGGGATACCTGCTACCTCCAGACCCAGGGTACAGCCATGGGATCTAATGTTGCCCCCTCCTACTTTGAAGAAAAGTTTGTATATGAACATGAGTTGTTTTTACAACATGGTGGCGTTTTATTGACGATATATTTGGTGTATCGGGGGCAACATAGAATACCCTATTGCAGTTTGTGTCAGATCTGAATCTGGTAGTGAATGGCATCAAATTTACTTTAAACTGGCATGACGTTTTAGTGGTCTTTTTAGACACTAGGTTTGTCAAGAACATTGCCAAAAATTGTTTGGAATGTGATATCCACACTAAATCTACTGATAAAAACAATCTTCAAGGGGGGCAGGGCTAACTGCCGAAGTGGCAATATGTACATTTTGGGCGCTCCTGATTAAATTTAGCTTTTAATACTTAAATTCGAAAGTTACGGGAGACTTTTCTATGTGATGTTATTGGGCAACATCGTTAAGAATTGCCTGGATCGAATCTGAAACATTTGCTAGGATCATTTTCTGCATATGCTCTTCGGCACAGCCATGAGGCTGTTTCCTGAGATCCTGAAGGTTTGAGCAGCCGAATTCCCTCCACGCTAGAATACTAGACATAACTATTGTAGATATAAAGTAATTCTGCATGCAACCTTTAAACCTCAAACATGGAGAGTTTTCCGGCTATACTACATAACTTCTTTGTGGACTTCGAAAATTCATTGCGACAAAGGATTGAAAGCATATTACACGGTATTCACCGTGAGTATATTATTACCTTGGAGGCAAAAGATGAGAGGCCTGCACTCAGCCAGAGCGCTACACTCTATTACCCATCTCCAACACTAGATCAAGACAGTCCGGAAGCCCCATCAAAAGATCTATGCAGAGAGCCCTTCCTTCTTTTTGTCCACTTACTCACTGGGGAATACGGCCGAACCCCAGGAGATAATCTTTGGTAATTTCTGTGATCCTCAGAAGGGCCCGGTGGAAGTTGCTGGAGAAGTAATGGATGATATGGTGGATAATTGTTGTAGAGTTCACAAGGTTTGAGATGTGCAGCTTACAGGCCTGGAGCTGACGACGAAGGTCTCTGTCGACTTACCTGGAGAGCTGAAGCAGAGTGATATGTGTCTAATATATAGATTGCGGCCGGACTATGTCATCTGGAATGGCAGGGTATGGAGACCTTACTTTGCAGAGTGTCAACAAACTACTATCAGACAACAGTCATAAGGAATCCATTCTCCATGGAGTGCGATTACAGGCTGCCTCCATAAAACAGAGCAGACTCGGCATAGGATAGGGGCTTATATGCTCCCATACACAATTAAAAGCCTCTAATTGTTACAGTATATGTTTTACACTCTACATGAAGGTTTGCTAACCTGATTTAAGAGTATATAAAAACATGCAATCTTTAATGACCCTCCCAGAGACAGAACTTTTTTTCACTTTCTGCGATGAGATTTTTTTAGTGAAAATTTTTCTGCAGGTCATTTTTAAATAAAATGAAATTGAAAATTTGTCAGTTACACTAAAGCACCAGATCAATTGCAATGTGTTGGTTAACTGGAGAATAACGCAATATTTAAAGTTGTATAATTTAGTGCAATAGTTGAAAATTGCATTGCAAATTAACTGCAGACAAAAAAAGTAATTGTAAAATGTCTCTTGAATTAATTTGTTTCCTTTTCTCTTAGTCTAACATAGAAATGTAGTAATAAAAAAGGTGCATTGCTCATATGAACAGCTTACATTCAGAGAAAAACAGCTTTGCAGACTGTGAAAAGCTAGGGAACGAGCTTGCAAAAATCGACAACAATCAATGCACTGCTGCTTTGCAGTACTACTGCATATTTGATTGTCTTCAAACAGCACTTTGATCTTGATGCACTGTGTTAAGGAAAACAGCTCTGTTTAAAAAGAACAGCCTAATGTGGAGCAGCACTGAAAAGTTAAAGGGCTCCATGTACTAAGCCGTCAATTCATCCGTCATTTTAGACGCGGATAAACTCGCCGTTACTCGCCGCGGGCGAAATGGTGTCCGCTGTCACTATGTACTAATAATCCCCCAATAAATAGACAAGTCTAGCCCGCCACGAGCAGTGGCGGATTATTAATAAATTTGACGCCTCGCTCGCCGCGACTAAGCTGATGTACTTAACTTTCAGTTGAATTGTCTGGCCAATTATTAACACGTGACATGCAAGGTGTCACGAACATCATAGTAGTCGCGGGAATAGAATTTTGCTCCTATAAAAGTTCAACTTATCTAAACAACTTTATTATTGTTCAAAAATTTTTGAAGAGTGATAACAGAGCGTTATTTTTTTAATATTTATTTACAATTTGGATATGGCTTCATCTGGATCTGATAATATATAAATATTAATATAAAAATAATTATAAAGATTGACAACTATGCAATACAAATTTAAAATATAGATTACTCTTTAATTACAGTCGACAAATTTGGCGCAATTTATGTACATGGAAATGAGAGACAAATTTGACGCCAGTTATGCTGTACAATGCTGATATTACTGCCTTTTATATATGTCTAGACTGGCGTCTAGATTGACTTTCCTATTGTTTTGTACCTTGCCCGCCACCTAAAAGGTGGCGAGGCAAAAATAACGAGGTGGGAGCGGAAATTTAGCGAGCGGACAAATAGATTTTTTAGTACATTCGTTTTTGGCGAGTTGGTGGTCAAATGTGTCTAATTACAGTGAAAAATGGAGAGGTAGCGAGGTTTGGCGGATAAGTACGCTCGCAATTTTAAAGATGCGAGTTTGAACATAGTTGACGACTTTGTACATATCAGTTTGCGAGTTTTGACGCGAGATTTGTTGCGGGTAGCTCGCTGACTGCTTAGTACATGGAGCCCAAAGTGCTAACAGTTCCTGTTCTTTCTGCAGACATGCTGCATTTTCTGTGATGACATCTCAGATCACTCTATGTTCTGCCTTGGGGATGACCCTTATAATGGGTATATAGTATGTTAAAAAAAAGTATATAATGTGCCAGAGATATTGCAGCACAGTCTGATCTTTTATTACTTCATTCGAGACACTGGTTTCTTTTTTTTTTCTTTTTCTGTGTGTCTTAATTAGCCATACTGTTTCAGGAGTAGGTTAAAGCATATCTTTTAGCATATGAACTTTGTAGCATCCCACTAAAAAAGCTTATGTCTTAGACTGTATATGATGATTTTACTAGTCGGATTTAATGTGTTCTCATTGCTAAAGGGCGCCAATGATGTTATGTGAATGTTACACCAACTAGATTATACCCTCTTGTTCAGGTCTTTATTACTTATGTAAACTGTTCTTTATTTATTGTTGGAATTAACATAAGTTGTTAATAGGTCTTATGTTTTGGGCTTCTACTAAGCTACACATTAGTTGTTACAGAGCTTCACACATCTCTAGACATATTTCATTAAGAGAGCCTTAGTTCTAATTATGTTATGCCTATTTGCTCTCTAAGTGATATAAGATGCATTATATTTATATTCAGGCATTTATTGTTCAGTCAGTCACATAGATATATTCTCACGGATGTTAATATTGATATTATATGTTTTATCAACTATACTAGACTTGAGATCCTCTTAGTTAATAGGCTTGTTATGTTATATAACCCATGTATGCTTTAGAAAAATAACCTCCCCATGTTATTATACTTTTCTATAAAAATTTCCTCTATCTTCTAGGCATCATAAAAACTAGAGGCTAAATGATTTATGTAGGTTAGTGGTTTATCTGATATACTTTATTTATAGAGGTCTAAATAATTGTTATTTGAGTCGGCTAGATGGCCTAGCAGTAGTATGTACACAGACAATTCTGAGAGAACGTGTAGTCTAGAATGTGATATACAGTTGAACTTAGAAGAAGAAGGCAAATGGATATACCCAAGCTATATAGTGCGAGAATATCCCGCTACTACTTAAGACTTTGATGTAGACACTTTATATATTCAAGACCAACTCTTGACTCAGAAAGAGGATAGTCTGTAATAGGCAGTTAATAGGCATTTTTGCATGATAGCCGTACACTATACCTAGCCCAGTACTAGAACCATATGTATTTTAGCCGCAGGGTATAGGGCCCATGCGGCGGATCTACATTATATGGAATTCCCATGAGAAGTTAGCTTATTCACTCTGCATTTAGCTTAATCTTTCTTTTTGCTTGCATTTTAATGAATATATCTAGATAGTCCATCTTATCGATTAATTTACCCTCGAAAGTATTTCTTCCATATGTTCTTAATTAGACCTAGACATTATATCACCACAAACTAAATAGCTAAAAACTGACCATATAATACAGCTAAAAGATCCATGGTTCAAGGTGACAGCCTAATATTTGGTAATATTACATATTTATTTTACACGTTTCCAAACAAGAAATATATTTCCCCAACATTAGCTCCACCCACCCCACCATAGTTTACTTAGTAAACACTGGAAAATATATACTTAAATCTTACAATCCCAAATTATTATTCTCTAGGCCTAAATATAGAAGAACAAAAAAATGGAGACACGTACTAAACTGAGACAGAACAACAGCTAGAAAAACTTCCATGCTTGTCCACAAGGCCAGTGCCACTCAGTGTGCAAATTCTTTTAGCACACTGGACTCCTTGCCCAGTGTGCTTCGAGGAATGTGGCTGCACCTCACTGACGAGGCCCATAGGAGGCCGAAACGATCGTCTGTGGTTGTCATGTTCCTTGTTCAGAGGAGAATTGCCTGGTATTTCGGGGCTGGACTGACCTTACTTGGCGGGATCAGACTGATATACTTCAGGAAAGTTTTCCTCTGTGAAAAGCACACTGGTCTTAAAGAGGCTGCTTCCAGGTGGTTAATCGCCATAGAACTAGCTGATGAGCTGTTGTTCGTTCCAGGTAGAGCGCTTCTCTCTTTTTATGCTAAATATAGAAAAAGCTGATTAGACTTTGTTCTCTAAGGGGATTAAATATTATACAACAGATGTGTATGGGGATATAACTTATCCATATTTCACCCGAGATACAGGGGATATAGATAAAATGAGAAGTAATTTACATTGCGTTATTGTACGATCCTCAAATATTATATACATTGTTCTTTAGTAATTATACAGGATATCCTCTAAGTCAATTAAATGAGGTAAACAGAGTAGTCCATGAGGATAATATCACTAGAAATCCAATTACACATGGATGTCATCTGTTACTATTAACACTCTATCGTAATATGCTTCATACCTCTTTTTTATTTAAAATTGGATATATTAGTTCTCTTTTAAAGGAGGTTTTGAATACCTTAGAGGTTGAGGACCCTAATCCTACTGATGTTAAACCCTGCAGTCGATTAAATTCAATCTATTAATCTGTATCTAATCTCCCTGAAATTTATCCTATTCCTATTTGCTGTTTTTGATTTAATTGCTAAAGAATGGTCTAAACCAGGTGTATTTTTTATTCCTTCTGCTAGGTTTAAAAAGTTATACCGTTAAAAATTAAGGTGGTGCAAAAACGGTTTTGCTGCTTCCTAAAAAAACTGGCTAAAAAATGCATATACACAGAATATGTACTCCTAGTCCTAAAGTACTAGCTTATAAACAGTATTCAAACACCTAGATATTATAATTCTTATTGTGTGCCAATTCTAGTATATATTCCTATGTAAGTTAAAATAATAAGGGTGACAAAACAATATTTATTCGTAACTATTACAAAATTGGGTAACCGGAGGCTACATACAAGCATTCCACCAGGACAGCCAAACTGGGGTACCACACTTAACATGGGATCTGTGAAGTAATTATCACTAATATATGGCAAGCCTTCACAGGGACTTACTAATCTCAAGCAATAATTTTTGTTCTCATATTTTGATCCATGTGGGTCAAACGATTGTGTATATTGATTCTATAAACATTTTAATTTGTATAGTCTATTTTATTGTCTGCATAGTATGTATATATATATATATATATATATATATATATATATATATATATATATATATATATATATAAATTAGACCTATAGACACCGGTGTTCACTTGTCACCCTTATTATTTTAACTTACATAGGAATATATACTAGAATTAGCACACAATAAGAATTATAATTTCTAGGTGTTTATAAGATATAATACTGTTTATAAGCTTGTACTTTAGAACCAGGAGTACATATTCTGTGTATATGCATTTTTTAGGAAGCAGCAAAACTGTTTTTGTGCCACCTTAATTTTTAACAAAATATAACTGTTTTTTTGGAAAAAAAGTTTTAAGGTGTGCAGTATTCCTACTCTGCCCAGGACAGATATAGACTAAAGCCTCTCATCTGAATGCATTTGACAGGTTTTTCACAGCTAGAGGGCATTAGTTCATGTGTTTCATATAGATAACACTGTGCTCATGCACGTGACGTTATCTATAAGTCAGCACTATTTGACTGAAATGCAAAACTGTTCAAGATCTGAGATTAGGAGGCAGTCAGCAGAAGCTTAGATACAAGGTAATTTCAGAAGTAAAAAGTATATTTCTATAACAGTGTTAGTTATATAAAACTGGGGAATGGTAAATAAAGGGATTATCTCTCTTTTAAAAAAATAAGATTTTATCTCTTTATTTTCAAGGAAAGAAGCTTTCTCCTGTTAAGTGTAGTCAGTCCACGGGTCATCCATTACTTATGGGATTATAACTCCTCCCTAACAGGAAGTGCAAGAGGATCACCCAAGCAGAGCTGCTATATAGCTCCTCCCCTCTACGTCATACCCAGTCATTCTCTTGCACCTAACTAAAGATAGGACGTGTGAGAGGACTGTGTGTGTTAAACTTAGTTTTTATTTCTTCAATCAAAAGTTTGTTATTTTAAATGGCACCGGAGTGTGTTGTTTGTTCTCAGGCAGCATTAGAAGAAGAATCTGCCTGAGTTTTTCTATGATCTTAGCGGTCGTAACTAAGATCCACTTGCTGTTCTCGGCCATTCTGAGGAGTGAGGTAACTTCAGAACAGGGGATAGCATGCAGGGCCCACCTGCAAGGAGGTATGTGCAGTAAATTATTTTCTAAGGAATGGAATTGACTGAGAAAATACTGCTAATACCGATGTAATGTAAGTGCAGCCTTAAATGCAGTAGTAGCGACTGGTATCAGGCTGATAAGTATGTATGTATACTCTGAGGTATTTCTGGGGAATGGAATTTCACTAAGAAAATACTGTCAATATTAAAGTAATATTTGAGCCTGCACTGCAGTGAAAGCGACTAGCAGCAGGCTTATTAATAACACTTCATAATTTTCAATTTTAAAACGTTTACTGGCATGTTAATCGTTTTTTCTGAGGTACTTGGTGATAAAACTTTATGGGCATGATTTTTACCACATGGCTGTCGTTTTTTTCTGCATAAAAACAGTTTACTGAGCTGCCTCACTGTTGTAATATGAGTGGGAGGGGCCTATTTTAGCGCTTTATTGCGCAGTAAAAATTTAGTCACAGTCTTCCTATTTCTTCCTCCATGATCCAGGACGTCTCTACAGAGCCCAGGGGTCTCCAAAACTAGTTTTGAGGGAGGTAATCGGTCACAGCAGACCTGTGACTGTGTTTGACTGTGATAAAAACGTTTATTATTTCAACTGTTATCCGTTTTGGGTATTAAGGGGTTAATCATCCTTTTGCTGGTGGGTGCAATCCTCTGCTAACTTTATACATTTTCTGTTAAAATTTGGTTGTTTTAACATATTTGGTTCATTGTTAATTCAACTGTGTCACATTTTTATGTTTCTTAAAGGCGCAGTAGCGTTTTTTATATAGCTTGTAAATTTATTTAAAAGTTTTTTCCAAGCTTGCTAGTGTTATTGATAGTCTGTTTAAACATGTCTGACACAGATGAAGCTGTTTGTTCACTATGTTTAAAGGCCAATGTGGAGCCCAATTGAAATTTGTGCACTCAATGTATAGATGTTACTTTGAATAAAAGTCAAACTTTATATGTTAAAAGAATATCACCAGACAACGAGAGGGAAGTTATGCCGACTAACTCTCCTCACGTGTCAGTACCTTCGCCTCCCGCTCAGGAGGTGCGTGATATTGTGGCGCCAAGTACATCAGGGCGGCCCATACAAATCACTTTGCAAGACATGGCTAATGTTATGACTGAAGTACTATCTAAATTGCCAGAATTAAGAGGTAAACGCGATCACTCTGGGGTAAGAACAGAGTGCGCTGATAATAGTAGAGCCATGTCTGATACTGCGTCACAATTTGCAGAACATGAGGACGGAGAGCTTCATTCTGTGGGTGACGGATCTGATCCAAGTAAACTGGATTCAGACATTTCAAATTTTAAATTTAAGCTTGAGAACCTCCGTGTATTACTAGGGGAGGTATTAGCGGCTCTGAATGATTGTAACACGGTTGCAATTCCAGAGAAAGTATGTAGGCTGGATAAATATTTTGCGGTACCGGCGTGTACTGACGTTTTTCCTATACCTAAAAGGCTTACAGAAATTGTTAACAAGGAGTGGGATAGACCCGGTGTGCCCTTTTCACCTCCTCCTATATTTAGAAAAATGTTTCCAATAGACGCCACCACACGGGACCTATGGCAGACGGTCCCTAAGGTGGAGGGAGCAGTTTCTACTCTGGCTAAGCGCACCACTATCCCGGTGGAGGATAGCTGTGCTTTTTCAGATCCAATGGATAAAAAATTAAAGGGTTACCTTAAGAAAATGTTTGTTCAACAAGGTTTTATATTACAACCCCTTGCATGCATCGCGCCTGTCACTGCTGCGGCGGCATTCTGGTTTGAGTCTCTGGAAGAGACCCTTAGCACAGCTCCATTGGATGAGATTATGAACAAGCTTAAAGCCCTTAAGCTAGCTAATTCATTTATTTCTGATGCCGTAGTACACTTAACCAAACTTACGGCTAAGAACTCCGGATTCGCCATTCAAGCGCGCAGAGCGCTGTGGCTTAAATCCTGGTCAGCTGATGTGACTTCTAAATCTAAATTGCTTAATATTCCTTTCAAAGGGCAGACATTATTCAGGCCCGGCTTGAAAGAAATTATCGCTGACATCCTGGTGGTAAGGGCCATGCCCTGCCTCAAGACAGGGCCAAACCAAAGGCTAAACAGTCTAATTTTCGTGCCTTTCGTAACTTCAAGGCAGGAGCAGCATCAACTTCCTCCGCTCCAAGACAGGAAGGAACTGTTGCTCGCTACAGACAGGGCTGGAAACCTAACCAGTCCTGGAACAAGGGCAAGCAGGCCAGGAAACCTGCTGCTGCCCCTAAGACAGCATGAAGTGAGGGCCCCCGATCCGGAAACGGATATAGTGGGGGGCAGACTTTCTCTCTTTGCCCAGGCTTGGGCAAGAGATGTCCAGGATCCCTGGGCATTGGAAATCATATCTCAGGGATATCTTCTCGACTTCAAAGCTTCTCCTCCACAAGGGAGATTTCATCTTTCAAGGTTATCAGCAAACCAGATAAAGAAAGAGGCGTTTCTACGCTGTGTACAAGACCTCTTACTAATGGGAGTGATCCACCCAGTTCCGCGGTCGGAACACGGGCAAGGATTCTATTCAAATCTGTTTGTGGTTCCCAAAAAAGAGGGAACCTTCAGACCAATCTTGGACTTAAAGATCCTAAACAAATTCCTAAGAGTTCCATCGTTCAAAATGGAAACTATTCGAACCATCTTACCCATGATCCAAGAGGGTCAGTACATGACCACAGTGGATTTAAAGGATGCCTACCTTCACATACCGATTCACAAGGATCATTACCGGTATCTAAGATTTGCCTTCCTAAACAGGCATTACCAGTTTGTAGCTCTTCCCTTCGGGTTAGCTACGGCTCCAAGAATCTTTACAAAGGTTCTGGGCTCTCTTCTAGCGGTACTAAGACCGCGAGGCATAGCGGTAGCTCCGTACCTAGACGACATTCTGATACAAGCGTCAAGTTTCCAAACTGCCAAGTCTCATACAGAGTGAGTTCTGGCATTTCTAAGGTCGCATGGGTGGAAGGTGAAGGTAGAAAAGAGTTCTCTATTGCCACTCACAAGAGTTCCCTTTCTAGGGACTCTTATAGATTCTGTAGAAATGAAAATTTACCTGACGGAGGACAGGTTATCAAAACTTCTAAATGCTTGCCGTGTCCTTCATTCCATTCAACACCCGTCAGTGGCTCAGTGCATGGAAGTAATCGGCTTAATGGTAGCGGCAATGGACATAGTACCATTTGCGCGCCTGCATCTCAGACCGCTGCAATTGTGCATGCTAAGTCAGTGGAATGGGGATTACTCAGATTTGTCCCCTCTGCTAAATCTGGATCAAGAGACCAGAGATTCTCTTCTATGGTGGCTTTCTCGGCCACATCTGTCCAAGGGGGTGCCCTTCCGCAGGCCAGATTGGACGATTGTAACAACAGACGCCAGCCTTCTAGGTTGGGGCGCAGTCTGGAATTCCCTGAAGGCTCAGGGATCATGGACTCAGGAGGAGAGACTCCTTCCAATAAACATTCTGGAATTAAGAGCAATTTTCAATGCTCTTCTGGCTTGGCCTCAGTTAGCAACTCTGAGGTTCATCAGGTTTCAGTCGGACAACATCACGACTGTGGCTTACATCAACCATCAAGGAGGAACAAGGAGTTCCCTAGCGATGATGGAAGTCTCAAAGATAATTCGCTGGGCAGAGTCTCACTCTTGCCACCTGTCAGCGATCCACATCCCAGGCGTGGAGAACTGGGAGGCGGATTTTCTAAGTCGCCAGACCTTTCATCCGGGGGAGTGGGAACTTCATCCGGAGGTGTTTGCCCAACTGCTTCATCATTGGGGCAAACCAGATCTGGATCTCATAGCGTCTCGCCAGAACGCCAAGCTTCCTTGTTACGGATCCAGGTCCAGGGACCCGGGAGCCGTGCTGATAGATGCTCTGACAGCACCTTGGGTCTTCAACATGGCTTATGTGTTTCCACCTTTCCCGATGCTTCCTCGATTGATTGCCAGGATCAAACAGGAGAGGGCATCGGTGGATCTAATAGCGCCTGCGTGGCCACGCAGGACCTGGTATGCAGATCTAGTGGACATGTCGTCCTGTCCACCATGGTCTCTGCCTCTGAGACAGGACCTTCTGATTCAGGGTCCTTTCAAACATCCAAATCTAATTTCTCTGAGGCTGACTGCATGGAGATTGAACGCTTGATTCTATCAAAGCGTGGATTCTCGGAGTCAGTGATTGATACCTTAATACAGGCTAGGAAACCTGTTACCAGGAAAATTTACCATAAAATATGGCGTAAATACTTATATTGGTGCGAATCCAAGAGTTACTCATGGAGTAAGGTTAGGATTCCTAGGATATTGTCTTTTCTACAAGAGGGTTTAGAAAAGGGTTTATCTGCTAGTTCATTAAAGGGACAGATTTCAGCTCTGTCTATCCTTTTACACAAACGTCTGGCAGAAGTTCCAGACGTTCAGGCCTTTTGTCAGGCTTTGGCTAGGATTAAGCCTGTGTTTAAGACTGTTGCTCCGCCGTGGAGCTTAAACTTAGTTCTTAACGTTCTGCAAGGTGTTCCGTTTGAACCCCTTCATTCCATCGATATCAAGCTGTTATCTTGGAAAGTTCTGTTTTTAATGGCTATTTCCTTGGCTCGAAGAGTCTCTGAGTTATCGGCCTTACATTGTGATTCTCCTTATCTGATTTTTCATTCAGACAAGGTAGTTCTGCGTACTAAACCTGGGTTCTTACCTAAGGTAGTCACTAACAAGAATATCAATCAAGAGATTGTTGTTCCATCATTGTGCCCTAACCCTTCTTCAAAGAAGGAACGACTTTTGCACAATCTGGACGTCGTCCGTGCCCTGAAATTTTATTTGCAGGCAACTAAAGATTTTCGTCAAACTTCTTCCCTGTTTGTCGTTTATTCTGGACAGAGGAGAGGTCGAAAAGCTTTGGCTACCTCTCTCTCTTTTTGGCTTCGTAGCATAATACGTTTAGCCTATGAGACTGCTGGACAGCAGCCTCCTGAAAGGATTACAGCTCATTCTACTAGAGCTGTGGCTTCCACTTGGGCCTTTAAGAATGAGGCCTCTGTTGAACAGATTTGCAAGGCTGCAACTTGGTCTTCACTTCACACTTTTTCAAAATTTTACAAATTTTACACTTTTGCTTCTTCGGAGGCTGTTTTTGGGAGAAAGGTTCTACAGGCAGTGGTTCCTTCCGTGTAAAGATCCTGCCTGTCCCTCCCGTCATCCGTGTACTTTTAGCTTTGGTATTGGTATCCCATAAGTAATGGATGACCCGTGGACTGACTACACTTAACAGGAGAAAATATAATTTATGCTTACCTGATAAATTCATTTCTCCTGTAGTGTAGTCAGTCCACGGCCCGCCCTGTTTTTTACGGCAGGTCTAAATTTTAATTAAACTCCAGTCACCACTGCACCCTATAGTTTCTCCTTTCTCGTATGGTTTCGGTCGAATGACTGGATATGACGTAGAGGGGAGGAGCTATATAGCAGCTCTGCTTGGGTGATCCTCTTGCACTTCCTGTTAGGGAGGAGTTATAATCCCATAAGTAATGGATGACCCGTGGACTGACTACACTACAGGAGAAATGAATTTATCAGGTAAGCATAAATTATATTTTTTGAATCTGATCTAGATTCTATTATTTCTACTGTTGCTGGAGGTAAGGGTGCTTTTTTTCTTCAGGATAAGAAGTCTAGAGGAAAATTCAAAGCGTTGTCGTTTTCGTTCCTTTAGTTAGAACAGGGAACAGAAATATGACTCTTGTCAGAAGCAAGGTAATTCCAGTGCAGTCTGGAGACATGCTGTCAACTGGAACAAGTCTAAGCAAGGTAAGAAATCTACCCCAGTTTCCAAGTCTGCATGAAGGTGTGGCCCCCATTCCAGATGTTCTGGTAGTAAAACTTTTTCAAGAAGCTTTGTTTCAAGCTGTCTCAGATAACTGGGTTCAGAATATTGTTTCTCAGGGTTACCGGATAGGATTCAGATCAAGGCCTTCCAGTATTATCCAGAGTGAAATCCCTCTGTGGGATAAAATCGTGAATCTCCTAGCTGTCCTGGATGGTGGGTCGTGATTTTCCAACTGAAACCTGTAAAAAATATGAGAGAGTGCAATACAGCTATATCACCTTAATAGGGTATTGGACATAGGCTTACCAGTAACTGTCAATGCGTTTCGGACCCCAGAAGTGGGCCTTTATCAAAAATAAAAACTGGTTGTTCCTGGTAGCCTTATATAGGGGGAGAAGTGTATCCTTAATTGTTGTAAGTATGTTGTTTGGGCGCCAAATGTGTTTAATTCCGCTACCCCTTCCTATGTGTCATCATTACAGTGGCAAATTGTTTAACCGAAAAACAGAATTTATGCTTACCTGATAAATTACTTTCTCTTGCGGTGTATCCAGTCCACGGCTTCATCCTTACTTGTGGGATATTCTCATTCCCTACAGGAAGTGGCAAAGAGAGCACAGAGCAGAGCTGTCCATATAGCTCCCCTCCTAGCTCTACCCCCCAGTTATTCGACCGAAGGTTAGGAGAAATGGAGAAACTATAGGGTGCAGTGGTGACTGTAGTTTAAACAAAAATTTTTTAACCTGACTTAATTGCCAGGGCGGGCCGTGGACTGGATACACTGCAAGAGAAAGTAATTTATCATCAGGTAAGCATAAATTCTGTTTTCTCTTGCAAGGTGTATCCAGTCCACGGCTTCATCCTTACTTGTGGGATACCAATACCAAAGCTTTAGGACACGGATGAAGGGAGGGAACAAGACAGGTAACCTAAACGGAAGGCACCACTGCTTGCAAAACCTTTCTCCCAAAAATAGCCTCCGAAGAAGCAAAAGTATCGAATTTGTAAAATTTAGCAAAAGTATGCAGTGAAGACCAAATCGCTGCCTTACAAATCTGTTCAACAGAAGCCTCATTCTTGAAAGCCCATGTGGAAGCCACAGCTCTGGTGGAATGAGCTGTAATTCGTTCAGGAGGCTGCTGTCCAGCAGTCTCATAAGTCAATCGGATGATGCTTTTCAGCCAGAAGGAAAGAGAGGTAGCAGTCGCTTTCTGACCTCTCCTCTTACCAGAATAGACAACAAACAAGGATGATGTTTGTCTGAAATCTTTAGTTGCTTGTAAATAGAATTTCAAAGCATGAACCACATCAAGATTGTGTAATAGCCGTTCCTTCTTTGAAGCTGGATTAGGACACAGGGAAGGAACAATGATTTCCTGGTTAATATTCTTATTAGAAACAACTTTAGGAAGAAAACCAGGTTTGGTACGCAAAACTACCTTATCTGCATGGAACACCAGATAAGGAGAATTACACTGCAAAGCAGACAATTCTTAAACTCTTCGCGCAGAAGATATAGCTACCAAAAACAAAACTTTCCAAGATAATAACTTAATATCTATGGAATGTAAAGGTTCAAACGGAACCCCTTGAAGAACTGAAAGAACTAAATTTAGACTCCATGGCGGAGCCACAGGTTTATAGACAGGCTTGATTCTGACTAAAGCCTGAGCAAACGCTTGAACGTTTGGTACCTCTGCCAGACGTTTGTGTAAAAGGATAGACAGAGCAGATATCTGTCCCTTTAAGGAACTAGCTGACAAACCTTTCTCCAATCCTTCTTGGAGAAAGGACAATATCCTTGGAATCCTAATCTTACTCCACGAGTAACCCTTGGATTCACACCAACAAAGATATTTCCGCCATATCTTATGGTAAATTTTCCTGGTGACAGGCTTTCTAGCCTGAATCAGAGTATCTATAACTGAATCAGAGAAACCACGCTTAGATAGAATTAAGCGTTCAATCTCCAAGCAGTCAGCCGCAGAGAAACTAGATTTGGATGCTTGAATGGACCCTGTATTAGAAGATCCTGCCTCATTGGCAGTGTCCATGGTGGGACAGATGACATGTCCACTAGGTCTGCATACCAAGTCCTGCGTGGCCACGCAGGCGCTATCAGAATTACAGAAGCCTTCTCCTGTTTGATTCTGGCTACCAGACGAGGGAGAAGGGGAAACGGTGGAAAGACATAAGCCAGATTGACGGATCAAGGCGCTACTAGAGCATCTATCAATGCCGCCTTGGGGTCCCTGGACCTAGATCCGTAGAGAGGAAGTTTGGTGTTCTGACGGGACGCCATCAGATCCAATTCTGGAATGCCCCATAGCTGGGTCAGCTGAGCAAAAACCTCCGGTTGGAGTTCCCACTCCCCCGGGTGAAAAGTCTAATGACTTAGAAAATCCGCCTCCCAGTTGTCTACTCCTGGGATGTGAATTGCAGATAGATGGCAGGAGTGATCCTCCACCCACCTGATTATTTTGGTGACTTCCTTCATCGCTAGGGAACTCTTTGTTCCCCCCTGATGATTGATGTATGCCACAGTCGTGATGTTGTCCGACTGAAATCTGATGAATTTGGCCGCCGCTAGTTGAGGCCATGCCTGAAGCGAGTTGAATATCGCTCTCAGTTCCAAAATGTTTATCGGGAGAAGAGACTCTTCCCGAGACCATAAGCCCTGAGCTTTCAGGGAGTCCCAGACCGCACCCCAGCCTAACAGACTGGCATCAGTCGTTACAATGATCCACTCCGGTCTGCGGAAGCATATTCCCTGAGACAGGTGATCCTGAGACAACCACCAGAGAAGATAATTTCGGGTTTTCTGGTCCAGTTGTATTTGAGGAGACAAATCTGCATAGTCTCCATTCCACTGCTTGAGCATGCACAGTTGCAGTGGTCTGAGATGTATTAGAGCAAAAGGGACCACGTCCATTGCCACTACCATTAATCCGATTACCTCCATGCACTGAGCTACAGATGGCCGAGGAATGGAATGAAGAACTCGGCAAGTGGTTAAAAGCTTTAACTTTCTGACCTCCGTCAGAAATATTTTCATTTCTACCGAGTCTATTAGTGTCCCCAGGAAGAGGACCCTTGTGAGCGGGGACAGAGAACTTTTTTCGATGTTCACCTTCCACCCGTGAGACCTTAGAAAGGCCAGAACAATCTCCGTGTGAGCCTTGGCTCTGGGAAAAGACGATGCCTCTATTAAGATGTCGTCCAGATAAGGTGCTACTGCAATGCCCCGCGGTCTTAGTACCGCCAGAAGGGACCCTAGCACTTTTGTGAAAATTCTGGGAGCAGTGGCCAACCCGAAGGGAAGGGCCACGAACTGGTAATGCTTGTCCAGAAAGGCGAACCTTAGGAACTGATGATGATCTTTGTGGATAGGAATATGTAGGTACGCATCCTTTAGATCCATGGTAGTCATATATTGACCTTCCTGGATCATAGGTAAGATTGTTCGAATGGTCTCCATCTTGAATGATGGAACTCTGAGGAACCTGTTTAGAATTTTTAGATCCAAGATTGGCCTGAAAGTTCCTTCCTTTTTGGGAACCACAAACAGGTTTGAGTAAAAACCCAGTCCTTGTTCTGTAATTGGAACTGGATATATCACTCCAATCTTGATTAGGTCTTCTACAAAGCGTAAGAACGCCTCTTTCTTTGTCTGGTCTGTAGACAGACGCGAAATGTGGAACCTTCCCCTTGGAGGGGAGTCCTTGAATTCTAGAAGATATCCCTGAGTAACGATCTCTAATGCCCAGGGATCGGGAGCATCTCTTGCCCAAGCCTGAGCGAAGAGAGAGAGTCTGCCCCCTACCAGATCCGGTCCCGGATCGGGGGCTACCCCTTCATGCTGTCTTAGTAGCAGCTGCAGGCTTCTTGGCCTGTTTACCCTTGTTCCAGCCCTGCAAAGGCTTCCAGGTTGCCTTGGGCTGTGAAGCGTTACCCTCTTGCTTTGCGGTTGCAGAGGTTGAAGCAGGACCGTTCCTGAAGTTGCGAAAGGAACGAAAATTAGCTTTGTTTTTAGCCTTAAAAGGCCTATCCTGCGGGAGATCATGGCCCTTTCCCCCAGTGATATCTGAAATAATCTCTTTCAACTCAGGCCCGAAAAAGGTCTTTCCCTTGAAAGGGATATTTAGTAATTTTGACTTGGACGACACATCGGCCGACCATGACTTGAGCCAAAGAGCTCTGCGCGCCATAATGGCGAAACCTGAATTTTTTGCTGCTAACTTAGCTAATTGCAAAGCGGCATCTGTGATAAAAGAATTAGCCAGTTTTAAAGCTTTAATTCTGTCCATAATTTCGTCATATGAGGTCTCCCTCTGGATCGACTCCTCCAGCGCCTCAAACCAGAAAGCCGCTGCAGTAGTTACAGGAATAATGCAGGCGATCGGTTGTAGAAGGAACCCTTGTTGAACAAAAATTTTCTTTAGTAAACCTTCTAATTTTTTATCCTTAGGATCTTTAAAAGCACAACTGTCTTCAATTGGAATGGTTGTGCGCTTAGCCAGCATAGAAACTGCTCCCTCTACCTTAGGGACCGTCTGCCACGAGTCCCGCCTGGGGTCAGTAATAGGGAACATTTTCTTAAAAATAGGAGGGGGAACAAAAGGGACACCTGGTCTTTCCCACTCCCTGGTAACAATATCCGCAACCCTTTTAGGGATCGGAAACGCATCAGTGTATACAGGGACCTCTAAGTATTTGTCCATTTTACACAATTTCTCTGGAACCACCATAGGGTCACAATCATCCAGAGTGGATAAAACCTCCCTAAGCAATACGCGGAGGTGTTCCAACTTAAATTTAAATGCTAACGAATCTGAATCTGCCCGTTGAGAAACCTTTCCTGAGTCAGAAATTTCTCCCTCAGACATCACATCCCTCGCCCCTACTTCAGAGTGTTGTGAGGGTACGTCAGATAAACCTCCCAAAGCTTCCGACTGCTCCTCATCTGTTCTTAAAACAGAGCTATCTCGCTTTGTAGGAAAAACTGGCAGTTTGGATAGAAAGGCCGTAAGGGAATTATCCATAACTGTCGCTAGTTGTTGCAATGTAATAGGTGCCAATGCACTAGAGGTACTAGGTATTGCTTGCGCGGGCGTAACTGGTGGTGACACTTGGGGAGAGGAAGGTGGACTATCTTCATTACCTTCCATCATAGAATCATCTTGGGCTACATTTTTAAGTGACACAATATGATCTTTAAATTGTATAGACACATTAGTGCACTTGGGACATATTTTGAGAGGGGGTTCCACCATGGCTACTGAACACATAGAGCAAGGCTTTTCCTTAGTGTCAGACATGTTAAACAGATTAGTATTATATGCAAGCAGGCTTGGAAAACACTTTAACACAATTTGAAATAAACGGTACTGTGCCTTTAAGAAATAAAAAGCACACACAATTTTACAAAACAGTGAAAAATGCACCAAATCTTTTTCACAGTATGTGCCTAATGCTTCGATATGATTGCACACCAAGTTTCAGCCTGATTAACCCCTTAATGCCCAAACCGGAGCGGTCTAAAGCCCACAACCGGTTAACAAACTACAGCACCTTGCCACAGCAGTCTGCTGTGGCCCTACCTTCCCTTATGGATTAGTTTAGGGGGAAAACAGCTTCTGTGAGTCCCTCAAGCAGTCTCTGGACCCTCCACGTGAAGCAGCATGAACTGTCTGAAGAAATGAACTGCGCAACAGAGGCGCGAAATTAGGGCCCCTCCCACTCCACTCTGGAGTTGTGAGGCCTTCAAAATCACACTTAGGTGACTAAATTTATGCCATATGGATAAAAACCCCCGTAATAAACACACCAAAGGTGTTTAAAGTGTCTACCAATGAGTATTTGCTGAATAAAATAATCGATTGCCCTGTCACAGTGTCCACCAGTCTATTGAGCCCTGTTAAATAAGCCCTTATTCTATACTGAGTCTCAGAACATGGCTTACCCTTCCCACATGGGGATTCTTGTCAGTCTTCTAGCCTTATCTTGTTTTGACTAGAAAAAAGATGACTGAAACATACCTTAATGCAGTTAAGCCTGCAAACTTTTCCCCCCAACTGAAGTTTTCTGGTACTCCTCAGTCCTGTGTGGGAACAGCAGTGGATTTTAGTTACAACATGCTAAAATCATTTTCCTCTCAGCTGAATTCTTCATCACTTTCTGCCAGAGAGTAAATAGTACAAACCGGTACCATTTAAAAATAACAAACTTTTGATAGAAGATATAAAAAAACTACAAATCTAACACCACATTCACTTTACCCTCCTGTGAAGATGCCCTACTGCTAGAGCAGCAAAGAGAATGACTGGGGGGTGGAGCTAGGGGGGAGCTATATGGATAGCTCTGCTGTGTGCTCTCTTTGCCACTTCCTGTAGGGAATGAGAATATCCCACAAGTAAGGATGAAGCCGTGGACTGGATACACCTTGCAAGAGAAATATCATCTCTCACAGGAAGTGACGCTACATCTCCACGTCACTTACGTTTCTTTATTTTCATGTTCTGTTTGGAAATCGCAATTCCACATGGTGCTGAATCAAAACATCTCTATAAGCCTCCCGGCACGCTGTCAGTGTTATCACTCATGTGTTACATCAAATGATGTCTATGGCTGATTTGTTAGGCACTACCATTTTTGTTTTTGTTTTAGCAATTGCGTTATTTCCGGTAACTGAGTGTGTGTTACATATGTTTATGGATTATGATACAAGGTAATCCTAAATTACTACTGACACTGTGACTAGAAGAGGTGTTAAAAATTGGGAAAAAAACAGCTGGAAAGGTACATGTCACAAATCTTAAACAGGAATATATAAATATAAGAACGTTATCTCATAAAATACAGTATAGATGCAGATTCGGTAATATGAGTACAAATATGTAATATAAATAAGTAAATAATAAAAGCTCAAAAATAGGGGCAGATTATAAATTGAAATAGAGCAAGCAATAATAGTATAAATGCAAAGGCGATGTAGATAGGATTAAAGTTAAAATTAAATTAAGATTAAGATTGAAACACCCCAGATGTAATAGAAACTCGCTAAAAACAAAATTTATGCTTACCTGATAAATTTATTTCTCTTGTGGTGTATCCAGTCCACGGATCATCCATTACTTGTGGCATATTCTCCTTCCCAACAGGAAGCTGCAAGAGGATCACCCACAGCAGAGCTGTCTATATAGCTCCTCCTCCAACTGCCACTACCAGTCATTCGACCGAAGACAAGCAAGAGAAAGGAGAAACCATAGGGTGCAGTGGTGACTGTAGTTTAAAAATAAAACACACCTGCCTTAAAATGACAGGGCGGGCCGTGGACTGGATACACCACAAGAGAAATAAATTTATCAGGTAAGCATAAATTTTGTTTTCTCTTGTAAGGTGTATCCAGTCCACGGATCATCCATTACTTGTGGGATACCAATACCAAAGCTATAGGACACGGATGAAGGGAGGGACAAGGCAGGTGCTTAAACGGAAGGCACCACTGCCTGCAAAACCTTTCTCCCAAAAATAGCCTCCGAAGAAGCAAAAGTATCAAATTTATAGAATTTTGAAAAAGTATGAAGCGAAGACCAAGTCGCCACCTTACAAATCTGTTCAACAGAAGCCTCATTCTTAAAAGCCCATGTGGAAGCTACCGCTCTAGTAGAATGAGCTGTAATCCTTTCAGGAGGCTGCTGGCCAGCAGTCTCATAAGCTAAGCGTATTATACTCCTTAGCCAAAAAGAAAGAGAAGTTGCCGAAGCCTTTTGGCCTCTCCTCTGTCCAGAGTAGACAACAAACAATGCAGATGTTTGACGAAAATCTTTAGTAGCTTGTAAATAAAACTTTAAAGCACGAACCACGTCAAGATTGTGTAAAAGACGTTCCTTCTTTGAAGAAGGATTAGGACACAGTGACGGTACAACAATCTCCTGATTGATATTTTTATTAGATACCACCTTAGGTAGAAAACCAGGTTTGGTACGTAACACTACCTTATCGGAATGAAAAATGAGATAAGGAGAATCACATTGTAAAGCAGATAACTCCGAAACTCTTCGAGCCGAGGAGATAGCTACTAAAAACAAAACTTTCCAAGATAAGAGCTTAATATCTATGGAATGCAAAGGTTCAAACGGAACCCCTTGATGAACCTTAAGAACTAAATTTAAACTCCAAGCCGGAGCAACAGGTTTAAACACAGGCTTAATTCTGACTAAAGCCTGTCAAAACGCCTGCACGTCTGGAACCTCAGCCAGACGTTTGTGCAAAAGAATAGACAGAGCAGAAATCTGTCCCTTTAAGGAACTTGCTGACAAACCCTTCTCCAATCCATCTTGGAGAAAAGATAATATCCTAGGAATCCTGACCTTACTCCATGAGTAACCCTTGGATTCACACCAATGAAGATATTTACACCATATCTTATGATAGATTTTCCTGGTGACAGGCTTTCGTGCCTATATTAAGGTATCAATGACCGACTCGGAGAAACCACGCTTTGATAAAATCAAGCGTTCAATCTCCAAGCAGTCAACCGCAGAGAAATTAGATTTGGATGGTTGAAAGGACCCTGAAGTAGAAGGTCCTGTCTCAGAGGCAGAGTCCATGGTGGAAAGGATGACATGTCCACTAGATCTGCATACCAAGTCCTGCGTGGCCACGCAGGTGCTATCAAAATCACTGATGCTCTCTCCTGCTTGACCTTGTCATTCAGACGAGGGAGCAGAGGAAATGGTGGAAACACATAAGCCAGGTTGAAGGACCAAGGCGCTGCTAGAGCATCTATCAGCGCTGCCTTGGGATCCCTGGACCTGGATCCGTAACAAGGAAGCTTGGCGTTCTGGCGAGACGCCATGAGATCCAGTTCTGGTTTGCCCCAACGTTGAATCAACTGTGCAAACACCTCCGGATGGAGCTCCCACTCCCCCTGATGAAAAGTCTGTCGACTTAGAAAATCCGTCTCCCAGTTCTCTACTCCTGGTATATGGATAGCTGATAGGTGGCAAGAGTGAATCTCTGTCCAACGAATTATCTTTGAAACCTCCAACATCGCTAGGGAACTCCTTGTTCCCTCTTGATGGTTGATGTAAGCTACAGTCGTGATGTTGTCCGACTGAAATCTGATGAACCTCACTGCCGCTAGCTGAGGCCAAGTCTGAAGAGCATTGAATATCGCTCTTAGTTCCAGAATGTTTATCGGAAGGAGAGCCTCCTCCTGAGTCCATGACCCCTGAGCCTTCAGAGAGTTCCAGACTGCCCCCCAGCCCAGAAGGCTGGCATCTGTTGTTACTATTGTCCAATCTGGCCTGCGGAAGGTCATACCTTTGGACAGATGGACTCGAGATAGCCACCAGAGAAGAGAATCCCTGGTCTCTTGATCCAGATTTAGTAAAGGGGACAAATCTGTGTAATCCCCATTCCACTGACTGAGCATGCAGAGTTGCAGCGGTCTGAGATGTAGGCGGGCAAACGGAACTATGTCCATTGCCGCTACCATTAAGCCGATTACTTCCATACACTGAGCCACCGAAGGGCGAGAAGTAGAATAAAGAACACGGCAGGAATTTAGAAGTTTTGACAACCTGGCCTCTGTCAGGTAAATCCTCATTTCTACAGAATCTATCAGAGTTCCCAGGAAGGAAACTCTTGTCAGAGGGGATAGAGAACTCTTCTTTTCGTTCACTTTCCACCCATGAGACCTCAGGAATGCCAGAACAATGTCCGTATGGGACTTGGCAATTTGGAAATTCGACGCCTGTATCAGAATGTCATCTAAGTAAGGGGCTACTGCTATGCCCCGCGGCCTTAGGACCGCCAGATGTGACCCCAGAACCTTCGTAAAGATTCTTGGTGCCGTAGCTAACCCAAAGGGAAGAGCCACAAACTGGTAATGCCTGTCTAGGAAGGCGAACCTGAGAAACCGATGATGATCTTTGTGTATCGGAATGTGAAGATAAGCATCCTTTAAGTCCACTGTAGTCATGTATTGACCCTCCTGGATCATAGGTAGGATGGTTCGAATAGTCTCCATCTTGAAAGATGGGACCCTAAGAAATTTGTTTAGGATCTTGAGATCTAAGATTGGTCTGAAGGTTCCCTCTTTCTTGGGAACCACAAATAGATTTGAATAGAATCCTTGCCCCTGTTCCTCCTTTGGAACTGGGTGGATCACTCCCATAACTAGGAGGTCTTGAACACAATGTAAGAATGCCTCTCTCTTTATCTGGTCTGCAAATAATTGTGAAAGGTGAAATCTTCCTTTTGGGGAAGAAGCTTTGAAGTCCAGAAGATATCCCTGGGACACAATTTCCAACGCCCAGGGATCCTGGACGTCTCTTGCCCAAGCCTGGGCAAAGAGAGAAAGTCTGCCCCCTACTAGATCCGTTACCGGATCGGGGGGCCAATCTTTCATGCTGTCTTAGAGGCAGCAGCAGGCTTCTTGGCCTGTTTACCTTTGTTCCAAGCCTGGTTAGGTCTCCAGACCGGCTTGGACTGGGCAAAATTTCCCTCTTGTTTTGTATTAGAGGAAGATGATGCCGTGCTCGTCTTAAAGTTTCGAAAGGCACGAAAATTAGTTTGTTTGGTCCTTAATTTGTTAGACCAATCCTGAGGAAGGGCATGACCTTTTCCTCCAGTAATAATAGAAATTATCTCCTTCAGTCCAGGCCCGAATAAGGTCTGCCCCTTGAAGGGAATATTGAGAAGCTTAGACTTTGAAGTAACGTCAGCTGACCAGGATTTAAGCCATAGCACCCTACGCGCCTGAATAGTAAAACCTGAGTTCTTAGCCGTTAGTTTAGTTAAATGAACAATAGCATCAGAAACAAATGAATTGGCTAGCTTAAGCGCTTTAAGCTTGTCAAGTATATCATCCAATGGAGTTTCTACCTGTAAAGCCTCTTCCAAAGACTCAAACCAGAAGGCCGCAGCAACAGTGACTGGGGCAATGCATGCAAGAGGCTGGAGAATAAAACCTTGTTGAATAAACATTTTCTTAAGGTAACCCTCTAACTTTTTATCCATTGGATCTAGGAAAGCACAACTGTCCTCGACGGGGATAGTTGTATGCTTAGCTAGGGTAGAAACTGCTCCCTCCACCTTAGGGACCGTTTGCCATAAGTCCCGTGAAGCGGCATCTATTGGAAACATTTTCTTAAAAATAGGAGGGGGAGAGAACGGTACACCTGGTCTATCCCATTCCTTAGTAATAATTTCTGAAAACCTTTTAGGTATTGGAAAAACATCAGTGTAAACAGGCACTGCATAGTATTTATCCAATCTACACATTTTCTCTGGCACTATAATGGTGTCACAGTCATCCAGAGTAGCTAAAACCTCCCTGAGCAACACGCGGAGGTGTTCAAGCTTAAATTTAAATGTTGACATATCAGAATCAGGTTGAAGCATCTTCCCTGAGTCAGAAAAATCACCCACAGAAAGAAGCTCTCCTGCCTCAGCTTCTGCATATTGTGAGGGGATATCAGACATAGCTACTAAAGCGTCAGAGTGCTCTGTATTTTTTCTAGCCCCAGAGCTGTCTCGCTTTCCTTGTAACCCTGGTAGTTTGGACAATACCGCTGTAAGGGTATGATCCATAACTGCCGCCATGTCTTGTAAAGTAAACGCCATGGGCGCGCTAGATGTACTTGGCGCCTCTTGAGCGGGAGTCCCTTGAGCGGGAGTCAAAGGTTCTGACATGTGGGGCGAGTTAGTCGGCATAACTTCCCCCTTGTCAGTTTCCTCTGGTGATAAATCTTTTAAAGACAGAATATGATCTTTATAACTTAAAGTAAAATCAGTACATTTGGTACACATTCTAAGAGGGGGTTCCACAATGGCTTCTAAACATAATGAACAAGGAGTTTCCCCTATGTCAGACATGTTTAAACAGACTAGCAATGAGACCAGCAAGCTTGGAAAACACTTTGATAAATGTAAACAAACAAAAAATAAAAACGGTACTGTGCCTTTAAGAGAAACAAATTTTGTCAGAAATTGAAAAACAGTGATAAAAAGCAGTAAATCTTACAAATTTTTTACAGTGTGTATAATAGACTAACAGAGCATTTTACCCACTTGCAAATGGATGATTAACCCCTTAGTTTCAAAACCAGATAAAAAAAACAATATAAACGTTTTTTCAACAGTCACAACAAACGGCCACAGCTCTGCTGTGGCCCTACCTGCCCATATAACGACTTTGAAAGGCACAAAAACCCTTTAGAGAGGTCCTAAGTGTTCAGGGGACTCCTTCAGGGAAACTGGATGTCTCAAGCTGCAAAATCTAATGCGCATTTAGGCGCAAAAATAGGCCCCTCCCAACCTGTATTCACAGTGAGAGGGCCTAACAAAACTATCCCTAGGCAAAATCTAGCCAGCCATGTGGAAAAAACTGGGCCCCAATAAAGTTTTATCACCAATATGTATAAACACTTCCAGCAAACGTTTTATTTTTCAGTAATGTGAGAAAGTAATAAGAATATTACCTTTTACAGCAAGCATGATACTAGTCAATATTAAATCACTGTAATCAGGCTTACCTTAAATAAATCCGGTATTAACAGCATTTTCTAGCATATTCATTTCGCTAGAAAAATTTAAACTGCACATACCTCATAGCAGGAGACCCTGCACGCCATTCCCCCAGCTGAAGTTACCTCTCTCTTCAGTTATGTGTGAGAACAGCAATGGATCTTAGTTACAACCTGTTAAGATCATCAAAAACCACAGGCAGACTCTTCTTCTACTTTCTGCCTGAGGCTAAAATAGTACAACTCCGGTACCATTTGAAAATAACAAACTTTTGATTGAAGATAAACTAAATAAAAACACCACATCTCTCAAGCTACTTCCTTTTTTTGTCGAGAGCTGCAAGAGAATGACTAGTAGTGGCAGTTGGAGGAGCAGCTATATAGACAGCTCTGCTGTGGGTGATCCTCTTGCAGCTTCCTGTTGGGAAGGAGAATATCCCACAAGTAATGGATGATCCGTGGACTGGATACACCTTACAAGAGAAAACTCATTAGAAACAGTAAACAATGTCATCATACAAGTATGGATGACTAGCAATAAGAGTTATATTAATGTGTGTGAAAGGATAATAACCTGTAACTGGTTAGTGGGACTGAGAATATTCATACATATATCAATGACTCAAATTAGTGTATTATGTGAAAGGATGATTTTGAACTCGCTAATGAGGGTAGATGAATCTCTGAAAAAGATCAGAGATTATAGTGTAATCTCTTGGAAGTGGCTAAGAGGGCTTTTTGAAATATATTGCCCTCATATATTGTAGAAAAATATAACATTAGATAGAGATGTAGCAAAATTAACAGACTATCGTTATGGACACATGCAGGACTTTATGAAGACTAGTAAGAGGATATATGGAGTATTAGTGTCATCTATATGCTAGGTAGAATTCAAAGATGCTATATCTTTAAAGGCACTGGATCACTTATCTTAGACATTGTATCGAAAATGGCTCTCAAATAACTCTACTTAAAGACTAGTATGGACATACATGTAATTAGTAGTAGTGTTTGATTGCTTCATCTATCTGCAGTGTTCAAACTTTTATGTTCCGAAGGTGTGAGAGATCTTCTTTGTCATAAGGCCTTTGGGGTATAGACAATCCAAGTTAAATATCCATTTTGATTCTGCGATAAGCAATCTCTTCTCATAATCTCCTCTGCTCCAGTTTCTCCTAACTTTCTGAATTCCAAGGAAACTGAGGTTTTTGATGTTGCCATGGTGTTTTAATGTTAAGTGTCTATAAAGCGGCGTCTCTATGTTGTTCTTTTCAATCAAAAGCAGGTGTTCCCTAATCCTGTCTTTCAATGGTCTCGATGTCTGCTCTACATATTGTAGTCCACATGGGCATTGGATTAGGTAGATTACGCCTTTAGCTTGTGGAATTGCAGTATCCAATAAGAACACGAAAATAAAGAAACGGAAGTTACGTGGAGATGTATCGTCACTTCCTGTGAGAGACAATATTTCCGGTTAAACGATTTGCCACTGTAATGATGAAACATAGGAAGGGGGCGGGACTAAACACATTTGGCGCCCAACAACACACAACAATTAAGGATACACTTCTCCCCCTATATAAGGCTAACAGGAACAACCAGTTTTTAGTTTTGATAAAGGCCCACTTCTGGGGGCCGAAACACGTTGACAGTTACTGGTAAGCCTATGTCCAATACCCTATTAAGGTGATATAGCTGTATTGCACACTCTCTTATATTTCTTACAGGTTTCAGTTGGAAAATCACAACCCACCACAGCTAGGAGATTCACGATTTTATCCCACAGAGGGATTTCACTCTGGATAATACTTTTTTATTTTTTACAGCAAGTTTTTGCGTAGAATACTGACACCTTCACGGATTGTTTTCACTCATTTATTTTGATTTTTTCTTTTTTTTGGAACACACATTCACAGCATTACCTTCACTGGAACAGTTTCTAGGATCTTAAAGGATTTATTTTGGGATTCATCACATAAGGTACACCTTATCAACTATAGACTGTGTCATTCTCTTCCTTAGGAAGCCATCTATATTGCACCTTAATTTACTATTGTTTTTAACTTATAATTAAAAGCATGGATCCATGCCGTAACAATAAAATATATATTTGTTATATCATATAGTTCTCTGTCCAAATAAATACAGATTTCTTTTGCCACCCTAGCCTTATGTTTTAGGCGCTCTTTACATATTATATGATATATTACTATCCCCAAGGTTTGCTAATAAACCTTCTGTATAAGAGCTGTAGGGGCCCTCCTCAAGCGCTAAGTCTTCCACACCTATTAAGGTTTCTTCTGTCCAATGTTCCAAGAAATCCTGTAAAAGCTCAAGCTTTTTTTTTAATCTTTCTCAGATCAAGAAAGAATGGGAGTGATTGTGCCAGTTCCCTTACTGGAACAGGGGATACGATTTTATTCATATCTCTTCATTGTTCCAAAGAAGGAAGATAATGTCAGACCAGTTTAAAATCTTAAGACTCTAAACAAATTTGTAAGGATTCCATCTTTCAGAATAGAAATTATCAGAACTATTCTACCTTTTGTGCAGCAAGGTCAGTTTTTGTCCACAATAGATTTTAAGGATGCTTACCTATTCACCCAGAACATCATCAGTTTCTGAGGTTTGCTTTTCTGGAAAGACACTATCAATTTGTTGCTCTTCCATCTGGCCTAGCTACAGCTACAAGGATATTTGCCAAGGTTCTGGGTACCCTTTTGTCTGTAATCAGAAATCAGTCTATTGCAGTGTTTCCTTACCTGGACAATATCTTGATTCATGCTCCGTCTAGCAGAATCCCATACCAAACAACTGTTGTTTCTTCAAAATCTTGGTTGGTGGATCAGTTTGCCAAAGAGTTCCTTGATTCCTCAGACAACAATTTCATTCCTTGGTTTCCAGATAGATTGTGTCCATGAGTCTTTCTTTTACAGATCAGAGAAGATTACAATTAGTGTCAGCTTGTCTGAACCTTCAGTCTCTCTCTTTCCCCACAGTGGCTCAGTGTATGGAAGTTTTGGGTCTCATGATTGCAGCCTCAGATGCAATAACCTTTGCTCGATTTCTCATGAGGCCTCTTCAGCTTTGTATGATGCGCCATTCTCAGATATCTCAAAGGATATTTAAGATTCCAGTATAAGTCAGTCTCTGGCTTGGTGGCTGAATCATTAGTTCATTATCCCCTTCTCTCGTCCTACTTGGTCTGTGATCATTACAGATGCAAGTCTTTCAGGTTATATACATCAATCAGAAAGCGCTACCCATATTCTGAACCAAAAATGGGCTGGCTCCTATGCTTACTTAACTCCTTTTTCAAATAAAGATAGCAAGAGAATGAAGAAACATGTATAATAGGAGTAAAGTAGAAAGTTGTTTAAAATTGCATGTTCTATCTGAATCATGAAAGAAAAAATAATAATTGTGTTTTGTGTCCCTTTAAGGCAGGTAGAGATACTAAACAGGCACTGCGGCCTGCAGAATTTTTCTACCAAAAGCAGCCTCAGAAGAGGCATACATGTAAAAATGGCAGAATTCAGTAAAGTATGAAAAGATGACCAAGTAGCTGCCTTACACATCTGTCCAATAGAAACTTAATTTCTTAAATCCCAAGCAGTGGCAACTACTCTGGTAGAATGAGCAGTAATTCATTCAGGGGGAGACTTCCTGCTAAAGGGTATGCTTTTCGAATCAAAGCTGTAAGCCAAGGTGTTTCCAGTAGCTTTCTGTCTTTTGTGAGAAATCTGAAAGAGTTTCAATTGTAATTCTTAGAGATACAAGGAAAGGAAAACTTTCCAGACTTTGTGGTAAATAAATCTTGTAACTGGCTTTCTGGCCTGAACCAAAGTGTCTATCACTTGATCTGAAAAAAACCCTCTAAGGCAAAATTAAATATGAGAGATTTGAGATCTTTAAATTTTTTTTTTAAAAAAATGGTAAAAACAAACATGTCATTTACAATAGTAACAATAAGAGACTAATTAGCCTGCTGAGTAAGGTAATAGTGTTGTATGGGAAGTACTCAACAAAAGACCAATAGTCCCATGTAATGAGAAGTCCTCCGAATTGGAAGTCCTGTCAAGTAAAGGATCTGGAAATCCAGCACACAGGAAAGTGGTAAGTGTTACTGAGTATTAAAGGCTTAGTCCCAAGGTATAACTGATAAGTATGGTACTTATCTTATCGCCAAAGAGAGGTGCAGAGAGTTCATATCAACTGCAAAGTGCGCTGCAAGATCCCCCCTGCTGTATCCGTCTGGAACTGGGAAGCAAATCGAATTGGACAACTTCTGCCGACAAACTCTGTCAGGCGAGCAAGCTTTCAAGTCGCATCCGCATGTAATGTCTGCTGTTCAAATCCTCCGCCACCTTGGGCGTCTCTTCTTCCTCGTGAGGTTCCCAAACACTGAAGTCAGTGCGTTCTGTGCGTGCCTATGGCTTGGGATGTGGGGGTGGGTATGGGTCTTCAGCGATCTGCATCAGGTGAATAAGTAAATAGAACAAACGGCTACAGAATGCTTAGAGCGGCATTTCCTTCCGCCAAATATAATAAAGAATCCAATGCAAGAATAAGCAAATCTGAGGCCCAAAGCTTGATGCTAGTGTACAGTTTATTCAGCAATGCCAAATACAAAAAGAGGACATTCAGATAGACGCCTGACGCTTTTCGCGCATGCTCACATGCGCTTCATCAGACGCGTCAGGTGTCTATCTGAATGTCCTCTTTTTGTATTTGGCATTGCTGAATAAACTGTACACTAGCATCAAGCTTTAGGCCTCAGATTTGCTTATTTTTGCTTTGGGCTCTATAAAAAAAAATAGTACCTCTAGAGAGAAGGCCCTTCCAGAGAGTAAGACTCCAAGGCTGACTTGAGGACAGTTGTACTAGATCCTGAGAGGCCATGTCAGAGCAATTAAAATCAATGAGGCCATTTCATGTTTTATCCTGGCTATTATCCTGGATAGTAAAAATAAATCAGGTTGAATGACCAGGAAATCACTAGCGCTTGTGGATCTCAAAATCTTGCATAATACTGTGATAGCTTGTAATTCAAGCAAGAAGCCATGAGGTCTATGTCTGGCCTTGATCAAATACCTCCTGAATAAAAAAAAAAACATTTGCCAGGGTGAAGGCACTGATGGAGGAAGTCTGCTTCCCAATTATCCATGCCCGGAATGTGAAAAACAGGCAGGGCTGTGGACTCTTTCCCATGGAAGAGAAGGAAATTATCTGGTAAGCATAATTTGTTTTTTTTTTCCTAATGGAAAAGAGTCCACAGCCGCATTCATTACTTATGGGAAATTGATACCCAAGCCAAAGAGGACACAGAATGCCAAAACGGGAGGGTAGGAGGCGGACCAATAAAGGCACCAACCTAAAAACAGATTCCCAAAAAACAAAGTCCCAGTTCGTCTGAAACAGGGAAGAAACACAAGTCTACCAACAGTCCAAAGAACTTAGATAGAACCACGAGTGGGCCCAACCGAGAGCACCCACCACAAGGACAGCATCTGTCAGGGGCAACAACCCCGCCACAGCCCCTCAACCAAGCGAGGGACCCAGACTAAAAATTCTCAGAGGGAAGAGACAAGACAGAAGAAAAGGAACACAGTCCAGGGAGACAAAGAGACAACCCGGAGCCACACAGTAGGCTACACCCGAACAGACTATATGGAAAGCCAAGAAAGGACCAGAGAGAAACAAACGAATCTCAAGGACCAACAAACGCAAAAACAGCGAGACAGCGTGGACACGCGTCATCAAATAAACGAGGACATGAAGGAAAAAACCCTACCCCAGTGAGCAGGGAAAACAAACCAAGTCCCACACCCCAGACCACAAGAGACTGAGGACGCCTCACAAGCAAGGAAAAATTTCTGTAGGCGGAGAAAAGCTCAGGACCGAGACAGGAAAAGGATGACAAAAACTAGTTGCGCAAAAATAAGCAGAGCCCCCATCCAAAAACGGATACGGAACATCCCGCTCCTGCGCAACTGAAACTGCGCAGAACACTACACCACTATAGGCCGCAGAGCAGCGGAACCTCGTTCCTGAATTAACCTTTCTGAACAAAGAGATCCCAAAGATCCAACTCCCCAGGAGAGTTCAGAAAAACACCTAAAGTTCATGCTAGCGTTCAAGGAGCAACAGTTGCCCTGGAGACAACAGCAACCTTCTGCAAACTGGGTAGCAAAGCTAACCGTAGGCCAAAATAGCTGACCAACAGAACCCCACCCCTACACAAAAGGAAGGGAAGGACCACCAGGCACGCTTGAGCAAGACGACCAGACCCGAGGACACAATCAATAGCAAGTAATCGCAGCTGAGTACAAACTCAAGAACCGCAGCTTGCTAGACAGACAAGCTAACCACTAGGCCACATAGGCTCAATAGCTTGCTAGCAGACTAGGTAAAATAACTGCAGCTGTTTCCCAACAGCAAACCTTCCGTTTACTAGGCAGTGAAGCTAATCCAAAAGAGACAAGAGTCCCTCAGAAAAACGCGAGACAGGGAGCACATGTCCCCAGGGCACCCAACCAATTTACAAATGATTGCACAGGCACCGAACGCCCAAAGTGTTGAGTGACCAGGGCACCAGTGACAACACCGGAGAGGTCAATCCAAAATCCCATCAGAACCTAAAAAGCTCCCAGGGGCAGAGGAAGAGGACATTGTCCACCTCTGCATGACAGCCTAAACTACACGATGGCAAAGACTCTAGTAGAACCATCAACAGCAGCTCAAAAGGACATAACTGCACAACACGGTAAGGACCACATCCCTCGGATCAGGGATGCGAAAGGACGCAGTGAGATATCACCGGTCACACGAGCCAGCCCAAGCGTTTCCGACATCCAGACCCGAAGGTCCAGAAGAATAGTGTAAGTTTTTCTTCTTCTTACTACTGAACAAGAGAATCAGTAGTTCCCGCCGGACCAGCCAGGCGTAACATGCGTCACTAACAAGTAACAGGTCACACACAAAACTCCGGAATAAATCTGGGAACAACTTCCGTAGAAGAAATTAAATCAAGCCATCCCAGAATTCCCATAGGGAAAACAGAAAGAAAAATAATCCGGACGGATAAAAGAAAAACAAGGGCATCCGCCCAGAAGGAACTATGTATCCGCAGAACCTGCCAAACGGAAACCGTAACCTCCAGAAGAAAAGACTGGGAAAATTTACAGTAGACTGACCGGGGAGAGAGACATCCCCACTAGCCTATCTTGAAGAACCTTGCGATAACTAAGAAGTCCTCGGACCATAAAGAAAAGGATCCCCCAATAAGTCAAAAAGTCTTCTTAATAGGACACACAGCCACACAATCCTATAATGAAAAGAACAACAGGGGGTACCAAACACCCCCGGGGGGGAATATTATAGTGCTGTTCACGGTCTGAACACCCGGAATAGGCAGGCAGGCAGGCAGGCACACAACTGCAAGGAAACTTCAGGGTCCTGCAAGCAAATCAGCGCCATTAAAATATTAAATCGAAAATGTCCCGCCATCTCCGGGGAAACAATCCACCCTGCGCAGAGGGGGCATTAACATCGGGGCCAACAAAGAACCCAAAAAAAGGGCCAAGACTGAGAGATCCCCCTTAACACAAGCAGCAAGACTACCAACCAGCCCAACCCATGTGCCGTGACAAGTCTGCAGAAGACAGAGACAAAAGGGGAAAAAGAGGTCAAACCGCACTAGAGCTAGTCCTAGACACAAAAGAGAAATAAGATAAGGGAACCCTTTAACAAAAAGGCCCAGAGCCCATCCTCTACAAAGGTATCAAATCAAAATTACCCCAGACAATAGGACTCATCCTGACCCAACCCCAAATCCCAGGGGCATAACAGGGACATACAGAAAGGATAAAGAGCTAGACTGCCAGAATCGTAGACCCTCTCCCGAGATCCACGCCGGAATCATAAACTAAGAAGTCCTCGGACCATAAAGGAAAGGATCCCCCAATAAGTCAAAAAGTCTTCGTAATAGGACACGCAGCCAAACAATCCTATAAAGAAAAGAACAACAACGGGGAACAAACACCCCCGGGGGGAATATTATAGTGCCGTTGACGGTCTGAACACCTGGAATAGGCAGGCAGGCACACAACTGCAAGGAATCTTCAGGGTCCTGCAAGCGAATCAGAACCATTAAAATATTAAATCGAAAATGTCCCGCCATCTCCGGGGAAAACAATCCACCCTTCGCAGAGGGGACATTAACATCGGGGCCAACCTCAAAAGTAAAATTAGTATGCAATTGGGAAGGTGCCTCCTGAGGAGCAGAGCCCCCAGAGGCCGATGGCTCGGAAGGCCCAGGGTCCCCCGAACCCAAGGGACCCGGCAAACTATCCAGGCAAGAGAATAAGATTGTCAGACCTGCGATAACAGGGCCAATTTACGGTCATCCGAGGACAACACAAAATTACAATCCTCCTCCGAGGACAACTCAGAATCGGATATAAAAATAGTCCTGGCACTGGAATCCTCCATGGCTTAAGACTGCACAAAATAAACAGAGATTGGGAAAAAAATAGCGACTGGCACCTGACACCCACAATGGCTGGGGGCACTCACCACCTCCTATGACCAGACCTCAGCGGAGCAGACTCTTTCCTCTGTTGCCACTCAGTCAGGAATGCAGAAGGGGAAGAAGACCCACCCAAGCGTAAAAACGCGCCCGGTCACCAGATGCCCGCAAAATCCCAAAAAGCGCGCCACTAAAAGGGCGGCAAAACTAGGCCCACAGAAAAGGTTAAGCAAGTCTGAATAAAATAGGCATAACCCGAAGGTATAGTTCTAGGCCGCGTAAACCACAACCGAAAGAACAAGCCAATATGTGCCACATAGGCATATGTCTCGGACGCAGACCTCCTATGCACATACACAAGCAGGTTGAATCACATAAGAAAGATAATAAAAACCCTTCCCCGTACACTAATCCACCCTAAGGAGGAATTATCTCATGATTCCCAAATCGGAGCAGAAGGTGTCTCAGCGAGGCCCATACTTAACTGTCATAATAATCACATTCCAGATAACGGAATAAAATGAAACAAACTTACCGGAATCTACGCAGTGGAACAGGAACACGGCCCTTCAAGTGTGACGAATAGTAGCATCGCCTCTGTCATGGACTTGAGAGAAGGCAGCATGTAGCGAAACAGAGTTCGGCAACGCCAAGTGCTGAAAATGGAGCTGTGAATATGAGTCGGGATGGTGTTGCCAGGGGAAGCTCCCACTTGCATTCTTCCGACTCCTCACTTTCCACCCAGGCCCTCCACGAAGAGGACTGACTCCCAGTCCCATGTCGAAGGGTAGCACCCCCCATAAAGGACATATGAAAAAGTAATAAAAGTAAACTTTTTTTTAAAAGTAAGTAATAAGTAATGAATCGGGCTGTGAACTCTTTCCAAGTAGGAAGAAAAGATTCCTTTGGAGAAAAGTACATGGGCTTCTGCATTGTGAGTTTGCGAGCATTTGTTGAGAGGAAGTCTCACTGTTAAAAGCAGAGTGTTATTCCCAAAACTTTTTCCCAAGACCCAGTGCCATACCACCACATACCTTCGCAAACCTATTTTTGTGCCTTGGTATGAAATTTCTTAAAGTAAACAAACAACAAGGATAGCTGCAATTTTTGGCAAAGTGACTATAATGTGTGCATACGTTATTCCTGATTGCATTCAAACTTGAAAGTGTTTGTAAAAGGTAATAACACACACACCACACACACTCTCATACAACAGGGACACTCACAAAACACACATAAAAACAAACAACAAAGTTATATAGTGCTCTCTATAGCTCCTAAATGAAAGTATATGCAGGGGGGGGTGTGCAAGTAGCTACATCAGGATTATTTCTGTAAACACTCAGGATATATGTAGCAGAAATGAGACACTTTTTTTTACAGGATTCTATGAATCAGCGCAGTGGATGTAAAACAAAGTTATATAATCACTCACCCCGCAGTTTCTAGCTGTCGCCTTCTATGCTCTCTCAGCTCCAAAAATATGTAGAAAGAACAATGAAGTAGATCCAGACTTCTTTCATAGGTAAAAACTCCTTTAATTCTTCCAAAGAAATAACAATAAGAACAATACATTTGTGGAAGTGTAGATACAATCGGCCTTACGCGTTTCGGCAGGACTAATATGCCTTAATCATAGACCATAACAGACAGCCTTACACCTGTGGCTTATATGTCAGGTGATAGTACACTCCCACTAGCCTTTTTTACTCAAAACTCCTCCCTTCTGACAGAAAGTTATACATTGTAAAGTAGATTTCGGGCATCGCATACTCCTTTTAAAACTACTATCATTCTATCAAAAACCAATAGAACTGAGTGTGATAAACTTAGCAACTAGAGAGATAGTTTGATACAGATAAATAAACAAGGTTTCTAAATGGGTAATTGTTATGTATCCCATATTGCCACCAATGTTTTGAAGGCGCAAATTCTTTCCCTACAAACCATTATGTTCTCTCCAAGCTATGTTACCTATAAATATGTAAATGCAATATTGTATGCAATCAACAACATATTCCAATCATTTGTATAGGACAATTAGATTATACTGATACTGGGGTATATGGGTACATTTCATATTAAAACCAACAATTAAATGTACTAATGTTTTAAACATGAAAATCCAATATGCTTCTTGTTTTTTAAGGAGGTTTAATCTACCCCCCCCCCTCTGTGTGGTCTGCGGACATATTCTATTGCACTCCAGCTAAAAATCTTGTGTTCTTCAATAAAATGTGTAGCAAGGGCTGAGCATGGTATGTTATTTTCTATATAAGTAATATGTTCACATATTCGCGTTCTTATATCCCTGGTCGTCATGCCAATATATTGTTTTTTATGCTCTTTACATTCTATTAGATATATCACATGATCTGTAGAGCATTTTATACAGCATTTTACATCATACTCTTTCCCTGTGGTATAAGAGTGACATTTTTTTGTTACTTTTATGAACCCGCAAGCTCTACACCTTTTGTTACCACATTTATAAGTGCCATTAGATTGCAACCATGCACTCCCTGCATTTTTATCTTTCATTTTTAGCTCACTGGGGGATAGAATATTAGCAATAGATTTGCCTTTTTTATATACAAATTTACAGCCATGTTCTACTATAGGCTTAAGAGCTTCATCTCCATATACCATAGGCAAGTATTTATTTATTATTCCACAGATACTAGTATACTGGTTTGAATATTGTGTGATGAACATAGGTCTAGAATCTTTTATGTTTTCCTTCTGTTTATTTTGCAAGTTTTTTTTTCCTTTCTAGATGATCTACTTTCTTGCTTAAACTTTTGATTACGACTGTATCCTCTTAAGACCATTCTCTCTGTTAGTTCTTGCTTGGCTCTATCATAGTCTTCTCTTTGCGAACAGTTTCTTTTAGCTTGTATCATTTTACCTTTAATAATGCCCTTTACTACATGCTTGGGATGATTACTTTTAGCATGTAGCAATGTATTACCTGCTATAGGTTTTCTATATAGATCTGTTATTACCCTCCTGGTTTTTAAATCCGCAATTAGAACTAGATCTAGATAGTTTATTCTTTCTTTGTTCCAGTCTGAAGTAAACTTCATACACATTTTATTGTTGTTTAAATAGGTTATGAACATATCTGTTCCTTCTTTGTCCCCATCCCATATAAATATCAGGTTGTCTATGAACCTTTTATAAAAGTATATAGACTTCCCGAATAGGTTACTGTCATTAGTGATTAGAATCCTCTCTAACCACCCCATAAACAAATTAGCATATGAGGGTGCAAACCATTGCCGTCCCTTGTTTTTGTAAGTAAAATTCCCCCTCGAACATAAGATAATTATGTTCAAGAAGGAACTTTATTACACCTAGAATATATCTCTTGAAATTATGGGTGGATCTGTCAAGATTTGATTTGTGTGTCAAGATCTAAAATTGTTTTTTGCTGCCTCACACATCTTAAAATGTTTTTTAAGGGTTAATAACCTTATAAATGTATTCACGTCAAGAATTGTTTGAAATAGATTGAAATTGTTACTGGGGCAAAATCCTAATCCATAGTTTAATACTTGGATTTCAATATCACTTCAAAGGGACACTAACCCAATTTTTTTCTTTCATGTTTCAGATAGAGCATGCAATTTTAAGCAACTTTCTAATTTACTCCTATTATCATTTTTTCTTAGTTCTCTTGCTATCTTATTTAAAAAGGAGGAATGTGATGCATAGGAACCAGGGCCATTTTTGGTGAGAACCTGGGTTAACTTGCTTATTGGTGGGTAAATGTAATCCTCCAATAAGCAAGCGCTATCCATGGTGCTGAACCTAAAATGGGTTGGCTGCTAAGATTTACATTGATAATAGGAATAAATTAGAAAGTTGCTTAAAATTTCATGCTCTATCTGAATCATGAAAGAAAACATTTGAATTCAGTGTCCCTTTAAGGGATAAGAGGAGAGATTTAAAACCAATTCTTTCTAGGGCTATTTCTCTTTTAGGTTCATTTGTCTCAACTGATACCTGTTTTTTGGTTTTAAGTTCTCCGTATCTTTTTTCAAACCTCCCCCTTTGGTTGCTTCTGGACCCTTCTGAAAAACCTGTTGCTCTGACTGCTTCTTACTTGTGTTAATTACAGTGGTAGTTTTAGGCCTTGCTCCTAGATCTTTCTCTTTTTGTCTTTGTTCTTTCGGTTTTTCATTAATTACAGTGGTCCTTATCCCTTTCATCAGCTTCTGACTGTGAGAACTCATCTGAGGTTATAAAATCTGTTCCTGATATCTATTTGTTCCATGTCACTAAAGGTGACTTTTTTGCTATTTTTATTTTTACCTTGTTTGTGCCACCTTGCGATTTTTTGTTAAGAATTTTTTGTGGTTTATTTGTTTCGCTATCCCCATTATGCTCTAGTAAATTCCCTCTTTGTGTTTTTTCTATTTGATCTCCCTAGGTCTCTTAGCCCATAGATATACCTTATCATTAGCATAGTCTTTGCTATCTCTTAGGAATTTAGAGAGTTTTATGTTAATCACTAATTTCCTTGTTCTTCGACTGCCTCTTGGAGCATAGTATCATAGGTTGCATATTCAGAAACTTCCTTAAATTTATTCATTTCAATTGGCGTTTTTACAATTTCTTCTTTCAGGTTTGCAATCTGTTCCGTTTTATATTTGATGAAAAGTCCCATTAAACATATTGCACATTCTGTTAATATACTGTTCCATTCTGTTATAAACTCTCTGTTCTCCACTTCAAAGGTTGGAAACTTTCGTAACCTTAGGCCTCTCGGCACCATTCCTCTTTATATATATTAGTCAAAAAGCCAATTATCAAGACATAGAAAAAGGTCTGTTAATTTCACATTATCAGCGTCTTCACTAAACAAGTCTTCCAGGTCCAAATTATCAATATCCCATTCATCAATGGTCTGGAGTGAGTAAAAGTCAGTGTGTGATTCCATTTTTATTAAATTTTGTTAATCAAACAGCAATAATGTTGTTTATATATTTATAAGGAGACCTTTAGAATTAGAGCGACAATGCAGGGGTGTGTGTGCAAGTAGCTACATCAGGATTCTTTCTGTAAACACTCAGGATTATGACGCAGAAAGGAGACACTCTTTTTTTTACAGGATTCTATGAATCAGCGCAGCTTCAGTGGATGTAAAACAAACTTATATAATCACTCACCCCGCAGTTTCTAGCGGTCGCCTTCTATGCTCTCTCAGCTCCAATCAGCTCCTAGCGAGATCCCATCAAGGGGTTGGAAGGACTTACTTGGCGATATGTGAAATAACTTTCCTTGTCACCCACTTCCACATATAGCGGACGCTGCTCCGTTAAAGGGCCATAATACCCAAATGTTTAAACACTTGAAAGTGATGCAGTATAGCTGTAAAAAGCTCACTAGAAAATATCACCAGAACATCTTTATGTAAAAAAACATAATTTATGCTTACCTGATAAATTTATTTCTCTTGTAGTGTATCCAGTCCACGGATCATCCATTACTTATGGAATATATTCTCCTTCCCAACAGGAAGCTGCAAGAGTCCACCCACAGCAAAGCTGCTATATAGCTCCTCCCCTAACTGCTATATTCAGTCATTCGACCGAAAACATGCAGAGAAAGGAAAAACCATAGGGTGCAGTGGTGACTGTAGTTCAAATGAAAAAATTACCTGCCTTAAAGTGACAGGGCGGGCCGTGGACTGGATACACTACAAGAGAAATAAATTTATTAGGTAAGCATAAATAATGTTTTCTCTTGTTAAGTGTATCCAGTCCACGGATCATCCATTACTTATGGAATACCAATACCAAAGCTAAAGTACACGGATGATGGGAGGGACAAGGCAGGTACTTAAACGGAAGTTACCACTGCCTGTAAAAAACCCTTTCTCCCAAAATAGCCTCCGAAGAAGCAAGGTATCAAATTTGTTAAATTTGAAAAGTATGAAGCGCAGACCAAGACTCCGTCTTGTAAATCTGTTCAACAGAAGCCACATTTAAAAAAGGCCCAAGTGAAAACCACAGCTCTAGTAGAATGAGCTGTAATCCCTTCAGGAGGCTGCTGTCCAGCAGTCTCATAAGCTAAATGAATTATGCTTTTTAACCAAAAAGACAGAGAGGCTGCTGAAGTCTTTTGACCTCTCCTCTGTCCAGAATAGACAACAAACAAGGTGAACGTTTGATGAAAACTGTAGTAGCTTGTAAGTAAAACTTTAAAGCACAAACCACGTCCAATATTGTGTAATAGACGTTCCTTCTTTGAGGAAGGATTAGGATACAAGCATGGAACAACTATCTCTTGAGTGATGTACTTGTTAGATACCACCTTAGGAAAAAACCCAGGTTGGTACGCAGGACTACCTTTTCCGTACGAAGGACCAGATAAGGAGAATCACATTGTAACACAGATAACTTGGAGACTCTACGAGTCGAGGAATTAGCTACCCAAAAGGAACTTTCCAAGATAAAGATTGATATCTATGGAACAAAAAAGGTTCAAACGGAACTTCTTGAAGAACCTTAAGAATCAGGTTTAAGCTCCATGGCGGGAGCAACAGTTTTAAACACAGGCTTGGATCTAACCAAAGCCTGACCAAATGCCTGAATGTCTAGAATACCTGCCAGACGCTTGTGCAAAAAAAATAGACAGAGTAAAAATCTGTCCCCTTTTAAGGAATTAGCTGACAACCCTTTTCTCAAAAACATCTTGGAGAAAAGATAATATCCTGGGAATCCAGACTTTACTCCATGAGTAACCCTTGGATTCATAACAATCAGATATTTACACCATATCTATGTTCAATTTTCCTAGAGACAGGCTTTCATGTCTGTATTAAGGTATCAATGACTGACTCGGAGAAGCCATGCTTTGATAACATCAAGCGTTCAGTCTCCAGGCAGTCCATCTCAGATTGATTCTATTTAGATGGTTGAAAGGACCCTGAGGTAGAGGGACCTGTCTCAGAAGCAGAGACCGTGATGGAAAGGATGACATGTCCACCAGATCTGCATACCAGGTCCTGCGTGGCTACGCAGGCGCTGTCAAAAACACCAAAGCCCTCTCCTGCTTGGTCTTGACCTCCGGAGGAAATCCCACTCCCCCGGAAGAAAAGTCTGACGACTTAGAAAATCCACCTCCCAGTTCTCAACACCTGGGATATGGATAGCTGATAGACAAGAGTGAGTCTCTGTCCAGTGAATTATTGTAAGACTTCTAACATCGCTAGGGAACTTCTATTCCCCCTTGATGGCTGATGTAAGCCACAGTCGTGTATATTGTCCGACTGAGTATGATGTACCTCAGAGTTGCTAACTGAGGCCAAGTCTGAAGAGCATGGAATATCACTCCCAGTTCCAGAATATTTATTAGAAGGAGGGTCTCCTCCTAAGTCCACTATCCCTGAGCCTTCAGGGAGTTCCAGACTGCATCCCAACCTAAAAGGCTGGCATCTATTGTAACAATTGTCCCATCTGACCTGCGGAAGGTCATACCCTTGGACAGATGGACCCGACATAGTCACCAGAGAAGAGAATCTCTGGTCTCTTGGTCCAGGTTTAACAGGGGGACAAATCTGTGTAATCCCCGTTCCTCTGACTGAGCATGCATAGTTGCAGCGGTCTGAAATGTAGACGTGCAAACGGTACTATGTCCCTTGCCGCTACCATTAAGCCGATTTCATTCATGTACTGAGCCACCGAAGGGCGCGGATGGGATGAAAAAAACACGGAAGAAATTTAGAAACTTTGACAACCTGGACTCCGTCAGGTAAATTTTCATTTCTACAGAATCTATCAGAGTCCCTAGGAGGGAAACCCTTGAGATTGGGGATAGAGAACTCTTTCCTTGTTCACTTTCCACCCATGTGGAAGTTTTGACGCCTGTATCAGGATGTCGTCTAAATAAGGGGCCACTTCTATGCCCCGCGGTCTAAGGACCGCCAAAGCGACCCCAGAACCTCCATAAAGATTCTTGGGGCTGTAGATATCCCAAAGGAAAGAGCTACAAACTGGTAATGCCTGTCTAGAAAGGCAACCTGAAAAACGATGGTGATCTTTATGCATCACAATGTGAGGATAAGCATCCTTCAAATCCATTGTAGTCCTCTATTGACTCTCCTGGATCATAGTTAAGATGGTACGAATAGTTTCCATCTTAAATGACGGAATTCTGAGGAATTTGTTTAAGATCTTTAGATCCAAAATAGGTCTGAAGGTTCCCTCTCCTTGGTAACCACAAACAGATTTGAGTAAAAACTCTGTCCCTGTTCCTCTCTTGGAACTGGATGGATCTCGTACACAATGTAAGAATGCCTCCTTCTTTATCTGGTTTGCAGATAATTGTGAAAGGCGAAATCTCCCCTTTTTTTGGGGGGGAATCTTTGAAATCCAGAAGATATCTCTGGGATATAAATTCCAATGCCTAGGGATCCTGGGCATCTCTTGCCCACGCCTGGGCAAAGAATGAAAGTCTGCCCCCTATAGGATCCGTTACCGGATAGGGGTCCGTTCCTTCATGCTGCCTTAGAGGCAGCAGCAGGCTCCTTGGCCTGCTTATCTTTGTTCCAGGTCCGATTGTCTCCAGACCGCCTTGGACTGAGCAAAAATTCCCTCTTGTTTTGCCTTAGAGGAAGAGGATGCCACACCTGCCCTGAAGTTTTTAAAAGGTACGAAAATTAGACTTTTTTTTTTTTTTTTCCCCCCCCTTGATTTAGACCTATCCTGAGGAAGGGCATGACCTTTTCCTCCAGTGATATAAGCAATAATCTCCTTCAAACCAGGCCCGAATAGGGTCTGCCCCTTGAAGGGAAGTTAAGTAGCTTATTTATTAAAGTCACGACAGCTGACCATGATATAAGCCATAGCGCTCTGCGCGCCAGTATAGTAAAAAACAGAATTCTTAGCCGTTAGTCTAGTCAAATGAACAAGGCATCAGAAAACAAAGGAATTGGCTAGCATAAGCTTGTCAAATATATTCATCCAATGGAGTCGCTTAACTGTAAAGCCTCATCAAGAGACTCAACCCAGAACGCCGCAGCAGCAGTGACAGAAGCAATGTATGCAAGGGGCTGCAGGATAAAACCCTGTTGAATAAACATTTTTTATCCATTGGATCTAAAAAGCACAACTGTCCTCGTCAGAGGTAGTGGTACGCTTAGCTAGAGTAGAAACTCTTCTCTCCACCTTAGGAACTGTCTGCCAAAAGTCCCGTGTGGTGGTAACTATTAGAAAACATTCTTCTAAAAAATAGGAGGGGAAGAGAACGGCACACCTGGTCTATCCCATTCCTTATTAAAAAAATTTTAGTAAACCTCTTTAGGTATTGGAAAAAACATCAGTACACACCGGCACTGCATATTATTTATCCAGTCTACACAATTTCTCTGGCCCTGCGATTGTACACATTCATTCAGAGCAGCCAAAGCCTCCCTGAGCAACAAGTGGAGGTTCTCAAGCATAAATTTTAAATGTAGAAATATCAGAATCAGGTTAAATCATCTTCCCTGAGTCAAAAAAAATCACCCACAGACTAAGCATATTGTGAGGTAGTATCATACATGGTTCTTAAAGCGTCTGTATGCTCTGTATCTACCCCCAGAGCTAACTGCTTTCCTTTAATTACAGGTAGTCTGACTAATACTGCTGCCAGAATATTATTCACCACCTTTGCCATGTCTTGTAAAATAAACGCTATGGGCGCCCTTGATGTACTTGGCGCCATTTGAGCGTGAGTCCCTGAAGCGGGAGTCGAAGGGTCTGACACGTGGGGAGAGTTAGTCGGCATAACTTTCCCCTCGACAGAATCCCCTGGTAAAAGAAACGCTATGGGTGCCCTTGATGTACTTGGCGCCATTTGAGCGTGAGTCCCTAAAGCGGGAGTCAAAAGGTCTGACACGTGGGGAGAGTTAGTCGGCATAACTACCCCCACGACAGAATCCTCTGGTGATAATGTTTTTAAAGACAAAAAATGATCTTTATTGTTTAACATGAAATCAGTACATCTGGTACACATTCTAAGATGGGGTTCCACCATGGCTTTAAAATTATATATAATGAACACAGAGCTTCCTCTATGTCAGACATGTTAGAACAGACTAATAATGAGACTAGTAAGCTTGGAAAACACTTTAAATCAAGTTAACAAGCAAATATATAAAACGTTACTGTGCCTTTAAGAGAAACAAATTTTGTCAAAATTTGAAAAAACAGTGAAAAAAAGGCAGTAAAACAAACGAAATTTTTACAGTACATGTAATAAGGTAACAGAGCATTGCACCCACTTGCAAATGGATGATTAACCCCTTAATGCAAAAAACAGATAAAAAAAAAAAAAAAAAGACATAGACGTTTTTAAAAACAGACACAACAAACTGCCACAGCCAACAGTGGGAAGCTTCAGTTAACTGTTTCTATGCAAAATTTAAGCCAGCCATGTGGAAAAAACTTAGGCCCCAATAAGTTTTATCACCAAACATATGTTAAAAAACGATTAAACATGCCAGCAAACGTTTTAAAACACATTTTTACAAGAGTATGTATCTCTATTAATAAGCCTGATACCAGTCGCTATCGCTGCATTTAAGGCTTTACTTACATTACTTCGGTATCAGCAGTATTTTCTTAGTCAATTCCATTCCTAGAAAAATATTTTACTGCACATACCTTATCTGCAGGAAAACCTGCACGCCATTCCCCCTCTGAAGTACCTCACTCCTCAGAATGTGTGAGAACAGCAAATGGATCTTAGTTACGTCTGCTAAGATCATAGAAAAACGCAGGCAGATTCTTCTTCCAAATACTGCCTGAGATAAACAGCACACTCCGGTGCCATTTAAAAATAACAAACTTTTGATTGAAGAATAAACTAAGTAGAAAGCACCACAGACTCTCACGACCCTATCTATGTTGAGGCTTGCAAGAGAATGACTGAATATGGCAGTTAGGGGAGGAGCTATATAGCAGCTTTGCTGTGGGTGGACTCTTGCAGCTTCCTGTTGGGAAGGAGAATATATTCCATAAGTAATGGATGATCCGTGGACTGGATACACTTAACAAGAGAAAGAAAGATATTTTACCTCAAAAGTTTCTCAGTAGCCACATCCCATTGTAAAGGACTTTTAAACAGCATATCAGTATGTCTGTCCCGGGACAGCCAAAGGGATGAGCCTCGTGCACTCTCATGTTATTTCCCTATTCAGTGTAAGGAAGTTTACAATGAAATCTCATGAGAGTTAAGTCAAATCTCATGAGATCACAGTAAAAGAGTTTATGACCTCAGCACTGCTGATTGGCTGCTGTTCAATTCTTCTTTTTTTTTTTTTTAACCTGCAGCTGGGCTGCAGCTGAGTATAACTTTTTACACAGAACTTACTCTGCTGAGCTGAGGAAATTGTGAGGTAAAATATCTTCCTTTTTTACATAAAGATGCTCAGGTGATATTTTCCTTTCAGCTTTTTATAGTTATACTGCATCAGTTTCAAGTGATTTAGCATATGAGTATTATGTCTATTTAAGTTACTGCTAGCAGCTCTGCTTCACTTACTTTACTGCAACGGCAGCCTATGCAGAGATCTCCTCCTAAGACAGAAAAGTAAACCGCTACAGCACTCCCCCCTGCTCCGTCGCTTTCTGTAATTCTGGATTCCGATTAGCAAACTCCTCCCGGTTTGCAAAAAAATGTAGAAAGAACAATGAAGTAGATCCAGACTTCTTTCATAGGTAAAAACTCTGTTAATTCTTCCAAAGAAATAACAATAAGAACAACACATTTGTGGAAGTGTAGATACAATCGGTCTTACGCGTTTCGGCAGGACTAATACGCCTTAATCATAGACCATAACAGACAGCCTTACACCGGTGGCTTATATGCCCAGGTGATAGTACACTCCCACTAGCTTTTACTCAAAACTCCTCCCTTCTGACAGTAAAGTTATACATTATAAAGTAGATTTCTGGCATGCATACTCCTTTTAAAACTACTATAATTCTATAAAAAACCAATAGAACTGAGTGTGATAAACTTAGCAACTAGAGAGATAGTTTGATACAGATAAACAAGGTTTCTAAATGGGTAATTGTTATGTATCCCATAATATGTAAGGCTGTCTGTTATGGTCTATGATTAAGGTGTACTTGTCCTGCCGACACGCGTAAGACCGATTGTATCTACACTTCCACAAATGTGTTGTTCTTATTGTTATTTATTTGGAAGAATTAAAGGAGTTTTTACCTATGAAAGAAGTCTGGATCTATTTCATTGTTCTTTCTACATTTTTTTGCAAACCGGAAGGAGTTTGCTAACCGGATCCAGAATTACAGAAAGCGATGGAGCAGGGGGGAGTGCTGTAGCGGTTTACTTTTCTGTCTCAGGAGGAGATCTCTGCATAGGCTGCAGTTGCAGTAAAGTAAGTGAAGCAGAGCTGGTAGCAGTAGCTATATGTGGAAGTGGGTGACAAGGAAAGTTAATTCACATATCACCAAGTAAGTCCTTCCAACCCTTTGATGGGATCTCGCTGGGAGCTGATAGAGCATAGAAGGTGACCGCTAGAAACTACGGGGTGAGTGATTATATAACTTTCATTCATAGAATCCTGTAAAAAAGAGTGTCTCATTTCTGCTACATAATCCTGAGTTTTTACAGAAAGAATCCTGATGTAGCTACTTGCACACACACCCCTGCATATACTTCATTTAGGAGCTATACAGAGCACTATATAACTTTGTTGTTTTTTTTTGTTTGAAATTCCTCTAAGTATAGGCTCTGTGATTTCCATTTGTTTACAGAGGAGATTATAACCCCTTATCAAGGAACTGTCGCTCTAATTCTAAAGGTCTCCTTATAAATATATAAACAACATTATTGCGGTTTGATTAACAAAATTTAATAAAATGGAATCACACACTGACTTTTACTCACTCCAGACCATTGACGAATGGGATTTCTCTTGTTAAGTGTATCCAGTCCACGGATCATCCATTACTTATGGGATATTAACTCCTCCCCAACAGGAAGTGCAAGAGGATTCACCCAGCAGAGCTGCTATATAGCTCCTCCCCTAACTGCCATTACCAGTCATTCTCTTGCACCCAACGAATAGATAGGATGTGTGAGAGGACTGTGGTGATTATACTTAGTTTCATACCTTCAATCAAAAGTTTGTTATTTTATAATAGCACCGGAGTGTGTTATTCCTTCTCTGGTAGAATTTGAAGAAGAATCTACCTGAGTTTTTCTATGATTTTAGCCGGAGTAGTTAAGATCATATTGCTGTTTCTCGGCCATCTGAGGAGAGGTAAACTTCAGATCAGGGGACAGCGGGCAGATTAATCTGCAAAGAGGTATGTAGCAGCTTATTATTTTCTGACAATGGAATTGATGAGAAAATTCTGCCTTACCGATATAATGTAAACTCAGCCTTAAATGCAGTAGCAGCAACTGGTATCAGGCTGTCATGTATGTATATTTTACACTTCAGTATTCTGGGGAATGGCACTTCACTGGAATTATACTGTATGCATAAAACTTTAGCCTAATTTGCAGGGACTAGCAACAGGCTTTTTAATAACACTCAATTTATTAATGTTAAACGTTTTTTGCTGGCATGTAAAATCGTTTAATTTTCTGAGGTACTGGGTGAAAAAATGTTTTGGGCACTATTTTTTTCCACTTGGCAGTCGTTTTATTTAATTTATGACAGTTTACTGATCTCTCTCACTGTTATGTGTGAGGGGGAGGGACCTTTTTTGGTGCTTTTGCTACGCATCAAAAAATTCAGTCAGAAGTTTGTCTTCCCTGCATGATCCGGTTCATCTCTACAGAACTCATGGGTCTTCAAAACTTGTTTTGAGGGAGGTAATCACTCACAGCAGAGCTGTGAGATTGTAGTTGACTGTGATAAAAAAAAAAAAAAAAAATGTTTATTTCTGTATTTTTTTTTTTTCTGCTATCAGGGTTAGTTATCCTTTGCTAATGGGAGCAATCCTTTGCTAAAATTGTGTTTTTTACAAAGATTTGATGCTATAACTTTTCAGTTTATTAATTTTCAACTGTCATAACTTTTTCTGTGCTTCTTATAGGCACAGTACGTTTTCATATTATAGTAAATTACTTGAAAAGTATTTCCAAGTTGCTAGTTTATTTGCTAGTGTGTTAAACATGTCTGATTCAGAGGAAGATATCTGTGCTATATGTACTAAAGCCAAAGTGGAGCCCAATAGAAATTTATGTACTAACTGTATTGATGCTACTTTAAATAAAAGTCAATCTGTACAAATTGAACATATTTCACCAAACAACGAGGGGAGAGTTATGCCGACTAACTCGCCTCACGTGTCAGTACCTGCATCTCCCGCTCGGGAGGTGCGTGATATTGTAGCGCCGAGTACATCTGGGCGGCCATTACAAATCACATTACAGGATATGGCTACTGTTATGACTGAAGTTTTGGCTAAATTACCAGAACTAAGAGGTAAGCGTGATCACTCTGGGGTGAGAACAGAGTGCGCTGATAATATTAGGGCCATGTCAGACACTGCGTCACAATTTGCAGAACATGAGGACGGAGAGCTTCATTCTGCGGGTGACGGTTCTGATCCAAACAAACTGGATTCAGATATTTCAAATTTTAAATTTAAGCTGGAAAACCTCCGTGTATTACTAGGGGAGGTGTTAGCGGCTCTGAATGATTGTAACACAGTTGCAATACCAGAGAAAATGTGTAGGTTGGATAAATATTTTGCGGTACCCGGCGAGTACTGACGTTTTTCCTATACCTAAGAGACTTACTGAAATTGTTACTAAGGAGTGGGATAGACCCGGTGTGCCGTTCTCACCCCCTCCGATATTTAGAAAGATGTTTCCAATAGACGCCACCACACGGGACTTATGGCAAACGGTCCCTAAGGTGGAGGGAGCAGTTTCTACTTTAGCTAAGCGTACCACTATCCCGGTGGAGGATAGCTGTGCCTTTTCAGATCCAATGGATAAAAAGTTAGAGGGTTACCTTAAGAAAATGTTTGTTCAACAAGGTTTTATATTGCAACCTCTTGCATGCATTGCGCCTGTCACGGCTGCAGCAGCATTTTGGTTTGAGTCTCTGGAAGAGACACTTGAATCAGCTCCATTAGATGAGATTACACACAAGCTTAAAGCCCTTAAGTTAGCTAACTCATTTATTTCAGATGCCGTAGTACATTTAACTAAACTTACGGCTAAGAATTCCGGATTCGCCATTCAGGCACGCAGAGCACTGTGGCTAAAATCCTGGTCAGCTGACGTTACTTCTAAATCTAAATTGCTTAATATACCTTTCAAAGGGCAGACCTTATTCGGGCCCGGGTTGAAAGAAATTATCGCTGACATTACAGGAGGTAAAGGCCATGCCCTGCCTCAAGACAGAGCCAAACCTAAGGCTAGACAGTCTAATTTTCGTTCCTTTCGTAATTTCAAAGCAGGAGCAGCATCAACTTCCTCTGCACCAAAACAGGAAGGAGCTGTTGCTCGCTACAGACAAGGCTGGAGACCTAACCAGTCCTGGAACAAGGGCAAGCAGGCCAGGAAACCTGCTGCTGCCCCTAAGACAGCATGAATCGAGGGCCCCCGATCCGGGAACGGATCTAGTGGGGGGCAGACTTTCTCTCTTCGCCCAGGCTTGGGCAAGAGATGTCCAGGATCCCTGGGCGTTAGAGATCATATCTCAGGGATACCTTCTAGACTTCAAATTCTCTCCCCCAAGAGGGAGATTTCATCTGTCAAGGTTGTCAACAAACCAAATAAAGAAAGAGGCGTTTCTACGCTGCGTACAAGATCTTTTATTAATGGGAGTGATCCATCCGGTTCCGCGGTCGGAACAAGGACAAGGGTTTTACTCAAATCTGTTTGTGGTTCCCAAAAAAGAGGGAACTTTCAGGCCAATCTTGGATTTAAAGATCCTAAACAAATTCCTAAGAGTTCCATCGTTCAAAATGGAAACTATTCGGACAATTTTACCCATGATCCAAAAGGGTCAGTACATGACCACAGTGGATTTAAAGGATGGTTACCTTCACATACCGATTCACAAAGATCATTACCGGTATCTAAGGTTTGCCTTTCTAGACAGGCATTACCAGTTTGTAGCTCTTCCATTCGGATTGGCTACGGCTCCGAGAATCTTCACAAAGGTTCTGTGTGCTCTTCTGGCGGTACTAAGACCGCGAGGAATTGCGGTAGCTCCGTACCTAGACGACATTCTGATACAAGCTTCAAGCTTTCAAACTGCCAAGTCTCATACAGAGTTAGTACTGGCATTTCTAAGGTCGCATGGATGGAAGGTGAACGAAAAGAAGAGTTCTCTCTTTCCACTCACAAGAGTTCCCTTCTTGGGGACTCTTATAGATTCTGTAGAAATGAAGATTTACCTGACAGAAGACAGGTTAACAAAGCTTCAAAATGCATGCCGTGTCCTTCATTCCATTCAACACCCGTCAGTAGCTCAATGCATGGAGGTGATCGGCTTAATGGTAGCAGCAATGGACATAGTACCCTTTGCACGTCTACATCTCAGACCGCTGCAATTGTGCATGCTAAGTCAGTGGAATGGGGATTACTCAGACTTGTCCCCTACTCTGAATCTGGATCAAGAGACCAGAAATTCTCTTCTATGGTGGCTTTCTCGGCCACATCTGTCCAGGGGGATGCCATTCAGCAGGCCGGACTGGACAATTGTAACAACAGACGCCAGCCTACTAGGTTGGGGCGCTGTCTGGAATTCTCTGAAGGCTCAGGGACAATGGAATCAGGAGGAGAGTCTCCTACCAATAAACATTCTGGAATTGAGAGCAGTTCTCAATGCCCTTCTGGCTTGGCCCCAGTTAACAACTCGGGGGTTCATCAGGTTTCAGTCGGACAACATCACGACTGTAGCTTACATCAACCATCAGGGAGGGACAAGAAGCTCCCTAGCAATGATGGAAGTATCAAAGATAATTCGCTGGGCAGAGTCTCACTCTTGCCACCTGTCAGCAATCCACATCCCGGGAGTGGAGAACTGGGAGGCGGATTTCTTAAGTCGTCAGACTTTTCATCCGGGGGAGTGGGAACTTCATCCGGAGGTCTTTGCCCAAATACTTCGACGTTGGGGCAAACCAGAGATAGATCTCATGGTGTCTCGACAGAACGCCAAGCTTCCTCGTTACGGGTCCAGATCCAGGGATCCGGGAGCGGTTCTGATAGATGCTTTGACAGCACCTTGGACCTTCGGGATGGCTTATGTGTTTCCACCCTTCCCGATGCTTCCTCCATTGATTGCCAGAATCAAACAGGAGAGAGCATCAGTGATTCTAATAACGCCTGCATGGCCACGCAGGACTTGGTATGCAGATCTAGTGGACATGTCATCCTGTCCACCTTGGTCGCTACCTCTGAAACAGGACCTTCTGATCCAGGGTCCCTTCAAACATCAAAATCTAATTTCTCTGAAGCTGACTGCTTGGAAATTGAACGCTTGATTTTATCAAAACGTGGTTTTTCTGAGTCAGTTATTGATACCTTAATACAGGCTAGGAAGCCTGTTACCAGAAAGATTTACCATAAGATATGGCGCAAATACTTATATTGGTGCGAATCCAAGAGTTACTCATGGAGTAAGGTTAGGATTCCGAGGATATTGTCTTTTCTACAAGAAGGTTTAGAAAAGGGTTTATCCGCTAGTTCCTTAAAGGGACAGATTTCAGCTCTGTCCATTCTTTTACACAATCGTCTGTCAGAAGTTCCGGACGTTCAAGCTTTTTGTCAGGCTTTAGCTAGGATCAAGCCTGTGTTTAAAACTGTTGCTCCACCATGGAGTTTGAACTTAGTTCTTAATGTTTTACAGGGGGTTCCGTTTGAACCCCTTCATTCCATTGATATCAAGTTGTTATCTTGGAAAGTTCTGTTTTTAATGGCGATTTCCTCGGCTCGAAGAGTCTCTGAGTTATCTGCCTTACATTGTGATTCTCCTTATCTGATTTTTCATTCAGACAAGGTAGTTCTGCGTACTAAACCTGGGTTCCTACCTAAGGTGGTCACTAACAGGAATATCAATCAAGAGATTGTGGTTACATCTTTGTGTCCTAATCCTTCTTCGAAAAAGGAACGTCTGCTACACAATCTAGATGTAGTCCGTGCCCTGAAATTTTATCTACAGGCAACTAAGGATTTTCGACAAACGTCTTCCCTGTTTGTCGTTTATTCTGGTCAGAGGAGAGGTCAAAAAGCTTCGGCTACCTCTCTCTCCTTTTGGCTTCGTAGCATAATACGGTTAGCCTATGAGACTGCTGGACAGCAGCCTCCTGAAAGAATTACAGCACATTCTACTAGAGCTGTGGCTTCCACTTGGGCCTTTAAGAATGAGGCTTCTGTTGAACAGATTTGCAAGGCTGCAACTTGGTCTTCTCTTCATACTTTTTCCAAATTTTACAAATTTGACACTTTTGCTTCTTCGGAGGCTGTTTTTGGGAGAAAGGTTCTTCAGGCAGTGGTTCCTTCCGTATAAAGAGCCTGCCTGTCCCTCCCGTCATCCGTGTACTTTAGCTTTGGTATTGGTATCCCATAAGTAATGGATGATCCGTGGACTGGATACACTTAACAAGAGAAAACATAATTTATGCTTACCTGATAAATTTATTTCTCTTGTAGTGTATCCAGTCCACGGCCCGCCCTGTCACTTTAAGGCAGGTAATTTTTCCATTAAACTACAGTCACCACTGTACCCTATGGTTTTCCTTTCTCTGCATGTTTTCGGTCGAATGACTGGTAATGTCAGTTAGGGGAGGAGCTATATAGCAGCTCTGCTGGGTGAATCCTCTTGCACTTCCTGTTGGGGAGGAGTTAATATCCCATAAGTAATGGATGATCCGTGGACTGGATACACTACAAGAGAAATAAATTTATCAGGTAAGCATAAATTATGTTATTGATAATTTGGACCTGGAAGACTTGTTTAGTGAAGACGCTGATAATGTGAAATTAACAGACCTTTTTCAAACAATGGAAAGACTTAAAACTAAAGAACAGAGGCTACGTCTTGATAATTGGCTTTTTGACAAATATATAAAAAGAGGAATGGTGCCGAGAGGCCTAAGGTTACGAAAGTTTCCAACCTTTGAAGTGGAGAACAGAGAGTTTATAACAGAATGGAACAGTATATTAACAGAATGTGCAATACGTTTATTGGGACTTTTGATCAAATATAAAACGGAACAGATTGCAAACCTGAAAGAAGAAATTTAAGAAAGTTTCTGAATATGCAACCTATGATACTATGCTCTAAGAGGCAGTTGAAGAAGCAAGGAAATTAGTGATTAACATAAAACACTCTAAATTCCTAAGAGATAGCAAAGACTATGCTAATGATAAGGTATATCTATGGGCTAAGAGACCTAGGAGATCAAATAGAAAAACACAAAGAGCGAATTTACTAGAGCATAATGGGGATAGTGAAACAAATAAACCACAAAAAATTCTTAACAAAAATCGTAGGTGGCAGAAACAAGCTAAAAATAAAAATAGCAAGAAAGTCACCTTTAGTGACATGGAACAAATAGAAGATGAAGGTTCAGCATCAGGGACAGAGTTTATAACCTCAGATGAGTTCTCACAGTCAGAAGCTGATTAAAGGGATAGTGCCACTGTAATTAATGAAAATCCGAAAGAACAAAGACAAAAAAAGAGAGATTTAAAAGCAAGGTCTAAAACTATTACTGTAATTAACACAAGTAAGAAGCAGTCAGAGCAACATGTTTTTCAGAAGGGTCCAGAAGCAACCAAAGGGGATGGTCTGAAAAAAGATACAGAGAACTTAAAACCAAAAAACAGGTATCAGTTGAGACAAATGAACCTAAAACAGAAATAGCCCTAGAAGGAGCTGTTTTAAATTTATCCTCGAATCTTTGACAGATCCAGCACAAAAAGAAAGCCATAATGTTAAAAAACAAGTCTAGTTTTGATCCCACTAAATCTAGAGGAAATCAGATGAGCTATTTCACAAGCGAATAATGGAGCATCTATTTTCATTAAAAGAATCAAATAAAGATGAATATTCCAAATCTAATCTCACTAAAAGAGAGAGGCTATAAAAAAAATGGAAGAAAATGTCCATTGTAATAAAGAGGTCCGATAAAGAAAACAGTATTGTAGTCTGTGACAAAAGCTGGCACATCAATGAGTCACTTAGACAATTAAATGACAGCAATGTGTACACTAAACTTACCTTGAATCCAACTTTTTGGATCCAAAGAAAGCTGCTATCCATCCTAGACGATGGATTAGAAAATGGGCACATAGACAGAGTCACATTTGATTCTCTCTATGTGGAACATCCCAAGATACCTATTTTCTTTCAGTTGCCCAAAACACACAAAGGCCTATCTGACATCAAGGAAAGATCTATTGTGTCAGGTCTAGGATCAGTTCTTGAACCACTATCTAACTGGGTAGATGACATTTTGCAGCCTCTGGTCCAGAATCTTGATAGCCATCTAAAGGACACAAAGCATGTTCTTAACATTTTTGAAGAATTGGAATGGAAAGACACATTCAGCTGGCTCACAGTGGATGTTGTCTCTCTATATTCTACTATCCCCCATGATTTGGGACTAGAGGATGTACAATACTTTTTGGACCAGGAGGCATTGTTTGACCCATATTTCAAGAGATATATTCTAGATGTAATAAAGTTCCTTCTTGAACATAACTACAGGGAGTGCAGAATTATTAGGCAAATGATTATTTTGACCACATCATCCTCTTTATGCATGTTGTCTTACTCCAAGCTGTATAGGCTCGAAAGCCTACTACCAATTAAGCATATTAGGTGATGTGCATCTCTGTAATGAGAAGGGGTGTGGTCTAATGACATCAACACCCTATATCAGGTGTGCATAATTATTAGGCAACTTCCTTTCCTTTGGCAAAATGGGTCAAAAGAAGGACTTGACAGGCTCAGAAAAGTCAAAAATAGTGAGATATCTTGCAGAGGGATGCAGCACTCTTAAAATTGCAAAGCTTCTGAAGCGTGATCATCGAACAATCAAGCGTTTCATTCAAAATAGTCAACAGGGTCGCAAGAAGCGTGTGGAAAAACCAAGGCACAAAATAACTGCCCATGAACTGAGAAAAGTCAAGCGTGCAGCTGCCAAGATGCCACTTGCCACCAGTTTGGCCATATTTCAGAGCTGCAACATCACTGGAGTGCCCAAAAGCACAAGGTGTGCAATACTCAGAGACATGGCCAAGGTAAGAAAGGCTGAAAGACGACCACCACTGAACAAGACACACAAGCTGAAACGTCAAGACTGGGCCAAGAAATATCTCAAGACTGATTTTTCTAAGGTTTTATGGACTGATGAAATGAGAGTGAGTCTTGATGGGCCAGATGGATGGGCCCGTGGCTGGATTGGTAAAGGGCAGAGAGCTCCAGTCCGACTCAGACGCCAGCAAGGTGGAGGTGGAGTACTGTTTTGGGCTGGTATCATTAAAGATGAGCTTGTGGGGCCTTTTCGGGTTGAAGATGGAGTCAAGCTCAACTCCCAGTCCTACTGCCAGTTTCTGGAAGACACCTTCTTCAAGCAGTGGTACAGGAAGAAGTCTGCATCCTTCAAGAAAAACATGATTTTAATGCAGGACAATGCTCCATCACACGCGTCCAAGTACTCCACAGCGTGGCTGGCAAGAAAGGGTATAAAAGAAGAAAATCTAATGACATGGCCTCCTTGTTCACCTGATCTGAACCCCATTGAGAACCTGTGGTCCATCATCAAATATGAGATTTACAAGGAGGGAAAACAGTACACCTCTCTGAACAGTGTCTGGGAGGCTGTGGTTGCTGCTGCACGCAATGTTGATGGTGAACAGATCAAAACACTGACAGAATCCATGGATGGCAGGCTTTTGAGTGTCCTTGCAAAGAAAGGTGGCTATATTGGTCACTGATTTGTTTTTGTTTTGTTTTTGAATGTCAGAAATTTATATTTGTGAATGTTGAGATGTTATATTGGTTTCACTGGTAAAAATAAATAATTGAAATGGGTATATATTTGTTTTTTGTTAAGTTGCCTAATAATTATGCACAGTAATAGTCACCTGCACACACAGATATCCCCCTAAAATAGCTATAACTAAAAACAAACTAAAAACTACTTCCAAAACTATTCAGCTTTGATATTAATGAGTTTTTTGGGTTCATTGAGAACATGGTTGTTGTTCAATAATAAAATTAATCCTCAAAAATACAACTTGCCTAATAATTCTGCACTCCCTGTATCTTATGTTTGAGGGGGAATTTTATTTACAAAAACAAGGGACGGCAATGGGGGCGCGGTTTGCACCCTCATATGCTAATTTGTTTATGGGGTGGTTAGAGAGGACTCTAATCACTAATGACAGTAACCTATTCGGGAAGTCTATATACTTTTTATAAAAGGTTCATAGACGACCTGATATTTATATGGGATGGGGACAAAGAAGGAACAGATATGTTCATAACCTATTTAAACAACAATAAAATGGGTATGAAGTTTACTTCAGACTGGAACAAAGAAAGAATAAACTATCTAGATCTAGTTCTAATTGCGGATTAAAAACCAGGAGGGTAATAACAGATCTATATAGAAAACCTATAGCAGGTAATGCATTGCTACATGCTAAAAGTAATCATCCCAAGCATGTAGTAAAGGGCATTATTAAAGGTCAAATGATATGAGCTAAAAGAAACTGTTTGCAAAGAGAAGACTATGCTAGAACCAAGCAAGAACTAACAGAGAGAATGGTCTTAAGAGGATACAGTCGTAATCAAAAGTTTAAGCAAGAAAGTAGATCATCTAGAAAGGAAATAACTCTTGCAAAATAAACAGAAGGAAAACATAAAAGATTCTAGACCTATGTTCATCACACAATATTCAAACCAGTATACTAGTATCTGTGGAATAATAAATAAATACTTGCCTATGGTATATGGAGATGAAGCTCTTAAGCCTATAGTAGAACATGGCTGTAAATTTGTATATAAAAAAAGCAAATCTATTGCTAATATTCTATCCCCCAGTGAGCTAAAAATGAAAGATAAAAATGCAGGGAGTGCATGGTTGCAATCTAATGGCACCTATAAATGTGGTAACAAAAGGTGTAGAGCTTGCGGGTTCATAAAAGTAACAAAAAAATGTCACTCTTATACCACAGGGAAAGAGTATGATGTAAAATGCTGTATAAAATGCTCTACAGATCATGTGATATATCTAATAGAATGTAAAGAGCATAAAAAACAATATATTGGCATGACGACCAGGGATATAAGAACGCGAATATGTGAACATATAACCTATATAGAAAATAACATACCATGCTCAGCCCTTGCTACACATTTTATTGAAGAACACAAGATTTTTTAGCTGGAGTGCAATAGAATATGTCCGCAGACCACACAGCGGGGGGGGGGGGATAGATTAAAACAAGAAGCATATTGGATTTTCATGTTTAAAACATTAGTACCCCTGGGATTTAACTCTGAACATGATATCATAAATTGTTGGTTTTAATGTGAAATGTACCCATATACCCCAGTATCAGTATAATCTAATTGCCCTATACAAATAATTGGAATATGTTGTTGATTGCATACAATATTGCATTTAAATATTTATAGGTAACATAGCTTGGAGAGAAATTTGCGCTGTCAAAACAAGCAGATGTTACCATTGGTGGCAATATTGGATACATAACAATTACCCATTTAGAAACCTTGTTTATTTATCTGTACTAAACTATCTCTCTAGTTGCTAAGTTTATCACACTCAGTTCTATTGGTTTTTGATAGAATGATAGTAGTTTTAAAAGGAGTGTGCATGCCCGAAATCTACTTTACAATGTATAACTTTCCTGTCAGAAGGGAGGAGTTTTGAGTAAAAGCTAGTGGGAGTGCACTATCACCTGGGCATATAAGCCACAGGTGTAAGGCTGTCTGTTATGGTCTATGATTAAGGCATACTTGTCCTGCCGAAATGCGTAAAACCGATTGTATCTACACTTCCACGAATGTGTTGTTCTTATTGTTATTTCTTTGGAAGAATTAAAGGAGTTTTTACCTATGAAAGGAGTCTGGATCTACTTCATTGTTCTTTCTACAAAACACACATACCACACTCTCATAAAACACACACACCACCGACTCTCATACGAAACACACCGCCGCACACTCTCATTCAACATACACACATACTCATACAACAAACACACCACACACTCTCATATAACACACTCACCTACACCATACACACGTTGGGACCCAGTAAAAATTGTGTTGTGACCCAGTAATGGGTCCCGACCTGTATTTTGAAGAACCCTGCTCTAAAGGAATGGTAGTCCGCCTAGCCAAAGTGGAGTTAACACCGTGCATCTTTGGAACGGTGTCCCATACCTCCAATTTATCAGAGGGTAAAGGAAACATGTTTTTAAAATTTGGCAAAGGGAATGTCTGGTTAGTTCTATTCCTTGCTAATTAGCTCAAAAACTGCATCAGGAACCAGGAAGGTAGATAGCCTTTTTTGGAGCTGCCTTAAAGAATGTATCAATCTTTTTTACAGATACGGTTTGTCTGCAGGTGGAGGGTCCCCAATCTGCAAGGCAAGTAAATACTTCCTGCAGTAGAGCATGCATGTGCTCCAATTTGAACGTAAATGACACATATTTTGCTTCTTTGTCAGAAGGGGTTTCCTATGTTTCTGATTGTCCTCAGTTGAGGAGGGGGATTCTAATTATAACTGTACAGGGTACATATACGGTTTGCTCCTTAGTGATGTCCCAGATGAGCCCAGGTACCGCAAATGGATCTTTCTGTCTTTTTGCATACATTTATGTTTAACTGGTGCAGGCATGAAAGCCATCAGTTGTGAAATTGCAGAATGAATGTACTGGATCAGTAATTTTTCCCATGCAGTCAAAACCGAGTGTTTCAGCATTGGACGTTTTGAAATGGTGTGACATTCCTCCTACCTGCTACATAATCATGACCCAAAGTGTGGTGGTTCTTCATGAACACTCGCTGTGCTCACAAACAGGAAGATCAGGGGACATTTTACAAGAATGACAAAAATTCTACTCTCTCATTTTTTACGTTACGTGGTTTGCTGCTAAAAAGGCAGTGACTCATTTTGCGCACACTGTACGGTGCATGAGCAAGATTAACACGACACCCTGCTGATTTGCAGCCACAAACCCGTTGGACACGATCACGTACCAAGAAGGAGGACTGATGGACATTTTAAAACGTCCAATGCTGGAAAACGTACTCTATTTTGACTGCATGGAAAAAAATGGCTGAGCCAAGTGATAATGTACTACTGGCTAAACAGGGGGCAAGGATTCTAATAAAGTAAGTCTATTTTTGATGTAGACTGTCCCTTTAAATAAATATATTATTTTATGCAAATCTATTGTTAAGGGTGCTTATCACTTTAAGGAGAAATTGTATATGCAGTCAGCAGCACTAGTCGCACATCACAGGAAATACATACAAATCAATTTATTGGGTTAATTTTTGCAAGTTGTGTTCCGTGCTACATGAGGGGCCTCATATCTTTGTTTTGCCTAAGCCCTCACTAATTGTAAAGCCACCTCTGCTACACAGCACTGAGATTTTTCTCCATTACCATTCCTAGTTCTAAAAATGTCTTGGATTGGAATAATAAAGATTTAACAGAATTATAGGTCTGAGATCTAAATGGCATAAAACTGTGTGTTTTCTGTCTTGTATTTGGAATAAAGGTTCACCTTGACAGTTTCCATTAAATTATGTGTAGATAGGAAATTAGTATTTCATTCTGTGATGCCTAACATTCAGAACGCAGCCTAGCACTGGATTCATCCTCAGTCTGGCCCAGTACAGTATTGGGATAGTTGAAGACTGTCAAACTATGTTGAGACTTGGATGCTACACAAGCTGAAATATGATGACTATTTTGTTTTCTACCAATTCCACCATAAAGACATGAGTTCAAATTTCTGTTTCCAATAAGTCACAGATCTGGCTGAGAATAAGACAAATTGTTTCCTGACTGAATATTCAGACATCCTTGGCAAGGAAAAGCATAACAAAGTCTTAGCATGCTTGGGATAAGCTTGATTCAGAACATTGTCTACAAAATGATATATTTGGATACCTTTTTTCTAAGTTGTAAATTAAGTGCCACTAGAACTTGATTATCAAGTGTTATCAAATAAAGAATTTCTATGATAATATGAAGGGACTAGAAGAGATAGACTGGAATATCTTGTGGGTCTGTACAACTCTCTTTTAAACTGTAAAATGAGGGGGTGGGCTGAGTGCACAATCTTATTAATGTATTAGTTACAATATAAAATTATAGACGGGAGTATGTGAACAGTCTCGGGCAACAACAATTACTGTCTTGCAGGACCTCTGTTTTTCAACATTCATAGACAAAATATGCTACTTACCATACTCTATGTTGAGAAAGAGGAGGGGATTTACTTGAGAAAGTGGAAGAACCGGAAGATCTCATGGAGATTCAAACTACCCCATATATGAATAGAACTGGATACCCAAAATATAGGGAATGTGATATTGGAGGAATATGAGAGAAACACATTTTGTTCATATCTAAAAAGTATATAAATTCAACCCCTCTGAATGCCAGAATGGTTAACACCACATTTTAGGTCCCTTTCTAATACCATGTTACGTATGGCATAATGATGTAAATAGCCTTAATATCTTTCAAAGAAAACTTTAATATTGAAAATGCATTAAATACATAATATATCCCACATCATCCAGAAAGCAGGTTAACAAAAGGCAAATTTCAGAAAATCTCAAGAAATAAATTAATCAAAAGTGAGTCATAAAAAGTTGAATGCATTTCTCTATTAAGTTACAGTAATACTTTGCTCTCACACACATAATACACAGTTTTTAACTTAAAACATAAAATAGCTCTTAAAGCCCCAGTCTAGTGCAATACAGATATACAAAAGCATTTCAATTTAAAGGGACATTAACCCCATAAGAACTGAGTTTTTTTTTTAAATAGTTTCCATGCTTAAATCAAGAAGCAAATTTGACATTTTTGCTAATTATTGGATTGACTTAAATTGTCCGCTCTCCTGTTAAGTGTACCCAAAAATATTATACACTAGATATGTGCACTCTGAGGTTTTGGATACCTCCAAATGTGGCAGAAGGCAGCCGCATGTGCCATTTGGAGCCACATTTATTTTTGTGAAACTACAATCACTATGATCTGTGCAATTCTAGATCCTAGTGTGTTGCAGTTTCACAAGAATAAATTTGGCTCTTCCGCATTAGGTTGGAGATATCTGAAACCTCTGAATGCACATATCTATTATACACCATTTTTTAACAGACAGGTTTTTCTAGTGATACCCCATATCGGTATATTAAATAACAATAAATGGGAATTTAGTACTCAAAAATGGGGGGGGGAAACATGACATTTTTGTTTTTTAGTTTTCTTTATAACCATTTCTACAAAATTAGTGTAGCTCAAGAAAAATACCATCAAATAGATGGTCATTATGTTGTCCTGATTTTAGGATTACCCCATATGCCTATGTTTCCAAGTAATTTATAGGAAATCTAGGCCAAATACTACAAAGATGGATTTATTGGTTTAGTGCTAAAATTTGCTATGTTTGTATTGTAAGCTAAATAGTGGTCACCCAATTCAAAACTGCTACACAAAAGTAAAATTTGTAGAATTTAGACACCCCAGGGTATTTATGTTTAATCCTTTTCTCGCTAAGGGCAGGAAAAAAAATTCAGGGGTCAAAAAGAAAAAAACACTTTATTAAAATAAAACTATTTTTTTTAAACGTTTTAAAATAAATTGTATTAAAAAAGATGTAAAAAACACACCTTTTACACTTTTATCACTATACCTGTTCACTAGGACAAAAGGGGAGGGGCCAAGACAAGCCATTCTTAAACAATAACTTTTCATTTTTGACATGTGATCATTGTGACTGGCTGTCATAGTGATCACATGACCATGGGCCACTTTTTTGTGCATCACTGGACTGCCTCACTCCTGAGACATCCAGGGATTGATGTATACACAGTAACTGTCATTTTTTTGACAGTTACTGGTACTGCTGCTGTCTAGCCTCACATGCAGGCTTCTAGTAGCAGCCTGAAATGCAAGCTGATTGCAGCGTGCATCTCCCCATTGACAGGCATGGGATCACAGGGGAACCATGTCCCTGTGATCGCTAGCCTGAGGTGTCCTCCATCACACTATGTCTGCACTACCTTACTCTTGAGGCATGCAGAAATAGCGCAGACATGTTTACATAGGAGAGACAGGTGCGCTAACAGGCAAGGACACAGCCGCCGTAAGAAGTTGAGTAACTTTTTATTTATATATCACAAAATATCCCCACGCAAAAGAATTATTTTCAAAACGGTTACTTTGTTAGAAGAACATGTACAGTTTGCAGGTCTGTTGCTGTGGCCAATTAGAGGCAGATATAAATGAGCTCATGCACGTAACAACCAATGCAGTTGCAGCATGTAGGTGTTGGGGTTCTACATTCCATGGAATGCACTCCAGCCTCTCTGGGAGAGTGGAAACACTATAAAGTTTTAGAATTAAAAAAATAAATAAAAAATTACAGGCAAACGAAATAAGTGCATTACAAAGTTTTTTTTTTTATATTTAAACATAATTAAACCTTTTATAGTCAATACATTTTTGAGGTCAATGTCCCTTTAATGAAATAACACTTAAACGTTTTTGGTGTAATCCCTGAGCAACTTAAAGCACCACTTCCCATATGCACAAACTTAATATACACATAGTTTCAATACATTTATTACAATTTGTAATCAAATGAGAATTGGCAGCAGTATCACCAGTTGAATTAACAAATTCCCTGTATAACAAAATTAAGATTAGAAAAAAAGCAATTACAATAAATACCAACTTTATGGTAGTACAATCAAAATGGACATATATATTTATTGTGATGAATATCAAATGTGTATAGTGGGTTGGATGCAATAAGAACATTTATCTACAGATGGGTGAGCAACCTTGGCCGTCCAGTGGTTTTGGAACTACATTTCCCAAGATGCTCAGACAGCCTAAAGTGTTGATCACCCCTGATTTTTTTCTAGTCTTTCATAAAAATAAATAAAACAACTTGGAACACTTAATTTTACATTAATTCTTAATACATGAACAGCTGTACTTTTAATATCTAAATTGAATCGCCACCTTTCAGGTCTCTTACACAATAGAAGACCTTTTTTTTATTTTTTACATTACACTTTAAAGTGAATATCAACTTTCAAGAATAAGTGCCCAGTTTTTAAAAATACTATTAAAAACAGGGGCACTTTCATTCATGAAAGTTTACATTTCACCCGTTTTGTTAAAATACTTAAAAGCCGGAGAAGCGATTCCCCCTCCTGCCGCTCGTCACTTTATACGTCAGCAATGACGAATACGGCATCCTCCAATCACGGCTTCCCCCCAGGGGAATAATTGCCTGAGGCAACGCTGTGATTGGAAGAAGCTGACTTCGTCATTCTGACCTATGAAGTGACGAGCGGCAGGAGGGAGAATCGCTTATCTGTCTTCAAGAAGAAAAGGTAAGTATTTTAACAAAACAGGTGAAATGTAAACTTTCATGAATGAAAGTGCCCCTGTTTTTAATAGTATTTTAAAAAAACGGGCACTCATTCTTGAAAGTTGACATTCACTTTAATTGCAATTGTTCCGTTTATTTATGATTTCTACCCTCCACATTTTTTAACCTCAATTCTAGAGAGTATTACAGGGACATAAAGCCCAAAATTCTCTCATGAGTAAGGGCTAGATTACGAGTGGCACACGAAGTGTTGCGCATGAGCAAAAATAGGTATATCGCTGCTGTTTGCACTTGTTGGAAGTAGTGTGCGTATTACGAGTTCAAAGTAAACGTGTTCACTTGATCGCAATAAAATTTAACGTGCGACTTCAGAGCTCTGGTTAACTTACGTGAGACAAAAAGTTGCACAAAACACACTAAAACTACTTTTAACAGTATAGTTACACTAATAATAACTGTCTGATAAAAATTATTTAAAAAAAATTGCATTCAAAAGTTACAAAGGCTCAAAGATATGAGGTCTCATAAAAAAAGATATGCAAAGGGCTTTAACATAGATACGTAGATATACATGTCTAAATATGTATGTATATATATATTTTAATAAAATACCATTATATATACTGTATATATTTATGAATAGATAGAACATATTTTGATATGTGAAGAACATTGGAATGTGAAATAACCATATTTCACTTTGGGTTAGCGCACGAAAATGTGAGTGGGTTTGCACAAGAGTAAGGATGCTATTTTATTTATTTTTTTTACACTTTTCGCGCCATTGAAGTCTATGGGTGAATGTGTTAATGTGTCGTGATATTCGAAGTGTGGCTTTTTTTGTGCGTGCCGGGATAATGCTCCTGCAAAAACGTTTTATTTTTAACTTGTAATATGCGCTGTGACGCGCACAAAAAAACGCTGTCTAGCGGAGTTAGAGCAGGAGTGATAAATTGCGCTCCACTCGTAATCTTGCCCTTACAAAGATCATACATTTTTAAACAATTTACTTCTTTTGTCAATTTTGCTTCATTCGCTTTGTATCATTTATTAAAGGAGCAGCATTGCACTACTGGGAGACAGCTAAACACATTGGTAAACCAAAGGCAAGAGGCATTTATGTGCAGCCACCAATCAGCAGCTAGCAACCAGCTCCTGATTCTACCAGGTAGGCTTTTGAACAAACGATACAAGAGAACTAAGGAAATTAGATAGGTACATTGGAAAGTTACATACATTGGTATGCTCTATCTGAATCATTTTTGGGTTTCATGTCCCTTTAAAAATGCAACAGAACTGATGGGCAGGGTGTAGGCAAAACGTGTTTTACCAAAAAAATGGTCTATGTGATAGGTTTCTCTAACTCAGTTATGACAGTAAAATGTTATGTTTGATCTTTGAACAATGGTTTATGAACGAGTGACTTTATATAAAAAAAAATGTAAACATCAATCTGAGTTGTTTTTTGTTGTTGAACAGAGCAAAGTGTAATAAAGCAATTAGTATAAAAAAAATATCGCTCTGTGTTTTCATTTGGAGTGGGAGTTCCATATCATAACTAGTATGAACACACAAGCAATCTAGGTTTTCTTTTTTCATACATTTAACATGCTTTTTCTATACAAATTTTTAGATCAAATGTCCTAAGCAATAAAAGTTTACTAAATAGATTCTCTAGAGTCTAGACAATGAAATAATACACATTAAAATGCAAAAAAAAAAACCTTGAAAAACAAAAAAACGAAAAAACCCACTCATTTTACATTGAGAGCAAATGTTGGAGTCATAAAAAGTAAAATAATTTTTAACTTACTTTTAAAATTAAGAAAATTAAAATGTTTTCTATATTTTGTTGGAATATAGCCCTTTTGTTCACTATTGTACTCAAGTCCATTTTCTCCCCATACTTTTTTCAGATTATTCTACACTGCTTGAAATCACTGCTTACATTCAATGTTCATCTGGTACGTCTGATTTAATGGCAGAAAAACAAAATATTTGTTCAAAAATTAAACTAATCTATACAAGAGTTGATAGTGAAATATGATCAGAGCATAATTTAAAAGAGTATTAGCAAAATAATGTTTTTAGAACCATGTTTTGCAAAAAAAAATCATTCTTAAAGTGAAAGTAAATTTAGGCTATACGTTATTAATATTTTAAATATATATTAAAAATAAAGGTTACTTTAATTCATCATTTTATTTGCAACCTTTTCTAAATGCTTTTTTTTAAAAATAAGTTTGCCCAAGTCTCTCGGCGATCCTCCACATGCATGTAAAAAATGTTTTCCTTTGTGGTGACGAATCCAGCAGTATCAAACTGATTGGGTACCCCATTTGCATCTAAATCAGTTCGATGTACGCCCCTGGCTTGTAATGCGCATGCGGCTAACTCTGAACTCTGTCTCTCGAAGCGCGTTCATGCAAGCCGCATGCGCATTACCAAAGGGAATCCCCTTCTATTCTTACATTATAAGTTTTGCTCGTAGTCTTTGGGGAATCCCTCAATGCCGACACACCGCTAGTACAATCTCCGATAAAATACTAAACAATAAATTTAGTGATTCATTGTTAGTATGTATCTTAGCGGAGATCGTAACATTGCGCATAAATTAATTACTTGAGTACGAGCACGCTTTCTTACGTATGCAGCGGGTGGGACTGCTGATCAAAGTAAGAACGATGAAGCCGGAAGAAAGGGAGGGGGCGGAGGAAGATACCGCAGAGTAAGATTGCATTTATATACATATTTCCAAAAATGTAAAAAATAAAAAAAGTTAGCGACTGAACTTGTTTATAGTCTACTAAACTAAAGCCGTATTCCAATATGGTAGACTTTACTTTCACTTTAAGGCCAAGACATCCTATCAAAAACATTCACGTAATTATTTTCAGATTGAAGAAATGTGCAAAAAAATGCAAGTGCAATTTAAAGTTCTAGTTATAATTTACAACCATTGATTCAGTTTCTTCCTCTGCTCGTTCATAACGGACTGAAGAGAAGAAGTAAGCTCTTTTCTTTTTGTATAGGTAAAAAAGCAGTCCAACGATGAGTAGGACAATAATGAACACAGCAAATCCAATTGTTATACCCACTCGATTGGGTTCTGTAATAAAAGAATAGAATGATTTGTCACATAAAGTAATCATAAATTTAACACCAATAATCTTGAAAGAACCCCTACAATAATGGTAGAAAAGAAAACAGATTTGGCCAATGCATTTAGAATATGGCAGTTTGAGAATCAGATTTATACTTACTCAGAGGAGCTTTGCAAACAACTCTGCCACGGCCTTGCATGCAGTCAACTCTGTCCCACATTCTTTTTGAGACAGTCAATACAGTACATAGACTGCTGTCTTTCTGCACACCATTCCACTTGGTATATTTCACAGCAGAACCATCAAGCCATTTCATTTCTTTACCTGAATGGAAATAAAGTTTCGTGTAATAAATATATTGAAAAGATAATAAAAAATTAAGGCCTTTAAGCATAATCTCAGACTCTACATTTAATACAAAAGTAGTGCAACAACTGAGAAGTTGATTATTGTATATTAAACATTTGACTCAGGATTTAAATAGATAGTCTACTTGAAAATAGATAATCCCTTTTTTACCCATTCACCAGTTTTGCATAACCAGCACGGTTATATTAATACACTTTTTACCTCTATGATTACCTTGTATCTAAGCCTCTAGAGACTGCCCCCTTATCTCAGTATACAGTATTACTTGCATTTTAGCCAATCAGCGCTGACTCATAAATAACTCCACATGAGTGAGCACAATGTTATCTATATGGTACACGAGATAAGAGGCAGCCTTCAAAGGCTTAGAAATTAGCATATATGCCTACTTAGGTTTAGCTTTCAATAAAAAATACCAAGAGAAAAAAAATAAAAAAAATTGAAAGTTTAATTTTGACTAGACTGTCCCTTTAAAGTATTAATTTAATTGATTGAAGTCCTAAGACACAGCAGTCAAAGTTAGCCTCCTCTGAAAAGGAGCAGCAGTATATTATACATAACATTATAATTCTGTTTTTAATAGGTTTTATAAGATATGGCAAAATGGAAATGATCACCCTTACCTCCCACTAAAACTACTTAACCAATAGTTATGAAATTTGGCATGTAGAAAGATTTTGTAGTCTGTAGTTTTTTTTTATTTTATTTATATTTTGAGCATGCTCCTTAGAAGACAACAGATGATCAAAATAAATCAAGACATGCTCAGTAGCCACTTGGCAGCAGAGGTTTGTGGGAATTGTGGTCTCCGATATAGACGTGTGTAGTGCTGTAACTGCAGAGGTATCCTGTAGCATCTACATATTTGCTGACAGAGAGACAGCCAGATAGATATATAAAGATAGACAGATGTAGATAGAAAAAAAAATATGTTGGCCTTATTGAAACTTAAAATGTATAACTAAACTTTAGGTTTTGTGTTGCCTATTTAGACAATATCGGCTAGATCACGAGTTTGGCGTTAGCCTTAAAAAGCAGCGTTGAGAGGTCCCAACGCTGCTTTTTAACGCCCGCTGGTATTACGAGTCAGGCAGGTACAGGTGTACAGCTCACTTTTCTTCCGCGACTCGAGGCTACCGCAAATCCCCTTACGTCAATTGCGTATCCTATCTTTTTAATGGGATTTGCCTAACGCTGGTATTACGAGTCTTGGAAGAAGTGAGCGGTACAGCCTCTACCTCCAAGACTCCTACCGCATTTAAAAGTCAGTAGTTAAGAGTTTTATGGGCTAACGCCGGAACATAAAGCTCTTAACTAAAGTGCTAAAAAGTAAACTAACATCCATAAACGGTGGACCCAAATCTGAGGGCACCACAGCCTGTAAAAAAAAACAGCTTCTGCAGAAGCAAAAACATCAAATTTGTAAAACTTTGTAAAAGTTTGTAAGGAGGACCAGGTAGCCGTCTTACAAATCTGCTCCATAGAGGCCTCATTCTTGAAGGCCCAAGACAAAGCCACAGCTCTAGTTGAATGAGCCGTGATCCTCTGAGGAGGCTTATGTCCCACTGTCATAGGCCAAGCGAATCAAGCTCCTCAATCAAAAGGACAAAGAAGTAGAAGAGGCCCTCAGCCCCTTGCGCTTCCCGGAATACACCACAAAAAGAGATGTAGACTGTCTGAAATCCTTCGTAGCCTGAAGATAGAACTTTAAGGCCCGAACCACATCCAGATTATGAAGTAACCTTTCCTTAGAAGAAGAAGGGTTAGGACACAAAGAAGGAACAATTATTTCCTGATTGATGTTACGGTTAGACACCACATTGGGAAAAAAACCCAAACAGGTGCGAAGAACAGCCTTTTCCGCATGAAAGACCAGATAAGGAGGCTCGAATTGCAAGGCTGCCAGCTCAGCGTGCCGATGCAATGGCCAACAGAAAGAAAACCTTCCAGGACAGATTTTTAATGTCAATAGAATGCATAGGCTAAAACGGAACCCTTTGCAATACCTTAAGGACCAAGACTGCCTAAAAACAGGCCTGATTCTAGACAGAGCCTGAACAAAAGATTGAATGTCTGGAAGCTTAGCGAGTCTCCTGTGCAACAAGACTGATAAAGCCGAAATCTGTCCCTTTAAGGAACTGGCGGCAAGACCCTTCTCCAAACCCTCTTGTATAAAAGACAGAATCCTTGATACCCTCACCTTGTGCCAAGGATATCCGTGTTTCTCACACCAGGACAAGTAAGTCCTCCACATCTTATGGTAGATGGGATGAGTGACTGGCTTCCTTGCCTGAACTAGAGTCAATCACACTTTCAGAAAAAAACTCTCTTGGCTAAGACTAAGCGTTCAATCTCCACGCAGTCGGCCTCAGAGAAACGAGATTTTGATGTTGAAAGGGACTCTGTTCCAGCTCTGCCTGGGGATCCCTCGACCCGTATCAGGGTAGCTTGCAATTGAGTCTGGACGCTATGAGATCTATCTCCGGCGTTCCTATCTGAGACAAATCTCTGCAAACACTTCAGAGTGAAGAGACTAATCCCCCGGATGGAAGGATTGCCTACTGAGAAAGTCCGCTTCCCAGTTGTCCACACATGGAATGTGGATCGATGAGAACGAGCAGCTGTGGGACTCCGCCCACTCCAAAATCCGAGACACCTCCCTCATTGCTAGGGAGCTCCTCGTTTCCCCCCTGGTGGTTGATGTAAGCCACAGAGGTAATGTTGTCAGTCTGGAATCTGATGAAGCTGAACAACCCCAGAGAATTGTAGATTGCTCGAAGTTCCAGAATATTTATCAGAAGGAGAGACTCCTCCCGAGACCATTTTCCTTGTGCCAATCTGGCACCCCAAACAGCTCCCCATCCTGCTAGACTCGTGACTGTGGTTACAATCTCCCAGGAATGTCTCAGGAAGGATGTCCCCAGGGACAGATGCTCCGGACAGATCCACCAAGATATCTACTGTGATAGATCTGAATGATCGCCGTTCCACTGTCTCAACATGCACAATTGAAGAGGTCTGAGATGGAACCAGGCGAAAGGGATGACATCTATGCTGGAAACCATGAGCCCGATCATCTCCATAGACTGAGCCACCGAAGGGCTTTAGTAAGACTGAAAAGCAAGACAGGTGGACGCAATCTTCCTGCGTCAATCTGTGAGAAATATTTTCATGGACACAGAGTCTATTATCGTGTCCAGGAACTCCACCCTGTTGCTGGGAACCAGGGAACTCTTTTCTGAGTTGATCTTCCAACCGTTATATTGAAGTAATAAAAGAAGAGCCCTCGAATGATCCTCTGCGAGGCTGAACAATGGCGCCTGGACTAGGATGTCGTCCAAATAGGGTGCCACAGCAATGCCCCTGGATCTGGCCACTGCAAGAAGCGCCCCCAGAACCTTTGTGAAGACTCTTGGGGCCATTGCCAGGCCGAAGGGAAGGGCCACAAACTTGAAGTGTTGGTCCAGAAATGCAAATCTTAGGAACTTGCAGTGTTCCCTGTGAATTGGAACATGAAAGTAAGCATCCTTCAAGTTTATTGTCGTCATGAACTGTCCCTCTGTCTTGAAGAGGAATCTGCCCCTATGCGGATGGGACCTGAACCCTATCCTGTAACCCTGGGTGACAACCTCCAGAACCCAAGGGTCCTGAACGTCCTGAAACCAGGCTTTGGAGAAGAGAGAAAATCTGCCCCCTACTTGGTCCGGAGACCGGTCGGGGGCCACCCCCTTCATGCCGATTTAGTCTCGGCGGGCTTCTTGTTCTGCTTGGACTTGTTCCAAGACTGAGCAGGTTTCCAAGTTCCCTTGGACCTTCGCGACGGGCTGCTGGCGCTGGGCCTTGTCCCTGCGAAAGGGACGAAAAGTAGATAATTCAGGCTTCGCTTTCTTATCCTGCGGTAGGAAAGCTCCATTGCCTCCTGTAACCGTGGATATGATAGAATCTAATCCTGGACCGAACATAATCTTACCTTGAAAAGGCAGGGACAACAGCCTTGACTTAGAGATCATGTCCACAGACCAAGACTTTAGCCACAGAGCCCTGCGAGCTAAAATGGAGAATCCTGACACCTTTGCGTTCAGGCGAATAATTTGCATATTGGCATCACAAATGAAAGAATGGGCGACCTTCAACGCATTAATCTTATCCTGTATCTCGTTGATGGAAGTCTCCCTCTCGACCATATCACACAGGGATTCACACCAATATGTTGCCGCTCTGGCAACAGTTGCTTCAGGTTGAAAAACAAACCCCGTGTGTTGAAAAATTTTATTTAACATGTTTTCCAACTTTTTATCCATGGGCTCTTTAAACGGCAAACTATCCTCGAGAGGAATAGTCGTCCGATTCGCGAGTGTAGAGATGGCACCATCCACCTTAGTGACAGTCCCCCACAGCTCGAGCTGAGAGTCTGGAATGGGGAACAGTTTCTTAAAGAAAGAAGAAGGGGAAAAGGAAGAACCTAATTGCTCCCATTTATTCTTAATAATATTAGCCATCTTTACCGGAATCGGGAAGGTCTGAGGCACAATCCTGTCCTTGTATACCTTATCAAGCTTAGGAATCAAAGGTTGCTCCGGAAGCTTCGGATCCGGAACCTCCAGAGTAGCAAGCACTTGCTTCATTAAAAAGCGCAAATTCTCCATACTAAACCTAAAGTTAGGCTCCTTTTGGTGAACAACCTGGGTTGTTCTTGCTGATTGATGGATAAATTCATCCACCAATAAAAAAGTGCTGTCCAGAGTACTGAAACAAAAGAAAACGCTTAGATGCCTTCTTTTTCAAATAAAGATAGCAAGAGAACGAAGAAAAATTGATAATAGTAGTAAATTACAAAGTTGCTTAAAATGGCATGCTCTATCTGAATCACAAAAGAAAACATTTGGGTTCAGTGTCCCTTTAAAACTCCAGTCCCATCAAGGAAACTTATAAAACGGATTATCAAAACCCGACTACTAAGACGACGGTTAGGCAACTAGAAATAGCTAATAGAAATGGAATGCTACTACCTACCAATTCTTTAAATAAACCTCTAAAATATATACTGCCAGAAGAGTCCAGACGACTGATAAACAAATGGGGGCATAAAGATTTATACCGCATAGCTGACTTTCTTGATAGTAGGAAGATCATGACTTTTAATCAACTGCAACAGAAAATCGACCCCATATGTTTACCATGGTTTTTATACTTACAGATAGCATCGGTTATTCACACATACACTAGTGCTAGGCCAGAAATTGGGATCAAAACCACCTTCGAAAAGTTGTGTAGTGCAACACACAGACAAAAACAGGCAGTATCACAACTATATCTCTCCATACAGAAGACACGTACAATATCTAAATCCACTGCTATCCTCCAATGGGAAGTTGACATAGGGAAAACATTAGATTTAGCGAAATGGAACCAGATTTTTTTTTATTCCAATAGGGGTTTGCTTGGCGCTGATCTAAGGGAGAATAACATTAAAACTACATTTTGCTGGTATTTGACGCCTTTAAAAACAGCACATATGGTTAGGGGAGGCACCAGGCAATGCTATAGGGGCTGTTTACAATTAGGTACATATTTTCATATGTGGTGGGAGTGGCCTAAAGTACAGAGGGTATGGCTTGATCTTTCTAAATTGTTAACTGTCATTCTAGATGACCAAGTAACATTAACTCTGATGCAGGCTTTGCTGAGATCCGAGATTTAACTCATCCATAAACACATTTATCAGAATTTTGTGTACAGTGACCCGTATTTCTATAGCTAAGAACTGGAAAAAGTTAATTTATGCTTACCTGATAAATTAATTTATTTTACGATATGACGAGTCCACGGATTTCATCCTTGTGGAATATTAACCTCCTGCTAACAGGAAGTGGCAAAGTGCACCAGAGCAGAGCTGTATATATAGCCCCTCCCTTCCCCTCCAACCTCAGTCATTCGGCCGAAGGTATAGGAAGAGAAAAGGAAAGGCTAAAAGGTTCAGAGGTGACTGAAGTTTACAAAAAAGAAAAAAAGAAAAAGAAAAACTGTCTTAAAAAGAACAGGGTGGGCCGTGGACTCGTCATATCGTAAAAGAAATTAATTTATCAGGTAAGTATAAATTTACTTTTCTTTTACAAAGATATGACGAGTCCTCGGATTTCATCCTTACTTGTGGGAAACCAATACCAAAGCAAAAGGACACGGATGAAAGGGAGGGACAAGACAGGAACCTAAACAGAAGGCACCACTGCTTGAAGAACCTTTCTCCCAAAAATAGCCTCAGAAGAAGCAAAAGCATAAAATTTGGAAAATTTGGAAAAAGTGTGAAGGGACGACCAAGTTGCAGCCTTACAAATCTGTTCAACAGATGCATCATTTTTAAAAGCCCATGTGGAAGCCACAGCCCTAGTAGAATGAGCCGTAATTCTTTCAGGAGGCTGCTGTCCAGCAGTCTCATATGCCAAGCGGATGATACTTCTCAGCCAAAAAGAAAGAGAGGTAGCCGTAGCTTTCTGACCCCTACGCTTTCCAGAATAAACAATGAATAATGAAGATGATTGAAGGAAATCCTTAGTTGCCTGTAAGTAAAACTTTTAGGCACGGACCACATCCAAATTATGCAACATACGCTCCTTCTTAGAAGAAGGGTTAGGACACAAGGAAGGAACAAAAATTTCCTGATTAATATTCTTATTTAAAACAACCTTAGCAAGGAATCCAGGTTTGGTACGTAACACCACCTTATCAGAATGAAAAATGAGATAAGGAGAATCACACTGTAGTGCTGAAAGCTCATAAACTCTTTGAGCAGAAGAAATAGCAACTAAAAACAGAACTTTGCAAGATAACAATTTGATATCTATGGAATGCATGGGTTCAAACGGAACCCCTTGAAGAACTAAATTCAAACTCCAGGGAGGAGTAATGGGTCTAAATACAGGCTTAATTCTAGATAGAGCCTGACAAAAAGACTGAACATCTGGCACATTTGCCAAACGTTTGTGAAACAGAATTGACAAAGCTGAAATTTGTCTCTTTAAGGAACTTGCTGATAACCCTTTCTCCAATCCTTCTTGGAGAAAAGACAGAATCCTAGGAATCCTAACTTTACTCCATGAGTAACCCTTGGATTCACACCAATAAATATATTTACGCCATATCTTATGATAGATTTTTCTAGTGACAGGCTTTCTAGCCTGTATCAAAGTATTGATGACCGAATCAGAGAATCCTCGCTTCGATAAAATCAAGTGTTCAATCTCCATGCAGTCAGCTACAGAGAAATTAGATTTGGATGTTGAAAAGGACCTTGAATGAGAAGGTCCTGTCTCAATGGAAGTTTCCACGGTGGCAGAGAGGACATGTCCACTAGATCCGCAAACCAAGTCCTGCATGGCCACGCAGGCGCTATCAGGATCACTGAAGCTCTCTCCTGTTTGATTCGAGCAATCACGCTTGGGAGGAGAGGAAACGGTGGAAACACATAAGCTAGGCTGAACAACCAAGGCACTGCCAAGGCATCTATCAGTTCGGCCTGAGGATCCCTTGACCGAGATCCGTATCTTGGAAGCTTGGCATTCTGTCGAGATGCCATCAGATCCAATTTCCGGTCTGCCCCATCTGAGAATCAATGAGGCAAATACCTCCGGGCGAAGTTCCCACTCCCCCGAATGAAAAGTCTGTCGACTTAGAAAATCCGCTTCCCAGTTCTCTACTCCTGGGATGTAGATTGCTGACAGATGACAAGAGTGGGCCTCTGCCCAACGGATTATCTTGGATACTTCTATCATCGCTAAGGAACTCCTTGTTCCCCCTGATGATTGATATATGCCACAGTCGTGATGTTGTCCGACTGCAATCTGATGAATTTGTCCCGAAGCCAACTGAGGCCATGCCTGAAGCGCATTGAATATTGCTCTCAGTTCCAGAATATTGATTGGAAGCAGAGACTCAACCTGAGTCCAAACACCCTGAGCCTTTAGGGAGTTCCAAACTGCACCCCAGCCCAGAAGGCTGGCATCCGTTGTCACTATCACCCACGAGGGTCTGCGGAAACAAGTCCCTTGGGACAGATGATCCGGCGACAACCACCAAAGAAGAGAGTTTCTGGTCTCTTGATCCAGATTTATCTGAGGAGATAAATCTGCATAATCCCCATTCCACTGTCCGAGCATGCACAGTTGCAGTGGTCTGAGATGAAAGCGAGCAAATGGAACGATGTACATTGCCGCTACCATTAATCCAATTACATCCATACACTTAGCCACTGATGGCCGAAGAATGGACTGAAGTGCTCGGCAAGTATTTAGAATCTTTGATTTTCTGACCTCTGTCAGAAATATTTTCATGGCTACCAAGTCAATCAGAGTTCCCAAGAAAGGAACCCTTGTCTGTGGAACAAGTGAACTCTTCTCTATGTTCACCTTCCAACCGTGAGTTCTCAGGAAAGACAACACTATGTCCGTGTGAGATTTTGTCAGTTGATAAGTTGACGCCTGAATTAGAATATCGTCCAGATAAGACGCCACTGCTATGCTTCGTGGTATGAGAACCGCCAAAAGAGACCCTAGAACCTTTGTGAAGATTCTGGGTGCTGTGGCCAACCCGAAAGGAAGAGCCACAAACTGATAATGTTTGTCCAGGAAGGCAAACCTTAGAAACTGATGATAATCCATGTGGATAGGAATATGAAGGTAAGCATCCTTCAAGTCCACGGTAGTCATATATTGACCCTCCTGGATCATTGGTAAAATTGTTCGTATAGTCTCCCTCTTGAACGATGGGACTCTGAGAAATTTGTTTAGACACTTGATGTCTAAGATGGGTCTGAAATTGCCCTCTTTTTTGGGAACCACAAATAGATTTGAGTAAAACCCCTGTCCTTGTTCTGATTTTGGAACTGGAAAAATTACTCCCATGGTAACAAGGTCTTTTACACAGCGTAAGAACGCCTCTCTTTTTATCTGGTCTGCAGATATTCTTGAAAGATGAAACCTCCCTCTTGGGAGAAAATCCTTGAAATCCAACTGATAACCGTGGGTCACTATTTCTAGTGCCCAGGGGTCCTGAACATCTTTTGCCCAAGCCTGGGCAAAGAGAGAAAGTCTGCCCCCTACTAGATCCGGTCCCGGATCAGGAGCCACCCCTTCATGTTGTCTTAGTAGCAGCAGCGGGCTTCTTAGATTGTTTACCTTTATTACAATTTTGGTTGGGTCTCCAGAATGACTTAGATTAGGTAAAATTCCCTTCCTGCTTTGTCGAGGAAGAGGAAGTAGAAGGTCCTCCCTTAAAATTCCGAAAGGAACGAAAATTATTCTGTTTACCCCTGATTTTAACAGACTTATCTTGAGGTAGGGCATGGCCTTTACCTCCTGTAATGTCAGAAATGATTTCCTTCAATACTGGCTCGAAAAGGGTCTTACCTTTAAAGGGAATAGCTGAAAGCTTATGTTTTGATGACACATCAGCAGACCAAGATTTGAGCCACAGCGCTCTACGCTCTAAAATAGCAAATCCTGCATTTTTCGCTGCTAATTTAGCAATTTGAAATGTGGCATCAGTAATAAAAGAATTAGCTAACTTGAGAGCCTTAATTCTATCCAAAACGGAGTCTCAACCTTCAGGGACTCTTCCAGAGCTTCAAACCAAAAAGCTGCTGCAGTAGTTACTGGAACAATGCAAGCAGTAGGTTGTAAAAGAAAACCCTGATTAATAAATTTCTTTAGGAGACCCTCTAATTTTTTATCCATAGGGTCTTTGAAAGCACAACTGTCCTCAATGGGTATAGTTGTACGCTTAGCCAGGGTAGATATAGCTCCCTCCACCTTAGGGACCGTTTGCCACAAGTCCCGAATGGTGTCTGATATGGGAAACATTTTCTTAAAAGTAGGAGGGGGAGAAAATGGTATACCTGGTCTATCCCATTTATGCTTAATAATTTCTGAAATTCTTTTAGGAACCTGAAAAACATAAGTATAAGTAGGCACTTCTAAATATTATACAATTTCTCTGGTGGTATCATAATAGGATCACAATCATCCAGAGTCGCTAAGACCAGAAATAGCTATTAAAGTATCAGAGGATTCAGTATTTACATTAATACCTGACCTACTGCGTTTACCCTGCAACACTGGTAATTTAGATAATACCTCTGTAAGGGTAGTTGACATAACAGCAGCCATCTCCTGCAGAGTAAAGGAATTAGACGCACTAGAGGTACTTGGCGTCGCTTGTGTGGGCGTTAAAGGTTGTGACACTTGGGGAGAATTGGATGGCATAACCTGATTCTCTTCAGATTGAGAATCATCCTTAGGCACACTATCTTGACCTAAAATATGGTCTTTACAATGTAAGGCCCTTTCAGTACAAGAGGTACACAATGTAAGAGGGGGTTCCACAATAGCTTCTAAACACATAGAACAATGAGAATCCTCAATGTCAGACATGTTAAACAGACTAATAATAGCCACAAAAGTCATTTAAACACTTTATTTATTGTTTTAAATAAAACTTTGAAAAACGTGTACAGCGCCTTTAAGAAAGAAAAAGTGAACAATTTTTCCAAAACTGGTTAAATAACGTTAATTTGTTACCAAAATTCACTAAAACTAATTGGTATACCCAAAAATTGTTGCACCCTATGAGAAAAGTGAAAAATAAGGCTCTAAAGTGAAAAATATATCAGTTTACACGAAAACACCCTCTGCACCTCGCCACAGCACTGCTGTGGCGCCTACCTGCCCCCAGGGTACTTCGGAATGAATAGCCAACACTCCAAGCCAAAGACTACTGTCCAGGAGCAACCGGAGTTACTGCTTGCTGCTCCTCTGTCAGAAGGAAGTGCGCATCTGAGCGTGCGAAGACAAGCCCCGCCCCTTATGGCCAAAGTTGGAGTAGGCCCAAACACAACCGCATGGGAAGCGGTTTATCATACAGCTAAGTGGAATACAAAACACACCCCAAACACATCCCAGCAAGACATGCTGGACGTATAAAAAATAACTTAATCGTTTAACAGCTTAATGATTAAAAGTCATTATGCCTCTCCCAGAGTGTCATATCATGCCCTTATGTCAGAAATAAAAAATAATAACAAGGGACTCCAGTAACACCCTTCTGTGAAACAGGTCTACTGCTTACCCCATTCCCATATAGGGAAATAAATGCCAGCCAGTTCTGATATATCAAGTCTCTTCAGAAATAAAAGGCTGCACATACCTTAATGCTGCTTGTAGCATGAAACTGGTCTCCACACTGAAGATGTCTCATGTGTTACCTTCAGAAGTCTTGTGGGAACCAGCGTGGAGCTTAGTTACAACTGCTAAGATCATCAACCTCAGGGCAGAAATCTTCTTCCATAACCCCCTGAGGAAAATAGTACTCACCGGTACCATTTAAAATAAAAAACTTCTTGATTGAAGAAAATAAAACTAGCACCTCACTTTACCTCTTCCTAGTATAACACAGGCAAAGAGAATGACTGAGGGTGGAGGGGAAGGGAGGGGCTATATATACAGCTCTGCTGTGGTGCTCTTTGACACTTCCTGTTAGCAGGAGGTTAATATCCCACAAGTAAGGATGAAATCCGTGGACTTGTCATATCTTTGTAAAAGAAAAGGGAGTTCCTGAATGGATGGAAGTACTTGGAAATATTAGGAATATATTCCGTAATTTTAATAAAGTTTGGTTCTATTGGATTTTACATGAAAAGCGTATATAGGACATGTTTACATATTCATGATGTGAGGATGGTGGATCTCATGTGGGCATAAATGGGCAAGCTGTAAAGGTGAGCTCAGTGGACACTTTATGAACATACAGGTATTAAGAGGTAAATAATTAGGGGAAGGCGTACAGTGAATCAGTTTATTGGTTATATTTGTTTTGTTTATTGATTGTTAAATATTCTTATATGTGGAACATCTAGAGCAGTGCTTTTCAAACTGTGTGTCGGGACACACTAGTGTGTCGGCAGCAGTGTGTAGGTGTGTCCCTGCTTCAGCACAATTTTTTTTTGAATTTTTGTTTTTGGTTTGTGACTTTCTGCCTGCTACGCATATCACATGGTTGACACGTGATAGATACCTAGGGGGACACAGATCATCTTAACCTATTGGCACAGCTCAGTGGGAACTGAAACTATTCCCATTGACGGCACATGGTCTCCTGACTGCACATGCAGTCTCCTTAATTGGCTTGTGACTGCATGTGTAGTCAGTGAGTGGGACAGCAATGTGTTTGCAGCGTGGGCAGTAGTCAATCGGACTCACCGAGCTATGAGGGCAGCACCTTAAATGCTGAGCTGAAGTCAGTGGGGGTTTTTTTGCAACTAGCTTCCAGTAGTGCATTGCTGCTCCTGCTCTTGATATATGGATAGGAAGTGGAAGCTTAAAAATGCTTGATGATAAAATGTGAGTGTCATTATCTAATATTCCACCAAATATTCAGAAATTGTGTTCATCCCATCAACCTTATACATCCCATTAAAATAGTAAGTAGCTATTGGTGTTATTAATTCTTGCACACACTTACTGTTACTTGTAAATACATTTAGTTATTATATAATTTATGTATGTGTCCGTATCTCTTAAAACAAGTTAGTTTAACCTCCTGTTTGCTAGTACAACTGAATTACTGTGTCGCAAAATGATGTAGGTCTAAAAAGTGTGTCACCAACATAACAAGTTTGGAAAGCTCTGATCTAGAGTATAAATATATGCTCTTATTAGAGCTCTAGCTTGAAATACACAAAGGGAAAGGGAGGAGGGGGTATTGAGGGGGGCAGCTACACTACAGTAAAATAGTAATTTTATAAAAACAATAAAAAAAAACAGCTGCCAGTACCCAAGATGGCGGCAAATAGGTAGCAGGGGGAGGGTTAGAGAGCTGTTTGGGGGGGATCAGGGAGGTTGGGGGCTAAGGGGGGTCCATCACAGCTAAATAAATATTTTTTTTTTTTAAAAAAAAGCCTTTTATTTTAGTACTGGCAGACTTTCTGCCAGTACTTAATGTGGCGGGGACAATTGTTGGGTGGGGGAGGGAAGATAGCTGTTTGGGAGAGATCAGGGGGTAAGGTGTGTCAGGTGGGAGGCTGCTCTCTAAACTAAAGCTAAAATTAACCCTACAAGCTCCCTAATTAACCCCTTCACTGCTGGGCATAATACAAGTGTGGTGCTATGCTACTGTCTAATTACCAAAAAACAATGCCAAAGTCATATATGTCTGAAATTTCTGAAGAAAGGGGATCCCAGAGAAGCATTTACAACCATTTGTGCCATACTTGCACAAGCTGTTTGTAAATAATTTCAGTGAGAACTGAGAAAATTATACAAAAAGCATAAGAAACAGAATTTATGTTTACCTGATAAATTACTTTCTCCAACGGTGTGTCCGGTCCACGGCGTCATCCTTACTTGTGGGATATTCTCTTCCCCAACAGGAAATGGCAAAGAGCCCAGCAAAGCTGGTCACATGATCCCTCCTAGGCTCCGCCTACCCCAGTCATTCGACCGACGTTAAGGAGGAATATTTGCATAGGAGAAACCATATGTTACCGTGGTGACTGTAGTTAAAGAAAATAAATTATCAGACCTGATTAAAAAAACCAGGGCGGGCCGTGGACCGGACACACCGTTGGATAAAGTAATTTATCAGGTAAACATAAATTCTGTTTTCTCCAACATAGGTGTGTCCGGTCCACGGCGTCATCCTTACTTGTGGGAACCAATACCAAAGCTTTAGGACACGGATGAAGGGAGGGAGCAAATCAGGTCACCTAAATGGAAGGCACCACGGCTTGCAAAACCTTTCTCCCAAAAATAGCCTCAGAAGAAGCAAAAGTATCAAATTTGTAAAATTTAGAAAAAGTGTGCAGTGAAGACCAAGTCGCTGCCTTACATATCTGATCAACAGAAGCCTCGTTCTTGAAGGCCCATGTGGAAGCCACAGCCCTAGTGGAGTGAGCTGTGATTCTTTCAGGAGGCTGCCGTCCGGCAGTCTCATAAGCCAATCGGATAATGCTTTTAATCCAGAAGGAGAGAGAGGTAGAAGTTGCTTTTTGACCTCTCCGTTTACCAGAATAAACAACAAACAAAGACAAAGTTTGTCTGAAATCCTTAGTAGCTGCTAAGTAAAATTTGAGAGCACGAACTACATCCAAGTTGTGCAACAAACGTTCCTTCTTTGAAACTGGATTAGGACACAAAGAAGGCACAACTATCTCCTGGTTAATGTTTTTGTTAGAAACAACTTTTGGACGAAAACCAGGTTTAGTACGCAAAACCACCTTATCTGCATGGAACACCAGATAAGGAGAAGAACACTGCAGAGCAGATAATTCTGAAACTCTTCTAGCAGAAGAAATTGCAACCAAAAACAAAACCTTCCAAGATAATAACTTAATATCAACGGAATGTAAGGGTTCAAACGGAACCCCCTGAAGAACTGAAAGAACTAGGTTGAGACTCCAAGGAGGAGTCAAAATTTTGTAAACAGGCTTGATTCTAACCAGAGCCTGAACAAAGGCTAGAACATCTGGCACAGCTGCCAGCTTTTTGTGAAGTAACACCGACAAGGCAGAAATCTGTCCCATCAAGGAACTTGCAGATAATCCTTTTTCCAATCCTTCTCGAAGGAAGGATAGACTCTTAGGAATCTTAACCTTGTCCCAAGGGAATCCTGCAGATTCACACCAACAGATATACCAAATTATGTGGTAATTTTTCTGGTTACAGGCTTTCAGGCCTGAACAAGAGTATTAATAACAGAATCTGAGAACCCTCGCTTTGATAAGATCAAGCGTTCAATCTCCAAGCAGTCAGCTGGAGTGGGTCGAACGGACCTAGAACAAGAAGGTCTCTCAAAGGTAGCTTCCATGGTGGAGCCGATGACATATTCACCAGATCTGCATACCAAGTCCTGCGTGGCCACGCAGGAGCTATCAAAATCACCGACGCCCTCTCCTGATTGATCCTGGCTACCAGCCTGGGGATGAGAGGAAACGGCGGGAACACATAAGCTAGTTTGAAGGTCCAAGGTGCTACCAGTGCATCCACTAGAGCCGCCTTGGGATCCCTGGATCTGTACCCGTAGTAAGGAACTCTGAAGTTCTGACGAGAGGCCATCAGATCCATGTCTGGAATGCCCCACGGTTGAGTGACTTGGGCAAAGATTTCCGGATGGAGTTCCCACTCCCCCGGATGCAATGTCTGACGACTCAGAAAATCCGCTTCCCAATTTTCCACTCCTGGGATGTGGATAGCAGACAGGTGGCAGGAGTGAGACTCCGCCCATAGAATGATTTTGGTCACTTCTTCCATCGCTAGGGAACTCCTTGTTCCCCCCTGATGGTTGATGTATGAACTTGGCCCTCGCTAGCTGAGGCCAAGCTTTGAGAGCATTGAATATCGCTCTCAGTTCCAGAATATTTATCGGTAGAAGAGATTCTACCCGAGACCAAAGACCCTGAGCTTTCAGGGATCCCCAGACCGCGCCCCAGCCCATCAGACTGGCGTCGGTCGTGACAATGACCCACTCTGGTCTGCGGAAGGTCATCCCTTGTGACAGGTTGTCCAGGGACAGCCCCCAACGGAATGAGTCTCTGGTCCTCTGATTTACTTGTATCTTTGGAGACAAGTCTGAATAGTCCCCATTCCACTGACTGAGCATGAACAGTTGTAATGGTCTTAGATGAATGCGCACAAAAGGAACTATGTCCATTGCCGCTACCATCAAACCTATCACTTCCATGCACTGCGCTATGGAAGGAAGAGGAACGGAATGAAGTATCCGACAAGAGTCTAGAAGTTTTGTTTTTCTGGCTTCTGTCAGAAAAATCCTCATTTCTAAGGAGACTATTATAGTTCCCAAGAAGGGAACCCTCGTTGACGGAGATAGAGAACTCTTTTCCACGTTCACTTTCCATCCGTGAGATCTGAGAAAGGCCAGGACAATGTCCGTGTGAGCCTTTACTTGAGGAAGGGACGACGCTCGAATCAGAATGTCGTCCAAGTAAGGTACTACAGCAATGCCCTTTGGTCTTAGCACCGCCAGAAGGGACCCTAGTACCTATGAGAAAATCCTAGGAGCAGTGGCTAATCCGAAAGAAAACGCCACGAACTGGAAATGCTTGTCCAGGAATGCAAACCTTAGGAACCGATGATGTTCCTTGTGGATAGGATATGTAGATACGCATCCTTGAAATTCACCTTGGTCATGAATTGACCTTCCTGGATGGAAGGAAGAAGTGTTCGAATGGTTTCCATCTTGAACGATGGAACCTTGAGAACTTGTTCAAGATCTTGAGATCTAAGATTGGTCTGAACGTTCCCTCTTTTTTGGGAACTATGAACAGATTGGAGTAGAACCCCATCCCTTGTTCTCCTAATGGAACAGGATGAATCACTCCCATTTTTAGCAGGTCTTCTACCCAATGTAAGAATGCCTGTCTTCTTATGTGGTCTGAAGACAACTGAGACCTGTGGAACCTCCCCCTTGGAGGAAGCCCCTTGAACTCCAGAGAATAACCTTGGGAGACTATTTCTAGCGCCCAAGGATCCAGAACATCTCTTGCCCAAGCCTGAGCGAAGAGAGAGAGTCTGCCCCCCCACCAGATCCGGTCCCGGATCGGGGGCCCGCATTTCATGCTGTCTTGGTAGCAGTGGCAGGTTTCCTGGCCTGCTTTCCTTTGTTCCAGCCTTGCATAGGTCTCCAGGCTGGATTGGCTTGAGAAGTATTACCTTCCTGCTTAGAGGACGTAGCCCTTGGGGCTGATCCGTTTCTGCGAAAGGGACGAAACTTAGGTTTATTTTTGGTCTTGAAAAGACCTATCCTGAGGAAGGGCGTGGCCCTTGCCCCCAGTGATATCAGAGATAATCTCTTTCAAGTCAGGGCCAAAGAGTGTTTTCCCCTTGAAAGGAATGTCAAGCAATTTGTTCTTGGAAGACGCATCCGCTGCCCAAGATTTTAACCAAAGCGCTCTGCGCCACAATAGCAAACCCAGAATTTTTTCGCCGCTAACCTAGCCAATTGCAAGGTGGCGTCTAGGGTGAAAGAATTAGCCAATTTAAGAGCACGAATTCTGTCCATAATCTCCTCATAAGAAGAAGAATTACTAATAATCGCCTTTCCTAGCTCATCAAACTAGAAACACGCGGCTGCAGTGACAGGGACAATGCATGCAATTGGTTGTAGAAGGGAACCTTGCTGAACAAACATCTTTAGCAGACCTTCTAATTTTTTATCCATAGGATCTTGGAAAGCACAACTATCTTCTATGGGTATAGTGGCGCGCTTGTGTAGAGTAGAAACCGCCCCCTCGACCTTGGGGACTGTCTGCCATCAGTCCTTTCTGGGGTCGACTATAGGAAAACAATTTTATAAATATGGGGGGAGGTACTAAAGGTATACCGGGCCTGTCCCATTCTTTACTAACAATGTACGCCACCCGCTTGGATATAGGAAAAGCTTCGGGGGGCCCCGGGGCCTCTAAGAACTTTCCATTTTACATAGTGGTTCTGGAATGACCAGATAATCACAATCATCCAAATTGGATAACACCTCCTTAAGCAGAGCGCGGAGATGTTCCAACTTAAATTTAAAAGTAATCACATCAGGTTCAGCTTGTTGAGAAATGTTTCCTGAATCTGAAATTTCTCCCTCAGACAAAACCTCCCTGGCCCCCTCAGACTGGTGTAGGGGCCCTTCAGAAACCATATCATCAGCGTTCTCATGCTCTACAGAATTTTCTAAAACAGAGCAGTCGCGCTTTCGCTGATAAGTGGGCATATTGGCTAAAATGTTTTTGATAGAATTATCCATTACAGCCGTAAAATGTTGCATAGTAAGGAGTATTGGCGCACTAGATGTACTAGGGGCCTCCTGTATGGGCAAGACTGGTGTAGACGAAGGAGGGGATGATGCAGTACCATGCTTACTCCCCTCACTTGAGGAAAAAGTCTACAGTCTTAATAAGCCCTTGTGAAGCCCTTATTTACTATCTTAATAAACATGGCTTACCGGATCCCATAGGGAAAATGACAGCTTCCAGCATTACATCGTCTTGTTAGAATGTGTCATACCTCAAGCAGTAAGAGACTGCATACTGTTCCCCCAACTGAAGTTAATTGCTCTCAACAGTCCTGTGTGGAACAGCCATGGATTTTAGTTACGGTGCTAAAATCATTTTCCTCATACAAACAGAAATCTTCATCTCTTTTCTGTTTCTGAGTAAATAGTACATACCAGCACTATTTTAAAATAACAAACTCTTGATTGAATAATAAAAACTACAGTTAAACACTAAAAAACTCTAAGCCATCTCCGTGGAGATGTTGCCTGTACAACGGCAAAGAGAATGACTGGGGTAGGCGGAGCCTAGGAGGGATCATGTGACCAGCTTTGCTGGGCTCTTTGCCATTTCCTGTTGGGGAAGAGAATATCCCACAAGTAAGGATGACGCCGTGGACCGGACACACCTATGTTGGAGAAATAAGGTGCGCCTGACGTGGTAAAGGTAAAAAAAGAGGATGTCAAAAAAAAAAAAGTTCTGTGAAATATAGAATACGTTGTAAAAAGTATTTCTAAGATTGTGTGTTGGGACGAAGAGAAAAGATGTCGGTGTGTAAAAATAGATTAATCAAGTGTTAAAAAATTAATTTTAAGAGAAAAGTGTGTTGCACAGTAATGATATAGGGTTAATCCCCCAAAAAAGTGTGAGATTCATATGAATAAAATGATATTGCTGGTAATGTGTTAAAAGTAATAAACCAAAGCAATAATAATGAAAACAATGTTAATAACTCTAAAGGATTGTTATTGTGCTCTGAGTAGAAACAAAAACAGTTTGTGATGTTTTAAAGCATAAAGTTCTTGATTTTAACGGAGTGGTGGGGCTGCTTCTCTTGAGGCCGATGGTGCATCAGTGGATCTAAAAAGTAAAAGCAGAAAGAGCGCTCTCTTTCTGCTTTTACTTTTTAAATTTCAGTGAGAAACCTAAAGTTTGTGAAAAAGTGAAAAAAAATGTATTTGATCGCATTTGGCGGTGAAATTGTAGCATGAAAAATACCAAAATGGGCCTAGATCAATACTTGGGGTTATCTACTACACTAAAGCTAAAATTAACCCTATACACTCCCTAATTAATCCCTTCACTGCTGGGCATAAAACACGTGTGGTGCACAGCGGAATTTAGCGACCATCATCCATATTCCAATACATGCTATTATTATTGCTATAAATAAAGCACAACTGTACTACTTACCAGCAGATTTGATGCTCAAGCCAAGCCAAACTCGATCAGTGATGAAGGGATCAGCTGCTAGATGCCTGTTGATAAACTGATTTTCGTCTTCATCATTTATAGTTAGTAAAACAGCTTTGGGATCTATAATTTATAAATAAAAAAAGTCTGGTTTTCATTCAGTACCTCTTAAAATCTGTCACATGAAAAGGAAAGAGACAGTTTGTTCAGTTTGGAATGAAAGAAACTGAAGTTTGTTTAGTTTGGAATGAAAGAAACTGAACAGCACTAGAATAAATTGAGAATTCAGTTTTACTCATCGACTAGCACATACCTAATGTTTGGCAAAATGTTTTGGCCTCATCACTACTGAATAAAGAAAAATTATAAATTCTCAAATCAAATCCATAGCAATAATCCTTATGCCGGATCCATTTTCCTTCTCCAAGAGTACTGGGACAAACAGTGTCAGTGATCTTACTTTGTTCTTCTTGATCTGTACAGAAAGATGCAATAGACGATTAACATTTTATTTTAGTTTGACAGTTCAGAGAAAAGTTATGACTACTACAGAGCAGGGAATGTATTTTTTGTTTATTTAAATTTCATCCGTGTCTAAATTCTCCTACTCACCATGTTTGCTAGGATATATCACTAACAAAGTTATATTTCTTTATTTCTACCAAGAGTAATATTATCATATGAATTAATCAAACCACACGTTTCTTTAATAATAATAACATTAAAAAAGTTTTCATTTACAAACATAATTTTAAAGGGAATAATCCAGAGTCTCAGTGCATACGTGTTACGTGTGCTTAAACATGTATTTAAACCTTCAGCTTCAGATGGTAATTAGTTTCTTTAATTAAGAATATCATATATTGTTATTTTGTATACATCATATTCTATCATACACATATACACTCTCCGGCCACTTTATTAGGTACACCAGTTCAATTGCTTGGTAACACAAATTGCTAATCAGCCAATCACATGGCAGCAACTCAAAGCATTTAGGCATCTAGATGCAGTGAAGACGACTTGCTGAAGTTCAAACCGAGCATTAGAATTGGGAAGAAAGTGGATTAAAGGGGCTTTGAGCGTGGCATAGTTGTTGGTGCCAGACGGGCTGGTCTGAGTATTTAAAGAACTGCTGATCTACTGGGATTTTCACGCACAACATGACAGAAAACGATGATGCCTTCTGGTGCTCTTGCAAATGTATAACTGTTAAAATGAAAATAAATACCAAGAGAACAAAGTAAATTTGATTAAGTACTTTGGAAAGTTTTTTTTTTAAAAATTGTATCCTATCCTGTATCTGAATTATAAAAGAAAATATTCTGGCGGGGAAGGGGGGGGGGGAAATGGAGACCAGAAGCGTCTAACTGAGGAAAACATGCTATCCACCTTGATGTAAACCACCCGAACACCTCAGTGCTCCTAGAGATCGGCTCTGCGCCGCAATAGCCTGACAGCACATCAAGCTGCGCATCAGACTCGCATAGAACGGCAGCCATCTTGCAAGGCCAGGCACACACAGTCAGACGGACTTGGTCACAAAAGCATGAGCAAGGAGCAACAGGCGGCAGGACAGACAGATCTGATGCCCTAAGGGTAAGCACATACTCCTTACCGCCACCAAACACAGCTATCCCTCTGCAGGGGAAAATTCCACGAGTGTCACGTTGCCTGCTACAAATATGGCCATATGAAGTACCGCAACTGATCACGGCAGTGATGACATACGCACCCACGATAGCTTCCAGACACGAATAGAACGTTCTGCTGAGAGCAGCTCCCAGGAACCTAGAACAGCAGGAGGGGGGGGGATATACTTAGTGGCTTATATAGTGATTGTTCCCTACCTGGGCAACCTATATTCCCCTCACCAGAGGGCAGACAGGCTTTTCCACATTAAACATTAAGCCTCAGAATATCAGTGAGTAAAAAAGACAAACATGATGAAAAAGTTCATCATAAAAGCTTGAACTTTCTATTATCTGTTGAATCTTAAGTCAAAACGATCAGAGATGGCTGCAAGGAAAAAAACATTAGAAACACAAAAGGCATAGACACCCTAGCTACTAAAAGGAATATAGTAAGCTCCTTTTTCAGTGCTGCAGAGCAAAGAAAACAGAAACACTCTGACATAACTAGCACTCCACCTACAATGATAGATTCCCCCCAAAGCATGGATGAGACGACTATTGCAGATCAGACACAAATCCCCACACATATTCTATCATGTCATCTTTAGCATCTACGCAGAATCTTGCTAAAATCGTTAGAACCTGCATAAGAGAAGAACTGCAAGATCTAAAGCAAGACATGCACGCTCTAGGGTTTAGAGTGGAAGCCCTGGAAGATCAAGGGGACATAATGCGTGAAGACCTAACACATATGCAGGGAACAATTGATCTACAGATGGAGTTGATAACTTCTTTGGAAGATAAGCTAGAGGACATTGAAAACAGGGGAAGAAGAAAAAAATACTAGACTGCGTGGGGTACCGGAATCCGTGCTGCCAAAGGATCATATATATCTATCTGCTCTCTTCACACATCTATTGGACGACACTAATGCGGCTAATATTCAATGGGTCAGAGCACATAGATATAAACCTAAGCCCGCAACACATACAGAAAAATCATTATGGCACATAACCTACTGTCAGGGTGCCAGGAATCAGACTGAGACGAGAAGTGCAAAAATAATCACACCTTTATTAATAACAAAAAATAATAAAAAGTCCACAAGTCAAACATCAAGCCAGGAGTCTAAGCCAGAGCTGGTAGTCAGACAAGCCGAGTCAGGATCCAAAGCGAATAGTCAGACAAACCGTGTCAGGAGCCAAAGCGAGTAGTCAGACGAGCCGGAATCAGGAACAAGGAGAACAGCAGAGTCAGGAACAAGCCAGAGATCAGGAGGGACGTCAGACATCCAGATAATACACAGGAACTGGAAAACAGGAACTCACAAACAGGTCTGAGACAATGCAAGGGCAAAGCATACTGAACAGAGACCCTTTAAATAATAAGTGATGACATCACAATACTGAGACTGCAACCTGTCTCACACGGATGATGTATACCAGTCCGGCCATAAGAGGGCGTGAAGGAAATAAGCAGCATCAGACACTCTGCACCAGATTCAGTAAGAGGTGAGTAAAATGGCTACCAGCAGCACATGGCAAACAAAGCAGGGAAAAAACTTTGACACCTATGCCTTATTTCTCAAAATGTCAAGGGTTTTAACTCTCCCCAAAAGCACTCCATGGCATTACTAGATCTGTTTAAGCGAGAAGCCGATATCCTCTTCCTACAGGAAACACACTTTCAGAAAAGCAATAAACCCAGATATTTAGGCCCGCACTACACACAACACTATCATAGTTCATTTTCGCAGAAGAAGAGAGGAGTTAGTATACTAATAAATAAAAATATAGCGTTCCAACATATTCAAACTTCTAAAGATAGGGATGGAAGATATTTGGGTATTTTTGGTCTTTTATACGGGACGCCATTAACACTTATAAACATATATGCACCCAACATCAAACATGTACCCTTTTTCCGGATGCTATTTTAAAAGATTCTGGATTTCTCCAAGGGAATTTTAATCCTAGGTGGAGAATAACTTCCCACTGCAACCAATAATGGATAGTTCTAACCCTAACACACTGGTATCCCAAAAAACAGCACACTATATTTGGAAAATGTTACGAGACCACAACCTCTATAATACGTGGCGTTATTTTAACAAAGATAAACGGGATTACACGTATTTCACAGCCCCCTTAAAAACATACAGTTGACTAGACTATTTTTTTTTTACTAATCAATTAGGATTAACATATTTAACAAATTCACTGATAAAACCAACATCATGGTCGGATCACTCTGCGATACTATTACAACTAAATTGGCCAAATACTATGACCTCCGAATTTCAATGGAGACTCAATGATTCTTTGTTAGAATCTGAGGAGTTGAGAAAAAAATTGACCAAAACACTCACAGAATTTTTTGAAATTAACTGTACCCCAGATGTCAGTGATGTTACCCTGTGGGAAACGCACAAATGCTATATGAGGGGAGAATTTATTAAATATAAACCCCAAAAACAAAAATTATCAAGACAAAGATATCTAGACCTTACTAAACAGCTTTCAAATCTAGAATTCCAACATAAAAAGAATCCCTGACTCTGATATACTTAAAAACTTGCAGGCCAGTAGATCCAAATTAAAAGAATTACTATCCCAAGAACAACAGATGATAACACAAATGTACAAGCAAAGACTATTTGAGGGTAATAAAGCAGGGAAAATGATGGCCAGATATTTAAAAGCAAAAAAATTAAAATCCTTCGTGCATGAATTACACACTCCCAATAAACAAAAAACACTTACTACCCCCCTTCAATCATGAAACAATTTAAAGACTATTACTCTAAACTCTATAATCTTGCCTCACCAGAACATCAAGTGGGCATAGAATCAAGCTTATCTACATACTAAGGCCTAGATTTGGAGTTTGGCGGTAGATGGGCTGTTAACGCTACGCGGGCTTTTTTCTGGCCGCACCATAAAATTAACTCTGGTATCGAGAGTTCAAAAAAATGCTGCGTTAGGCTCCAAAAAAGGAGCGTAGAGCATTTTTACCGCAAATGCAACTCTCGATACCAGAGTTGCTTACGGACGCGGCCAGCCTCAAAACGTGCTCGTGCACGATTCCCCCATAGGAAACAATGGGGCTGTTTGAGCTGAAAAAAAACCTAACACCTGCAAAAAAGCCGCGTTCAGCTCCTAACGCAGCCCCATTGTTTACTATGGGGAAACACTTCCTATGTCTGCACCTAACACCCTAACATGTACCCCGAGTCTAAACACCCCTAACCTTACACTTATTAACCCCTAATCTGCCTCCCCCGCTATCGCTGACCCCTGCATTATATTATTAACCCCTAATCTTCCGCTCCGTAAACCGCCGCAACTTACATTATCCCTATGTACCCCTAATCTGCTGCCCCTAACACCGCCGACCCCTATATTATATTTATTAACCCCTAACCTGCCCCCCACAACGTCGCCGACACCTGCCTACACTTATTAACCCCTAATCTGCCGAGCGGACCTGAGCGCTACTATAATAAAGTTATTAACCCCTAATCCGCCTCACTAACCCTATCATAAATAGTATTAACCCCTAATCTGCCCTCCCTAACATCGCCGACACCTAACTTCAATTATTAACCCCTAATCTGACGACCGGAGCTCATCGCTACTATAATAAATGGATTAACCCCTAAAGCTAAGTCTAACCCTAACACTAACACCCCCCTAACTTAAATATAATTTAAATATAACAAAATTAATTAACTCTTATTAAATAAATTATTCCTATTTAAAGCTAAATACTTACCTGTAAAATAAATCCTAATATAGCTACAATATAAATTATAATTATATTGTAGCTATTTTAGGATTAATATTTATTTTACAGGCAACTTGGTAATTATTTTAAACAGGTACAATAGCTATTAAATAGTTAAGAACTATTTAATAGTTACCTAGTTAAAATAATAACAAAATTACCTGTAAAATAAATCCTAACCTAAGTTATAATTAAACCTAACACTACCCTATCAATAAATTAATTAAATAAAATACCTACAATTACCTACAATTAACCTAACACTACACTATCAATAAATAAATTAAATACAATTGCTACAAATAACTACAATTACATAAACTAACTAAAGTACAAAAAATAAAAAAGAACTAAGTTACAAAAAATAAAAAAATATTTACAAACATAAGAAAAATATTACAACAATTTTAAACTAATTACACCTACTCTAAGCCCCCTAATTGTTAAGATATGTTAAATTGTTTTAGAGAACACTACTACTACAGCTTACTGCTTATGCAGGACCACTCAGTCTCACACCTTACCTCGGATTCCCACAGATTGAACTTAAGGGAACCCTGATATGCTCATTGATCTGAGGGTCACTACAGCAGGGTAGCTGAGTGAAAACGGAACCTTCACGCAACAGTAACTGCTAGCAGCAGAAAAGAGAGTAAATTTTAAAGGGATGTAACTTCAACAGTAGTGAAAGAGTTAATCACTGCAGGTGCCTTGATTCACACACACAAGCAGTGTAAAATAGTTTATGCAGCAGGCTTTAGCAAACACACCTAAATTCACACAGTACTTTGTTATCTAAATAAATCAAGCTGTGGGCATTATGTAAACCATACTTTGATAATGAATATTGGTTATTTCCAAACTTGTTCAATCAGAGTATAAGATGCTGTGTTTAACTCATGAAACAGGTAAAGTTGAGGTTAATGCAAACAGTTCTTTTCAAGCAGAATGAAGGTTAATTGTTATAAGGATTAAAGTATGCTTAGGCAGTCCGTTAATGAGAGATGGTAGCAATATGAATCTTTGTCACAGTTATTTGAAAGCAAGTTGGTAATTAGAAGTAATAGTTTAGTGCATATTTGATATCTGAAGCGAATATGAATCTCCAGCAGGAGAGAGTTACACAGTTAATAGTGTAATGAAGTTGCAGCGATACACACAGTTCATACAATGCAATATATACAGACCAGTATTACAGGAGATGGCAATTGAGCAGAGTAGTACTGTTACCAGACAGCAACAAGTCCCAGCGGTATCACAGTGAGCTTGACAGAGAACCGCGGCGGGAGAATGTCGGGCGTGACGTCACACGCTGCAGGGAGTAACTTCAATACAGGAGAGAGACTGAGAAATCTCTGACTGAATAAACGATGAAAATCTTCAGGCACAAAAGAGCATCTGCAGGTTGATTCAAGTAGGCAGAAACTCAGGGTGAGTTTAGAGAGCAATAAGTTGAAATACAAAGTTGTATAAACGGCTAGGTCTCTTCAGAAGCAGCTTGTCACTGAGCAACAAATTACCAAGCAATGAGTTCTGTTGGGAGGAGCCTTAAATAGGGCTAGTGAGTTCACTTTCTTAAAGGTACAGCATGAAAAGAGATAAATCCCTGACAGGACACCCCCCCCAAGGAGCCGCTCCGCGGATCAAGGACCAGGACGATCAGGATTTCTACGATGAAACAAGGAGACAAGACGTGGTGCAGAGACATTAGTGGAAGGTTCCCAAGAGTCCTCCTCCGGACCAAACCCTTTCCAACTGACAAGATATTGAAGTTGATTATGATGGTAACGAGAGTCTAGGATGGACTCAATCTCATACTCCATGCCATCAATAACTGAAGGATCCACCGTGTCATTCTGAGTCGTGTCTCTGATTGTATTGTACGGTTTCAAAAGAGAAACGTGGAATGTGGGATGTATCTTTAGAGAATCTGGTAGCTTAAGTGTTACAGCATTAACATTGATGACCTTTTGTATTGGATAAGGCCCTAAATATAGAGAAGCGAGTTTTTTAGATGGAACTTGTAACCGCAGATGTTAAGTGCTTAACCAGAATTTGTCGCCAATCTTGTAATCTGGGGGCTTGGATCTACGTAGATCATAATGGTGTTTCTGAACAGCCTGAGCTTCTAGTAAGACTTGTTTCAATGTTGTGAAATTGGTGGTAATGGTGTTAACAAGATCATTAACTATAGGCATGTCGGAATTGTTGATCCGATTTGGGTAATATGAGGGATGAAATCCGTAGTTGATGTAAAATGGTGTCATTTTAGTTGATGAATTTACGGCATTATTATGGGCAAATTCGGCAGTAGCAAGTAGGGAATGCCAGTTATCTTGTTGTTGAGTGCAATAGCAACGAAGGTACTGCTCTAATGTTTGATTTGTCCTTTCTGTTTGACCATTTGTTTGTGGATGATAAGCGGTACTCAAACGTTTGGTAATGTTGAGAGAGGAGCACAGTTGATTCCAAAACCTTGAAGTGAATTGCGTACCTCTATCTGTGGTAATTGTCTCAGGTAGACCATGTAATTTCACAATGTGATTCAGAAAAAGTGAAGCAGTTTCTGAAGATGTAGGCAATCCTCTATGTGGTAGGAAATGTGCCATTTTAGAGAATAAGTCCACTACTACTAATATGGTGTTATAATTAGCTGATGAAGGTAGATCAACAATGAAATCCATAGCAATCGCTGCCCAAGGTCTGTCTGGTACTGGTAAAGAGAGAAGGTAACCATAGGGACTCTTATGGTGATGTTTCTTAGTTGTACATACCATACAGGATTCAATGTACTGTTTAATAGTATCATGCATCTTAGGCCACCAGTAATTCCTTTTAATCAAATGAGCAGTTCTATGAACTCCAGGATGACCAGCCAACAAGGAGTCGTGGGCAGAGGTAAGTACCTCATTCCTGAGAGAAGGAGGTATATATAACAGAGTGCCATGGTAGTATAAGTTGTCCGAATGTTTTAGTACATCCAAATGATCCAAAGATGAATCATCCTTTAAATGTTCTTGTAAAATGGTTTTAAAATCAGTTGTTAAACAAATAATTCTATCCGAAGGTATGATAGATGAAGGAGAAATCACATCAGTAGGACGAGGGTCTTTTCTAGAAAGAGCATCGGCTTTCATATTTTTGGATCCTGGTCTATAAGTTATAACGTAATCAAAACGAGAAAAGAACAAACTCCATCGAACCTGGCGAGCAGTAAGGGTCTTGTTTGATTTTAAATATTCTAAATTACGGTGATCAGTATAGATGGTGATTGGATATGTTGCACCCTCTAGGAGGTGTCGCCAAAACTCCAAAGCTGATTTGATTGCAAGAAGTTCCTTATCACCAATTCCATAATTGATCTCTGCTGAACTCATAGTTCTAGAATAATAGGAGACAGGATGCAAAGGTTCTTTTTCAGAACGTCTTTGAGATAAAACGGCCCCCACAGCAAACTCAGAAGCATCAACTTCCAGCGTAAATTGACATGTGGGATCTGGAAATTGTAAAATAGGGGCTGAGACAAATTTAGTTTTTAGAATATTAAAGGAATGATCAGCATCTTGATTCCAAACAAACTTGACTTGCTTACGTGTTAGCGTAGTGAGAGGTCTGACAATAAGAGAGAAATCTTTAATGAACTTTCTATAAAAGTTCGCAAAGCCAAGGAATCTTTGAACATCTTTTTTGTTACGTGGAATAGGCCAGTTAGTAATAGCTTCCACTTTGCTTGACTCCATTGAAATTCCAGCTGGTGAGATGCAGTAACCAAGGAATGATATGGTGTTTGTATTAAAAATACACTTTTCAAGCTTTGCATAGAGATGGTGTGCCCTTAAACGTGTTAATACTTGTTTGACATGTACAATGTGAGCCTGTAGAGAATTTGAATAAACCAAGATGTCATCCAAGTATACGACAATACAGACATCTAACAAATCATGAAAGACATAATTTATAAAACATTGAAATGTCGCAGGGGCATTGCACAACCCGAAGGGCATTACAGTGTATTCATACAAACCGTATCTAGTACGGAATGCAGTTAACCATTCATCCCCTGCCCTCATCCTGATCAAATTGTAAGCACCTCTGAGGTCAAGTTTAGTAAAAACTGTGGCACCTTGTAAACGTTCAATAAGTTCAGGTATGAAGGGCAAGGGGTATCTGTTCTTTTTTGTGCATTTGTTCAACTGCCTATAATCGATGATAGGCCTAAGACTGCCATCCTTGTTTTTTACAAAGAACATTGCTGCAGCTGCAGAGGAGGTGGAAGGTCTAATAAAGCCTTTTTTCAAGTTATCATCTAAATATTCTTTTAAATGATTTAACTCTGGCTGTGACAACGGATATATATGACCATATGGTATGGAGCTTCCAGGTATAAGATCAATAGGACAGTCATAGTCTCTGTGTGGAGGTAAGGACTCAGCCTCTTTTTTATCAAAAACATCAGCAAATTCACTATAGCATTCTGGTAACTTATGTTCAGTGATTTGACAAAGTGTGTGTACCCCAAAACAGGATTGTTTACAGTGATTTGAATAAAAAACTACTGATGCTGTAGACCACGATATAGTGGGATTATGCTTTATTAACCAATTCAATCCAAGGATTAGTGGATAAACAGAAGATGGAAGAACATCAAAGGAAATAAGCTCTGTGTGTCCTGAAGGGGTAACCACTTTGAGTGGGATAGTGTGGTGAGTTATGGGACCAGAGCTAAAGAATGAACCGTCAACCAGACGAATAGCTAGTGCAACATTCTTTTTTATTAGTGGTATGTGATTATTAACAACAAAAGTGTTATCAGCAAAATTCCCAGAAGCCCCAGAGTCAATTATGGCCTGAACGTTTATCTTCTGATGGGACCACTGTAAGGAGACATAAATAGATAGATGAGATTTTATGCTGTCAACCAAATTAACTGTATGGTCATTGGATGAAGTCTTACCCTTCTTTTGTCGAATCAGAGAGGGACAGTCCCTAACTGCATGGTTCTTTTCAGCACAGTATAGACATAAGTTTAGGAGCTTACGCCTTGCTTTCTCTTCAGGTCTCAAGGGTCCCCTAATAACTGCAACATCCATGGGTTCTTCTATGGGTCTAGTGATTACTGTGGTAGGAGTTGAGTGATAATAACTGGGGGTTCTTCTGCTGGTATTCTCCAAATAAGATCTTTCTGACTTCCTTTCCCTAAGTCGACAATCTATGCCAATAGAGAGAGTCATCAAGGCATCCAAGTCCTCTGGAATCACACCCCGTGCCAACTCATCCTTAACTGCATCATTGAGCCCCAGACGGAACTGATTGCGTAGAGCAGGAATATTCCAAAGGGTGTCAGGAGCCCATCTTTTGAATTCAGTAATGTAATCTTCTACCATTCTTTTGCCCTGCCTTAAAGATCTAATGGCAGTTTCAGCAGTATTTTTTCTATTGTGATCTTCATATAAGAGAGACATAGCAGAAAAAAAATCTTCTAGGGAATTTAGGATAGGATCATCTTTTTCATAAAAAGCATTGGCCCAAGACCTGGCCTCACCTCTGAGGAATGAGATTACAGTTAGAACTCTAATCCTGTCAGTTGGGTATGACTTAGGTTTCAAAGTAAAAAGCAGAGTGCAGGAATTCCTGAAATCCCTGAACATAGATCTGTCCCCAGAGAACTTTTCAGGTGGACTAACAATGGGTTCTGGGGTTGACTCAACATTAGGAGTTTTGTTAGCAAGGTGATCATTAATACATTTTTTTATATTCTGATTCTCTAATTGAATATCCCTTAAGCCTTGAATCATGTGATCCATACTCTGAGCTAAAGAACCAACTCTCCTGGACAGTTCACTTACATCCATGATTTTTTTTTTTTTTTTTTTTTCATGGTTACCATTTTTTATCAATAAAGTATTTTTTTTTTTTTTTTATATTTATTGAAGAAAGATCACATACAATAAATGTTAAACAAACACCAAAGGTTGTCTTGTTACATCTTGTACAAAGGGTAGTTGGTGTCATATTACACAGGTTAAGGTTACTTTCTAGTCTTTTTGTGTGTATTTTTTCCAACATAAACTTATACAAACAATTAAACTTGTAAAAATAAACATAAACAACTTTGTTCACTTAATGAAATACTTATGGAAGCTACAATCCAGCTGAAAGAAGTCCATTTCTCTTCCTGGAGTAAAAAGTTCTATATCTCATTTCCTATACTCCAACCGACTCCCCTCTGCATGATAGAGTATTTTATATGTAGCATCACTATAGTGTGGGGAGACATAAACAGACTCCATACAGGACATTTCTCAGGCAAATCAGCTTCAGGATGTAAAACAAGAAGAGAGGAAGGTCGAGAAGAAGAGGGAGATGAAAAGAGGAGTGAGAAATGGAGGAGAGAGGTGAAAGGAATGGTAAGAGAAAGGAAGAGAGCGAGAGCGGAGGAGGGGGAAAGGGTGCCCCCGGAGGGAGGGGGACCGATCCAGGCATGTCCAGCGGTTGGTTCCTATAAGGTCAAATATAAATGGTATGTTATGATCTGCATGTGTATTCATCCCATAAAAATTTGATCTCCGGGAATGATATACGAGAATTATTTTTAAGATGGCCATATTCCTCTAGGTCTAGGAGTTCATCTACTCTGTCCATCCACATGTCTTTTGAGGGGGTTATGAGACTCTTCCAGTGTCTGGCTATTAATGATTTTGCGGCATTAAGGCATATCTGTATAAGGAGGGATCTCAATCTACATTTAGCTTTGGGGAGGTCATTTAATAATGCTATTCTTGGGGTTAGTGAAAAGTGCTGTGAGAGGATTTTCTTAAGAAAGGATTCTATTGATTGCCAAAGAGGTGTTATCTTAGGGCATTGCCACCATATGTGAATTAAAGAACCGTGACCTCCACAGCCTCTCCAACACATCCTGGATGCCTCGGGGTAAATTGAATGTAGGCGAGTGGGGGTCAAATACCATCTTGTAAGGACTTTATAATTTAATTCTAAGATTTGTGGCGAGGTAGATGATTTACGTGTTTTGTGAAAAATATTTCTCCACTCTATCTTGTCCAAGTCTAAGTGTAAGTCTTGTTGCCATTTGATTGTGAATGTAGGGAGTAATGCGTTGTCATGGGTTTGTAGCAGTCTGTGGGACAACGACAAAGGGTGACCAATTGGTTTATTCTGTAAGCATAGTGATTCAAAAGGTGTGGGTGATCTACATCCATGATTTTTAGCTGTTAGTAGTATTCCTTTTTTAAGGCTTGGTAATATGTTAAGATATGTTAAGTTGTTTTAGAGAACACTACTACTACAGCTTACTGCTTATGCAGGACCACTCAGTCTCACACCTTACCTCGGATTCCCACAGATTGAACTTAAGGGAACCCTGATATGCTCATTGATCTGAGGGTCACTACAGCAGGGTAGCTGAGTGAAAACGGAACCTTCACGCAACAGTAACTGCTAGCAGCAGAAAAGAGAGTAAATTTTAAAGGGATGTAACTTCAACAGTAGTGAAAGAGTTAATCACTGCAGGTGCCTTGATTCACACACACAAGCAGTGTAAAATAGTTTATGCAGCAGGCTTTAGCAAACACACCTAAATTCACACAGTACTTTGTTATCTAAATAAATCAAGCTGTGGGCATTATGTAAACCATACTTTGATAATGAATATTGGTTATTTCCAAACTTGTTCAATCAGAGTATAAGATGCTGTGTTTAACTCATGAAACAGGTAAAGTTGAGGTTAATGCAAACAGTTCTTTTCAAGCAGAATGAAGGTTAATTGTTATAAGGATTAAAGTATGCTTAGGCAGTCCGTTAATGAGAGATGGTAGCAATATGAATCTTTGTCACAGTTATTTGTAAGCAAGTTGGTAATTAGAAGTAATAGTTTAGTGCATATTTGATATCTGAAGCGAATATGAATCTCCAGCAGGAGAGAGTTACACAGTTAATATTGTAATGAAGTTGCAGCGATACACACAGTTCATACAATGCAATATATACAGACCAGTATTACAGGAGATGGCAATTGAGCAGAGTAGTACTGTTACCAGACAGCAACAAGTCCCAGCGGTATCACAGTGAGCTTGACAGAGAACCGCGGCGGGAGAATGTCGGGCGTGACGTCACACGCTGCAGGGAGTAACTTCAATACAGGAGAGAGACTGAGAAATCTCTGACTGAATAAACGATGAAAATCTTCAGGCACAAAAGAGCATCTGCAGGTTGATTCAAGTAGGCAGAAACTCAGGGTGAGTTTAGAGAGCAATAAGTTGAAATACAAAGTTGTATAAACGGCTAGGTCTCTTCAGAAGCAGCTTGTCACTGAGCAACAAATTACCAAGCAATGAGTTCTGTTGGGAGGAGCCTTAAATAGGGCTAGTGAGTTCACTTTCTTAAAGGTACAGCATGAAAAGAGATAAATCCCTGACACTAATAAAATAACAAAGACCCCCAAAATAAAAAAATGCCCTACCCTATTCTAAATTAATAGAGTTAAAAGCTCTTTTACCTTACCAGCCCTGAACAGGGCCCTTTGCGGGGCATGCCCCAAGAAAATCAGCTCTTTTGCCTGTAAAAAAAAACATACAATACCCCCCCCCCAACATTACAACCCACCACCCACAAACCCCTAATCTAACCCAAACCCCCCTTAAATAAACCTAACACTAAGCCCCTGAAGATCTTCCTACCTTGTCTTCACCATCCAGGTATCACCGATCCGTCCTGGCATCCGGTGCTGAAGAGGTCCAGAAGAGGCTCCAAAGTCTTCCTCCTATCCGGCAAGAAGAGGACATCCGGACCGGCAAACATCTTCTCCAAGCGGCATCTTCGATCTTCTTCCATCCGGTGCGGAGCGGGTCCATCTTGAATCAGCCGACGCGGATCCATCCTCTTCTTCCGGCGTCTCCCGACGAATGATGGTTCCTTTAAGGGACGTCATCCAAGATGGCGTCCCTCGAATTCCGATTGGCTGATAGGATTCTATCAGCCAATCGGAATTAAGGTAGGAATATTCTGATTGGCTGATGGAATCAGCCAATCAGAATCAAGTTCAATCCTATTGGCTGGTCCAATCAGCCAATCAGATTGAGCTCGCATTCTATTGGCTGTTCCGATCATTTTATTAGGGGGCTTAGAGTAGGTGTAATTAGTTTAAAATTGTTGTAATATTTTTCTTATGTTTGTAAATATTTTTTTATTTTTTGTAACTTAGTTCTTTTTTATTTTTTGTACTTTAGTTAGTTTATGTAATTGTAGTTATTTGTAGCAATTATATTTAATTTATTTATTGATAGTGTAGTGTTAGGTTAATTGTAGGTAATTGTAGGTATTTTATTTAATTAATTTATTGATAGGGTAGTGTTAGGTTTAATTATAACTTAGGTTAGGATTTATTTTACAGGTAATTTTGTTATTATTTTAACTAGGTAACTATTAAATAGTTCTTAACTATTTAATAGCTATTGTACCTGGTTAAAATAATTACCAAGTTGCCTGTAAAATAAATATTAATCCTAAAATAGCTATAATATAATTATAATTTATATTGTAGCTATATTAGGATGTATTTTACAGGTAAGTATTTAGCTTTAAATAGGAATAATTTATTTAATAAGAGTTAATTAATTTCGTTAGATTTAAATTATATTTAAGTTAGGGGGGTGTTAGTGTTAGGGTTAGACTTAGCTTTAGGGGTTAATCCATTTATTATAGTAGCGATGAGCTCCGGTCGTCAGATTAGGGGTTAATAATTGAAGTTAGGTGTCGGCGATGTTAGGGAGGGCAGATTAGGGGTTAATACTATTTATGATAGGGTTAGTGAGGCGGATTAGGGGTTAATAACTTTATTATAGTAGCGCTCAGGTCCACTCGGCAGATTAGGGGTTAATAAGTGTAGGCAGGTGTCGGCGACGTTGAGGGGGGCAGATTAGGGGTTAATAAATATAATATAGGGGTCGGCGGTGTTAGGGGCAGCAGATTAGGGGTACATAAGGATAACTTAGGTGGCGGCGCTTTGCGGTCGGCAGATTAGGGGTTAATTATTGTAGGTAGCTGGCGGCGACGTTGTGGGGGGCAGGTTAGGGGTTAATAAATATAATACAGGGGTCGGCAGGGTTAGGGGCAGCAGATTAGGGGTACATAAGTATAACGTAGGTGGCGGTCGGCAGATTAGGGGTTAAAAAATTTCTTCGAGTTGCGGCGATGTGGGGGGACCTCAGTTTAGGGGTACATAGGTAGTTTATGGGTGTTAGTGTACTTTAGGGTACAGTAGTTAAGAGCTTTATGAACCGGCGTAGAAAGCTCTTAACTCCTGCTTTTTTCCGGCGGCTGGAGTTTTGTCGTTAGAGCTCTAACGCTCACTTCAGAAACGACTCTAAATACCGGCGTTAGGAAGATCCCATTGAAAAGATAGGATACGCAATTGACGTAAGGGGATCTGCGGTATGGAAAAGTCGCGGCTGAAAAGTGAGCGTTAGACCCTTTTTTGAGTGACTCCAAATACCGGCGGTAGCCTAAAACCAGCGTTAGGAGCCTCTAACGCTGGTTTTCACGGCTACCGCCGAACTCTAAATCTAGGCCTTAGACAGTACAGATCTGCCTACTCTAACGGAGGAGCAGATGAAAGATCTAGACACCCCGATGACTAAGCCGGAACGCAGGTAAAAGCCCAGGCCCGGATGGCTTTTCAGTACGATACTACCAAACTTTTAAAGAAATATTAGTAAGGATAACCCCTTTCCCCAGAATATGGTAGAAGCCCACATAACAGTAATACCTAAACCAGGTAAACCCCCAAACACCCCATCTCACTTCAGACCCATATCACTCCTCAATGTGGATATTAAGATATTTGCAAAGATACTAGGGACCCGTATTAATAAAGTACTACCAAAGCTAATACACACCAATCAAGCAGGCTTCACACCACATAGGGAAGCTAGAGACAACACCATAAAATAATCAACCTTTTCGGATATGCCTCCCAAAAAAGATATACAAGCAATATTTTTATCTATAGATGCGGAGAAAGTCTTCGATAGGCTCAATTGGGACTTTTAAAGGCGACACTACGCAAATTTGGCTTTGGATCACTTCTAATAGAGAAAATATTTGCCCTATACCATTCACCCACAGCAAAAAAGGAAATTTATGCTTACCTGATAAATTGATTTCTTTTACGATATACCGAGTCCACGGGTTTCATCCTTTACTTGTGGGATATAATCCTCCTGCTAACAGGAAGTGGCAAAGAGCGCCACAGCAGAGCTGCTATATAGCTCCTCCCCTAAGTCATTCGACCGAAGGTATAGGAAGAAAAAGGGAAAGAACCATTAAGGTGCAGAGGTGACTGAAGTTTATATAAAAATAAATACTGTCTCAAAATGACAGGGTGGGCCGTGGACTCGGTATATCGTAAAATAAATCAATTTATCAGGTAAGCATGAATTTCCTTTTCTTTTACAAGATATACCGAGTCCACGGGTTTCATCCTTTACTTGTGGGATACCAATACCAAAGCTTTAGGACACAGATGAAAGGTAGGGACAAGACAGGAACCTAAACGGAAGGCACCACTGCTTGAAGCACCTTTCTCCCAAAAATAGCCTCAGAAGAAGCAAAAGAATCAAAATTGTAAAATTTGGAAAAAGTATGAAGGGAGGACCAAGTCGCAGCCTTACAAATCTGTACAACAGAAACATCATTTTTAAAAGCCCATGTGGAAGCCACAGCTCTAGTAGAATGAGCCGTAATCTTCTCAGGAGGCTGCTGTCCAGTAGTCTCGTATGCCAAACGTATGATGCTTTTCAGCCAAAAAGAAAGAAAGGTAGCTGTAGCTTTTTGACCTCTACGCTTTCCAGAATAAACAACAAACAGAGAAGATGTTTGATGGAAATCCTTGGTTACTTGCAAGTAAAACTTCAAAGCACGAACCACGTCCAAGTTATGTAACAGACGTTCCTTCTTAGAAGAAGGATTAGGACACAGAGAAGGAACAACAATTTCCTGATTAATATTCTTATTTGAAACAACCTTAGGAAGAAATCCAGGTTTAGTCCGCAAAACCACCTTATCAGAATGAAATATAAGATAAGGGGAATCACATTGCAACACAGAAAGCTCATAAACTCTTCAAGCAGAAGAGCTAGCAACTAAAAACAAAACTTTCCAAGATAACAGCTTAATATCTATGGAATGCATGGGTTCAAATGGAACCCATTGAAGAACATTAAGAACTAAATTCAAACTCCATGGCGGAGCAATTGGTTTAAATACAGGCTTGATTCTTATTAAAGCCTGGCAAAAAGCCTGAACATCTGGTACATCTGCCAGACGCTTGTGAAGAAAAATTGACAAAGCAGAAATTTGTCCCTTCAAGGAACTAGCTGATAAACCCTTCTCCAATCCTTCTTGGAGAAAGGTCAAAATCCTAGGAATCCTAACCTTACTCCATGAGTAACCCTTGGATTCACACCAATAAATATATTTACGCCATATCTTATGGTAAATTTTTCTAGTAACCGGCTTGCGAGCCTGAATCAGAGTATCTATGACCGGCTCATAGAAACCCCGCTTAGATAAAATCAAGCATTCAATCTCCAAGCAGTCAATTGCAGAGAAGTGAGATTTGGATGTTGGAAAGGACCTTGAATGAGAAGGTCCCTTCTCAATGGAAGTCTCCACGGTGGCAGAGACGACATGTCCACTAGATCTGCATACCATGTCCTGCATGGCCACGCAGGCGCTATTAGAATTACCGAAGCCCTCTCCTGTTTGATTCTGGCAATCACACGAGGAAGGAGAGGAAACGGTGGAAACACATAAGTCCAGATGAAAAGTCTGACGACTTAGAAAATCTGCTTCCCAGTTCTCTACTCCTGGGATATAGATCGCAGACAGATGGCAAGAGTGAGCCTCCGCCCATCGAATTATCTTTGAAACTTCAATCATCGCTAGAGAACTCCTTGTTCCTCCTTGATGATTGATGTACGCCACAGTCGTGATGTTGTCCGACTGGAATCTTATGAATTTTGCCAAAGCCAACTGAGGCCACGCTAGCAGTGCATTGAAAATCGCTCTCAGTTCCAGAATATTGATTGGTAATTGAGACTCCGCCTGAGTCCACACGCCCTGAGCCTTCAGGGAATTCCAGACTGCACCCCAGCCCAGAAGACTGGCGTCCATTGTTACTATCACCCAAGATGGCCTGCGGAAGCACATCCCTTGGGACAGATTGTCCTACGACAACCACCACTGAAGAGAGTCTCTGGTCTCTTGGTCCAAATTTATCTGAAGAGATAAGTTCGCATAATCTCCATTCCACTGACTGAGCATGCACAGTTGTAGTGGTCTGAGAAGAAAGCGAGCAAACGGAATGATATCCATTGCCGCTACCATTAGTCCGATGACTTCCATGCACTGAGCCACTGATGGCCGATGAATGGACTGTAGAGCCCTGCAAGTATTTAGAATCTTTGATTTTCTGACTTCTGTCAGAAATATTTTCATGTTTGCTGAGTCTATCAGAGTTCCCAGGAATGGAACTCTTGTCTGTGGAACTAGTGAACTCTTTTCTACATTCACTTTCCAACCGTGAGTTCTCAGAAATAACAACACGATTTCCGTGTGTGATTTTGATAGATGAAATGTTGATGCCTGGATCAAGATATCGTCCAGATAAGGCGCCACCACTATTCCTTGTGGCCTGAGCACAGCTAGAAGAGTCCCTAGAACCTTTGTCAAGATCCTTGGAGCCATGGCCAACCCGAAGGGAAGGGCCACAAACTGATAATGTTTGTCCTGAAATGCAAATCGCAGGAACTGATGATGATCCTTGTGGATAGGGACGTGAAGATACGCGTCCTTCAGGTCCACGGTGGTCATGTACTGACCCAACTGGATCATAGGCAGAATTGTACGAATGGTCTCCATCTTGAACTATGGGACTCTGAGAAACTTGTTTAGACATTTGAGATATAAAAACATAATTTATGTAAGAACTTACCTGATAAATTCAATTCTTTCATATTGGCAAGAGTCCATGAGCTATTGACATATGGGATATACAATCCTACCAGGAGGGGCAAAGTTTCCCAAACCTCAAAATGCCTATAAATACACCCCTCACCACACCCACAATTCAGTTTAACGAATAGCCAAGCAGTGGGGTGATAAAGAAAGGAGTAGAAAGCATCAACAAAGGAAATTTGGAAATAATTGTGCTTTATACAAAAAAATCATAACCACCATAAAAAGGGTGGGCCTCATGGACTCTTGCCAATATGAAAGAAATGAATGTATCAGGTAAGTTCTTACATAAATTATGTTTTCTTTCATGTAATTGGCAAGAGTCCATGAGCTAGTGACATATGGGATATCAATACCCAAGATGTGGATCTTCCACTCAAGAGTCACTAGAGTGGGAGGGAATAAAAATAAAAACAGCCATATTCCGCTGAAAAAATTAATCCACACCCAAAAAAATAAGTTTATTTTCATTTTGAAAGAAAAAAACGTAATCAAAAGCAGAAGAATCAAACTGAAACAGCTGCCTGAAGAACTTTTCTACCAAAAACTGCTTCCAAAGAAGCAAATACATCAAAACGGTAGAATTTAGTAAATGTATGCAAAGAGGACCAAGTTGCCGCTTTGCAAATCTGATCAACTGAAGCTTCATTCTTAAAAGCCCATGAAGTGGAGACTGATCTAGTAGAATGAGCTGTAATTCTCTGAAACGGGGCCTGACCTGACTCCAAATAAGCTTGATGAATCAAAAGTTTCAACCAAGAAGCCAAGGAAATAGCAGAAGCCTTCTGACCTTTCCTAGGACCAGAAAATTAAACAAAAAGACTGAAAGTCTTCCTGAAATTTTTAGTAGCTTCCACATAATATTTCAAAGTTCTTACCACATCCAAAGAATGTAAGGATCTCTCCAAAGAATTCTTAGGATTAGGACATAAGGAAGGAACAACAATTTATCTAAATTCACAACTTTAGGTAAAAATTGAAAAGAAGTTTGCAAAACTGCCTTATCCTGATGAAAAATCAGAAAAGGAGTCTCACAAGAAAGAGCAGATAACTCAGAAACTCTTCTAGCAGAAGAGATGGCCAAAAGAAACAACACTTTCCAAGAAGTAGTGTAATGTCCAAAGAATGCATAGGTTCAAATGAAGGAGCCTGTAAAGCCTTCAGAACCAAATTAAGACTCCAAGGAGGAGAAATTGACTTAATGACAGGCTTAATACGAATTAAAGCCTGTACAAAACAGTGTATATCAGGAAGTATAGCAATCTTTCTGTGAAATTAAACAGAAAGAGCAGAGATTTGTCCTTTTAAGGAACTTGCAGACAAACCCTTATCCAAACCATCCTGAAGAAACTGTAAAATTCTAGGAATTCTAAAAGAATGCCAGGAGAATTTATGAGAACACCATGAAATGTAAGTCTTCCAAACTCTATAATAAATCTTTCTAGAAACAGATTTACGAGCTTGTAACATAGTATTAATCACTGAGTCAGAGAAACCTCTATGACTTAGAACTAAGCATTCAATTTCCATACCTTCAAATTTAATGATTTGAGATCCTGATGGAAAAACAGACCTTGAGATAGTAGGTCCGGCCGTAACGGAAGTGGCCAAGGCCGGCAACTGGACATCCGAACCAGATCCGCATACCAAAACCTGTGTGGCCATGCTGGAGCCACCAGCAACACAAAAGACTGTTCCATGATGATTTTGGAGATCACTCTTGGAAGAACTAGAGGCAGGAAGATGTAAGCAGGATGATAACACCAAGGAAGTGTCAACGCATCCACTGCTTCTGCCTGAACATCCCTGGACCTGGATAGATATCTGGGAAGTTTCTTGTTTAGATGAGAGGCCATGAGATCTATCTCTGGAAGATCCCACATCTGAACAATCTGAGAAAACACATCTGGATGGAGAGACCACTCCCCTGGATGTAAAGTCTGAGATAATCCGCCTCCCAATTGTCTACACCTGGGATATGCACCGCAGAGATTAGACAGGAGCTGGATTGCACCCAAGCAAGTATCCGAGATACTTCTTTCATAGCTTGGGGACTGTGAGTCCCACCCTGATGATTGACATAACCCACAGTTGTCATATTGTCTGTCTGAAAACAAATGAACGGTTCTCTCTTTAGCAGAGGCCAAAACTGAAGAGCCCTGAAAATTATTTATTGGTAATCTTGCCTCTTGAGATTTCCAAACCCCTTGTGCTGTCAGAGATCCCCAAACAGCTCCCCAACCTGAAAGACTCGTATCTGTTGAGATCACAGTCCAGGTTGTCCGAACAAAAGAAGCCCCTTGAACCAAACGATGGTGGTCTATCTACCATGTCAGAGAGTGTCGTATATTGGTATTCAAGGATATTGTGATATCTTTGTATAATCCCTGCACCATTGATTCAGCATACAAAGCTGTAGAGGTCTCATGTGAAAACGAGCAAAGGGGATCGCCTCCGATGCTGCAGTCATGAGACCTAAAACTTCCATGCACATAGCCACTGAAGGGAATGGCTGAGACTGAAGGTGCCGGCATGCTGCGACCAATTTTAAACGTCTCTTGTCTGTTAGAGACAGAGTCATGGACACTGAATCTATCTGGAAGCCTAAAAAGGTGACCCTTGTCTGAGGAATCAAGAAACTTTTTGGTAAATTGATCCTCCAACCACGTTTCCCAAGAAACAACACTAGTTGATTTGTGTGAGATTCTGCAGTACGTAAAGACTGAGCTAGTACCAAGATATCGTCCAAATAAGGAAACACCGCAATACCCTATTCTCTGATTACAGATAGTAGGGCACCCAGAACCTTTGAAAAGATTCTTGGAGCTGTTGCTAGGCCGAATGGAAGAGCAACAAATTGGTAATGCTTGTCTAGAAAAGAGAATCTCAGAAACTGATAGTGTTCTGGATGAATTCGAATATGAAGGTATGCATCCTACAAGTCTATTGTGGATATATAATGTCCTCGCTGAACAAAAGGCAGAATAGTCCTTATAGTCACCATCTTGAAAGTTGGTACTCTTACATAACGATTCAAAATTTTTAGATCCAGAACTGGTCTGAATAAATTTTCTTTCTTTGGTACAATGAATAGGTTTGAATAAAACCCCAAACCTTGTTCCTGAGGAGGAACTGGCATAATTACCCCTGAAGACTCCAGGTCTGAAACACACTTCAGAAAAGCCTGAGCTTTTACTGGATTTACATGGATGCGTGAGAGAAAAAAATCTTCTCACAGGAGGTCTTATTCTGAATCCTATTCGATACCCTTGAGAGACAATGCTCTGAATCCAATGATTTTGGACAGATTTTATCCAAAAATCCTTAAAAAACCTTAATCTGCCCCCTACCAGCTGAGCTGGAATGAGGGCCGCACCTTCATGCGGACTTAGGGAATGACTTTGGTTTCCTAAATGGCTTGGATTTATTCCAATTTGAGGAAGGCTTCCAATTGGAAGCAGATTCCTTGGGGGAGGATTGAGTTTTTGTTCCTTATTCTGACAAAAGGAACGAAAACGGTTAGAAGCCTTAGATTTACCCTTAGGTTTTTTATCCTGAGGCAAAAAAACTCCTTTTCCCCCAGTGATAGTTGAAATAATAGAATCCAACTGAGAACCAAATAAATTATTACCTTAGAAAGAAAGAGATAGTAATCTAGATTTAGATGTCATATCAGCATTCCAAGACTTAAGCCACAAAGCTCTTCTAGCTAATACAGCTAAAGACATGGATCTAACATCAATTTTGATAATATCAAAAATGGCATCACAAATAAAATGATTAGCATGTTGCAGTAAGCGAATAACGCTAGATATGTCAGAATCCAATTCATGTTGCGCTAAATTTTCCAACCAGAAAGTTGATGCAGCCGCAACATTAGCCAAAGAAATAGCAGGTCTGAGAAGATGACCTGAATATAAATAGGCCTTCCTTAGATAAGATTCAAGCTTCCTATTTAAAGGATCCTTAAAGGAAGTGCTATCTTCCATAGGAATAGTGGTACGTTTAGCAAGAGTAGAAATAGCCCCATCAACTTTGGGGATTTTTTCCCAAAACTCTATAGATTTTGCTGGTAAAGGATACAATTTTTTAAACCTTGAAGAAGGAATAAAAGAAGTACCTGGCTTATTCCATTCCCTAGAAATCATATCAGAAATAGCCTCAGGAATGGGAAAAACCCCTGGAGAAACCACAGGAGGTTTAAAAACAGCATTTAAACGTTTATTAGACTGAACGTCAATAGGACTGGTTACCTCAATATCCAAAGTAATTAACACTTCTTTTAATAAAAAACGCATATACTCTATTTTAAATAAATAAGTAGATTTGTCAGTGTCAATGTCTGAGGAAGGATCTTCAGAATCAGATAGATCCTCATCAGAAGAGGATAAATTATTATGTTGTTGGTCATTTGAAATTTCATCAGCTAAATGAGAAGTTTTATAAGATCTTTTACTTTTATGAGAAGGTGGAAATGCAGACAAAGCCTTCATAATAGAATCAGAAACAAATTCTTTAAAATTTACAGGTATATCATGCACATTAGAAGTTGAAGGAACTGCAACTGGCAATGTACTATTACTGATGGAAACACTATCTGCATGTAAAAGTTTATCATGACAACTATTACATTCGGTGGAATAATTTCTACAATTTTACAACAAATGCACTTAGCTTTGGTAGAACCGATGTCAGGCAGCAATGTTCCAGCAGAAACTTCAGAGGCAGGATCAGATTGGGACATCTTGCTTAATGTAAGAGAAAAAACAACATATAAAGCAAAATTATCTATTTCCTTATATGACAGTTTCAGGAATGGGAAAAAATGCAATAGCATAGGCCTCTGATAGCAAAAAGCAAGCGGCAAACATACAAGGGGTATTGAAATAATGAAAAAGTTTGGCGCCAAGTATGACGCACAACGTAACGTAAACTATTTTTTGGCGCAAAAAATAACCGGAAATGACACACTTGCGTCACTAATGACGCCGCCGTGTGAAAGGTCTCGGCGTCACGTATGACGCCGGAAATGACCAAGCTGCGTCATAAACGTATTTTTTCGCGACAAGAATGACGCAATAAAGTTTAGCATTTGACGCACCCGCTGCATAATACCCGCAATTGCAAGAAGTAGTCAATTGAAAAAAGACTAAACCCCAGGTAAGAAAAAGATTCCTTAAATTTACATTCCCCAAATATGAAACGGACAGTCTGCAGAAGGAAATACATGAACCTCATGGGAAATATAAGTACAAAACATATATTTAGAACTTTATATAAATGCATAAAGTGCCAAACCATAGCTGAGAGTGTCTTAAGTAATGAAAACATACTTACCAAAAGACACCCATCCACATATAGCAGATAGCCAAACCAGTACTAAAACAGTTATTAGTAGAGGTAATGGTAAATTGAGAGTATATCGTCGATCTGAAAAGGGAGGAAGGAGATGAATCTCTATGACCGATAACAGAGAACCTATGAAATAGACCCCCGTTAGGGAAATCATCATATTCAAATAAGTGATACTCCCTTTACGTCCCTCTGACATTCGCTGTACTCTGAGAGGAATCGGGCTTCAACAATGCTGAGAAGCGCATATCAACGTAGAAATCTTAGCACAAACTTACTTCACCACCTCCATAGGAGGCAAAGTTTGCAAAACTGAATTGTGGGTGTGGTGAGGGGTGTATTTATAGGCATTTTGAGGTTTGGGAAACTTTGCCCCTCCTGGTAGGATTGTATATCCCATATGTCACTAGCTCATGGACTCTTGCCAATTACATGAAAGAAATTGGTCTGAAGGTTCCCTCTTTTTTGGGAACCACGAAAAGGTTTGAATAGAACCCCTGCCCTTGTTCTCGAGCTGGAACTGGGCAAATTACACCCATGGTGTAGAGGTCTTTTACACAGCATAAGAACGCCTCTCTTTTTGTCTGGTGTACAGACAATCGTGGGGGAAAATCCTTGAATTTCCAATGCCCAGGGATCCTGTACATCCCTTGCCCAAGCCTGAGCAAAGAAAAAGAGTCTGCCCCCTACTAGATCCGGTCCCGGATTGGGGCATGCCCCTTCATGCTGTCTTGGTAGCAGCAGCGGGCTTTTTGACTTGTTTACCTTTATTCCAGGCCTGGTTAGGTCTCCAGACCGCCTTGGATTGTGCAAGGTTCCCTTCCTGCTTAGCGGAGGAAGGGGAAGCAGATGATGTTCCTTTAAAATTTCGAAAGGAACGAAAATTATTTTGTTTGCTCCTCATCTTGAGGGGCTTGTCCTGAGGTAGGGTGTGACCCTTACCTCCAGTAATGTCAGAAATTATGTCCTTCAGTTCAGGCCCAAATAGGGTCTTACCCTTGAAGGGAATAGACAAAAGCTTAGACTTACACAACACATCTGCCGACCAAGATTTCAGCCATAACGCTCTACTCGCCACGATGGCAAAGCCTGCATTTTTTGCTGCTAATTTCGCAAGCCGAAAAGTAGCATCCGTCATGAAAGAATTTTAAGTTTAAGAGCCTTAATTCTATCTAAAATGTCCTCTAAAGGTGTCTCTACCTTCAGGGACTCTTCCAGGGCATCAAACCAGAAGGCAGCCGCAGTAGTTACTGGAACCATGCAAGCTATAGGCTGCAAAAGAAAACCCTGCTGAACAAAAATTTTCTTTAGAAGACCCTCCAGCTTTTTATCCATAGGGTCTATGAATGCACAACTGTCCTCAAAGGGTATAGTTGTACGCTTAGCTAAAGTAGAAACAGCTCCCTCTACCTTGGGAATCAATTGCCAAAAATCCTGCATGGTGTCAGATATGGGAAACATTTTCTTAAAATTAGGAGGGGGAGAAAACGGTATACCTGGTCTATCCCATTCCTTCTTAACAATTTCCGAAATTCTCTTAGGAACCGGAAAAACATCCGTGTAAGTAGGTACTTCCAAATATTTGTCCATTTTACCCAATTTTTCTGGAGGAACCGTGATCGGGTCATAATCATCCAGAGCCGCCAAAACCTCCCTGAGCAATAAGCGGAGGTGTTCTAATTTAAATTTAAAGGACATGAAATTCAAATCTGTCTGAGGTAATACATTTCCTGACTCTGAAAGTTCTCCCTCAGACATAAAATCCCTGCCCCCCACATCAGAGCATTGGGAGGGTACATCAGAAATAGCCACTAAGGCGTCAGAGGGTTCATTATTTGTATTAATATCTGCCCTATGGCGTTTACCCTGCAAGGCTGGCAGCTTAGACAATACCTCTGTAAGGGTGGTAGACATAACTGCAGCCATATCTTGCAAAGTAAAAGAATTAGACGCACTAGAAGTACTTGGCGTCGCTTGCGTGGGCGTTAAAGGTTGTGACACTTGGGGAGAATTAGATGGCATATCTTGATTCTCTGCCTGACCCACTTTCTTTATTTAAAATGTGATCCTTACAGTGTAAGGCCCTTTCGGTACAAAAAAGACACAATGTAAGAGGGGGTTCCACCATGGCTTCTAAACACATAGAACACTGACTTCCCATGTCAGACATGTTGCACAGACTAGTAATAACAGCACAAGTATTTCCCAAATTTTATTATGTGTGAAAATAATACAGTACAAAAAAAACAGTTACTGCGCCTTTAAGAAGAAAATGTGTACACTGTTTTGCAAAATTGTTAAAACGATACCCAAAATGAAATATTTTGTTGTTTTTAGAGCCTAATGTGCCCTCAGAGGTTGCACCACAAGTAAAGGAGAGTTACATTGCAAATTCAAAAAGTTAAGCAGGAGTAAAACGATCTGCAGACAATAAACAATTAAAGCTTTCTGCACCTCGCCACAGCTCTGCTGTGGCACCTACCTGCACTCAAGACCTGACAAAACGATCCGGTCCCACTCCAAAGTACAGCCTCACAGTCTGGTTCCAACCGGAGCTAATGGCTGCTACCTCTCCAGAATCTAACTGCGCACTGAAGCGCGAAAATAGGCCCCGCCCATCATGTCTGATGAGACAAAAATGCAGAAAACCGCATGGGAAGCGTTTTCAAGCAATATATGTACACACTTCTTTTAATAATATGCCATGTGAGCCCCACACATAAAATGTAAAAACAACTCAGCCTCATAAACCCTACAATCGTCATTAGGTTTCCTAGGCTGCCCCAGTGTCTAACTACACAGCCCATAAGTGTGCCATGTTATATAGAATGGGATAATAATACAGGTCACCACAGTACCACCCTATAATAAGGACTACTGCTTACCCTTGCCCCGCATGGGGAATATGTCAGCCAAATTCTGATATATCATGTCTCCTCAGAATGCAAATGACTGCACATACCTTGAAATTGCTTGTAGCATGAAATCGTTCCCCCATACTGAAGACTTCTCATGTACTTCCTCAGCAACGCTTGTGGGAACGAACATTGATCTTAGTTACTGCTGCTAAGATCATCAGACTCCAGGCATGATTCTTCTTCCATATCATGCCAGAGTAAAAACAGTACTCACCGATACCATTTTAAAATAAAAAACTCTTGATTGAAGAAAACTAAACTATCTTTTTATCACCACATAAACTTTACCCTTCCTATTGCTATGCATAGGCAAAGAGAATGACTGGGGGGAGGAGTTAGGGGAGGGGCTATATAGCAGCTCTGCTGTGGTGCTCTTTGCCACTTCCTGTTAGCAGGAGGATTATATCCCACAAGTAAAGGATGAAACCCGTGGACTCGGAATATCTTGTAAAAGAAATACACTTAAAGGGACAGTCTACACCAGAATTTTTATTGTTTTAAAAGATAGATAATCCCTTTATTACCCATTCCCCAGTTTTTCATAACCAACACACAGTTATATTAATATACTTTTAAACTCTGTGATTACCTTGTATCTAAGCCTCTGCAAACTGCCTCCTTATTTCAGTTCTTTTGACAGACTTGCAGTTTAGCCAATCAGTGCCTACTCCCAGATAACTTCACGTGCATGAGCACAGTGTTATCTATATGAAATACATGAACTAACACCCTCTAGTGGTGAAAAACTGTTAAAATGCATTCTGAAAAGAGGTGGCCTTCAAGGTCTAAGAAATTAGCATATGAACCTCCTAGATTAAGCTTTCAACTAAGAATACCAAGCGAACAAAGCAAAATTGGTGATAAAAGTAGATTGGAAAATTGTTTAAAATGACATGCTCTATCTGAATCATGAAAGTTTTTTTTGGCCTAGACTGTCCCTTTAAATAACTCTTTATCTTCCCATATTAGGATAACAAATGGTACACGTCAGGGATCGCCCATCCTCTTTGTTTTGGCCATAGAAACCCTGGCAGCAAAAATACGTAACAACCCAAATATCACAGGTATTACCGTCAATGGAGCTAGCTATAAAATGGCATTATATGCCGATGACATCATACTTACCCTCACAAATCCAATAAGCTCTTTACATGCCCTCACAACTGAATTCTCACGATATAGTAAAATCTAATTTTTTTAAATTAACAAGTCTAAATCAGAATTCCTTAGCTTAAATATCTCTCAACCAATCATACAGCAAATCCAAGAGTCCTTCCATTATAAATACCAATCCACATCTATAAAATACAGCCGATAAAGACAGGCTATTCGCATTAAATTTTACCCCCCTACTACAAAATGTTGAACGGGAACTCCAAAAGTGGGAACACAAAGCTATATCCTAGGTAAAGATGATGATCCTTCCGAGAATCTTATACCTCTTGCAAGCTTTGCCTAGGCAAGTACCCGAACACTATACACGAAAGCTACAAAACATAAACGCCTATGTCTGGTCCAATCATATGACCAGGGTAGCGATGAAAACCATGTATATGCCCAAGGATAGAGGAGGCTTGGGAGTTCCTAACCTCGCTTACTATAAACTCACTGCCCACCTAGTTCGCATTATAAACTGGAGTAGAAATTAAAGTGACAAAGAATGGATTAAACTAGAACGCTCATTAGCAGATTCCATCAATTTAGGAAGCCTTTGCTGGACCCCACTGCCACAACGGAAAGCAATACACACCACATCCACACTAACTATAGAGACATTAAGAGTATGGGAGCGACTTACCAAAAGTGGTACAGCACTCTCCTCAATCCCCTCCCCATTAACACCCATTATAACAAATTTAACTTTCAGTAGAGGACATAGCATCGACTTAGACACACCGCAATCAATACATACTCTGATCCCCTTCCACACTACACTAGACAATGGTAGACTACGCCCTAGAATAGACTTACTAGATCTCAACATACCATACTTCAATCATTGGTATAAATATCACCAGTTAAACCATCTTATCTCCTCACACCCATAAAAGCCTAAAATTACTAGGCAACTAACTCCATTTTAAAATATGTGCTATAAGACCAACATCACAGAAGGATATTTGTCCATCTTCCATAAACTAATCCTACAAGATCACTCCCACACTTTACATACATACAAGCAGAAATGGGAGGAAGAATTAAATACTAAACTCTCCGAAAAAGAGTGGCTCACCATTATATCTCAGATGAACTACTCATTCTCATCTATGAGATTCCGAGAAACCAACATGAAACTCCTCAATAGATGGTATTATACACCTTAAAGATTAGCTCAGATATATCCTAACAAAAATACCACCTGCTGGAGAGGATGCAGCCAAATAGGGTCACCACTACACATATAGTGGAAATGTCCAAAAATTGATAAATACTGGTCCCTTATACTTAATAAAATAAAGTACTGCAAACTGATATACCCCTAGACCCCTTAATTTGTTTATTTCACAAACCTACAAAATTAAAATGCAACTTTAGAACAAAACTCTTATGTATTATGCTAAATTGTGCCAAGCAATTAATCCCTAGATTCTGGAAAAGGAGACTGTTCCTTCGATAGTTGAATGGGCCACTGATGTCACCTTGATATTGTCACTAGAGAAGCATCACTATTTTCAATTACAGAAATTGGAAGATTATTACTCTATAAAATTCATATGGGAAGAGTATATTTTTCTCCCCTTTGTCTGAATGTGATGTAAAATTATCTGTTTTACAAACACCGTGTAACCACATTATTACCATTATAACTGCAGAACACCGTATTTGCACTTTGTTGTATTGCTACAAAAGTGGAATAAAAAAATAAAAAAATATTCTGGGTTTCATATTGGTTCCTCATTGTGACAAACCAAGGTATCCAACCCTGCGCCAGTCACTTATTTGGTACAGAAAGGTTTATCAGCCCCCTTTTTCTGTCACCAATAGGTCACAATCTAGCCACACCAGGCAAGCTTGTGATTCAGTTTAGTGGGTGCAAGGGTTAACCACACTCCCTAGTCTGTACTAGACGTAAGAGAAATGCCCTAAACTCCCTTTTAATGCCACCCACACTGAACCAATAATCCTATAGCTCCAATACTGCCACCACTTAAAATTTATTAAAGGGAAAATCCTAAGAAAAAACCCAGACTTTACACATTAACCCTCTAAATATAATTTAGCAGAAAATAACCTAAATTATACAGTTCTAATATTCCAGTCTCTTTCAGTAACGTGGTTCAATTATTAGACAAAGGCCAAAATTAATAAAAGAATGATTTATTATGCCAAAAATATTATGCACAATGCATTATTAATAAAAGTTGGTACAAATAACATGACACATTAGCAAACAGTGTTTTAAAATAAAATAGGAGAAAAATAACAGACCTAATACTTCACTAGCTTATGAGTCTGCCCCCAGGGAGATGGGCAAAAAGAAAAGTTGTCACTCACGCTGTAGCACGCAGCCTCCCATGTAGAATGAACACCTTATTGTTAAAAACATAAGATTCTTATACCATTTTCCAGAGATTAGGTTGCCTGACCACACCCTCCTGGGCGGGCTAAGAAACCCCCCTGTCTTTATGCCCTTCAATAGACTAAGTTCTTGCCTGAAATTATACAATCCATTATAATTTCTGCTAGGTAACTATTTCTATATTTACATATCGGGAACCTCTTGGTTTCATTGGGAGAATCAGTTTGATATCAAATATGCCATAGGTTGTCATAATTACCTTCATTTAAGGTTATAACAGTTTTAACACACATATGTACATAATATACCAATGTCCTTTCAGTGACCTGGTCAGTTTTTGTGATGGAGGCCCTGTTTTGCATCATGCATTCTATTGACAACCTAAGCCATAAACCCTTTCCTGTGTATTTTCTGAAACTAAGAGCTTGAGTGGCTTTATGACTCAATGCATACAGAATAACACTTGGTGGGGCTATTTAGGAGGCTCTTGGCACTTCAAAGAAAATACAAATACAATTCTTCTTGAAAACAAATAACTGTTTTGAGTTCAAGCTACACAAAGTTAACTCCTTAGCAGCTGAATCCTGAGATATTCGTGACACTCATAAAGAAAATTTAGAAAGAAAACTGAACAATATAATTTCATCCATTTTTTGTGGTGTAACCATGAGCCATTGACGTCAAACATTCATGGTAATAATAATGTCACAAGTGTGCACAGGGCAGCATTGGTGTAATTGCTCACATTGGCACACAAAACAGAACTGCACTCAATTACACCTTGAGGTATTTTTTTACATTGAGGAGACTAAGCAGAGTTAATTTTTTTTAAATGGGTATTTATGGTAACTGACGGATGACTGTTGCATTATCAATAACCAAAAAGGTATCAGTGTTTGCAAGAGATAAAACTATTCATTTTAAACAAATGGCAGTTTTTTTTATCTATAACATTTTATAATATGTGCCTGCACGGGTGGTTAATAAACTTACTTCTGTAGCAGATGGCACCCTCTAGACTTGTGGAGCAGGTATTATACTTCCACTCTCCTTTTATATCCAAAAAAACACAGTCCCCGGCTTGTTTTAGTTGTGAAAATGCTGAAGGTCTAAAGTCATATGTACTGCCATCAGACCACTCAAAAGCTGCTTGGTTTATCTATAAAACACAGGAAGCAAGGACATTTTTTATTGTAAATACAGAGACAGACAACACTGCAATGTCAGTGAATCACATATAAAGCAAATCATTAAAAAAAAGTCAACAATACAAATAAATAACCAGTTATGGCTAGCTTATATAATCAGGTACCTTCCATTTTGTTTTTATCTGGAGCAGAGATCAATTGAGAGAGTAATTGGGTCCTATGGTGAGGATAAGGAACACCCCTTCAATATCACTTATAATAACTAGCATGTAATGAAACTGGTAATCATGAATACAAATTTTCTTTCATAAAACTACTTGTTGCTAAGGAAGTGTTTTAAAAAGAACTTTCCAGCTAAAATTGTAATGCACAGCACTTGCTCAGAGAGCCGAAGGTGCTTGTATCATTGGGTAGTGACTTAATTTACATCATTGCTGAAATGATACTAACCCAACTGGCTCTCTGAGCATCTGTATTATCTAGCTATGCTTCACATGCAAGTGCAGAAACAAATGCTTACATTAACACACTGATATTTTTTACTAGAAGCATTTTTTGCCAATATATGTACACTGGCATTCAAAAGTTTGTAGTCACAAATATTTACTTGTTTTCAAAAGAAAAGCAAATGTTTATGTTCATTAAAATAACATCAAATTCATCAGAAATACAGTGTAGACATTTTTAATGTTGTAAATAACTATAGTAGCTGGAAATGGCTGATTTGTAATGGAATATCTGCATAGGCGTTCAATGGCCTATTATCAGCAACCATTTGTCCTGTGTTCCAATGGCACATTGTGTTTGCTAATACAAGTTTATCATCTAGAAAGGCTAATTGATAATTAGAAACCCTTCTGCAATTATATTAGCGCAGCTGAAAACTGTTGTTCTGATTAAAGATGCAACAACAATATCAAATAAATGGAAGTGGACAATCCTCCGACAATACTGCAGTAAATCGGACTTCAAACGCCTGCACTTTATTTCTGCCCATCGTGAGTATTGCAGCACGGAAGGAGGACGCCAATCACACAGACGTAAAATTATCGGTGAGTAGTGGCCTGTGTGATAGAAAGCTCCAACACGGTTTAAAGGTACTTTTTGCAGAATGGCCATCCGGTCACAGCTGAGAGGTCAGTATCTCGAGTTTATAAGGGGAATACTTGCCATACCAAGAGGCAAACATTAAAATTTGCAAGTATCTTTTAAGGTGAATATACCTATCCCTAACTAAGAGGCAAACACAAACATTTACAAGTATCTTCTAAGGAAGCGCTATGGACACTTAGTATCCTCAGAGAGGAATTGGCTGTATCTAATATAACCACTTTCTGATTACACACTCATAGGAGGATTGTTCCCCAGAGACTTATCTTTTATACCAATCAAGGAGTTTTAATAGAAAGCAATATATACATATATACTCTTGGATACATTTTGGATATATATTTTATATATCTTTTATTTTTATTATTTTTTAGGTGGTATTTGTATGTAGTATCATATTTTACCTTTTTGTATTATAGGAAGGGAAACGTCCCTCCATTTGATTGATATTGCTGTCACTTTCTTAATAAATGTATTTTATTTCTATTAACACACTGTGTATGATTTTTTATAGATACTTCTAGCTTTTTTAGCGCCATCCCGTGTGGTCTGTATTCTGGTTCTTGTTCTAATTGGGAGATAGTAGTATTTTGGGAGGGCTTAGAAGTCTTTTTGGGCATCACTACCCCCCCATTTTTTAAAAGATGAAAAAAACTGGCCTTCATTAGACTAGTTGAGTATCTGGAGCATCAGCAATTGTGGGTTCGATTACAGATGCAAGATGGCCAGAAACAAAGAACTTTCTTCTGAAACTCGTCACTCTATTCTTGTTCTGAGAAAATGAAGGTTATTCCATGCAAGAAATTGCCAAAAAGTGAAGATCTTGTATAACACGGTGTACTACTCCCTTCACAGAACAGCGTAAACGGGCTCTAACCAGAATAGAAAGAGGAGTGGGAGGCCCAGTGCACAACTGAGCAAGAAGACTAATACATTAGAGTGTCTAGTTTGAGAAACACACGCATCACAGGTCCTCAACTTGTAGTTGAATTAAACAGTACTAGCAAACCACCAGTCTCAACGTCAACAGTGAAGAGGCGACTCCGGGATGCAAATATATAGCGATATCTCATACTGGCCAATAATAATTAAAAAAAATTAAGATGGGCAAAAGAACACAGACAATGGACAAAGGAAGATTGGAAAAAAGTGTTATGGACAGACAAATCTAAGTTTGAGGTGTTCGGATCATAAAGAATAACATTTGTGAGATGCAGACCAAATGAAAAAGATGCTGGAGGAGTGCTTGACGACATCTGTCAAGCATGGTGGAGACAATGTGATGGTCTGGCGGTGCTTTGGTGGTGGTAAAGTGGGAGATTTATACAGGGTTAAAGGGACCTTGAAGAACCAAGGCTATCACTCCATTTTTCAACGCCATGCCATACCCTCTGGACGGCACTTGATTGGAGCCAATTTCCTCCTACAACAGGACAATGACCGAAAGCACAACTTCAAACTATGCAAAAACTATTTAGGAAAGAAGCAGTCAGCTGTTATTCTTTCTTTAAGGGAGTGGCCAGAACAGTCACCAAATCTCAACCCTTTTGAGCTGTTGTGGGAGCAACTTGAATATATTGTATGTAAAAAATGTCCACCAAGCCAATCCAACATGTGGGAGGTGCTTCAGGAAGCTTTGGGTAAAATATCTTCAGATTACCTCAACAAATTGACAACTAGAATGCAAAAGGTCTGCAAGGCTGTAATTGCTGCACATGGAAAATTCTTTGACAAACGCAAAAATTTGAAGTACACAATTATTATTATTTTACTTAAAATTTTATTTCTAACCTTGCCAGTGACTAAATTTCCTATTCAAACTCATTTCATGTATGTTTTTGTGGAAAATAAGGAACTGTCTAAGTGTAACATATGCCTGCCTGATATCACTGTCCCTTTAAGACTGCCTTCCCTGCTACTGACATTCATACTGTGTGGGCAGTATCTGCATTCAACACACCTGCCAAATTAACTAATCACTCATGCACCTGATTCCCTCAGCCTCCTTCTAAATCATCTCAGGCCAAATGTGCATTGCATTAGTATTGAAGTTTTGTTCCAGAAACAGAGGTCTGTGACGGTTTCCATTATGGATTTTACCAGCATATACAAACTACAGCCTTTCCTTCAAGCTATGCTTAAAATCATCTAATCGCAAGTATCCATATAATTCCTTTTGTTTCCTGGACTCTGCTATTTAACAATCTCTGAACTATTTCTAAATTACAACAATGCATTGGTTATAATCTCTCAAATTGCTACAACAGCATCATACTCAAAACTTTACAACTTTTCTCTGCTACAAGTTATCATAGTTGAAATATCCTCCTGCAAGCATGTTAATGTATTCAGAACTCTGCATCGATGTGTTCAGTTAAACAGTTCTCCTGTGATTTTCCAATATATGCACAATCAATATTGAATGCCTTAAACTTGCAATTTGTATATCACCTGTGCAACTCTGCTTACAGCTCTAAATACTTTTAAGTACTGTGAACCTGCAGTAAGTCTTTGCATCCATGAGTCACAACCTTTTACCAGTTTACTCTGAAGCCTGAACATCTTACATTGCTATATTTATCTCATGAATGCTGCAGCTACTCCTATTAACCATTAGTCACAGTATCAATTTATGTTTCCATTGAAGTCACAATATATTATATTCATATGCTTTACTCTCTATGATTTCTACAATAACTTGTTGCAACTATGAACCACAGAATATTATCTATCCACGTCCAGGATACTCTTCCCCGGGTCAGGGGTTGGTGTCTCCAATTCCCTACCACTGCCCAGAGGGTCTGTATCCTGAGTGCATATACACCGGAACCTGACAGAATACTAATGCCTAAAAAAGGACTCCGGAGTGGTAGTGGATGCACCGACCCTGGAAGAAAAATAAAAAATTACAAGCTCAGACCCAAGCTATCCCTAAAGGAAAAACAGAAGATTTTCATACTTTTAAAAATTTAAAGACACAGTACTCCCATTCTAGAGTATCTTCTACTCATGTTCGCGGTTCCTATTTTGGTGAAACTGATTCGGAATCTGACTATGAAAATGAGGAGAAACTATCCATAGATTCAGCAGAAAAATTTCAGATCTTTAATGATTTAAAGAGACAGAACCACTTTTCTAGAATTTCATCTACTCCTTATGTTCATGATTTCCATTTTGGTGAAACTGATTCTGAATCTGAATATGTAACTGAAGAGAATATATCCATAGATTCAGAAGAAAAAAATTCAGATCTTTAAAGATTTAAAGAGACAGGACTACTGTTCCAGAATACCATCTAGTCCTCCTGTTTGGGATTCCCATCCTGGTTATACTGACTCTGAGTCTGAATTTGTCAACTAGGAGGATGACTTCACAGATCCAGCTGAACTGGCATTAGACTGGTATGAGTGCAACTTTAATTCGCCACAAACTCAGACAAAACCTCAACCTATTGGCTATAATGACATCCTTGGATGCTATATTTACAATATAGATGCTGCAGACAGCTCCCATCATGAAACCTCTCATGGAAATACTGATCTTCCTATTTCTGATATTCCCAGGGATTCTGTAGATTGGATAGATTCAGAGCTGGAAGAAGAGACATCTGGTATACAGACTGCTGTTTGGAGAAATGGTCCCCTCAAGAACTATGCTGATTTTTTTAATCTCAGAATTATGCATCCAGTGATGAAGAGGATTTCTGTTCTCAAAATGATATAAGGTACTCCAGACTACAGTGGCACCACCCTAAGAAGCCTCATATTGGGAAGAAATCTCAGTTATCTAAGCTCTCTAAAGAAAAGAAAATCTTTCTGCCTACAGCAACTCTGAAGTGTAAAGAGGAAACTCAACCTGAATCTCCTGTTTCAGTTTCTGTTGTGCCAGATCCTCTCTTGCCTCATATTACTCTCGACACCAAGCTGGATGTTGTCTCTAGTTGCCATCAGTCTGTTTTTGAAGCATTTAATGGTATCTCTTCTCAAACTCTACAGTTACAAACACTGCTTTCCACTGCTGATTCCTTACATCCCTCTCATGATGCCTCAATGTCTGTAAACCCTGTGCTAGAAGCAAAAGATCACTTTGTTCCAGATATACAACCTTTCAGTTTTCCCAGAGGTAGTCCCTGGAGAATTTAGCCCTGAAATTCAAACTCAAATAAGTATGCCTGTTGAGCCCCAGAAAACTTCTCAGTCAGAATCTGGTGTCACAATTCTTCTGCATCTACCTGAGAGTGGCATATTTCAGTAGACTCCACCTTCTCAAAGTTCTTCTGTTACTGCATCTAAGAAAATGTTTTCCTTGGGAGATACTTTGCATTAACCTACATTTTCTACTACATCTGTTCCCTGTCCAGTAATTCCTGATACTGAACCCTGTAAGGATATTATTGAACCTAGTTCCCAAGTGGACGTTCTTGACCCTGAACCATGTACTAAAGTTATTGAACCTAGTCCCAAAGTGGACGTTCTTGACCCTGACTCATGTACTAAAGTTTTTCAACAAGATTCCCCAGTGGCCATTCCTGTCCCTGCTTCCCATGATGATACTACTAAACTTGGCATCAAGATGAACTCCCCTGTTTTTGACCCTGGTATGGGTATTCCTTTTTTTAACCCGGAAATGGGTGTAATAATACTTGATCCTGAAGATAGTCATGCCCTCTGCTCAGAAGCGAGTATGGTTCTTGGCTCAAAAGTGGGTCTTGTTAATTCTTCGTTTGTGAACCCTGAAAAAAGCCTTGCCCTCTGCTCAGAAGAGAGTATGGTTCCTGGCTCTAAATTGGGTTGTTTTTCTATAATTGAACCTGATCCCAGTACAAGCATCTCTGCAACTGTCCCAAATTTGGACACTCGTGTTTCTAACCCTAATGAGGGCATACCAGTCTTCAAGCCTCTTGTCCATGAACAAAGCCTTGATGTTGGCACACCTGTCCTCAGTTCTTCTGTCCTTGAACCTTGCCCTGGTATGGGCATTCATTTACCTGATCCTACTGAGGATATTCCTGAACCTTGCCCTGGAGTGGGCAATCCTGTACCTGATCCTACTGAGGATATTCCTGAACCTTGCCCTGGCATGGGCATTCCTTTACCTGATCCTACTGAGGATATTCCTGAACCTTGCCCTAATGTGGGTATTCCTGAACCTTGCCCTGGCTTGGGCATTTCTTTACCTGATCTTAGTGAGGACACCTTTGATATTGAACCAGAAGATGGCAAGAATTGGTCAAATCTTGCATTCTACACTCCTATCTCCTACTTTGAAGAAAGCCCTGCTATTTGGATAGAAGTGGCTATAGCTTTTTCTTTTGGAGTATATCTAAACCTCAGCCAAGATGTTCATTCTGAGGAAACTCAAATCTCTGATCCAAAAGTGGATAATCTGTTTTACAATCCAGAATGCTGCATCTCTATTTCTGAAGTTGAGGAAAGCCTATTCTTATGTTTAGGACTGGGTGCCTTTTCATTGGCTGTGTACATGGTCATCTGTCATGAAGTACATTCGCCTATCAACCCTGAGGATGATTCCGGGGTTGGAAGCTCATTGTATCTTACGTTCAAGCATTCTCATGACTACACGAAAGATGACTTCAAGTTTTGCTCTCATCATTTTCAAGATCTTTTGATACTCAAAATCCATGGTCTTCGCATTGTCATTTTGCTTTTTCAAGAGATCTCCAACCCTCCTTTCTTGATTTTGGATTGGACTCATTACCTCCATGCAGCCACTACCGGCCTTCCAAGTCATTGTTGTTCTCTCTCCATTTGGATTGCATTGGGCGCCCGGAGGTCGCCTTTATGAAGGGGGCTCTGTAACATATGCCTGCCTGATATTACTGTTCCTTTAAGACTGCCTTCTCTGCTACTGACATTCATACTGTGTGGGCAATATCTGCATTCAACTTACCTGCCAAATTAATCATTCATGCACCCGATTCCCTCAGCCTCCTTTCTAAATCATCTCAGGCCCAATGTGCATTGCATTAGTATTGAAGTTTTGTTCCAGAAACAACAGAGGTCTGTGACTGTTTCCATTATGGATTTTACCAGCATATACAAACTACAGCCTTTCCTTCAAGCTATGCTTAAAAACATCTAATCGCAAGTATCCATATAATTCCTTTTGTTTCCTGGACTCTGCTACTTAATCTCTGAACTATTTCTAAATTTCAACAAGGCATTGGTTATAATCTCTCAAATTGCTACAACAGCATCATATTCAAAACTTTACAACTTTTCTCTACTCTCTATGATTTCTACAATAACTTGTTGCAACTATGAACCACAGAATATCATCTATCCACGTCCAGGATACTCTTCCCCGGGTCAAGGGTCGGTGTCTCCAATTCCCTTCCACTGCCCCGAGGGTCTATAGCCTGAGCGCATATACACCGGAACCTGACACTAAGTGACCCCAAAATTTTGAACGCCAGTGAATATTGTAAGTATGTTTCTATTCAAATATGTTAATCATCTAAGTGTATTTCAGTCTTAACTGGAATATGAAAGAATATATAGAAGATATCAAATAACTGACATAAAATATATAAAGGGGCCACTCAAGATTTATTGCAAGGGAGGATAAAAACAATCAATGCAGTTCAAAAAGGACAGTCACAAAGTCCAACACAATTAGGAAGTATTCTAAAACATTGTCAGCTGCCATGCAAAGGATAGTGGATCACCAACAGCTGAAAATCACAGAGAAAATAAGGAGCCTCATAGGGTGAGTAAGTCCTATGTACCATATAAACAGTGTGAATACAAATGGCAACTCACATATTTGATGACACTACACATTGTGTGGGTGGGGTGTACTGGAGAATAGCGGTCCCCCAAGTTGGCAGCCTTGGACAATATCACCAAGCTCGCCTGAACAGCAGCGGTCCGTCCCCACATTGTCATACCTGCATTAGTTGAGGATTCCAGACTGTGATATCACCATCAATGCCGAAGCTAATGTCCGAGCTATCCAGACACTGCATCTCTTACCCACCAGGGAGTAAATCGCTAATATGCATTGACATCAAACCAGGTAAAATTATACAAACAACAAATTAAGCGACACACCATAGCATGAAGAAAAAGTCCTCAAAAGTTAAAGCATTTATTCAAGGTTATAAACGGTCATTAAAAAACAGAATTTATGTTTACCTGATAAATTACTTTCTCCAACGGTGTGTCCGGTCCACGGCGTCATCCTTACTTGTGGGATATTCTCTTCCCCAACAGGAAATGGCAAAGAGCCCAGCAAAGCTGGTCACATGATCCCTCCTAGGCTCCGCCTACCCCAGTCATTCGACCGACGTTAAGGAGGAAAATTTGCATAGGAGAAACCATATGGTACCGTGGTGACTGTAGTTAAAGAAAATAAATCATCAGACCTGATTAAAAAAACCAGGGCGGGCCGTGGACCGGACACACCGTTGGAGAAAGTAATTTATCAGGTAAACATAAATTCTGTTTTCTCCAACATAGGTGTGTCCGGTCCACGGCGTCATCCTTACTTGTGGGAACCAATACCAAAGCTTTAGGACACGGATGAAGGGAGGGAGCAAATCAGGTCACCTAAATGGAAGGCACCACGGTTTGCAAAACCTTTCTCCCAAAAATAGCCTCAGAAGAAGCAAAAGTATCAAACTTGTAAAATTTGGTAAAAGTGTGCAGTGAAGACCAAGTCGCTGCCCTACATATCTGATCAACAGAAGCCTCGTTCTTGAAGGCCCATGTGGAAGCCACAGCCCTAGTGGAATGAGCTGTGATTCTTTCGGGAGGCTGCCGTCCGGCAGTCTCGTAAGCCAATCTGATGATGCTTTTAATCCAAAAAGAGAGAGAGGTAGAAGTTGCTTTTTGACCTCTCCTTTTACCGGAATAAACAACAAACAAGGAAGATGTTTGTCTAAAATCCTTTGTAGCATCTAAATAGAATTTTAGAGCGCGAACAACATCCAAATTGTGCAACAAACGTTCCTTCTTTGAAACTGGTTTCGGACACAGAGAAGGTACGATAATCTCCTGGTTAATGTTTTTGTTAGAAACAACTTTAGGAAGAAACCCAGGTTTAGTACGTAAAACCACCTTATCTGCATGGAACACCAGATAAGGAGGAGAACACTGCAGAGCAGATAATTCTGAAACTCTTCTAGCAGAAGAAATTGCAACTAAAAACAAAACTTTCCAAGATAATAACTTAATATCAACGGAATGTAAGGGTTCAAACGGAACCCCCTGAAGAACTGAAAGAACTAAATTGAGACTCCAAGGAGGAGTCAAAGGTTTGTAAACAGGCTTAATTCTAACCAGAGCCTGAACAAAGGCTTGAACATCTGGCACAGCTGCCAGCTTTTTGTGAAGTAACACAGACAAGGCAGAAATCTGTCCCTTCAGGGAACTTGCAGATAATCCTTTTTCCAATCCTTCTTGAAGGAAGGATAGAATCTTAGGAATCTTAACCTTGTCCCAAGGGAATCCTTTAGATTCACACCAACAGATATATTTTTTCCAAATTTTGTGGTAAATCTTTCTAGTTACAGGCTTTCTGGCCTGAACAAGAGTATCGATAACAGAATCTGAGAACCCTCGCTTCGATAAGATCAAGCGTTCAATCTCCAAGCAGTCAGCTGGAGTGAAACCAGGTTCGGATGTTCGAACGGACCCTGAACAAGAAGGTCTCGTCTCAAAGGTAGCTTCCAAGGTGGAGCCGATGACATATTTACCAGATCTGCATACCAAGTCCTGCGTGGCCACGCAGGAGCTATCAAGATCACCGACGCCCTCTCCTGATTGATCCTGGCTACCAGCCTGGGGATGAGAGGAAACGGCGGGAACACATAAGCTAGTTTGAAGGTCCAAGGTGCTACTAGTGCATCCACTAGAGCCGCCTTGGGATCCCTGGATCTGGACCCGTAGCAAGGAACTTTGAAGTTCTGACGAGAGGCCATCAGATCCATGTCTGGAATGCCCCACAGCTGAGTGACTTGGGCAAAGATTTCCGGATGGAGTTCCCACTCCCCCGGATGCAATGTCTGACGACTCAGAAAATCCGCTTCCCAATTTTCCACTCCTGGGATGTGGATAGCGGACAGGTGGCAGGAGTGAGACTCCGCCCATAGAATGATTTTGGTCACTTCTTCCATCGCTAGGGAACTCCTTGTTCCCCCCTGATGGTTGATGTACGCAACAGTTGTCATGTTGTCTGATTGAAACCGTATGAACTTGGCCCTCGCTAGCTGAGGCCAAGCCTTGAGAGCATTGAATATCGCTCTCAGTTCCAGAATATTTATCGGTAGAAGAGATTCTTCCCGAGACCAAAGACCCTGAGCTTTCAGGGATCCCCAGACCGCGCCCCAGCCCATCAGACTGGCGTCGGTCGTGACAATGACCCACTCTGGTCTGCGGAATGTCATCCCTTGTGACAGGTTGTCCAGGGACAGCCACCAACGGAGTGAGTCTCTGGTCCTCTGATTTACTTGTATCTTCGGAGACAAGTCTGTATAATCCCCATTCCACTGACTGAGCATGCACAGTTGTAATGGTCTTAGATGAATGCGCGCAAAAGGAACTATGTCCATTGCCGCTACCATCAACCCGATCACTTCCATGCACTGAGCTATGGAAGGAAGAGGAACGGAATGAAGTATCCAACAAGAGTCTAGAAGCTTTGTTTTTCTGGCCTCTGTCAGAAATATCCTCATTTCTAAGGAGTCTATTATTGTTCCCAAGAAGGGAACCCTTGTTGACGGAGATAGAGAACTCTTTTCCACGTTCACTTTCCATCCGTGAGATCTGAGAAAGGCCAGGACTATGTCCGTGTGAGCCTTTGCTTGAGGAAGGGACGACGCTTGAATCAGAATGTCGTCCAAGTAAGGTACTACAGCAATGCCCCTTGGTCTTAGCACAGCTAGAAGGGACCCTAGTACCTTTGTGAAAATCCTTAGAGCAGTGGCTAATCCGAAAGGAAGCGCCACAAACTGGTAATGCTTGTCCAGGAATGCGAACCTTAGGAACCGATGATGTTCCTTGTGGATAGGAATATGTAGATACGCATCCTTTAAATCCACCGTGGTCATGAATTGACCTTCCTGGATGGAAGGAAGAATAGTTCGAATGGTTTCCATCTTGAACGATGGAACCTTGAGAAACTTGTTTAAAATCTTGAGATCTAAGATTGGTCTGAACGTTCCCTCTTTTTTGGGAACTATGAACAGATTGGAGTAGAACCCCATCCCTTGTTCTCTTAATGGAACAGGATGAATCACTCCCATTTTTAACAGGTCTTCTACACAATGTAAGAATGCCTGTCTTTTTATGTGGTCTGAAGACAACTGAGACCTGTGGAACCTCCCCCTTGGGGGAAGCCCCTTGAATTCCAGAAGATAACCTTGGGAGACTATTTCTAGCGCCCAAGGATCCAGAACATCTCTTGCCCAAGCCTGAGCGAAGAGAGAGAGTCTGCCCCCCACCAGATCCGGTCCCGGATCGGGGGCCAACATTTCATGCTGTCTTGGTAGCAGTGGCAGGTTTCTTGGCCTGCTTTCCCTTGTTCCAGCCTTGCATTGGTCTCCAAGCTGGCTTGGCTTGAGAAGTATTACCCTCTTGCTTAGAGGACGTAGCACCTTGGGCTGGTCCGTTTCTACGAAAGGGACGAAAATTAGGTTTATTTTTTGCCTTGAAAGGCCGATCCTGAGGAAGGGCGTGGCCCTTACCCCCAGTGATATCAGAGATAATCTCTTTCAAGTCAGGGCCAAACAGCGTTTTCCCCTTGAAAGGAATGTTAAGTAGCTTGTTCTTGGAAGACGCATCAGCCGACCAAGATTTCAACCAAAGCGCTCTGCGCGCCACAATAGCAAACCCAGAATTCTTAGCCGCTAACCTAGCCAATTGCAAAGTGGCGTCTAGGGTAAAAGAATTAGCCAATTTGAGAGCATTGATTCTGTCCATAATCTCCTCATAAGGAGGAGAATCACTATCGACCGCCTTTATCAGCTCATCGAACCAGAAACATGCGGCTGTAGCGACAGGGACAACGCATGAAATTGGTTGTAGAAGGTAACCCTGCTGAACAAACATCTTTTTAAGCAAACCTTCTAATTTTTTATCCATAGGATCTTTGAAAGCACAACTATCCTCTATGGGTATAGTGGTGCGTTTGTTTAAAGTGGAAACCGCTCCCTCGACCTTGGGGACTGTCTGCCATAAGTCCTTTCTGGGGTCGACCATAGGAAACAATTTTTTAAATATGGGGGGAGGGACGAAAGGAATACCGGGCCTTTCCCATTCTTTATTAACAATGTCCGCCACCCGCTTGGGTATAGGAAAAGCTTCTGGGAGCCCCGGCACCTCTAGGAACTTGTCCATTTTACATAGTTTCTCTGGGATGACCAACTTGTCACAATCATCCAGAGTGGATAATACCTCCTTAAGCAGAATGCGGAGATGTTCCAACTTAAATTTAAATGTAATCACATCAGGTTCAGCTTGTTGAGAAATGTTCCCTGAATCAGTAATTTCTCCCTCAGACAAAACCTCCCTGGCCCCATCAGACTGGGTTAGGGGCCCTTCAGAAACATTATTATCAGCGTCGCCATGCTCTTCAGTATCTAAAACAGAGCAGTCACGCTTACGCTGATAAGTGTTCATTTTGGCTAAAATGTTTTTGACAGAATTATCCATTACAGCCGTTAATTGTTGCATAGTAAGGAGTATTGGCGCGCTAGATGTACTAGGGGCCTCCTGAGTGGGCAAGACTCGTGTAGACGAAGGAGGGAATGATGCAGTACCATGCTTACTCCCCTCACTTGAGGAATCATCTTGGGCATCATTGTCATTGTCACATAAATCACATTTATTTAAATGAATAGGAATTCTGGCTTCCCCACATTCAGAACACAGTCTATCTGGTAGTTCAGACATGTTAAACAGGCATAAACTTGATAACAAAGTACAAAAAACGTTTTAAAATAAAACCGTTACTGTCACTTTAAATTTTAAACTGAACACACTTTATTACTGCAATTGCGAAAAAACATGAAGGAATTGTTCAAAATTCACCAAATTTTCACCACAGTGTCTTAAAGCCTTAAAAGTATTGCACACCAAATTTGGAAGCTTTAACCCTTAAAATAACGGAACCGGAGCCGTTTTGAACTTTAACCCCTTTACAGTCCCTGGTATCTGCTTTGCTGAGACCCAACCAAGCCCAAAGGGGAATACGATACCAAATGACGCCTTCAGAAAGTCTTTTCTAGTATCAGAGCTCCTCTCACATGCGACTGCATGCCATGCCTCTCAAAAACAAGTGCGCAACACCGGCGCGAAAATTGAGGGTCTGCCTATGCTTTGGGAAAGCCCCTAAAGAATAAGGTGTCTAAAACAGTGCCTGCCGATATTATTATATCCAAATACCCAAATAAAATGATTCCTCAAGGCTAAATATGTGTTAATAATGAATCGATTTAGCCCAGAAAAAGTCTACAGTCTTAATAAGCCCTTGTGAAGCCCTTATTTACGATCGTAATAAACATGGCTTACCGGATCCCATAGGGAAAATGACAGCTTCCAGCATTACATCGTCTTGTTAGAATGTGTCATACCTCAAGCAGCAAGAGACTGCTCACTGTTCCCCCAACTGAAGTTAATTGCTCTCAACAGTCCTGTGTGGAACAGCCATGGATTTTAGTGACGGTTGCTAAAATCATTTTCCTCATACAAACAGAAATCTTCATCTCTTTTCTGTTTCTGAGTAAATAGTACATACCAGCACTATTTCAAAATAACAAACTCTTGATTGAATAATAAAAACTACAGTTAAACACTAAAAAACTCTAAGCCATCTCCGTGGAGATGTTGCCTGTACAACGGCAAAGAGAATGACTGGGGTAGGCGGAGCCTAGGAGGGATCATGTGACCAGCTTTGCTGGGCTCTTTGCCATTTCCTGTTGGGGAAGAGAATATCCCACAAGTAAGGATGACGCCGTGGACCGGACACACCTATGTTGGAGAAACACAGATTTATATCATCATAAACCTGCCTCCCAATGCCGTGTCAGACATGGGGTGTAATAGTTAAAGTGACATGATACAAACACAATGGAAGGTTATCATTATTACTTATATGCAGCATCACATTATATTTATTATTAATTAGCATGTCTTTGCACTGCAGTTTTACACTATATTACACAAATCTTTCACATGATTACACACATTTGGTATGTCCACACATACCATTCTTATCACGTTCAATTTTATTATTATTATTTAATGCTTCATATGGTATTTTGCGGTTGTTGTTTTTTTAAACTATCATTTTATTACACCATAGAATTTATTTGATATGGAAAGCTCCTCTATGTTGAAACCATTGCGTTTGTTTTGCATATCATGTCCCTTTAACTATTACACCTCCAATGTCTGAACTGGCATTTGGAGGCGGGTTTTATGATGACATAAACCTGTGTTTTGAATGAATGCTCATAGTCTGAAGAACTCATTGCTTTTATGAATAAATATTTTAACTTTTGAAGACTTTTCCACTTTTTCTACATGCCACTGTATGTAGCTTCATTTGTTGCCATTCTCTTTCTAGAAGCATTGATTATATAATTTTACCTGTTTTAATGTTGATACATATTAGCGGTTTACACCCTGTTGTGTAAGAGGCAGTGTCTGAATAGCTCGGACATGAGCTTCTGCATTGACAGTGATGTCACAGTCCGTTTGAAATCCTCACCAAACGCGAGTGTGACATCATGGGGATGGACAGCTGCGGTTTAGGCTGTCCAACTGGGGGAAATGTATTTTCCAGTACATGCCAATCACACTACTTTTAGTGCCATCAAATCTGTGAATTGCCATTTGTCTTCACACTGTTTATATGGTACATAGGACTTACCCACCCTATGAGGTGCTTCCTTTTCTCTGTGTGTTTTGACTGGAATGTTCCTTTAAGTGACTGGAAATTCAGGGCCATCATTTGTATATTTGCACCCAGTGGTTTCTTGGGTTATCAGAGGATTTTCTGCCCCAGAAAAATGACACATTGTGCATATATGAATGCAATACCATTATTCCTAAAAAACAACCTTTATTTACCCCTAAATGACCAAGGACGTGCAGGGTACATCCTACAAAAACTGCTAGTTAATGACCAAGGACATACCCTGCATGTCCTCAGTGTTTTCAAGCGCTTGAAGTGTTCGTAATCGCTTTCAGGGTATAGCAGCGATGCCTCAATATTGAGGCATCGTGCAATACCCTTTTTAAGCAAACTTATGCAGAGAGGGCCACACTGTTTCTAGGCCGAAAGGGAGGGCTACAAATTGAAAGTGTTTGTCCAGAAAGGCAAACTGCAGGAATTTAAAATGATCCTTGTGAATAGGAACATGAAGATAAGCGTCCTTCATATCGATGGTGGTCATGAATTGACCCTTCTGAACCAAAGGAATAATGGAATGACTAATCTCCATTTTGAAGGACGAAACCCTGAGAAGTTTGTTGAGGCACTTCAGGTCCAAAATAGGTCAAAAAGTTCCTTCTTTCTTGGGAACCACAAACAGATTGGAATAAAATCCTCTGCCTTGTTCTGCCAGAGGAACTGGAAAGATTACTCCTAGAGAAGAAAGATCCCTGACACATTTTAAGAATGCCTCTCTTTTTCCTGATTTGCTGAAATTCTTGACAGGAGAAATCTGCTTCTCGGAGGACAAGATTTGAAACCTATCTTGTATCCCTGAGAGACCACTTTCACCGACCAAGGATCTGGGACATAGTGAGTCCAGGCCTTTTGAAAAAGAGAAAGTCTGCCCCCTACTTGATCCATTCTCGGATTGGGGGCAAACCCTTTATGCTAATGCTTTCAGAGGAAGGCTTCTTGGACTGCTTGCCCTTATTCTAAGGTTGGTTGGATCTCCAGGAGGGCTTGGTCTCTTCAGTTTTAGAAGAGGAAGGGAATTTCTGTCCTTTCAAATTGCAAAAGGAACGAAAATTAGAAGCTTGACGACCCATCCAGGCTAGGACCAAACAAGGTCTTCCCTTTGAAAGGAAGAGAGAAGAGTCTAGAGACTTGGAAACCATGTCAGCCGACTAAGACTTTAGCCAAAAGGCTCTACGAGAAACAATAACAAGATTGGAAGTCTTTGCACTCAGACGCACAACCTGCATACTGGCATCACAAATGAAGGTATTTGCCAGCTTCAAAGCCTTAATCCTGTCTTGGATCTCTTCCACAAAATTCTCCTCCAAAATTAGATCAGATAAGGAGTTACACCAATAAGAGGCCGCACCTGCGACCACCGCCATACTGGCAACTGGTTGCCATAGCAGACCTTGGTGTAGAAAAATCTTCCTTAAGTACCCCTCCAGTTTCCTATCCATAGGATCTTTAAAAGAGGTACTATCCTCTAGAGCAGTGTTTCCCAGCCGTGATCCTCAAGTATCCAGTCCTGGTTTTCATTATAGCTAAAATAGAGCACAGGTGAAACAATGAGGTGATGGATGAGAGCAGGATGGTTACTGATCAACTGATTACTTCACCTGTGCACTGGTTCAGCTATGATGAAAACCAGGCCTGTTGGGGGGATTTGAAGACCGCAGTTGGGAAACACTGCTCTAGAGGAATCATAGTTCTCTTAGCTAATGTGGATATAATGTGGATATAGCTCCATCCACCTTAGGAACAGTACGCCAGGGCTCCCACACAGAGTCTGCAACAGGAACCATTTTCTTAAAAACAGGAGAGTAATTATGTCAGACATACGATCAGGAACAGGAAATACTTGCACAGATCTGGGCTTAACATCAAAAAATCTATTAAGTTTATTGACCTTAGGAGTCTCCGCGACTGTGGATTCTGAATCCTCCAGAGTAGCCAGAACCTCCTTAAGTAACAAACGGAGGTGCTCAAGCTTAATTCTAAAACTAACCTCCTCTGATTCCACAGAATTAACCACAGTAGTATCAGAATCAGAGATTTTGCCTTCAAAGGCTACTGAAGAATGGTCATCCTCAGATAATTGGGATAAACTGACCAAGGCAGCCTCAGCATTAGAAGATATTTCTTAGAGGATATATTCTTAGATTTTCTTTTTCTCTTACCTGAGATAGGTAAGGCACTCAGACACTGTGCTGCAAAATCACCTGGTAAAAATACACCCCCAGGCCCAAACTGAGTGGAACCGCAGGGCACTGCTTGTGTAACAGATAGGGGCGAGGACACTTGAGGAGAAGATGTCAGGAGCAACATATTCCTGAGAGGCAGAGGGCTCTGAGGGTAAATCTTTTAGAACCAGTAGATATAGCAGGGGAAAGCACGCAAATACGCTGCACTATGTAATACAAATGGAAGATTTGTTAAGAGCTTCCTAACAGTAGAAATCATACATCTTATGTCTTCTAAGAGTCCCCTATGATCCTGTTTTGTACCCTCCTCGTTTACATGCCTCTATATGTATGCCTCAGTCCCAATAAAAATATTCTCAAATAGAGGAATATTTATAGTTCATATCACACACAGTGCCCTGTATCAACTGCCCATGATTTAAATCCCAAGGTTGAAGAGATTTGTATATAATTGCCCACAGACTCCATATTCTAAATAGAGGGATTAACTCCCAAAGTGCTGAGCCTTCTAACCTAGAAGGAAATAAGCACTTGCCTCTAGAGTTCCATCTTTAGGGCAGGTACAGCCTCCCAGATCTGACAGATCCTGACGACTTCTGACAGGGACCTGGATAGAGTGGAAAAGCAGAGTAACCAACCCTGGTTTATCCATATAAGGGCTAGCATAAATTGTTGAAGGAGAAGCAAGGACTACCCTGCCGACCTCCAACAGCTAACAGTCACCACAACTCTTACTCAAGAGGATTACATGGACACAGCATTAACCCAATTCTTGCTTGCAGGGAAACTACCCAATAAAGGATAAAACATAATTTTCTTCAGACTAGATTTGTGGACTCTCCATGCCATTGGAAAGAAAAAAAATGTTATTGCTAAAACAATTTTTAACTATCATCTGAGCCTTCAGTAAGTCATATGTTTCTTGCTGGTGTTGTGTATATATAGGTGTGTATATATGTGTATTCATGTGTTTATATGTGTATATATGTTTGAAAAATGGCACCAATAGACTTGCTCAACACAGGGTTGCCACAAACCTTCAATTTCTAAAAAGAGCAATATCTTGGAAACGCAATAAAGCGAAGCGCAATAAAATGAGGTACACCTGTATAAATTATAGACCCACATACTAGTTCTGTGAATCATTTCAGGGTTAGGGCCCATACAGGACTTCAATTAGAAACTTGCACTGCAAATGTCAATAATGGAACAGACTTAGTGAACATAATGTACAATGATGCTATTGCAAGTACTTGTTTCCCCAATGCCTAAGTAACCCTTTCATTTTCAATTAGAGTCAATTTTGATAGTATGTAGCTGTTTCTTGGTCAACATGGCTGGATGCTTAGCATTATTCCACAGGTAGCTGTATAACTGAACTAATCTCTTATTTATTTTGCTCTTTGGATCTGGGAATCTTTTGAGAGAGACTGACTTTATGTGGTTATTAAACATATGCTAACATTTTATCAGCCAATTTTAATTATTAATAATTAAATAATTTCATATCGACTAATTAAAAACTGTCTGGTCTTTGAACATGGATAGATTTTAAAAATAAAACTCTGCAATCATCTTTTTTTTTTTGTACTCTTTAAGGATTAAGTGTGCATTTTGAATCATAGTGCTAAAGACCACCTTTGGGGGGCACCACTGTGTATAAAAACACTTTTAAATGTTTTCCACTTCATACAGCTGCAATATAAATATGTAAACTATATTTGTAATTGTATAAACATGAAGATCTGCTTTCCAAGAGGAATGCCACCATTCAAATCAGTCTCTGCCATGTGAAAACTTTATATTCAACGTGGGCAATCTGTGACCTTTCTATTGAAAGTGGTGTCTTTTGTCCTGTTCTAGTGCTTATTTTGGGGTGCTAATGAAATGTTTAAATATCAGAGCACCATGAAAGGCATCTGATAGATAGGCAATAAGCTGTTACCTAACGACTCCCTTATTTTAAAATGAGATAAATAATCCTTTGGATCCACTTCCCCAAATACATTAGGTAGTTATATACACATAAATATATTTGTATATAAGCGTACACACAGAAAATTTTACAGAAATAACACAGTCCCCATTGACTGCAATGTAAAGGCACTTTTTCAATGCCGTTTGTTTTCTAACACCCCACACTCGCCACTTTTAACCCCTTATAACTGCTTTTAGCAGTTATATTTTTAAAAATAAAGTTTTTTTTTATTGTAAAACCAAAACACACCACTTTATTTTATGGGCAATCGGGAGACATTTAGAAAATTAACCAGAGATCTGTAATTGCTGGTTATTTATCGCTAGCTCGGAAATGGGTGTGTGATAAATTAGCACTCCACTTGTAATCTAGCCCTTAGTAGCTACCGGGTTTTGCTGCCCCAATGTAAAATCAAACAGGAAAAGCATCTTCATTAAAAGCAGAAATAAAAGACTACGGGGAGATTCATAAGGTTGACTTGTCAATCTGCCTAGAAAACAAGCTAAGCTTGGTAACAGAGTATTATACCAAGCAAAGGAAACTTATTCACAGAAATGTATTAAAAATAGTATGCTTACACCAGGATTTGACAATCCAATCCAGAGTGGAAACCCATCATGCCGCACAATATTTTCCAAAAATAACTGCTGTATATCATCATGCATGCTGGCCAAGTTGCCACCGCCTTCTTTACACTCTCTCACAGCTTGGTTCCAGGTAAGCCTTTTTTTAATTATATAATATATATTGTTCTCATAAGGCATTTCAGATGGCAATGGCCTTTTGTAGTCCTCGTTTTGATCTAAAAAATTATATATATATTTTAAACTTCACATAAAAATATGTAAAGAATTATAATACTTTTGTCAAATATATTTATCTGTTCTCAGAACTTGTAAATCCAACAAAAATGAGAAAGGAGACAAACATACCAAATTCTATTTTGCAAGCCACAATGCTATGATGTTTTAAAAACAGAGTTCGGAAAAAATCTGGATAGAGGAAGATATCCCAAGAACCATCTACATTCATGGCTGCATAAAAACTATTGTTTACAACATCTGGTCTTCCAAACCTCCAGTTTGAGTATTTTACGTAGGTCTCATCATGCCACATAAGTTGTTTTCCTAGGGGGAAAATATACAGAGTGTAATATCATAAAAGAAAAAAAATATGTAAAATTTAGTATAAAAATGTGTTAGAAGAAAACTATTTAGATCTCACCATTTACATTATAAATAACTCCCAACCAGACCCAACGTGCAAGAGCCCTGTATGGCTGAATTTGATCAAACACAAAGGCATTCTCCTCTTCATCTCTAATACTCAAGACATATGCATCTGGATCTGGGAAACAAGTTAATAATGAAAGGTTACAATATAAAAGGGTAAGCTACATATTTAAATAGTTCAATGATTTTTCATTACAATGTTTTAGTTTGAGGAAACTATTATACTGTATGCTAAATCTTCTATGAAAGAAAAAAAGGCTAAGGGGTAGATTTATCATAGTGCGAGCGGACATGATACACTGTAGCGTATCATGTCCGCCGCACATCGATAAATGCCAACAGCGTAAGCTGTCGGCATTTATCATTGCACCAGCAGTTCTTGTGAACTGCTGGTGCAATGCTGCCCCCTGCAGATTCAGGGCCAATTGGCTACTAGCAGGGGGTGTCAATCAACCCGATCGTATAGGATCGGGTTGATTTCTGTCCGCTGCCTCAGAGCAGGCGGACAAGTTATGGAGCAGCGGTCTTTAGACCGCTGCTTCATAACTTCTCTTTCCTGCAGGCTCGCGCAGAAACAGGGGCATCAAGCTCCATACGGAGCTTGATAAATCGACCCCTAAATCTCAAACCTATCACAATTATTTGTAACATTAGCAGTAAATACTTACAACTTTGTCACAAACAACAATCAAAATAGTGGTGCAATATATTTTACCAAGCCCTGTAGCATAAGGTTGCAAGCAGATCTGTTGCTAGGCCTTTAAAAAAGTTTTTCTTTGACCTGGTGCAGTCATTACACTAGCCAAAAGAAAGGCTAAATCTCAATTCAAATGATACCTATGTAAAACTGGTACATACTATTATTATTAGGTGTTTTTCATATGGGGTGGCTAACATTTTTATAGCGTGAGCCCAAACTGGTGATGGTAATTAAGCATAATTTATTTTTATAACTCAAGATGTAAAATTACAGAAAGATGATTTTGCATTCATGACCGGGGTGGCGTACCAGCACAATCTTTTTTGCATGCCACAGGTTCAACATTCTTGTGTACATAGTTTCAGCTTATCCCCTTCTAACCCCGATACAGTAATAAAACCTGTGACCCCCACTACTCAAACACTAAACTTATTGACAACCCTACAGCTAGAAACAGTGGCAACCCTCCTCCAATTAATTCCCAACCTTCTACACCTCCCCCACTATAATAAACCCTTACTGCAGTGATGTTTAACCTTTTTTTTGCCGTGGCACACTTTTTTACATTAAAAAATCCTGTGGCACACCACCATCCCAAAATGTTAAAAAAATCACACATTGTAGCCTAATACAGTATATATATATACACACAAACACACACATACTGTATGTATTGTGCTGTTATGCCATGCCTACTACAAACTACCCCTGCACTGGGAGTAAAAAACAAGCAAAGTTTAAAAAATATGTCACACTGTTGTCAGTCTGCCGTGGCACACCTGAGGATCTCTCACGGCACACTAGTGTGCCACGGCACACTGGTTGAAAAACACTGGTTTACTGCAACCCCCTTCACCACAATAATGCTTTGTCTAGATCCCCATTTGCTATAAAGCCCACCGTTCTACTTTAAGCATTAAAAGAAAACATAATAGGTACCAGTGGTTATTGTAGCTGGAACTAGAATATCCATACTGGGCTGGTAGTAGCGACTATCAATTAGTGACACATATTTATCAGGTAGTTTCTAAATGACAGCGTTATGATAAAGCTGAAAAATGGAGCTGCCATAAAACATTCCTCCCAAAATATCAGCCCCGTAGTGGTGCTTGATGATGATCTAGTTTGAAGAAAATGTAATGGCAGTAAACAGAAAAAACACACAACTTTTTTATATTACATACGGAGTTTCCTGCAGACACTGTGACCTTTGCTGGTTTGATTTGAGGGCCATCTTTCATGTGATAACAGAAAAGCATAACAACTATTCTGAAATGGAATCCATGGAACATTTTCTATTGTGTGAGGGCACTTTATGTTCTCAGAAGGCTTCTCCATTTCATCTGGAAAACAGGATTACATTAAGAAGTCAAAAAACTCAATTGTTTTCATTGTCTAAAAAGAGTGTTTTAAAATGTAGTACAATTCTTATAATAATAATAATAATAATAATAAAAAAAAACAAACAAAATTTATGCTTACCAGATAAATTCCTTTCTTTCCTAGCAGGGAGAGTCCACAACTTCATTCATTACTGTTGGGAATATCAACACCTGGCCACCAGGATCCCTCTACTTCCCCTATTCCCCCAGTCATTCGGCCGAGGGAACAAGGAAAAGCAGGAGAAACAGGGTATAGAGGTGCCAGAATAAAATATAAAGGGAAGCCGCCTAAAAAATATTATGGGCGGGGTCGTGGACTCTCCCTACCAGGAAAGAAAGGAATTTATCTGGTAAGCATACATTTTGTTTTCTTACCATAGTCTGGGAAAGTCCATGACTTTATTCATTACTGTTGGGAACCAATACCCAAGCTCCAGAGGACACTGCATAAATAAAAATGGAGGGCAAAAAAGTAAAGGCAAACCCATCTGAGGGCACCACAGCCTGTAACACTTTTTCTCCAAAAAGCTGCTTCCGCCAAAGCAAAAACATCAAATTTATAGAATTTTGAAAAAGTATGTAAGGAGGACCAGGTAGCTGCCTTATAAATCTGATCCATAGAAGCTTCATTCTTGAAAACCCAGGAAGAAGAAACTGTTCTAGTGGAATGACCTGTTATCCTCTCAGGACTCAGGAGGCTGTTGTCCAGCCGTCTCATAAGCCAAACGGATGATACTTCTCAGCCAGAAAGATAATTAAGTCGCAATGGCCTTCTGACCCCTGCGATTACCAGAGTATAACACAAACAAGGAAGAGGATTGCCTGAAATCCTTAGTAGCCTGGAGATAGAATTTTAAGGCACATACAATGTCTAGATTGTGGAGCAAACATTCCTCTGAGGAAGGAGGATTAGGACAAAGGGAAGGAACAACAATTTCCTGTATGATGTTGCGATTTGAGACTACGCCTTATCGGCATGAAAAATAAGCTAAGGCAGATCACACTGTAAAGCAGAAAGCTTAGAAACTCTGTGAGTCGAAACAATAGCCAACAAAAACAAAACCTTCCAGGATAGATGTTTAAGATCAACAGAATGCATAGGATCAAACGGAGCCTGCTGCAAAACACGAAGAACAAGGTTGAGGCTCCAAGGAGGAGCAACAGGTTTAAACACAGGCCTGATCCAAGCCAGAGCCTGAACAAAGGACTGGACGTCCGGAAGGTCTGCTCATCTCTTGTGCATGTATATATGGTTATATAGTAGAGCGCTGGATATATTAAAAGATACCAAACACCTTACAGTTAGAAAAGGTCCTTCGTTCTTTTCAAAGTGAAAATGCTATTATTAAGGGTGGGAGTAGGTGCGCTAAAAAAAGCTAAAGGTATCTGTGAAAAATAATGGGATATGTGTACCACTTTAAATCTAAGGGTATATCAGACAAAATCTCCCTATCTTCCAAATCTATATAGCAAATATGCTAGTGAAGCTCAAATAAGTGACTAGTAAAATGTTTGCAAGTGAAATAAGTGAAATGTTGCACGTGAATTCTAGTGCATATAACCTTTGTTTAAACTCTAAATTACGTTATATATTAAGAATACTGGGGGTGAATAAAAACTCTTAATAGATCAAACAATATGCATCCTGCAATTACACTCTGAGTTCTGTATTTCGATATCGATATTAAAAGTGGATAGAGTTGTCGTGTGTCGAATATATATATATATACAACATAATATAATGTGTACAGCATATAGTGCGCCGCAAATGTGATTCTAAATACCTGGAATATAAATTACAAATGTGACCAATGTGAAAGGTTATTATAATAAAAAATTTGAATTTATTGCCCAAACTATATAGCACATCTACCAAATGGCAGGATAACTTATTACAGATGTCGGGGACGTCTCCCCAGATAAACTAATAAATCCTAAAAAGTTAGAACATACATATAAAACATCTAAGAAAAATTGATAATAGAAGTGCGCTGGAAAAAGGATATCAAACACCTCCCTAAAAAGACAATATCCCTGCTAAATTGTCTAAGGTATGCAAAAAGCTAGAAAAAACAGAATTTATGTTTACCTGATAAATTTCTTTCTCCTACGGTGTGTCCGGTCCACGGCTTCATCCTTACTTGTGGGATATTCTCATTCCCTACAGGAAATGGCAAAGAGAGCACACAGCAAAAGCTGTCCATATAGCCCCCCCTCTGGCTCCGCCCCCCAGTCATTCGACCGACGGTTAGGAGAAAAAGGAGAAACTATAAGGTGCCGTGGTGACTGTAGTGTACAGAAAATAAAAATTTTAAACTTGACTAAAAGCCAGGGCGGGCCGTGGACCGGACACACCGTAGGAGAAAGAAATTTATCAGGTAAACATAAATTCTGTTTTCTCCTACATTGGTGTGTCCGGTCCACGGCTTCATCCTTACTTGTGGGAACCAATACCAAAGCTTTAGGACACGGATGAAGGGAGGGAACAAGTCAGGTAACCTAAACGGAAGGCACCACAGCTTGCAAAACCTTTCTCCCAAAAACAGCCTCCGAAAAAGCATAAGTATCGAATTTGTAAAATTTGGCAAAAGTATGCAGAGAAGACCAAGTCGCTGCCTTACAGATCTGTTCAACAGAAGCCTCATTCTTGAAGGCCCAAGTGGAAGCCACAGCTCTAGTAGAGTGAGCTGTAATACGTTCAGGAGGCTGCCGTCCGGCAGTCTCATAAGCCAATCGGATGATGCTTTTCAGCCAAAAAGAAAGAGAAGTAGCAGTAGCTTTCTGCCCTCTCCTCTTACCAGAATAGACGACAAACAAGGATGATGTCTGTCTGAAATCTTTTGTTGCTTCTAAATAGAATTTTAAAGCACGAACCACATCTAGGTTATGTAACAAACGTTCCTTCTTCGAAGCTGGATTCGGACACAGAGAAGGAACAACTTTTGGAAGAAAACCAGGCTTGGTACGTAAAACTACCTTATCTGTATGGAATACCAGATAGGGAGAAGTACACTGCAAAGCAGATAATTCAGAAACTCTTCTAGCAGAAGAAATAGCAACCAAAAACAGAACTTTCCAAGATAGTAACTTAATATCTATGGAATGTAACGGTTCAAACGGAACCCCTTGAAGAACTGAAAGAACTAAGTTTAGGCTCCAAGGAGGAGTCATGGGTCTGTAGACAGGCTTGATTCTGACTAACGCCTGTACAAACGCCTGTACATCTGGCACTGCTGCCAGACGTTTGTGCAACAAAACAGACAGAGCAGATATCTGTCCTTTAAGAGAACTAGCTGACAAACCTTTATCCAAACCCTCTTGGAGAAAGGAAAGTATCCTAGGAATTTTAATTTTACTCCAAGAGTATCCCTTGGATTCGCACCAACAGATATATTTTTGCCATATCTTCTGGTAAATTTTCCTAGTCACAGGTTTTCGGGCTTGAACCAGAGTATCTATAACCGAATCTGAAAACCCACGCTTAGACAAAATCAAGCGTTCAATTTCCATGCAGTCAGTTGCAGAGAGACTAGATTTGGATGTTCGAATGGACCTTGTACTAGAAGGTCCTGCCTCAACGGTAGCTTCCATGGTGGAGCCGATGACATATTCACCAGGTCTGCATACCAAGTCCTGCGTGGCCATGCAGGAGCTATTAGAATCACCGAGGCCTTCTCCTGTTTGATCCTGGCTACAAGCCTGGGAAGGAGAGGGAACGGTGGAAACACATAAGCTAGATTGAACGACCAAGGCGCCACCAATGCATCCACTAGTGTCGCCTTGGGATCCCTGGATCTGGACCCGTAGCGAGGAACCTTGGAGTTCTGACGAGACGCCATCAGATCCATATCTGGAATGCCCCATAGCTGAGTTAACTGGGCAAAGACCTCCGGATGAAGTTCCCACTCCCCCGGATGGAAAGTCTGACGACTCAAATAATCCGCCTCCCAGTTGTCTACTCCTGGGATGTGAATTGCAGAAAGATGGCAGAAGTGATCCTCCGCCCATTTGATGATCTTGGATACCTCTCTCATCGCCAAGGAACTCTTTGTTCCCCCCTGATGATTGATGTACGCTACAGTCGTCATGTTGTCCGACTGAAATCTTATGAATCTGGCCTTCGCTAGTTGAGGCCAAGCCAGGAGCGCATTGAATATCGCCCTCAGTTCCAAAATGTTTATCGGGAGAAGAGACTCTTCCCGAGACCATAGACCCTGAGCTTTCAGGGAGTCCCAGACCGCGCCCCAGCCTAAGAGACTGGCGTCGGTCGTGACAATGACCCACTCTGGTCTGCGGAAACTCATTCCCTGAGACAGGTGATCCTGAGTCAACCACCAGAGGAGTGAGTCTCTGGTTACCTGGTCTACTTGAATCTGGGGAGACAAGTCTGCATAATCCCCATTCCACTGTTTGAGCATGCACAGTTGCAATGGTCTTAAATGAATTTGAGCAAAAGGAACCACGTCCATTGCTGCAACCATTAGTCCTATTACCTCCATGCACTGAGCTATGGAAGGCTGAGGAAAAGATTGAAGAACTCGACAAGCGTTTAGAAGCTTTAACTTTCTGACCTCTGTCAGAAAAATCTTCATTTCCACAGAATCTATTATTGTTCCCAGAAAGGGAACCCTTGTGGACGGAGACAGGGAACTCTTTTCTATGTTCACCTTCCACCCGTGAGACCTGAGAAAGGCTAAAACAATGTCTGTATGAGCCCTTGCTTTGGAAAGGGACGACGCTTGGATTAGAATGTCGTCTAGGTAAGGTGCTACAGCAATGTCCCTCGGTCTTAGGACCGCTAGAAGAGACCCTAGCACCTTTGTGAAAATTCTGGGAGCAGTAGCTAAACCGAATGGAAGAGCCACGAACTGGTAATGTTTGTCCAAAAAGGCGAACCTCAGGAACTGATGATGATCTTTGTGGATAGGAATATGCAGGTACGCATCCTTTAAGTCCACGGTAGTCATATATTGACCCTCCTGGATTGTTGGTAAAATCGTCCGAATGGTTTCCATTTTGAATGATGGAACTCTGAGGAATTTGTTTAGAATTTTCAAATCCAGAATTGGCCTGAAAGTTCCCTCTTTTTTGGGAACTACAAACAGGTTTGAGTAAAAACCCAGACCTTGTTCCGCTGTTGGAACTGGGTGTATCACTCCCATCTTTAATAGGTCTCCTACGCAATGTAAAAATGCCTGTCTCTTTATCTGGTCTGAAGATAAGCGAGACATGTGGAACCTTCCCCTTGGAGGAAGTTCCTTGAACTCTAGAAGATACCCCTGAGAGACTATTTCTAGTGCCCAGGGATCCGGAACATCTCTTGCCCAAGCCTGAGCAAAGAGAGAAAGTCTGCCCCCTACTAGATCCGGTCCCGGATCGGGGGCTACCTCTTCATGCTGTCTTGGTAGCAGCAGCAGGCTTCTTGGCCTGTTTACCCTTGTTCCAGCCTTGCAATGGTTTCCATACTGGTTTAGGCTGGGAAGCGTTACCCTCTTGTCTAGAGGCTGCAGAGTTAGAAGCCGGTCCGTTCCTGAAATTGCGAAAGGAACGAAAATTAGATTTGTTCTTAGCCTTGAAAGGCCTATCCTGTGGGAGGGCATGGCCCTTTCCCCCAGTGATGTCTGAAATAATCCCCTTCAATTCTGGCCCGAAAAGGGTCTTACCTTTGAAAGGAATATTAAGCAATTTTGTTTTGGACGACACATCTGCCGACCAAGATTTTAGCCAAAGCGCCCTGCGCGCCACTATTGCAAAACCTGAATTTTTCGCCGCTAATTTTGCCAATTGAAAAGCGGCATCCAAAATAAAGGAATTAGCCAACTTTAGTGCGTGAATTCTGTCCATGACTTCATCATATGGAGTCTCCTTTTGGAGCGAATTTTCTAGTTCCTTGAACCCAAAAGCCTGCCGCCGTGGTGACAGGAATAATGCACGAAATTGGTTGAAGAAGGAAACCTTGCTGAACAAAAATCTTTTTAAGCAATCCTTCCAATTTTTTATCCATAGGATCTTTGAAAGCGCAACTGTCCTCTATAGGAATAGTTGTGCGCTTGGCTAACGTTGAAACTTCCCCCTCTACCTTAGGGACCGTTTGCCATGCGTCCCTTCTGGGGTCGACAATGGGGAACATTTTCTTAAATATAGGAGGTGGAACAAAAGGTACACCTGGCTTTTCCCACTCCTTAGTCACTATGTCCGCCACCCTCTTAGGTATCGGAAAAGCGTCAGCGTGCACTGGGACCTCTAAGAATTTGTCCATTTTGCACAACTTCTCTGGAATCACCAAAGAATCACAATCATCAAGAGTAGCTAGCACCTCCTTAAGCAGGGCGCGGAGATGTTCTAGCTTAAATTTAAATGCCACGATATCAGGTTCTGCCTGCTGAGAAATTTTTCCTGAATCTGAGATTTCTCCCTCAGACAGACCTTCCCTCACTGCCAACTCCGAATGATGTGAGGGTATAACAGATAAATTATCGTCAGCGTCTACTTGCTCATCCTCTGTATTTAAAACTGAGCAATCACGCTTTCTGGGAAAAGCTGGCAGTTTGGATAAAAGAGCTGCTATAGAATTATCCATTACTGCTGTTAATTGCTGCATAGTAACAAGCATTGGCGCGCTAGATGTACTAGGTATCGCCTGCGCGGGCAAAACTGGTGTTGACACAGAAGGAGAGGATGATGAACTATCCCCACTACCTTCATTTGAAGAATCATCTTGGGCAACCTTATTAAATGTGACAGTACTGTCCTTACTTTGTTTGGACGCCATGGCACAATTTGCACATATGCTATCTGAAGGTACAGACATGTTAGACAGATTTTGGCAGGCTATTAATGCAATAAAAACAAAATAAAAACAAAATTAAACAAAACCGTTACTGTCTCTTTAAATAATAAAAAGAGCACACTTTATTTCTGAATGTTCGAAAAACTATCAAAGAAATATCCGATCTTTATGAAATTTACACCCCAGTGTCTTAATGCTTTGAAAGTATTGCACACCAAATTTCAAGTCTCTAAACCCTTAAAAAACCCTTAAATGAGCAAACCGGAGCTAATAGTTCAATACAGTCCCTGCCACAGACTTTGCTGCGGCTTTTACCTTCCTTAGGGGTTATTCACCACAGAAATAAGCCTTCCTGAGTCCTTTTCTCAGCCACAGGACCCTCTCACGTGAAGCTGCATGCACTGCCTATAGAAAGTAACTGCGCAACTGAGGCGCGAAAATGAGGCCTCCTCCCTCTGCATACCAGAGTGAAGGGGCCTTTCTGACTAGATTAGCTGTCTAAACAACTGCCAGGCGCAAATAAACGTTCCCAAAAGTGTTTCAAAGTTCACAAAACACTCCAAATGTCATATAAATATGATAAAAACAAATCGATTTAGCCCACAATAGTGTCAACCAGCATAGAGCCCAATTTATAAGCCTCAATTCTGTTACTGAGTCTAAGAAAATGGCTTACCGATCCCCTAAGGGAAAAACTGACAGTCTTCTAGCATTACTAGGTCTTGTTAGAAAAGAGACTGGTCATACCTGAAGCAGATAAGTCTGCAAACTGTTCCCCCCAACTGAAGTTCTCTGGTTTCAACAGTCCTGCGTGGGAACAGCAATGGATTTTAGTTACTGGTGCTAAAATCATACTCCTCTTTTAACAGAAATCTTCATCACTTTCTGTTGTAGAGTAAATAGTACAAACCGGCACTATTTTAAAATAACAAACTCTTGATAGAAGAAATAAAACTACAACTAACACCACATACTCTTTACCATCCCCGTGGAGATGCTACTTGTTCAGAGTGGCAAAGAGAATGACTGGGGGGCGGAGCCAGAGGGGGGGCTATATGGACAGCTTTTGCTGTGTGCTCTCTTTGCCATTTCCTGTAGGGAATGAGAATATCCCACAAGTAAGGATGAAGCCGTGGACCGGACACACCAATGTAGGAGAAACTAGTTAGAGGGAGGGCGCATAAAAGCCAAAGATATCACCAATGGGATTATATGTCAAATATTTATTTAAAAAACAGATCGATTTGATATAAAAGGATTTTTACCAATTAATATAAGGGACGTCTCCCCATAACAATAAAATTGTTAAAATGCAAAGAAACCAAATTAATATTTATACATCAAATTTATAAACAACAGCTCCCAACTCCTGAACCTGCTCTCTTGCAGAGTATGACACTGGCTTACTCCTGCTCGGTATCTGTCCTCGAGCGGGTAGCTCCATGTAACTCACACAGACAATATATACAAATGTAGTCTAATACCCTATCAAAGAAAAAAATGTTCCCCTTTTTTTTCTAATATGAATAAGAGTAAATTAACTTAATATAATAAACATCTTTTTTATAACCTAAATCTTGTCCATGCTTCTCTGTTTTGTATATATTATATATGACAATAATTCAATTGCTAGTTTGGGCTGTGTATTAAGAAAAAGGAAGGAGAGATGTAAGTAATACAAAAAAATGTTTTTGGTAACCTTATATGAGGTTGATTGCAGACAATTTGTATATACCTCCTTAAAGAATGTGATTTAAATATCACTTTATTGAAAAGAATTTGTATATACCTCCTTAAAGAATGTGAATCAAATATCACCTTAATGAAAAGTATTTGTATATACCTCCTTAAATAATGTGAATCAAACACCACCTGAATGAAGAGTACTAACTTGGACTCTAACCAATCACAGTTAAGAACACCCCTTTATAAAGGCCTTTGTTACATGCCACTACTATCTTGATAAAGCCCACAGAAGGGCGAAACGCATCGTTGTGTGACAGTGTGACATATTGTTTTTATATCTATATCATCATCTACTGACTCTCAAAGATAACCCGGGTTATCCACTATTCTTATTATTCCCAGCGATTATCTCATAAGAAATCCTTTTTGGAGCTGTAGTTGGAAGGGCTATCATATACCCACTACATACTCCTATCCTGCGTGCATAGCACTAAGTGCAGGGCTCTACTTTGGCGGATAATACTACAGCAGGTAGGAACAGCTGATCATTTGGCTTTCCCCTGGAAACGGAACATCACAGGTGACGTCAGACGCCGAGAGATACACGGAGCTACCCGCTTGAGGACAGATACCGAGCAGGAGTAAGCCAGACTCGTCGCAATTTGAAAGGGTAACGTACACGCTACTTGTAAGGAAAACACATCTTTTGATTCAACGGAAAACAAAGGTATAATCTATTTTATCCATTGCTAAGTAAGAGTGGTATATATCTTTTGCTGGTTAGAACTTCGCCATGATATAAACATGTATTATTTCTTCCATTCAAAACAAGACACCTAACGTGTCCATCTGCTATCAGTAGCTCTATATGAGCAGAAAACCCCCCTCTTTAAACAGAACTGTATCAATATTGGGTAACAAGTGATCAACATTAAGAGACATTGTTTCTCCCATTAATTGTCTGCAATCAGGAGGTATTCATTTGTAACATTTATACTGTTCAGCAATATTATATACCGATAGCCATCTGGGTTTATTCAAGGTTTATAAATTTGATGTATAAATATTAATTTGGTTTCTTTGCATTTTAACAATTTTATTGTTATGGGGAGACGTCCCTTATATTAATTGGTAAAAATCTTTTTATATCAAATCGATCCGTTTTTTAAATAAATATTTGACATATAATCCCATTGGTGATATCTTTGGCTTTTATGCGCCCTCCCTCTAACTAGTTTTTCTAACTTTTTGCATACCTTAGACAATTTAGCAGGGATATTGTCTTTTTAGGGAGGTGTTTGATATCCTTTTTCCAGCGCACTTTTATTATCAATTTTTCTTAAATTGCACCCTTATCCCTCAGTAGTTTTTGCTGCAGGATACACTACATTCATAGGTTATTGAGACTCGTTTTCACACTTTTTAATATTATATTTTTTTGGTGAGTAATCCTATACACATATGGAGGACCTTTTTGAATTTAGAGACAAAATCTATTTAGATATGGGTGATGATAATAATCCATGCCATAATATTACAGATAATACTACCAACATTTCAGATTTAATGCATAATTTAGAACTAGCTATGACAAAAGAACTTAAACAAAAAATGGAACTAGTGCTCCTAAATAGATATCTTGATAAAGCTCTTTTGAGAGCGAAACGCGTTGATCTCTGTGACTGCTACCTATATAATATCATATAAACTGTGGAAATCCCCACTTTCTGTCCATTGGAAAAACCAAACTTTAATTTGTGATAACCCGGGTTATTTTTCATTAATTTACAACTTCGTCCAGTTTCATCATTCCCTAGCGGGCATAGCACTAAGTGCAGGGAAATACTGATGTGCCTTATGAATGGGAAATATCGATTCTGAGCCACACAAAAAACAACCAGCACTCAGAAACCCTGCTGGTGACGTAAAGCGCCAAGTTACATGTGGCGCACTGGGTAAGATTGGAGGCGAGTAATCTGTAACGGCTCAATTTGGAGCACTAAGAAGACAAGGTAACTTTGTATTTTCTGCATCTAACACAAATCCGTTTCTGGAACTGTAAGTGCCATTGAGGCATAAGACTTTGTATAAATTACCATCTACGGCATTTGGCCCAAAAACTCCGAACTGAACGGTTCTCGGAATGATACATATCATTAATATCTGTAATTTCAGACTGTTCCTTGGACATTATGTACCAAATAGGGAAGCTTCGTTGGTCCATGATTTCTGAGGTTAACGTGGAATACATTGTGTATCATTTTATGGTTCTATGGTTTTAAATTTGTTTACATCTATGTTAATGTTTTATATGTATGTTCTAACTTTTTAGGATTTATTAGTTTACCTGGGGAGACGTCCCCGACATCTGTAATAAGTTATCCTGCCATTTGGTAGATGTGCTATGTAGTTTGGGCAATAAATTCACATTTTTTTATTATAATAACCTTTCACATTGGTCACATTTGTAATTTATATTCCAGGTATTTAGAATCACATTTGCGGCACACTATATGCTGTACACATTATATTATATTGTATATATATATATATATATATAAGAGTTTTTATTCACCCCCAGTATTCTTAATATATAACGTCATTTAGAGTGTAAACAAAGGTTATATGCACTAGAATTCACGTGCAACATTTCACTTATTTCACTTGCAAACATTTTACTAGTCACTTATTTGAGGTTCACTAGCATATTTGCTATATGGATTTGGAAGATAGGGAGATTTTGTCTGATATACCCTTAGATTTAAAGTGGTACACATATCCCATTATTTTTCACAGATACCTTTAGCTTTTTTAGCGCACCTACTCCCACCCTTAATAATCTCTTGTGCAGTATGACTGACAGGGCCGAGATCTGACCCTTCAGAGAACTGGCAGATAAACCCTTCTCCAAACCATCTTGGAGAAAGAACAGAATTCAGGTAACCTTCACCTTATGCCATGGAAGACTGCGTTCCTCACACCAATGAAGATAAGTACGCCATACCTAAAAGAGAAGCTATCCTCTAGAGCAGTGTTTCCCAACCGCTGTACTCAAGTTCCCCCAACAGTCCTGGTTTTCATTATAGCTGAACTAGAGCACAGGTGAAATAATCAGCTGATGGATGAGAGCAGGTTGATACTGATCAGCTGATTACTTCACCTGTGCACTTGTTCAGCTATAATAAAAACCAGGCCTGTTGGGGGTACTTTAGAAACACGGTTGGGAAACACTGCTTTAGAAGGATAGTAGTACACTTGGCGAGAGTAGAAATTGCCCAATCTACCTTAGGTATAGAGTTCCATAATTCTAAATGTGATTCGGGGACCGGAAACAGCTTCTTAAAAGGTAGAAGAAGGGGAGAAAGGAGTTCCAATATTTTCCCATTCTCTTGAAATAATTTTCGCAATTCATACGGGTACCGGGAATGTTTCAGGAACCTTCTTCTCCTCATAGACCCTATCTAATTTAGGGATAATAAGTTACTCAGGAAGCTTAGCGTCCGGAACCTCTAGGATAGACAATACTTCCTTCAAAAGAAAGCGAAGGTGTTCAACCTTAAACCTAAAATTTGGCTCCTCAGGAGTAGGAGATTTAATTTCAGATACCTCTGATTCCGAAAGCTCACCTTCAGATGCAACTGAGGTTAGATCATCCTCAGAAAGGTGAGACAAACTAGCCAACTCAGACTGAATAGAGGTGTTAAAGGGACAGTCTACATCAGAATTTGTATTGTTTAAAAAGATAGATAATCCCTTTATAACTCATTCCCCAGTATTGCATAGCCAACACAGTTATATTAATATATGTTTTACCTCTGTGATTGCCTTGTATCTAAGCCTCTGCTGACTCCCCCTTATTTCAGTGCTTTTGACAGACATGCAGGTTAGCCAATCAGTGCAGACTCCTAAATAACTCCACGGGAGTGAGCACAATGTTATCTATATGACGTACATGAACTTGTACTGTCTAACTGTGAAAAACTTTCAAAATGCTCTTAGCTAAGAGGCAGTTTTCAATGGTTTAGAAATCAGTTTGAGCCTACCTAGGTTTAGCTTTTCAAAAATACCACCAAGGGAACAAAGCACATTTAATGATTAAAGTCAAATGGAAAGTTGTTTAAAATTGCATGCCCTATCTGAATCATGAAAGTTTAATTTTGACTAGACTTTCCCTTTAACCCCCAAGTCAGTGGAACTATGCCTAACCTTTCTCTTATGTTTTCCAGAGATAGGCAAAGCGTTTAATGCAGCTGATACCGCAGTTTTAAGCTGTAAAGTAAAATCTGCTGGCAAAAAATTACCTCCAGCCGGAGATAAAGGAGCACCGCGGGCACTGCCTGTGTCATAGGGTTAAAAAGGGAATGCGGATGCAGAATAGGCATCTCACGGACAACGGAGTCCTGAGAGGTAGAAGGCTCAGAGCACATAAAAGTACCAGGGGATAATTTGGGCTGAGGTACTCACCACCTCCTAGTTAGACAAGCGTGACCGGAATGAAGTTGGATCTGCAGCGAACTTTGTATGCTGATCGCTACGCAGGAGCAAACTTCTGACCAGCTTTAGCGAAAAACTGTGCCCTTGTCACATGGTGCATATCTAGAGACCCCCAGAGCTTGAAGAGAAACCGCACAAAGCTGAATATCAGCTGCATAGCGGCATAATGGCCCCAGTAGGAAATTCTTCCCAACTGCATCATCTATCTGCTTCCTTATGAGGCCAAAAAAAAAACTTATACATGTGCTCCGGTTGGCAAGGAGCTAAGCAGCACATATCTATTGGCCCCAACTTCTCAATAAAATAACCTTCTAATATAAAAGGTATTAAATGTACCCATATCTGTAAGAGAAATAAAAGTACCACACTGTGAACTGCTTACATAAATGTCTTCATAACCTTGAGGGAATTTGAAGCACTACTAGGCATAATCCCTAAAAGTAATATAAAGGATTTACCCTGCAGGATCAAAGCTGTGGAGCAGACACAGCATCTCAAGGTCTGACAGTCTCACCAAACACATCTGACAGGGACCTGAAGATGAGGAGAAAACAGTGTAAAGCCTTAACACTGATTTCCCAGGAGGTGATAGCTTTAAATCTAGATAGTGGTCAGAGATCATTCCGTGCGACATCTAGAGCCAGCTTTCACCACAACTCTCACTGAGAGTATTACGTGGTTACTCAAACACCCCATTAATGGACTAAAAGTTTCTTCAAACACTTCTCTGCCATCCTCCTATAGTGACAAAATGCAAAGAATGACTCTGGGGATAGGGGAAGTGGGAGGGATATTTATAGCATTTGGCTGGGGTGTCTTTGCCTCCTCCTGGTGGTCAGGTGTTGATATTCCCAACAGTAATGAATAAAGTCGTGGACTCTCCCTGCCTTTGGGAAAAAAAAACAACAACACATTCCTGTGCTATAAGAAAAAATTATTTTCCTTTTTTGGGGGGCTTCTCATTGTCCATTAAGGGAGTATAAATAACGAATTCCTATTAGTTTCAAAATCCTACAACGTTAACTTAAAATTATTATTTGCATCAAACAGTAAAAAACAACAACAAATAAAAAAAAATATATGCATACAAAGAGAGAAGCTCTCTACCAGGGATGAACAACAGCTCAGTAGCTCAGCCTCTTATTTATACAGTATATATATATATCTATATATATATATAAAAAAAGAGTACCGTAGCATTAAACATATACCCCTGTGTGGTTCAACACTTTTTCAGCTGTATCACTTCTCTATGCGACTGTAAAGCTGTGTACTGGGATTATCGACCCCTGTGGCAGTGGCCGAGACAATTGTATATATACCTTTAAATCCCACACTTCCAGTTCTGTAGTTGACACTCATCCATAAAAGTAAAAAAAACTTTATTTCAATGAATTTTAAAAACAAAGAGCCATAAAAACAATGTGGATACTAAGTAAAGGCCTGAACCTTGGCTAGAGCATTAGGCCAAACATGTTTCGGGTTTTTCCTAAGCACTTGGTCACTGGCATGCCTGATGCTCTATCCAGATTGCTATTTAAAGGCCCTTTTTACTCTTCCTAATTCACTTCTTGGAATTATATATATATATATATATATATATATACACACACACACACACACACACACGTTTTGTACATTGAAGCCATTATGAAATTTTTTTAATTAGGTGTTTTTAATTAGCACATTAACTTTAAATAGCAATCTGGATAGAGCATCAAAATGCATTAAAATAAAGATTTTTCTCTACTTTTATGGATGAGTGTTAACTACAGAACTGGTAGTGTGGGATTAGAAGGTGTGTAAATATATATACATTTTTATAAGAGCACCAAGAAGTGTCAATAGTACAATGTAATTTTCATTAAATAGTTAAAACAAATTATGCTTACATGATAATTTTCTTTTCTTTGAACGGGAAGAGTCCACAGCTGAATTCATTACTTTTGGGAAAACAATACCCAAGCTATAGAGGACACTGAATGCAAAACGGGCGGGTACAAGAGGCGGCCACTTTTGAGGGCACCACAGCCTGAAACCACCCAAAGCCCGACAAAAAAAATGCTTCACCAGAAGCAGGACCAAACCAAAAATGGAAAGGACCAAGTAACTGCCCATCAGTTAAGACCAACAAGGCCCTTGCTATAGACCTCCCAGAATCACTAGACTCCACCGAGCACAAAGGCCTCTGAGTAGACAAAGTCCTGCAGGCTCCGAGTCGTCACAGAAACGCACCCCCGACCTGAGTAAAAGGGGGGGACCTCCGCATTCTTCCAGAAGGGAAGAACGCAGATACAATAGTTCAAAAGAACCACCAGACAAAGAACTTTGGCAATAAAGAACCCAGATCCAAGAGTGCAACCAAGGTTGGAACAGGACAAAAACCGTATAGAGAACGAACCCTACCGACCAAGCAGAGATAAGGGAGGAAAAATCCCAGACCCCTATCTGCATGGAAGTCCAAGGGGCCAAGTAACGCCCCAATCCTGGAAACCTAGAGGGACAAGATAGACCCCCTCCCATACACAGGTTGCAAACCCGCACCGAGCGACCGAGGAATAAAACCACCCCCATGAACGACTAAAAACAGCACTATAATATCTAAGTATGCTCCAGATGAAGCCACAGGCTTCCTTCTGCAAAAGAGGACTCAGCGGACGCAAGCCCTCAACACTAGTTAAGCAAAAGCTAGGAATCTGCACCAGGACTCTCCCAGAGGAACAAAAAAAAGTGCAGAGAAACTCCCTCCCAAGAAGACAGGGAGGAAAGGATAGCACCCAAAAACCAGCAGAGCGCTACCTGCTGAGGGAAGTAAATACTGCGAAACCTCCCACCTAAGGAAAACCCAAACGATCTATCGATGAGACGCGGTCAAGGCTCAACAGGGCCGTCAGATCCCTAACCCCCACTCCAAGGTAACGGACCCAGCACCAAAGCGACTGGCAAAGTCCAAAAGGACAAGGGAATGAAAAGTTCCCGAACCACCAAGACCCTCAGGAATGAGGAGGGGATCCAGACCCCCCAAGGACGAGCTCAGGTTCCAGAACCCAGACACAGCTCCCTTCCCAATAGAAGGAGCACTCCCAAAAAAGGAGACCTCATACTGAGACTACAGAAACGGCATGACACCAGAATCCAACCTGTCACATGACATCCTGCACACAAGGCAGGGAGGACCCCACTAAACAGAGGAAGAGAAGGACCTCCAGGGCACCAGGCGGATACTGTGGTATGCCCAGTCCTCCCTCAAAAGGAGGGAAAACGCAAACATAACCGCTCACCTGCCCACAGGCATGGAGAGTAAAGCTGTAGACGGACGTCAAAAGGACAATACAGATTAACAGGAACCATCTGGCCACTACAGCCGTCCCAGAAGAATTTAAAAATCAGGATACAGAAAAACCCAAAAAAGTCAAGTCAAAGACAAGGAGCAGGGCCATAAAACCGGAACCCGGACCCTGCTTCAAACTAATATCCCTGAGGAACCCACGGGTTACCCCATCCGGAGAAGACCTTGCACCATAGGTGATGCAATCACAGCCGCATCCAAGGGACCATGGACACTGAACCTTCACGTAAGTATCCCGGAGACAGGGAGCTTGACCCCTAAAGGCATGAGGGACAATAAGTCTAAAGACTAAGGAAAACTTACAAGAGAACAGCGCATAAAACCTAGAAATCTAGATCGAGAAGATTAATAGTCTCCAAAAATCCTCTCACGATCAATATCCAGGAAACCCCTACAGCTCAAAGAATTTACGAATGAACGAGCATTCCAAGTACTAACCATGCCCGACCCTGCTTATCTCCCGAGATCAGACGAGATCGGGGCGCATTCAGGGTGGAGTGGCCGTAGGCAACCTAAATGCCTAGCAGGGCCAACTGCAGGAAAAAGGAGAGACGACACAATCTCCAGAGCTCCAAAATTATGGAAGCAGCCAAGATACTGTATGGGGAAACAAAGGGCCAAAAACCTGAGCTTCCAGAAAACTGATAACTAGAAAACCAGCCTCAATGAAGGGAAAAAAGTGGCACAGCAACCTCGACCCCATAAGGAAGAGGTATAGTCACCAAGGATTCACAAAGGACAATCCAAGAAAAAAAATACCAATAGGGGAGACCAGAATTGCCACCTAACCTGGTACCATGGATATCCAAAGAGTCATCTGAACTTGCAACCCCATCGCGAAGAGAACTCTAGCTCCGAGGCCAAAGGACCTCAGGAACCCCCAGAGTAAGCCTTAGCAGGATCCCCCCCCCGTCAACAATCAGGAACAGGACATTGAGGACTGAGCCCAATCCCCTCTGATGCCCCAGACATATAAAACATATAAAATCAAGGAAAAACAAACTCCTCACCAGAGTGAGCAAACTTGGCACCCCAACCGGGCCAGCCAGTTATAACGGGCACCACATGGTTGATATAGACATCAAGGAACTGAAAAACTAGTGCCCAACCAGGACCAGCCTGATATATAGGGCACCTCTGAACTGTCCAAGATCACAGAAAAGTCTAATCCCTAGTAGGGATAGACAAAACAAACGATAGACATAACAATGTCCTAACACTATATATCAAACTTCCGCGGAAGTGCTAAAGCAACCACAAAATCGGTAGAATCAAATTCCAGAAAATAAATGTTTGCCAAAGGAAAAACTATAACAGACATGAGCTTCTCAAAATGAAATAAAATACATCCTAACCGGATCAAAGTAAATGAAGGCAGCCCCCGCAGGTGAACGCTCAAGGAGAATGGACACACTAACAGGACAAGCCAGTCAGAGGCCCAATTCTTCCAAAGCTCAGAACTGGAATAAGATACCCCCAAAAAAGAAAAATGGAGACAAGGAGATTGACTTCATCCCCATGCGTCTAACCCAGCTTGCCGTCCGGAACGAAAGACCGAGGATTCATCGAACCATTAGAACTGGAATCTTCCAGCACTGCAGAAACATGCCTCAGAAGGACACGAAGGCGCGCCAGTCTATAACGAAAGGCAAGACTTACCTCCGAAACCGCTTCCCCAGAGGGCTGATCTGATCCAGACGATCCCACGCCTGACAAGCCCTGGTTAGCAGAACACAGACAGTAACTTCCAGGAAGATGTAAATGCACCAACGCCATAGATATGGCCGCGCAAAACCGTGCCGTAACCTCTGGAGGAAATAAGCCGCCTTCCGGAGAAGGGGTAACGACATTTGGGACACCTGCTTGAGTAGCAAAAGAAGGATCTAGGGCGGGCGTCCATGCGGGATATGGAATCCTCAGGGGCTGATTGGCTAGGCAGACTAAGTTCCCCCGATTTGGAATAAAAGAGCATTCTAAAGCTGCATTCGGAACATAACTGATGGGCATGGAATACCCGGGCCATTTCATATTCTTCGCAAAAAGTAAAATCTGAATCAGAGACATCCGTATCCACAAAATCAGAATCCTCCATAACTTGGTGATTGAAATTATGGATAAAAAATAAACGGCACCTAACACCCCCAATGGCTGGGGCACTCACCACCTGCTATGACCCAGACAACTAGCGAAACAGACTCTCTCCGTCGCCATACAGTCAGGAATACGGAAATGGAGAACAGAAACGTGACCACACCGGGTCACAAGGTGCACCGTGTAGGCCAAAGAAAAGTGCGCCAGTCCATAAAGACCGTGCAGCCTGATAAAGGCAGGTATGTTCCGAATTAGCCACAAGCCCAAGCATCACTACACATTAGCAGACAGAATCAAATAACAAACATGATTAAAGTCAATAACCTCCCTCAGCAGATATTAACCCTTGATTCCAAAGATAAAGGAGTCCCACTGAGACCCTGACTTATTCATAATACATTACATACTCATATTGAAAGTAAAATGAAACGAGTGACAGATAGTAGCGTCGCTTCTGACATGGACTTGAGCGAAGAAAGCAGGCAGTGAAACTCGTCAACGCTGATTGCGTATGGAGCTGTTAATATGAGTCAGGATGGTTTCGCAGAAAGACTCTCCCTGCATCTCCGGATTCTAACTTTCATCCATGCTCTCACTGAGAGGCTGACAGGACTAATTAAAACTCCAGTCCCATTCCGAAGAGTACTACTCCCCATAAGAGACTAAACCGAATCTTCCGACACTTCTCTGCCAACCTCCTGTGACGAAAGGCAAAGAATGACTAGAGGATGAGGGAAGTGGGGGAGGTATTTAAGCCTTTGGCCAGGTTCTGTATTTCCCAAAAGTAATGAATGCAGCTGTGGACTCTCCCCGTTTAAGAAGAAAATTAACTGTATTATATGAGAGATTACAAAAGTTGATATAATAGATCACTAACAGAAAAAAAAAAGAAATTAAATAATGGTTACATTAATCCGTAATTTCTTGGCACTTGTCTCTATATAGTACTAAACATTGATTAGGTCACTTTAACACCCACCTTTTCCTGTGCTTATAAGTCTCCTCCTCCCCTGTCTTTGGCCATTTATATATATTTAAGCAGTATGATAGGCTGTTATAGGCTACATATCTACCAAGATATGGAAATAACAGCAAGGTTAATTTTTCATATCAGTAAAATGATAATGATGCTTAAAAGGGACAGGAAACTCCAACATTTTCTTTCATGATTTGGATAGAATATACAAATTTAAGCAAAATCCAATTTGCTTAATTCTTTTGTTATCCTTTGCTGAAGGAACATTGCACTACTGGCAGCTAGCAGAACACATCTAGTTAGCCAATCACAAGAGAAAAATATGTGCAGGCACCAATTAGCAGCTGGCTCTCACACTTGTGTAGGATATGTGCATATTGTTTTGCAACAAGGGATACCAAGAGAACGAAGCACATTTGAAAATAGAAGTGAATTTAAAAGTGTCTTAAAAATTACATGCTCTATCTGAATCATGCAAGTTTAATCTTGGCTTTTCTCTCCATTTAAAAGATACTGAAGACTTTGTCATGTAATAGAGCAATCCATGCTAATTTGTAATGCTCTAAGAAACACATCTTCAAAAAAATGTCTGCATCAGCTGCTAAAAAAAATGTAGAAACTCCTCTTGTCAAATGAGCATTGAGCACAAATGTCTTCATCATCTAACAATACAATATGAAACCAGATGTCCTCAGATGTATGAAATTCAAACACTACCTTTGGTAAGAATTCTGGAACAGGACAGACTATTTTGTTCAATTGAAAAAACGAGCAGTGGAAGCAGACAATAATGTCTGTAATTCAGATATGTTGCAGTAGTTTATTATCCAGTAATAATATGTAAGTGTAAGACTTCAGAGAGATGTATTGCATAATAGTTCAAAAGGAGCATCCATCAAGGAATCATCAAGAACCATACATCTCAAGCAGGAATGAAAGATTTACATGGAGGATGAATATGGACTGCTACTTGAATTTAATTTTGCACCAAATTGGTTTAAAGGACCACTAAACACAGTAGAATAGCATAATAAATAAATGCATAATAAAAAGACAATGCAAAAGCAATTAGTTTGAATTTCAAATCAGTAGTAGATTTTTTTTCTAACGAATGTCAGTGTTCATATAAAAATATTGTGTAAATTTAGAAGAAGTGAATTGGAATGTTGTTTCAAATTGTATGCTCTATCTCAATCATTAAAGTTTTATTTTGACTTTAATTCCTCTGATAGCTGATAACTTTTATAGTTCTATTAATGAGGCCATTTGTAAAATATTTATGTAGAAATTAAAGAATATTATGTAGAAATTAAAGAATATTAGATAATGAAATTGACTCCATTTATAATCCATGTAGAAATATATATAATGTATGCACACTTACACCTAGATTACGAGTTTTGCGTTATGATTAAAAAAGAAGCGTTATGGCCCATAACGCTTCATTTTCCTTAACGCTGCTATTACGAGTCTTGTCAGTTATAGGTGTACAGCACACCTTTTAGCCTGTCACGAAAAGTCAGTACCGCACTTTTTAAAAAAGTCCTTTTTCAATGAAACTCCCATAGCGCCGATATTACGAGTTTGCCTGGGAGGCCAAAAAGTGAGCGGTACATTCTATAACCACAAGATCCGTAACGCCATCTAAAGTCAGCAATTATTACGCTACAAGCTAAAGTGTTACAAAGTACACTAACACCCATAAACTACCTATTAACCCCTAAACCGAGGCCCTCCCGCATCGCAAACACTATAATTAATTTATTAACCCCTAATCTGCCACTCCGGACATCGCCACCACTATTAAAATGTATTAACCCCTATTCCGCCGCTACACGACATCATCACCAATATAATAAAGTTATTAACCCCTAAACCACCGCCCTCCCGCATCACAAACACTATTTAAATATTAACCCCTAATCTGCCGTCCGCCCACACCACCGCTATAATAAACCTATTAATCCCTAAACCACAAGCCCCCCGCAACGAGATATACTAAAATAAACTATTAACCCCTAAACCGCAAGCCCCCCACAATGAAATATACTATAATAAACCTATTAACCCCTAAACCGCAAGCACCCGACAACGAAATATACAAAAATAAACTATTAACCCCTAATCCTAACGACCCCCTAACTTTATATTAAAATTACAATTTCCCTATCTTAAAATAAATTAAAAATTACCTGTCTAATTAAATAAATAAATTTTAAACTAACAATTAAAATAAGATAATTATTAAACTAAAATTAAACTAACTACCAATTAAATTAAACTACACATTAAAAAATCCTAACACTACTCTAAAAATTAAGTATCTAATTGCAAAACCCCCCAAAAAACTAAATGACAAAAAATAACAAACACTAAATTACAAAAAATAAGAAACAAATTATCAAAAATAAAAAAGAATTACACCTAATCTAATAGCCCTATCAAAATAACCCCACCTTATAAAAAAAAAAAAACCTAGCCTACAATAAACTACCAATGGCCCTTAAAAGGTCCTTTTGTGGGGCATTGCCCCAAAGATATCAGCTCTTTTACCTGTAAAAAAATGCAAACACACCCCCCCAACAGTAAAATCCACCACCCCCACAACCAACCCCCCCCAAAAAAAAATAACTATCTAAAAAAATCTAAGCTAACCATTGCCCTGAAAAGGGCATTTGTATGGGCATTGCCCTTAAAAGGGCATTTAGCTCTTTTACATGCCCAGACCCTAAACTAAAAATAAAACCCACCCAAAAAACCCTTAAAAAAACTTACAGTTCTTGAAGTCCCGCTTGAAGGATCCATCCAGCTGGCGAAGTCATCATCCATGCGGCAAGGAGTCTTCATCCAAGCGGCCTCTTCGATCTTCATCCAGCCGGCGAAGTCTTCATCCAGATGGCATCTTCTATCTTCATCCATCCGGGGCGGAGCATGCTCTTCATGCGGTCGTCACTGTAAACTGGAACTTCAATGCAAGTAACGCAATCCAAGATGGCGTCCCTTGCATTCCTATTGGCTAAAAGATTTCAATCAGCCAGTAGGAATTAGAGCTGCTAAAATCCTATTTGCTGTTCCGAACAGCCAATAGGATTTTAGCAGCTCTATTACCTGTTGGCTGATTTAAATCTTTCAGCCAATAGGAATGTAAGGGACACCATCTTGGATTGCGTCACTTGCATTTAAGTTCCAGTTTACGGCGCCAACCGTATGAAGAGGATGCTCCGCGCCGGATGTCTTCAGGATGGACCCGCTCCACGCCGGATGGATGAAGACTTCTTGCCGCCTGGATGAGGACTTCGCCAGCTGGATGAAGATCAAAGAGGCCGCCTGGATGAAGACTTCTTGCCGCATGGATGATGACTTCGCTGGCTGGATCCTTCAAGCGGGGTCTAGGCATGTAAAAAGAGCTAAATGCCCTTTTAAGTGCAATACCCATACAAATGCCCTTTTCAGGGAAATGGTTAGTTTAGTTTTTTTTAGATAGTTATTTTATTTGGGGGGGGGAGGTTGGTTGTGGGGGTGATGGGTTTTACTGTTGGGGGGGGGTGTTTGTATTTTTTTTACAGATAAAAGAGCTGATATCTTTGGGGCAATGCCCCACAAAAGGCCCTTTTAAGGGCCATTGGTAGTTTATTGTAGTATTGTAGGCTAGGGTTTTTTTATTTTTTGGGGGGGCTTTTTATTTTGATAAGGCTATTAGATTAGTTGTAATTATTTTTTATTTTTGGTAATTTGTTACTTAGTTTTTGTAATTTAGTGTTTTTTTTAAAGTAATTTAGTTATTTTTATTTTTAGTAATTTTAGTGTTTATTTTCTTTTGTAATGTTAGGTTTTAGTGTAGGACAGCTTAGGTTTTATTTCACAGGTAAGTTTGTATTTATTTTAACTAGGTAGTTAGTAAATAGTTAATAACTATTTACTAACTAGTCTGCCTAGTTAAAATAAATACAAACTTACCTGTGAAATAAAAATAAAACCTAAGCAAGCTACAATATAACTATTAGTTATATTGTAGCTAGCTTAGGTTTTATTTCACAGGTAAGTTTGTATTTAGTTTAAAATAGGTATTATTTAGTTAATAATTGTAACTTTAGTTTAGCTGTATTTTAATTATGCTAAAGTTAGGGGGTGTTAGGCTTAGGGTTACGTTAGGGTTTCATTAGGGTTAGTGTTAGGTTTAGGGGTTAATGGATTTATTTAGTGGTAGTGATGTGGGAGGCCAGAGGTTTAGGTGTTAATAACTTTAGTATAGTGGTGGTAACATCGGGACCGGCAGATTAGGGGTTAATAGTTTTATGTAGGTGGCGGCGATGTTGGGAGGCAGATTAGGGGTTAATAACATTATGTAGGGGGCGGCAGATTAGGGGTTAATTACTTTATGTAGGTGGCGGCGATGTTGCTGGTGGCAGATTAGGGCTGTTTAGACTCAGGGTTTATGTTAGATTGTTAGGTTTAAACATTAGTTTTATTTTCCCCATAGACATCAATGGGGCTGCGTTAGGGAGCTTTTCATTCCGCGATCGCAGGCGTTAGGCATTTTTTTTGCCGGCTCTTCCCATTGATGTCTATGAGGAAATCATGCAAGAGCACGTAACAGCAGCGCTTGATTTCGGTGCGGTATGGAGCTCAACGCAACCATATCGCCCGCATAAGCCTGCTTTTTTAAAACTCGTAATACCAGCGCTATAGGGAGGTGAAATAACGCCGCTTTTGTGGCGACCATTAAAATCCCTATAGCGCTCAAAACTCGTAATCTAGCGGTCTATAAATTAATTTCTTGCATGGTGGTGATCCATTACTCCTGGAAATTACACTTCTAGCCACTAGGAGGAAGCAAAGATCCAAGAACTCCCAGGGCCCTTAAAACCCCGCCCACCTTACTGGAAACTAGTCTGACGTATAGCCAAGCCAGAAAAGAAGAAGGTAGGAAAAGAACATAAGAACAATACAAAACGGAGCAGAGAAAAGAGAAGTGCATACTCAAACAGCCGCCAGAAAAATAGAAAAATATTGGGCAGTGTTACAAATCCTAATGAAAAAAAGTGATATCCCCCTGGAACAGTATGATTTTCTTATTAAATGTATAACATTATTCTTGAGAATAATTATATTGAATTAATGGAGAATATATTTTACAAAAGAAAGGAACAGCTATGGGCACGAGGTACACCCCCAGTTATGCAAACCTTTTTATGTTTTCATCTACTTAACTACAAAGGGCTCCATTGTACATATATATACTGTGTGTGTGTGTGTGTACATATGTATTTATGTGTTCATATGTGTATATATGTCTGTAAATACACACATATATATATATATATATATATATATAGTTTCTTCTTTGAGACCAGAAGAAGTCTAGCAAGGACCTGGCTGAGCATCTGGCAGTTTCATTTGGATGCCAAGTTGAACCTTCTACAATCTGAAGAAGTTTGATCAGGAATGATCTTTGTGGAAGTGTAGCAGCTAAAAAAACACTTTCAGGAGGGGTACAGGGTGAAAAGGCAAAGATATGCTAAAGCTTACAAAGATTGGAATGAAGATCAGTGGAAAAACAAAATTTATGCTTACCTGATAAATTTATTTCTTCAAGATATGGTGAGTCCACGGGTTCATCTTATTTATTGTTGGGAATATCACTCCTCGCCAGCAGGAGGAGGCAAGTATCACTTCCCTACCCACAAACCTCAGTCATTCGACCGAAAGTAAATGGAGAAAGGAAAGCAACACAAGCTGCGGAGGTGTCTGAGGTTTAGTCAAAAATTCTTGAAAAAGACAAAAAAGGGTGCGTCCGTAGACTCACCATATCTTGAAGAAATAAATTTATCAGGTAAGCATAAATTTTGTTTTCTTCCTAAGATATGGTGAGTCCAAGGGTTCATCTTAATTACTGTTAAGAACCAATACCCAAGCTAGAGGACACAAATGAATAGGAGGGGATAAGAACAAGCATGCCTAAACGGAAGGCACCACGGTTTGAAGAACCTTTTTCCAAAAAGTCGCCTCAGCCGAGGCAAAAGTATCAAATCTGTAAAATTTGGAAAAAGTATCTAAAGAAGACCCAGTTGCAGCCTTGCAAATTTGCTCCATAGAAGCTTAATTTTTGAAAGCCCAAGAAGAGGCTACAGCCCTGGTGGAATGAGCCGTAATTCTCTCTGGAGGTTGCTTCCTAGCAGACTCATACGCCAGGCGAATCACACTTCGCAACCAAAAAGCAAGGGTAGAAGCAGTAGCTTTCTGACCTCTACGCTTCCCAGAAAAACAAACAAAGAGAGCAGAAGACTTGCGAAAGTCCTTAGTCGCCTCCAAATAGAACTTAAGAGCGATAAGGAGAATCAAACTGCAAGGTGGAAAGCTCAGATACCCTCCGCGCAGAAAAAATAGACAAAAGAAAAAAAACTTTCCAGGACAACAATTTAATGTCTACAGAATGCATTGGCTCAAACGCAGTCCGCTGCAAAACCTTAAGAACAAGATTAAGACTCCAATGAGAAGATACAGGTTTAAACACAGGCCTGATTCTGACAAAGGCCTGACAAAAGGATTGAACATTGGTACATCTGCCAAACGTTTATGTAACAAAATAGATAAGGCCGAAATTTGACCCTTCAAAATGCTAACAGATAACCCTTTCTCCAGACCCTCCTGGAGAAAAGACACAATTCTTGGAATCCTAACCCTACTCCAAGAGTAGCCCTTGGATTCACACCAATAAAGATATCTTCCGAATAACAGGCTTACGGGCCTGAATCATGGTCTCAATGACTGACCCGGAGAACCCGCGTTTAGACAGAATCAAGCGTTCAATCTCCAAGCAGTCAGCTTCAGAGAAACTAGATTTGGATGAAGAAAGGGCCCCTGAAGTAGAAGGTCCTTCCTCAAGGGTAACCTCCACGGAGGTAGAGACGACATTTCCACTAGGTCCGGATACCAGATCCTTCGGGGTCAAGCCGGGGCAATTAGGATCACCAATGCCCTTTCCTGTTTTACACGAGCAATCACCCGTGGAAGAAGAGCAAACTGAGGAAACAGGTAGGCCATTCTGAAGTTCCAAGGGACTGCCAACGCATCTATTAAGAAGGCCTGAGGATCCCTCGACCTGGAACCGTACTTCGGAAGCTTGGCATTTTGTTGAGACGCCATCAGATCCAACTCCGGTATCCCCCATTTGGAGGTTAACCAGGAGAACACCTCAGGATGAAGCTCCCACTCCCTGGGATGGAATGTCTGTCTGCTTAGGAAACCGCTTCAAATTGTCCACTCCTGGGATGTGATTGGCAGAAAGGCAACAACAGTGATCCTCCGCCCACTGAATGATCCAAGTCACCTCCTTCATGGCTAGAGAGCTCCGAGTTTCCCCCTGGTAGTGGATGTAAGTCACTGAGGTTATGTTGTCTGATTGGAATCTGATGAACTGGGCCAGAGCCAATTGAGGCCAAGCTATCAGCGTGTTGTAAATGGCCCTCAATTCAAGGATGTCGATCGGCAGTTCAGACTCCTCCCGAGACCATAGACCCTATGCCTTTAAGGAGTTCCAGACTGCTCCCCAGCCCAGCAGGCTGGCATCTGTGGTCATGATCATCCATGAAGCTCTCCGAAAGCAAGTGCCCAGCGACAGGTGTTCCTGAGAGAGCCACCACAGAAGGGAATCCCTCGTCTTATGTTCTAGAACTATCTTTGGAGATAGATCTACATAATCTCCATTCCACTGACTGAGCATGCACAACTGCAGGTTTCTCAGATTAAATCAGGCAAATGGGACGATGTCCATGGAAGCCACCATCAGACCAATTACCTCCATACATTGTGCGACTGAAGGACGTACCATTGCCTGCAGAGATCGGCAAGAGGATAGAATCTTTGCTATTCTGACCTCCGTCAGAGAAATCTTCATCAGAACAGAGTCTATGATAGTCCCTAGGAAAACCAGGGAGCTCTTTTTCCAAATTTACTTTCCACCCGTGAGATCGGAGAAAAGACAGTAACATCTCCGTGTGAGATGCTGCTTGAGGAAAAGATGGCGCCTGTACCAGAATGTCGTCCAGGTAGGGAGCCACTGCAATCCCCCTGGATCGAACCACCACCAAGAGAGCTCCTAGAACCTTTGAGAATATCCTGAGAGCCGTGGCAAGGCCAAAAGGTAGGGCCACAAACTGGAAGTGTTGGTCGAGAAAAAGCAAACCTCAGGAATTTGTGATGATCCCTGTGAATGGGAACATGCAAGTATGCATCCTTTAGATCTATGGTCGTCATGAACTAACCTTCTTGAATCAATGAAAGAATCGTACGAATGGTTTCCATCTTGAAGGATAGAACCCTGAGGAATTTGTCTAGACATTTTAGGTCTAAAAAGGGCCAGAGATGGAGTAAAAGCCACTCCTGGCTTCTCCCATTCCTGAGTTATGAATTCCTTAGCTCGATCTGGCACAAAAAAGACCTCTGAAGACAGGAAAACCAAAAATACAATAGACACCTCTGCAGATATTCACTCAGTTTCTAGTAACCCTATACATTCTGCTGAGTTATTAAACACCCAAGCTCTAGTAGATAGTATCTCTGAGGCCCTGGCTCCTAAGTTTGATACTCTTAAATTAGAGATCAAGCAAGACATTGTGTCTCTCACTCAAGAACTTAGACAATTTTCTAACAGGGTGCAGGAAGTGGAACAAAGAGTTTCGGTCTTAGAAGACCTTAACACAACATACAGTCTAAAATCTAAAGCCACTGATTTAACACTGGAAAAAATCGAGCTTAAACTAGAAGAACTAGAAAATCGTTCCAGAAGGAACGATTTTAGAATTATAGGGGTAAATCCAAGAAAAGGCCACAGCACCTGGTTATGCATCAAATATGAAGATTTATTGTGGAGACATCACCATGTAGAGAAACAACGTTTCGGTCAACAATAGACCTTAATCATGTTATACAAATGAACACACCTGGTCACATCTTATACCCTTACATTTGGGCAGGGTTTCAAATACCTGTATAGGTGTAACAATATAATTGCAACATACATCTTATTCTAAGAGCTCCCTCTAGTGGACACAGGGTAGAACATCTTCTTAACCCTTTAGTGATCTGAAAGACATATATCCAAAGTTATATATTAACAAATCTAAATCACATTTATTTACAAAACAAAGTTAAAATCACTGTATTTATATGCTGTTGATACACCACATTGTTAGAGCAGAAAGATATTAACTCATTATTGGATCTATTTATTATCTCATATAGTGGCATTCCAGTCTATCTCCTTATTCATCCCAAAAGGGGTGAGGGACTGAAGTGTGTAAATCCAGAAGGATTCCCTACTTTTGAGAATCTTAACCCTATCCCCACCACGTCTAGGCCTTCTTATATGTTCTAAAATTTGAAACCTAAGTTGTAATATAGAGTGGCCTGCTTCTATGAAATGATTGGCCACTGGGGTATCCAAATTTTTACACCTGATGTTTGACTTATGTTCATTCATCCTGTCCCTGGCACGTTCTGTGGACTCTCCAATATAAATCTTGGAGCATGGACACTTAATCAAGTAAATGATGAAGTCAGTATTGCAGGTATAATAGCCTGAAATCTTAAAACGTCTGCCAGTTAAAGGATGAACAAAACAGTCACCCTTGATCATGTTGTTACAGTTACAGCAGCCAAGGCAGGGATAATTTCCCATCTTTGGATTAGAGATAAAAGTTTGTCTCAGTATCTTTTCTGGGCCTAGATCTGCCTTAACTAGTGTGTCTCTAAGGTTCTTAGACCTCTTATAGGCTGCCATGGGTGGCTCCTCAAATTCCTTGATGTGGGGATTAAGATCTCGTATCACAGGCCAGTGTCTCCTAATGATTTTGTTAACCTGACTAGTGAGGGAATTATATTCTGTAACAAACATTATTCTGTTTGTATTTTTCTCTTTAGTCTTAGTACAGGTCCCTTTAAGGATAGATTTCCTAGAAATGCCCTCTATCTCCTTCATTTGTTGCTCAACGAGTGGTTTAGGAAAACCTCTCTCCCAAAAACATGCCCACATTTCATGTAGCCTTCTAACACTGGTACACTCATCAGAAACAATTTTCCTAACACGAAGGAATTGACTCCTCGGTAAACTCTTAATTAGTGATGGTGAGTGTGCACTCTCATACCTCAACAAGCTATTCCTATCACTTTCCTTTTTGTATAAGTCAGTTCTCAGCTGTCTACCATCCTTGATAACTGTGGTATCTAAAAAGGGCACAGATTCCTCACTACCTATAAGTTTAAATTTAATGTACCGTGTTGAAACATTCAAGTCAGCTACTCTATATCACAACTTAGGTTTCAAATTTTAGAACATATATGTCTTTCAGATCACTAAAGGGTTAAGAAGATGTTCTACCCTGTGTCCACTAGAGGGAGCTCTTAGAATAAGATGTATGTTGCAATTATATTGTTACACCTATACAGGTATTTGAAACCCCGCCCAAATGTAAGGGTATAAGATGTGACCAGGTGTGTTCATTTGTATAACATGATTAAGGTCTATTGTTGACCGAAACGTTGTTTCTCTACATGGTGATGTCTCCACAATAAATCTTCATATTTGATGCATAACAAGGTGCTGTGGCCTTTTCTTGGATTAACTGTTATTTGAAGGATTGGTGCAGGATCCTTGCTGCGTGCACCTTGATGCTTACTGGGAGTGCTGGGCGATTGTTTTTGCTAGAATTATAGGGGTGCCAGAGGAAAAGCAATATGAAGATTTGAACAAATTTATCTCTGAAACACTAGTCCAGCTCCTTAAAATTCCACAAACATATCCCAAAATTATCATTGAAAGAGCACACAGACTATTTAGACCCTTTACGGATAATAGAGGGAACGCCAGGTACTGAACGTCCAGGACAAAATTACTATTTTTAATATTATCGTAAAAGTCCGCTTGTTGCCCTAGGGAACTCCAACATTCTCTTGTTTCAGGATTTCTCTGCGGAAACAGCAACAAAGAGGAGGGAGCTTTCACCAATTTGCACCAAACTCATTAATTTAGGTATTCGAGCCACTTTAATCTATACTGCGAGACTTAAAGTCTGGACTAAGGATGACATTTATTTTGCTGATTCCGCTAAAGATGCAAGCGAACTTTTGGCTAAACTAAATCTCTCTGAATAGTTGATTTTTTTTTTTTTTCCCCCGGTTATTAAAATTATAATCTTTTGTGGATGCGAGTCTGATCATGGCAGTTTATGGGTCACGGGTACAATTTTGTACCCTCTCTTCCTTCCCCTCTTCCACCCCCCTTTTTTTTTCTTCTTCTCTCTCTTCTCCCCTTCCTCTCTTTGTTATTGTTTTGGTTAACTTAAAAGTATGGGAGGGGTAGACAGTATTACATTTGTCTCTTGGAATATTGGGGGTCTTACATCCCCTATTAAAAGAAAAACATAATTTATGCTTACCTGATAAATTTATTTCTCTTGTAGTGTGTTCAGTCCACGGGTCATCCATTACTTATGGGATATATTCTCCTTCCCAACAGGAAGTTGCAAGAGGATCACCCAAGCAGAGCTGCTATATAGCTCCTCCCCTCACATGTCATATCCAGTCATTCGACCGAAACAAGACGAGAAAGGAGAAACTATAAGGTGCAGTGGTGACTGGAGTTATAATTTTAAAATTTAGAACCTGCCTGAAAAAGACAGGGCGGGCCGTGGACTGAACACACTACAAGAGAAATAAATTTATCAGGTAAGCATAAATTATGTTTTCTCTTGTTAAGTGTGTTCAGTCCACGGGTCATCCATTACTTATGGGATACCAATACCAAAGCTAAGTACACGGATGATGGGAGGGACAAGGCAGGAACATTAAACAGAAGGAACCACTGCCTGTAGAACCTTTCTCCCAAAACCAGCCTCCGAAGAAGCGAAAGTGTCAAATTTGTAAAATTTGTAAAAAGTATGAAGTGAAGACCAAGTTGCAGCCTTGCAAATCTGTTCAACAGAGGCCTCATTCTTAAAGGCCCAGGTGGAAGCCAAAGCTCTAGTGGAATGAGCTGTAATTCTTTCAGGAGGCTGCTGTCCATCAGTCTCATAGGCTAAACGTATTATGCTACGAAGCCAAAAAGAGAGAGAGGTAGCCGAAGCCTTTTGACCTCTCCTCTGTCCAGAGTAAACGACAAACAGAGAAGAAGTTTGTCTAAAATCTTTAGTTGCCTGTAAGTAGAACTTCAGAGCACGGACCACGTCTAGATTATGCAAAAGACGTTCCTTCTTTGAAGAAGGATTAGGACATAATGATGGAACAACAATCTCTTGATTGATATTCCTGTTAGAAACAACCTTAGGTAAAAACCCAGGTTTAGTACGCAGAACTACCTTATCTGAATGAAAGATCAGATAAGGAGAATCACAATGTAAGGCAGATAACTCAGATACTCTTCGAGCCGAGGAAATAGCCATCAAAAACAAAACTTTCCAAGATAAAAGCTTAATATCAATGGAATGAAGGGGTTCAAACGGAACACCCTGAAGAACTTTAAGAACCAAGTTTAAGCTCCACGGAGGAGCAACAGCTTTAAACACAGGCTTAATTCTAGCCAAAGCCTGACAAAAGGCCTGGACGTCTGGATGCTCTGCCAGACGTTTGTGTAAAAGAATAGACAGAGCTGAAATCTGTCCCTTTAGCGAACTAGCGGATAAACCCTTTTCTAAACCCTCTTGTAGAAAAGCTAATATCCTAGGAATCCTAACCTTACTCCATGAGTAACTCTTGGATTCACACCAATATAAATATTTACGCCATATCTTATGGTAAATTTTTCTTGTCACAGGTTTCCGAGCCTGTATTAATGTATCAATAACCGAATCCAAAAACCCACGCTTTGATAGAATCAAGCGTTCAATTTCCAGGCAGTCAGCCTCAGAGAAATTAGGTTTGGATGGTTGAAAGGACCCTGAATTAGAAGGTCCTGCCTCAGAGGAAGAGACCATGGTGGACAGGACGACATGTCCACTAGGTCTGCATACTAGGTCCTGCGTGGCCACGCAGGCGCTATCAGAATTACCGATGCCCTCTCCTGTTTGATCCTGGCAATCAGCCGAGGTAGCAACGGAAATGGTGGAAACACATAAGCTATGTTGAAAACCCAAGGGGCTGCTAATGCATCTACCAGCACCGCTCCCGGGTCCCTGGACCTGGATCCATAACAAGGAAGCTTCGCGTTCTGGCGAGATGCCATGAGATCCAGATCCGGTTTGCCCCAACGGCGAATCAGTTGAGCACATACCTCCGGGTGAAGTTCCCACTCTCCCGGATGAAAAGTCTGGCGACTTAGGAAATCCGCCTCCCAGTTCTCTACGCCTGGAATGTGAATTGCTGACAGGTGGCAAGAGTGAGACTCTGCCCAGCGAATTATCTTCGAGACTTCCAACATCGCTAGGGAACTCCTGGTTCCCCCTTGATGATTGATGTAAGCCACAGTCGTGATATTGTCCGACTGAAACCTGATGAACCTCAGCTTTGCTAACTGAGGCCAAGCCAGAAGAGCATTGAATATTGCTCTTAATTCTAGAATGTTTATTGGGAGGAGTTTCTCCTCCTGAGTCCACGATCCCTGAGCCTTCAGAGAATTCCAGACTGCTCCCCAGCCTAGAAGGCTGGCATCCGTTGTTACAATCGTCCAATCTGGCCTGCGAAAGGTAATTCCTTTGGACAGATGAACCGGTGACAACCACCAGAGAAGAGAATCTCTGGTCTCCTGGTCCAGATTTAGCAAAGGGGACAGATCTGAGTAATCCCCGTTCCATTGACTGAGCATGCATAGTTGCAGCGGTCTGAGATGCAGCCGCGCAAATGGCACTATGTCCATTGCCGCTACCATTAAGCCGATTACCTCCATGCACTGAGCTACCGATGGGCTTGGAATGGAATGAAGGACACGGCAAGCATTGAGAATCTTTGATAACCTGGACTCCGTCAGGTAAATCTTCATCTCTACAGAATCTATAAGAGTCCCTAGAAAAGGAACCCGTGTGAGTGGTAACAGAGAACTCTTTTCCACGTTTACTTTCCACCCATGCGACCTCAGAAATGCTAGAACTATCTCTGTATGAGACTTTGCATTCTGAAAATTTGACGCTTGTATCAGAATGTCGTCTAGGTACGGAGCCACCGCTATGCCTCGTGGTCTTAGTACCGCCAGGTGAGCCCAGAACCTTCATAAAAATTCTCGGGGCCGTGGCTAACCCGAAGGGAAGAGCCACAAACTGGTAATGCCTGTCTGGAAAGGCAAACCTCAGGTACCGATAATGATCTTTGTGAATCGGTATATGAAGGTAAGCATCCTTTAAGTCCACCGTGGTCATATATTGACCCTCTTGGATCATGGGTAGGATGGTTCGAATGGTTTCCATCTTGAACGATGGTACCCTTAGGAATTTGTTTAAGATCTTTAAGTCCAAGATTGGTCTGAAGGTTCCCTCTTTTTTGGGAACCACAAATAGATTTGAGTAAAATCCTTGTCCCTGTTCCGATCGCGGAACTGAGTGGATCACCCCCATGATTAAGAGGTCTTGTACACATTGTAGAAATGCCTCTCTGTTTACTAGGTTTGTCGATAACCTCGAAAGATGGAACCTCCCTTGTGGAGGAGAGGATTTGAAATCCAAAAGGTATCCCTGAGATATAATCTTTAACGTCCAGGGATTCTGCACATCTCTTGCCCAAGCCTGGGCAAAGAGAGAAAGTCTGCCCCCCACTAAATCCGTCTCTGGATAGGGGGCCCTGACTTCATGCTGTCTTAGGGGCGGGAGTAGGCTTTCTGGCCTGCTTGCCCTTGTTCCATGACTGGTTACCTTTCCAACCTTGTCTGTAACGAGCAGTAGTTCCTTCCTGTTTTGGAGCGGAGGAAGTCGATGCTGCTCCTGCCTTGAAGTTACGAAAGGCACGAAAATTAGACTGTTTGGCCTTTGGTTTGGCCCTGTCCTGAGGAAGGGCGTGGCCCTTACCTCCCGTAATGTCAGCAATAATTTCCTTCAAGCCGGGCCCGAATAAGGTCTGCCCTTTGAAAGGAATGTTAAGTAGTTTAGACTTGGAAGTTACATCCGCTGACCAGGATTTAAGCCAGAGCGCTCTGCGCGCCTGTATGGCGAATCCGGAATTTTTACCCGTAAGTTTGGTTAGATGTACTACGGCATCTGAAACAAACGCATTAGCTTGCTTAAGGGTTCTAACTTTGCTCAAGGCCTCATCCAACGGCTCTGTGCGAATCGCCTCTTCCAGAGACTCAAACCAGAATGCCGCTGCAGCCGTGACAGGCGCAATGCATGCAAGAGGCTGCAATATAAAACCCTGTTGAACAAACATTTTCTTAAGATAACCCTCTAATTTTTTATCCATTGGATCTGAGAAAGCACAGCTATCCTCCACCGGGATAGTGGTACGCTTGGCTAACGTAGAAACTGCTCCCTCCACCTTAGGGACCGTCTGCCATAAGTCTCGTGTGGTGGCGTCTATAGGGAACATTTTTCTAAATATCGGGGGAGGGGAAAAAGGCACACCGGGTCTATCCCACTCCTTACTGATAATTTCTGTAAGTCTTTTTGGTATAGGAAAAACGTCAGTACACACCGGTACCGCATAGTATCTATCCAACCTACACAATTTCTCTGGAATTGCCACCGTGTCGCAATCATTCAGAGCCGCTAATACCTCCCCTAGTAACACACGGAGGTTCTCAAGCTTAAATTTAAAATTTGAAATTTCTGAATCCGGTCTCCCCGAATCAGAACCGTCACCGACAGAATGAAGCTCACCGTCCTCATGTTCTGCAAGTTGTGATGCAGTATCAGACATGGCTCTCGTGTCATCAGCGCGCTCTGTCCTTAACCCAGAGCTATCGCGTTTGCCCCTTAATTCGGGCATATTATATAATACTTCTTTCATAACATTAGCCATATCATGTAAAGTGATTTGTAAGGGCCTAGATGTACTAGGTGTCTCAATCCTACGCATCTCCCGAGCGGGAGACGCAGGTACTGACACGTGAGGAGAGTTAGGCGGCATAACTTCCCCCTCGTTGTCTGGTGATAGTTTCTTTATCGGTACAGATTGACTTTTATTCAAAGCAATATCAATACAATTGGTACACATCGTTCTATTGGGCTCCACATTGGCTTTTGAACATGATGAACAAACAGTTTCCTCTGAATCAGACATGTTTAAAACAGACTTAGCAATGAAACTAACAAGCTTGGAAATCACTTTCAATAAGTTTTACAAGCAATATAAAAAACGCTGCAGCGCTTCAAAAATACAGATATAATTAAACAATTCTTAACAAGAAGTGTACTATTAGCAGAGGATTGCACCCATTAGCAAAAGGATGATTAACCCCTCGATACCCAAAACGGATAAAACAGATATCAATTAAGATTTAACGCTTTTAATCACAGTCCGCACACTGTCACAGATCTGCTGTGACTGATTACCTCCCTCACAAATGAAATCTGCAGACCCCTGAGCTCTCTAGAGACGTCCTGGATCAAGGAGGAAGAAGCAGAAAGACTGTGCAATAATTTTAACTGCGCAACAAGGCGCTAAAACAAGGGCCCTCCCACTCCAATCACAACAGTGGGAGCCCTGATATAACGGTTTCCATGCAGAAAAATATGTTAGCCATTTGGAAAAAATCATGCCCAAAGCGATTTATCACCAAAGTACCTCACAAAAAACGAATAACATGCCAGTAAACGTTTTATTAAAAAACAACATTTTTCAATGTCATGCAAAGCTATCACTAAGCCTGCTACCAGTCGCTACCACTGCAGAGAAGGCTTAAGTATTATTTCAGTGTTAACAGTATTTTCTCAGTCAAATTCTAGTCCCTAGAATATAACTCGACTGCGCATACATTTATCAGCCTGATACCAGTTGCTACTACTGCATTTAAGGCTGTACTTACATCATACGGTAACAGCAGTATTTTCTTAGTCAATTCCATTCCCAGAAAATAAAGTACTGCACATACCTCATTTGCGGAGGACCCCGCATGCTATTCCCAGTTTCTGAAGTTACCCCACTCCTCAGAATGTCGAGAACAGCCAGTGGATCTTAGTTACGCCTGCTAAGATCATAGATAAAAAACGCAGGCAGTTTCTTCTTCCAAATACTGCCTGAGATAGAAAAAAGCACACTCCGGTGCCATTTAAAATAACAAACTTTTGATTGAAGAATAGTTAAGTAAAAACTCCAGCTCCTCTCGCGACCTCCTTCTTTGTTGAGGGTTGCAAGAGAATGACTGGATATGACATGTGAGGGGAGGAGCTATATAGCAGCTCTGCTTGGGTGATCCTCTTGCAACTTCCTGTTGGGAAGGAGAATATATCCCATAAGTAATGGATGACCCGTGGACTGAACACACTTAACAAGAGAAAGCAATATTAAACCAACTAAGAAACATAAATACTGATGTAGCATTCCTTCAGGAAACACACCTAAAAATTTATGAAGTTTTGAAATTAAAGACATCCTGGGTAAAGGATGTATATGCCTCCCCAAGTTTAGATAGAAAAAGAGGGGTTGCTATTTTATTAGGAAAAAAGATTATGGCCAATGGCCTGGAGATTTTGAACACTAATGTGGATCCAGAGGGAAGATACATCATGTTGAAAATTAAGGTGGCAAAAACCACATACACACTTGTAATATATATGCACCCAATGTGTTAGATCCAATGTTTTGGGATTCCTTACAAGCTAAAATTATGTTCTTCCAGGAAGGATATCTGATCTGTGGAGGAGATTTGAATATGGCCCCACAAGACCCATTAGATAGGTTAAGATCAGCTTTGAAGCAAATGAAAAATAAAAGAGACAAATTGGAAACTAAGATCATTAAAAAAATTACTCAGAATCTGGCAGTAAAAGATATATGGAGATCGCAAAATCCAGATGTAAGAGACTTTACATGTCTTTCCAAGGCCCACAAGTCACTCTCCAGAATTGACTTATTTCTTATGGATGATAGGCTCCTTAAATTAAAAGTAAAGGCAGAAATCTTACCTATTTACCTTTCTGATCACGGCCCTATTGTTCTCCAAATTCAGGAAAATGTAATGAGGACTAAACAGGCTCGTTTTTTTCCCTACTTATTTATCAAAAGACTTAAAATTTAAAAATTGTCTCAAATCCAAATTTGAAGAATAAGCGGAACACAATCATGAATATTGTGATCGTCCCGTGGTATTCTGGGAGGCTGCGAAAGCAGTTTTAAGAGGAGAAATAATATCATTTAGCTCCAACATAGTAAAAAAATGTAAGGCAAGAGAAAAAGAAGTGCTCAGGTCATTGTCCAACTCTTATAACCAATATCTGTTAGGGAAAACACGGGCAAATTGGTTAAAATATATAAGATCTAAAAATGAGAGAGATACATACTTAATTCATCGGGCAACTCATAAAGACTTAAAAGTCCAAGCCAAATTCTATAGATTTGGGAACAAATCAGGAAAGCTCTTGGCCAAGTATATACAGCTGACCTTGTTCATATGATATGGAGCTGTCCTAGAATCAGTCAATTCTGGATGAAAGTGGAATATTGGATAAAAAATTCCCTTAAGATCCTCCCTTTAGAACTATCATTGAGTTATAATCTGTTTTTAAGGAGGGATAGGGAAAAATTACACCCACAACATAAATTAATCAATATGACTGTTATTGCAGACAGATACTTAATATTTAAAAAATGGAAGATGAAAGTAACTCCAACTGTCATGGAGGTCAAAAACTGTTTGAAAAAGCAATGCATACTAGAGCAGATAGACACTAACATGAATGATGAAGGGGATGTCAGAAAGTTTTTCACAAAGTGATCATTATTTATTAAAACTCTTTCTACAGCTGAGATTGATTGCATGATTTTTCCATTTAGAAATTCAGAATTAGTATTGCTGGGAGTGTGGTAAAACATTATGCCAGTCTGCCCCCCACATCAGTATAAGTGGAGGGGGGAGAGAGAGAAGAGCATTTATTTATTTATTTATTTATTCCCTGTTTCCCCCCGCAATAATTGGGAAGGGGTGGATAGGGTTGGAGAGGGGGGGGGGGGGGGAGGTTGGTAAAATAAAAATGATAAGACATTTAGGGGTGGTATTAAGGTTTTCTTTGCAACATATTAGTATAAGGATCTAAAATTAAGGTTATGTTAAACTAAAAGACCAATCTGTGTGCGTATTGTTTATAATTTCCAGTGTTGAGTGGATTATATTATGAAGATCAAATTGTAACATAACCTTGGATATGCGCAGCAGGTTGAAAGCTGATATTGATGATTTGTGTATAATTATTATTGGTAATTGTAAATACTGTGTTATAACATGGCACTTATCTCCTTGCATTCTGTACTTTGAAATGTATTATCAAATAAAAATTAAATTTAAAAAAAAAAATTGTATTCTCTGTCTAAATCATGAATGTCTAATTATGACTTTACTGTCCCTTTAGTGTGAATATTTCACAGTTTCAATACAGGAAAAAAAGTAAATTTATGCTTACCTGATAAATTAATTTCTTCTATGGTAAGACGAGTCCACGGATTCATCCTTTACTTGTGGGATATTATCCTCCTGCTAACAGGAAATGGCAAAGAGCACCACAGCAGAGCTGTCTATATAGCTCCTCCCTTAGCTCCACCCCTCAGTCATTCGACCGAAGGTACAGGAAGAAAAAGGAGAAACTACAAGGTGCAGAGGTGACTGAAGTGTAAAACCAAAAAATATAATCTGTCTTAAAATGACAGGGCGGGCCGTGGACTCGTCGTACCATAGAAGAAATTAATTTATCAGGTAAGCATGAATTTACTTTTCTTCTATAAGGTACGACGAGTCCACGGATTCATCCTTTACTTGTGGGATAAAATACCAAAGCTACAGGACACAGATGAACGGGAGGGACAAGACAGATGGTTAAACAGAAGGCACCACTGCTTGAAGAACTTTTCTCCCAAAAATAGCCTCCTAAGAAGCAAAAGTATCAAATTTGGAAAATTTGGAAAAGGTATGAAGCGAAGACCAAGTCGCAGCCTGACAAATCTGTTCAACAGAAGCATAATTTTTAAAAGCCCATGTGGAAGCCACCGCACTAGTAGAGTGAGCTGTAATTCTGTCAGGAGGCTGCTGTCCAGCAGTCTCGTATGCCAAATGGATGATGCTTTTCAGCCAAAAGGCAAGAGAGCCGTAGCTTTTTGACCTCTACGTTTTCCAGATTAGACAACAAACAAAGAAGATGTTTGACGGAAATCTTTGGTCGATTGCAAGTAAAACTTCAAAGCACGAACCACGTCCAAGTTGTGCAACAGACGCTCCTTCTTAGAGGAAGGATTAGGACACAGAGAAGGAACAACAATTTCCTGAGTGATATTCCTATTAGTAACAACCTTAGGAAGGAATACAGGTTTGGTACGCAAAACCACCTTATCAGCATGAAAAACAAGATAAGGCTAGTCGCATTGCAATGCAGATAGTTTAGAAACTCTTCGAGCCGAAGAGATAGCAGCTAAAACAGAACTTTCCAAGATAGAAGCTTAATATCTATGGAATGCATAGGTTCAAACGGAACCCCTTGAAGAACTTTAAGAACTAAATTCAAACTCCATGGCGGAGCAACAGGTTTAAACACAGGCTTGATTCTAACTAAAGCCTGACAGAACGTCTGGAACATCTGCCAGACGTTAGTGCAGTAGAATTGATAAAGCAGATATCTATCCCTTTAAGGAACTAGCTGATAGCCCCTTCTCCAATCCTTCTTGGAGAAAGGACAAAATCCTAGGAATCCTGATCTTACTCCATGAGTAGCCTTTGGATTCACACCAATAAAGATATTTACGCCATATCTTATGATAAATTTTCCTAGTGACAGGCTTTCGAGCCTGAATCAAGGTATCTATGACCGACTCCGAGAAACCCCGCTTGGATAAGATCAAGCGTTCAATCTCCAAGCAGTCAGCCGCAGAGAAACTAGATTTGGATGCTGCAATGGACCTTGAATCAGAAGGTCCTGTCTCAGTGGCAGAGTCCATGGTGGAAGAGATGACATGTCCACCAGGTCTGCATACCAAGTCCTGCGTGGCCACGCAGGTGCTATCAAAATCACTGAAGCTCTCTCCTGTTTGATTCTGGCAATCAAACGAGGAAGGAGAGGAAATGGTGGAAACACATAAGCCAGGTTGAACGACCAGGGTACTGCTAGAGCATCTATCAGTACTGCCTGAGGATCCCTTGACCTGGACCTGTAACAAGGAAGTTTGGCGTTCTGACGAGATGTCATCAGATCCAATTCTGGTGTGCCCCATTGCCGAATCAATTGTGCAAACACCTCCGGATGGAGTTCCCACTCCCCCGGATGAAAAGTCTGACGACTTAGAAAATCCGCTTTCCAGTTCTCCACTCCTGCGATATAGATTGCTGATAGATGGCAAGAGTGAGTCTCTGCCCATCGAATTATTTTGGTAACCTCTATCATCGCTAGAGAACTCTTTGTTCCCCCCTGATGATTGATATATGCTACAGTCGTGATATTGTCCGACTGGAATCTTATGAATCTGGCCGACGCCAGCTGAGGCCACGCCTGAAGCGCGTTGAATATCGCTCTCAGTTCTAGAATATTTATCGGGAGGAGAACCTCCTCCTGAGTCCACAAACCCTGTGCTTTCAGGGAATTCCAGACTACACCCCAGCCCAATAGGCTGGCGTCCGTCGTCACTATGACCCACGCTGGCCTGCGGAAACACATTCCCTTGGACAGATGATCCTGTGACAACCACCAAAGAAGAGACTCTCTGGTCTCTTGGTCCAGATTTATCTGAGGAGATAAATCTGCATAATCCCCATTCCACTGTTTGAGCATGCATAGTTGCAGTGGTCTGAGATGCAAGCGAGCAAACGGAACTATGTCCATTGCCGCTACCATTAAGCCGATTACCTCCATACACTGAGCCACTGACGGCCGAGGAATGGAATGAAGAGCTCGGCAGATGGATAAAATCTTTGATTTCCTGACCTCCGTCAGAAAAATTTTCATGTCCACCGAATCTATCAGAGTTCCCAGGAATGGAACTCTTGTGAGAGGGATAAGTGAACTCTTTTTTACGTTCACCTTCCACCCGTGAGATCTTAGAAAAGCCAACACGATGTCCGTGTGAGACTTGGCTAGTTGGTAAGTCGACGCCTGGATTAAGATATCGTCCAGATAGGGCGCCACAGCTATGCCCCGCGGCCTTAGAACCGCCAGAAGGGACCCTAGCACCTTTGTGAAAATTCTGGGAGCTGTGGCCAACCCGAAGGGAAGAGCCACAAACTGGAAATGCTTGTCCAGAAAGGCGAACCTGAGGAACTGGTGATGATCTTTGTGGATAGGGATGTGTAGATACGCATCCTTTAAACCCACTGTGGTCATATATTGACCCTCCTGGATCATCGTCAAAATAGTCCGAATGGTCTCCATCTTGAAGGATGGGACTCTGAGGAATTTGTTTAGGATCTTGAGATCCAAAATTGGTCTGAAGGTTCCCTCTTTTTTGGGAACCACAAACAGATTGGTTCTGTTTTCGGAACTGGGCAGATCACTCTCATGGTATATAGGTCTTCTACACAGCGTAAGAACGCCTCTCTTTTTGTCTGGTTTACAGACAATTGAGAAAGATGGAATCTCCCCCTTGGGGGAGAATCTTTGAAATCTAGAAGATACCCCTGGGTTACGATTTCTAAAGCCCAGAAGTCCTGAACGTCTCTTGCCCAAGCCTGAGCAAAGATAGAAAGTCTGCCCCCTTCTAGATCCGGTCCCGGATCGGGGGCTACCCCTTCATGCTGTCTTGGTGGCAGCAGCGGGCTTCTTGGCCTGTTTACCCTTGTTCCAAGTCTGATTAGGTCTCCAGACTGACTTGGATTGAGCAAAATTCCCCTCTTGCTTGCGGCAGGGGAAGAGGAAGAGGGACCACCTTTGAAGTTCCGAAAGGAACGAAAATTATTTTGTTTGGTCCTCATCTTATTTGTCTTATCCTGAGAAAGGGCATGGCCTTTTTCCTTCAATGATGTCTGAAATGATCTATTTCAGTTCAGGCCCGAATAGGGTCTTACCCTTGAAAGGGATGGCTAACAGCTTAGCTTTTGATGACACATCAGCAGACCAGGACTTAAGCCATAACGCTCTACGCGCTAAAATGGCAAAACCTGAATTTTTCGCCGCTAATTTAGCCAGTTGAAAAGCGGCATCTGTAATGAAAGAATTAGCTAGCTTGAGAGCCCTAATTCTATCTAGAATATCATCTAATGGGGTCTCAACCTGAATAGCCTCGAACCAAAAGGACCCTGCAGTAGTTACAGGAACAATGCATGCTATAGGCTGGAGAATAAAACCTTGATGAACAAATATTTTCTTCAGGAGACCCTCTAATTTTTTATCCATAGGATCTTTGAAAGCACAACTGTCCTCAATAGGTATAGTTGTACGCTTAGCCAGGGTAGAAATAGCTCCCTCCACCTTAGGGACCGTCTGCCGACGAGTCCCGCATGGTGTCTGATATGGGAAACATTTTCTTAAGAGTAGGAGGGGGAGCGAACGGAATACCTGGTCTATCCCACTCCTTAGTAACAATGTCAGAAATCCTCTTAGGGACCGGAAAAACATCAGTGTAGGCAGGAATCTCTAGAAATATGTCCATTTTACACAATTTCTCTGGAACTACAATAGGGTCACAATCATCCAGAGTCGCTAAAACCTCCCTGAGCAATAAGCGGAGGTGTTCTAGTTTAAATTTAAAAGCCGTCATATCTGAGTCTGTCTGAGGGAACATATTTCCTGAATCAGAAATCTCTCCCTCAGCCAGCAAATCCCTCACCCCCAACTCAGAGCATTGTGAGGGTACATCGGATATGGCTAATAAAGCGTCAGAGGGCTCAGCGTTTGTTCTCACACCAGACCTACTGTGCTTCCCCTGCAACCCAGGCAGCTTAGATAAAACCTCTATGAGGGTAGTATTCATAACTGCGGCCATATCTTGCAGGGTGAAAGAATTAGACGCACTAGAAGTACTTGGCGTCGCTTGTGCGGTCGTTAATGGTTGTGACACTTGGGAAGAATTAGATGGCATAACCTGATTCCCTTCTGACTGAGAATCATCCTGCGACATACTTTTAGTAGCTAAAATATGTTCTTTGCAATTTATTGACCTTTCAGTGCATGAGGGACACATTCTAAGTGGAGGTTCCACAATGGCTTCTAAACATATTGAACATTGACTTTCCTCAATGTCAGACATGTTGAACAGGCTAGTAATGACTATAAACAAGCATGAAAACACTTTATTTAGTGAAAAAAATAACAATCTTAAAAAACGGTACTGCGCCTTTAAGAGAAAAAAAGCATACACGGTCTGCAAAACAGCTTTAAAATTCACCAAATTTTTCAAAATTTTGCAAGCAGACACAATATATGTAGTTAAGATTGCCCCACAAGGAATTTTAATATTTAACCCTTTGATGTGCAAACCGGATTGAAATTAGGCCTAAATCCGGAAAAAAAAAACCTCAGCACCTTGCCACGGCCCTGCTGTGGCCCTACCTGCCCTCAGGGATAGTAAATATGGGGTAAAAGCTTCGATTTGGCCCAAAACATTCACCAGGGCCCTCAGGAGCTAGAGCTTGCTGCGAGAAAATAACTGCGCATCTGAGGCGCGAAAAGAGGCCCCGCCCATCTCACTCGATGTCTCTACAACCTCAAAGAACCGCACCAGGGCGGTTTTCAACTAGCCATGTGGGTTCTGAAACTCAAAAAAATAAGCCAAGTGTACCCTCAATAAAGTGTCCCAAAACGTTATTGCCCACAAAACGTTAAACAGCACTCCCAGTTCATAAAACGTTTGCCCACAAACATTTACAACTCAGTGTCAACCATTTTTGTAATTAGCCCCTTTTGCAAGCTTAATAATGCCCTTCTTATAGCTCTTATGCTTACTGCTTACCCTTACCCTCATGGGGATACTGTCAGCCTTTCTGAAATACACAGTCTCTCCAGAAAAATATGACTGAACATACCTCACTGCTGCATAGCATGAAAACGTTCATCACACTGATGTTTCCTGTACTCCTCAGCCTCTGTGGACCTTAGTTACAAATGCTAAGATCATCATCCTCTAGGCAGAAGTCTTCATCCATCTGCTGCCTGAGAGTAAATAGTACACACCGGTACCATTTAAAATAACAAACTCTTGCTTGAAGAAATTAAAAACTAATATTTTATCACCTCTTTCACTTTACCCTTCCTAGTACTTAGAGTAGACAAAGAGAATGACTGGGGGTGGAGCTAAGGGAGGAGCTATAGAGACAACTCTGCTGTGGTGCTCTTTGCCACTTCCTGTTAGCAGGAGGATAATATCCCACAAGTAAAGGATGAATCCGTGGACTTGTCTTACCTTATAGAAGAAAAAGCAGAATCTAGTTTGGCAAATCTAATATGAAAAGCGCAAAATTGTTAGAATTCTAGGGATCAGATGGTTCATCTAATGTGAAGGATATAAAAAGGATGAGGCGAGAGAATGATAGAGGGTTAGAGAGATAGAGAGTAAGAAAAAAGCAAATGAAAGTAAAAAAAAAAAACCAAACAAACAAAAAACTTACTAAAGAGTAATGGCAAGATTTTTGGCAGTTGGCAAGTGCTTTTATCTCCTCATTTTATAAGTTAAAGATAATGGTAAAAATACATTTAATTGTAATCCTTAATATACCCCCCCCCCCCAAACACACACAAAAACAAAAACGCAACATACTTTTTGCTGGAAAGTAACAAAATGCTCCTGGTAGCTCCTCATCACAATTTAGAGTTTTCCAGAATCCATCACTGTCCATAAAAACACAATCTTCTTTTGCCTGTTCATTTCTTGACCACCGGTTAAGAGTAACATCTTTTCCATCTTGCCAATGATAGTTCATCCCATCCTATAGTTGAAAAGCACATTAGATTAATGCATTTGAAATGCTACATAATTAATCTAAGGAGTCATTATACAGATAGAAATGATGCAATATTCACTGCCGTTAAAACTGGTAAAATGCATGGAAAAGTGTTTAGAGAAGTTTGTAGTCATTTGATACCATCCTCTTTCAACAATGAACATTTTAAAATCTTATTTTATTCCTGTGATCCCAGATAAAACCCCTGAAACAAGCTATAAGTAAGCCATCCACCTGTAGAAAAGCAGGAACATCAAGTAAAACTGCTTGAGGACACTCATCAAATCCACTAATCACTTTTACATTATCCAAATGGAAATAGGACGGTGAGGAGAGGAAAAACATAGACAGGCACATAAAGAACAGGACATTATCTGAGGGCAAGATCACAAGCCCAGACTTTAGAAGGTAGAGTCTTAATCTACTTTCATTCAGATGGTTAAATAAAGGGATTCAATTGTAAGTACACAAATTCCAGTTCAATCATTTCAACTGTGCTAGTATATGATGGTTAGAATTATAAATATTTAGGTCTGTGACAAAGCAAGAAGAATGCAACCATGAAAGAGAATGACACAGTAAAAGGGAAAAAGAGCAATACACTCTAAACTAGAAATAGCAGACTGTAAAACTTTCCTCTCAAAAGCTGCCTCCCCTGAGGTAAGAGAGTCATTCTATTTGATAAATGTAAGTAAAGTGCATGCCTTGCACAACTGATCAGTTATGTATGTCCTGCTGCCCAGAAGTAGAAACAATATGGAGAAGGTCTCGCTTGAATAAAAGTATCTTTAATAAGCATCACGCAGACATATATCTGGAACAGTGCAATCACAGATACAAAGTGCATATGAGTGCGTAGCACCAAATGGTTGACATGTTTCGGCCCTAAGCCGTAATCATAATGTCACATGTCAACCATTTGGTGCTACACCCTCATATGCACTTTGTATCTGTGATTGCACTGTTCCAGATATATTTTTATCTTCGTGATGCTTATTAAAGATACTTTTATTCAGGCGAGACCTTCTCCATATTGTTTCTACTTTAATTGACACCAGTCATCAGGTCCCTGCTTCTACTCTGGGTGAGTTCCAGCACCGGGCAAAGAAAGCCCTCACCTCCAGCCTCCCTTTCGTCATTTCTGATGTCACCTCCTTACAGCTGAGCGCCGCACGCTGGATTCCAGACAGAGGTACAGACCAGAGGGTAGCAATGGATGCTTGCTGAGTAAGCTCTCAGCCCGTATGGATTACGGATCCCCCAGATGTCTCCTTTCCCTCTGACGGCTGCTATGAACTATATCTTAGGAGTGTTTATGAGGACTCTGTAAATACTGAACGGATAAACTTAATTCTGGATACTTGGGGTGAGTGTGGTTACATAAGACCCGGACACCAGACAGGTGTGCTATTTACTGAACACTCATATTTAACCGTGTATTTTTGTGGGATATTCCTTCCTTTCCTTATCTCTGCTGCCCAGAAGGTCAACTTAATCCATCAGAAGAGGGGCTTTATTTAAAGGGCCATTGTCATAGCATTGTCATGAGCAATGCTTAGTGCAACCCCACTATCCATTAAAAATATAGGGAATGCCGTTGTAACATTTTCAGGTAATTTTTTTTACCTTTCACTCGTAATACCAGATTGTGTGCTACTCTTAGAGTGGGCCTGTGATATTGAAAGTGCTCTACTTGTAATCTGGGCCTAATAAAGAAGACAAACAGTATTGCTAGCAAAGTGAATTATGTAAATAAAAAAAGGCAACGATAGATATCGCTCAATCAGAAAAAAAGGCTAATTTTATAAAAACAATCTACAACAAATATAATTATGTCATGACAATGACATATAGGCAATTCAACATTGAAAACAACAGTGATATATGTGTCTATAGCTTTCTTAGTTTAAGCAAACCAGCAGTAGACTAAGGACTAGATTACGAGTGGAGCTAATTTTAACGTGCGCTTGTAAAGGGGCGCAGTTACAAAGGGTTAAAGTGAGGGGATATGGGTGTGCCTTTACATTGAGATCAACACGGGACTGTGTTTTCACTTTAAATATTTATGTATATGCTTATATACATATATATTTTTGTGGTACACACATAAACACATACATATATATGTATATATTAATATACATACTGTATATATTAATTTATTGCTGTGCGATTTGCCCCGTGCATGCGATAGGTGGTTTGCTGTGTCTATCGGCATGAGAATGAGGCTTACATTGAAGCTTATGGAAATTAACTCTCATGAGCGCTTGGCTTCCAGGCAATGCAAACGCAAGGTCATGTTGGCATTGCGCATTTCTTGCATTACCAGCGCACATTTACATGAACTAGAATTCCCAAACTTCTCAATAAGATACTACATAGTGACAAGGTGGTGGTCAGGAGAGAAACTGGTTTCTAAATCTTTTGTAGTATTAGACTCCACATAATCAGATATCACATGTTAAAAACATAATTTATGCTTACCTGATAAATTTATTTCTCTTGTAGTGTATCCAGTCCACGGATCATCCATTACTTATGGGATATATTCTCCTTCCCAACAGGAAGCTGCAAGAGTCCACCCACAGCAAAGCTGCTATATAGCTCCTCCCTAACTGCCATTACCAGTCATTCGACCGAAAACATGCAGAGAAAGGAAAACCATAGGGTGCAGTGGTGACTGTAGTTTAATGGAAAAATTACCTGCCTTAAAGTGACAGGGCGGGCCGTGGACTGGATACACTACAAGAGAAATAAATTTATCAGGTAAGCATAAATTATGTTTTCTCTTGTTAAGTGTATCCAGTCCACGGATCATCCATTACTTATGGGATACCAATACCAAAGCTAAAGTACACGGATGATGGGAGGGACAAGGCAGGTACTTAAACGGAAGTTACCACTGCCTGTAAAAAACCCTTTCTCCCAAAAATAGCCTCCGAAGAAGCAAGGTATCAAATTTGTTAAATTTGAAAAAGTATGAAACGCAGACCAAGACTCCGTCTTGTAATCTGTTCAACAGAAGCCACATTTAAAAAAGGCCCAAGTGAAAACCACAGCTCTAGTAGAATGAGCTGTAATCCCTTCAGGAGGCTGCTGTCCAGCAGTCTCATAAGCTAAATGAATTATGCTTTTTAACCAAAAAGACAGAGAGGTTGCTGAAGTCCTTTGACCTCTCCTCTGTCCAGAATAGACAACAAACAAGGTGAATGTTTGATGAAAATCTGTAGTAGCTTGTAAGTAAAACTTTAAAACACGAACCACGTCCAAATTGTGTAATAGACGTTCCTTCTTTGAAGAAGGATTAGGATACAAGAATGGAACAACAATCTCTTGAGTGATATTCTTGTTAGATACCACCTTAGGTAAAAACCCAGGTTGGTACACAGGACTACCTTATCCGTACGGAGAACCAGATAAGGAGAATCACATTGCAACGCAGATAACTCGGAGACTCTATGAGCCGAGGAAATAGCTACCAAAAAGGAACTTTCCAAGATAGAAGTTTGATATCTATGGAATGAAAAGGTTCAAATGGAACTCCTTGAAGAACCTTAAGAACCAGCTTTAAGCTCCATGGCGGAGCAACATTTTTAACCACAGGCTTGGTTCTAACCAAAGCCTGACCAAATGCCTGAACGTCTAGAATACCTGCCAGACGCTTGTGCAAAAGAATAGACAGAGTAGAAATCTGTCCTTTTAAAGAACTAGCTGACAACCCTTTTCTCAAAATCATCTTGGAGAAAAGATAATATCCTGGGAATCCAGACTTTACTCCATGAGTAACCCTTGGATTCATAACAATAAGATATTTACACCATATCTTATGTTAAATTTTCCTAGAGACAGGCTTTTATGCCTGTATTAAGGTATCAATTACTGACTCGGAGAAGCCATGCTTTGATAACATCAAGCGTTCTGTTTCCAGGCAGTCCATCTCAGATTAGTTATATTTAGATGGTTGAAAAGACCCTGAGGTAGAGGGTCCTGTCTCAGAAGCAGAGACCGTGGTGGAAAGGATGACATGTCCACCAGATCTGCATACCAGGTCCTGCGTGGCCACGCAGGCGCTGTCAAAAGCACCAAAGCACTCTCCTGCTTGATCTTGTGCAAACCCCTCCGGAGGGAATTCCCACTCCCCCGGATGAAAAGTCTGACGACTTAGAAAATCTGCCTCCCAGTTCTCAACACCTGGGATAGGGATAGCTTTTAGACAAGAGTGAGTCTCTGTCCAGTGAATTATTTTAAGACTTCTAACATTGCTAGGGAACTTCTGTTCCCCCTTGATGGTTGATGTAAGCCACAGTCGTGATATTGTCCGACTGAAATATGATGTACCTCAGAGTTGCTAACTGAGGCCAAGTCTGAAAAGCATGGAATATCGCTCCCAGTTCCAGAATATTCATTAGAAGGAGGGTCTCCTCCTGAGTCCACTATCCCTGAGCCTTCAGGGAGTTCCAGACTGTATCCCAACCTAAAAGGCTGGCATCTGTTGTAACAATTGTCCCATCTGACCTGCGGAAGGTCATACCCTTGGACAGATGGACCCGAGATAGTCACCAGAGAAGAGAATCTCTGGTTTCTTGGTCCGGATTTAACAGGAGAACAAATCTGTGTAATCCCCGTTCCTCTGGCTGAGCATGCATAGTTGCAGTGGTCTGAAATGTAGGCGTGCAAACGGTACTATGTCCCTTGCCGCTACCATTAAGCCGATTACATTCATGTACTGAGCCACCAAAGGGCGCGGATGGAATGAAGAACACGGCAGAAATTTAGAAACTTTGACAACCTGGACTCCGTCAGGTAAATTTTAATTTCTACAAAATCTATCAGAATCCCTAGGAGGGAAACCCTTGATATTGGGGATAGAGAACTCTTTCCTTGTTCACTTTCCACCCATGCGATCTCAGAAATGCCAGTACTACGTCCGTATGAGACTTGGCAACTTGGATGTTTGACGCCTGTATCAGGATGTCGTCTAAATAAGGGGCCACTTCTATGCCCCGCGGCCTAAGGACAGCCAAAGTGACCCCAGAACCTCCATAAAGATTCTAGGGGCTGTAGTTAACCCAAAGGAAAGAGCTACAAACTGGTAATGCCTGTCTAGAAAGGCAAACCTGAAAAACCGATGGTGATCTTTATGCATCGTAATGTGAGGATAAGCATCCTTCAAATCCATTGTAGTCCTCTATTGACTCTCCTGGATCATAGTTAAGATGGTACAAATAGTTTCCATCTTAAATGATAGAATTCTAAAGAATTTGTTTAAGATCTTTTAGATCCAAAATAGGTCTGAAGGTTTCCTTTCCTTGGGAACCACAAACCGATTTGAGGAAAACTGTGTCCCTGTTCCTCTATTGGAACTGAATGGGTCACGTACACAATGCAAGAATGTCTCTTTCTTTATCTGGTTTGCAGATAAATGTGAAAGGCAAAAACTCCCCTTTTTTGGGGGGGAAAGCTTTGAAATCCAGAAGATATCTCTGGGGTATAATTTCCAATGCCCAGGGATCCTGGGCATCTCTTGCCCACGCCTGGGCGAAGAATGAAGTCTGCCCCCTATAGGATCCGTTACCAGATAGGGGTCCGTTCCTCATGCTGTTTTAGAGGCAGCAGCAGGCTCCTTGACCTGCTTATCTTTGTTCCAGGTCCGGTTGTCTCCAGACCGCCTTGGACTGAGCAAAAGTTCCCTCTTATTTTGCCTTAGAGGAAGTTGATGCCACACCTGCCTTGAATTTTCGAAAGGCACGAAAATTAGGCCTTTTTTGTCCCTTGATTTGGACCTGTCCTGAGGAAGGGCATGATCTTTTCCTCCAGTGATATAAGTAATAATCTCCTTCAAACTAGGCCTGAATAGGGTCTGCCCCTTGAAGGGAAGTTAAGTAGCTTATTTATTAAAGTCACGACAGCTGACCATGATATAAGCCATAGCGATCTGCGCGCCAGTATAGTAAAAAACAGAATTCTTAGCCGTTAGTCTAGTCAAAGGAACAAAGGCATCAGAAAACAAAGGAATTGGCTAGCTTAAGTGCTCTAAGCTTGTCAAATATATTCATCCAATGGAGCCTGTAAAGCCTCATCAAGAGACTCAAACCAGAACGCCGCAGCAGCAGTGACAGGAGCAATGCGTGCAAGGGGCTGCAGGATAAAACCTTGTTGAATAAACATTTTTTATCCATTGGATCTAAAAAAGCACAACAGTCCTCGCCAGAGGTAGTGGTACGCTTAGCTAGAGTAGAAACTCTTCTCTCCACCTTAGGAACTGTCTGCCATAAGTCCCGTGTGGTGGCAACTATTAGAAAACATTCTTCTAAAAAATAGGAGGGGAAGAGAACGGAACACCTGGTCTATCTCATTCCTTATGAAAAATTTTAGTAAACCTCTTTAGGTATTGGAAAAACATAAGTACACACCGGCACTGCATATTATTTATCCAGTCTACACAATTTCTCTGGCACTGCGATTGTACACATTCATTCAGAGCAGCTAAAGCCTCCCTGAGCAACAAGTGGAGGTTCTCAAGCATAAATTTTAAATGTAGAAATATCAGAATCAGGTTAAATCATCTTCCCTGAGTCACAAATATCACCCACAGACTAAGCATATTGTGAGGTAGTATCAGACATGGTTCTTAAAGCGTCTGTATGCTCTGTATCTACCCCCAGAGCTGTTTTGCTTTCCTTTAATTTCAGGTAGTCTGACTAATACTGCTGCCAGTGTATTATACACAACCTTTGCCATGTCTTGTAAAATAAACGCTATGGGCGCCATTGATATACTTGGCGCCATTTGAGTGTGAGTCCCTGGAGCGGGAGTCAAAGGGTCTGACACGTGGGGAGAGTTAGTCGGCATAACTTCCCCCTCGACAGAATCCTCTGGTAAAATAAACGCTATGGGTGCCCTTGATGTACTTGGCGCCATTTGAGCGTGAGTCCCTAAAGCGGGAGTCAAAGGGTCTGACACGTGGGGAGAGTTAGTCGGCATAACTTCCCCCTCGACAGAATCCTCTGGTGATAATGTTTTAAATACAAAAAATGATCTTTATTGTTTAACATGAAATCAGTACATCTGGTACACATTCTAAAATGGGGTTCCACCATGGCTTTAAACATAATAAACACAGAGCCTCCTCTATGTTAGACATGTTAGAACTAATAAAGAGACTAGTAAGCTTGGAAAACACTTTAAATCAAGTTAACAAGCAAATATAACAAACGTTACTGTGCCTTTAAGAGAAACAAATTTTGTCAAAATTTGAAAAACAGTGAAAAAAGGCAGTAAATCAAACGAAATGTTTACAGTACATGTAATAAGTTAACAGAGCATTGCACCCACTTGCAAATGGATGATTAACCCCTTAATGCAAAAAACAGATAAAAAAAAAAAAAAAAAAAAAACGACATTTTTTTAAACAGACACAACAAAACTGCCACAGCTGAGCTGTGGATTACCTTCCCTATAACTGTTTCTATGCAAAATTTAAGCCAGCCATGTGGAAAAATTAGGCCCCAATAAGTTTTATCAATAAACATATGTTAAAAAACGATTAAACATGCCAGCAAACGTTTTAAAACACATTCTTATAAGAGTATGTATGTCTATTAATAAGCCTGATCCAGTCGCTATCACTGCATTTAAGGCTTTACTTACATTACTTCGGTATCAGCAGTATTTTCTTAGTCAATTCCATTCCTTAGAAAAATATATTACTGCACATACCTTAGCATATATCTCTATCAATCAGCCTGGTACCAGTCGCTTTCACTGCATTTAAAGGCTGTACTTACATTACTTCGGTATCAGCAGTATTTTCTTAGTCAATTCCATTCCTTAGAAAAATATTTTACTGCACATACCTTATTTGCAGGAAAACCTGCACGCCATTCCCCCTCTGAAGTACCTTACTCCTCAGAATGTGTGAGAACAGCAACTGGATCTTAGTTACGTCTGCTAAGATCATAGAAAAAACGCAGGCAGATTCTTCTTCCAAATACTGCCTGAGATAAACAGCACACTCCGGTGCCATTTAAAAATAACAAACTTTTGATTGAAGAAATAAACTAAGTATAAAAAACCACAGACTCTCACGACCTCCTATCTATGTTGAGACTTGCAAGAGAATGACTGGGAATGGCAGTTAGGGGAGGAGCTATATAGCAGCTTTGCTGTGGGTGGACTCTTGCAGCTTCCTGTTGGGAAGGAGAATATATCCCATAAGTAATGGATGATCCGTGGACTGGATACACTTAACAAGAGAAACAGGAAATAAAGTAGGGGTTCCTCTGGTTACTTTTGGGCTCAAGCCTTAAAATTGCCCTGCAGACTGCTCAAATCCAACCCAATTAACATAGCACAGTTAATTTTATCTCTTGCTACATGAATATGTTGTAAATTGTCAGAGACAACTAATAAGTAATGAAGAACCATGTGCCCAGGTCTCTCTCTTCATCTAGGACAGTAATAGCAAACCTTGGCACTCCATATGTTTCAGAACTACATTTCCCATGATGCTTGACTGGACTGCAGAGTGCCTAAGTATCATGGGAAATGCATCTCTGCCATGCCTTTGGTCTAAAACTTAGCCTTTGAGGCACGGAACTACCATTATATCTCTAAGCGCTGACTAGTAGATCACAAGACTGTTGTGTGATTTCCCTCTCAGCCAGTCATGAAGTATGGGTTAAGGTTGCGAGAAACGTAAGTGTATATTGCGTAAGAAGTCTGCATCGCTATAGTAGCTTTAATTAAAACAAGTGGAATTAAGCACAAGAGTATTAGTCCTGGTATTAAACAAAGTTCATTCTTGCTTGCAAGTTCATGTATATGTTTATCACACAAGACAGTAGCCTCCATCTCACTAAAGTATGGGTACCCCTGCTTTAGGGGGTCCATGATCCGGTTCTGCAGCTGTATATTGAAGTTGTTCTGTATAATACTGAAACTGCTTTATGCCATAAGGTTAACTGAAAGGTCTTGGATATCAGTGGAGTTATTAAATGTACAGAATAGCAGTAATATTTTTTTTTAAATGTTTGAGTATTACAGGTAGTGAAGGAAAGTATGATAACATGAAAATGAATCCAAAATATATGCTTACCCGATTAATTTCTTTCATGATGGTGAAAGTTGACAAAAACATTACCGGTTGCCCCCTCCTAGTGAACAGGAGGGTAAACACATTTCCCAACATACCAGAGCTTTACATCCTCCCACCTACCCTGAAATCTCAGTCATACAAATTGCCAAGTAGATGGAGGAAACAGAAAAGGAGAGAGGACAAAGCAGGGCAAAATAAATGCAAAACAAGTACTGACCACAATTTAACAAAAATAAAGGTCAGGGCTCATAGACTCTCATCATCATGAAAGAGATTAATGTATCAAGTAAGCATAAACATTTTATTTTCTTTCATCAGATTGTAAGAGTCCATGAGACATCAGAAGCAGTGAAGCCTACAAGATTGCCATGAAATAAGGGAGACACAGACTAAAGAACTTTACTGTCAAGAAAATCCTCAGAAGAGGCATAAACAACAAAGTAATAACATTTTTAAAAAGTGCAATAAGTGGCAACTGTTCTAGTAGAATGACCAGTATATGCCTTATGAATAAAGGCTTTAAGCCCAGCAGCCAAGGTAACAGCCATAGCTATTAGACATTTGTTACATATAGAAAAATGAACAGAGAAGAAGAAAGTCTGAAATCCATTGTGGTATTAGAGACAGAGCAACAACCAAATTAAGAAGAATTCTTAAGAGCTGGACAAAAAGATGGACAATTTTTCGGCTGATAGTATAGTGCAAAGTATAGACTTGTGCTGAGGAAACATCAGGAAAGCCGGATTGCATGATAAAGCGGACAGCTCAGAAAACTAGATAAGGTATTGGGCCATCTGTCTGAGCTCTGCTACTTACCTCAAAGTGTGGATCAACCAATGATGTTGGGGCAATACAAATTTTTTCTAGCTGCACAGTTGAGTGTAAGTGCCCCAAGTGCTTAAAATTCACTTTACCCCCTCGGAAGTGATCTCTAGTATTTCGGCCGTGGCTATGTCTGGCATGTGGATATAGCGACATATACATACTTCTTATAAATCAGGTGTGGGTTAAATAGATGATAATTTTGTACTACTACACAATCATTTTGGAATAGGAGTGGGTTAATGTTTATTTCGTTGCTGGACGATTATTTGACCACAGACTTTTATTAACAGTGGGAGATGTACTATGTTATTATTTTACATGACTATCTGAGGATCTGATGCTCAGAGTGCTACACTACCAAGCAATAAGTGAAACGAGCAGCTCAGCATGTTTATTTTCTATATGGTACATTCTTACAATATTTTTTAAGCCCTTAAATTTTATAGGGTAATGTATTAGTTTATTACTGTTTTCTCATGTCTGGAAGCTTGGTTGTAAATCCATATATTTATGTAGCTACAGAAGTTAAGTGCTTATGATTGTTACCAATGGGATCTCTAAATTTGCTATGCCAATGGAGTGCCCAGTTATATATAGTATTCATGCTTTGATGCCTGCGGCCGGGGTAATGGTGCTTACTATTAATCTATAGGTGACTTAACCTATGGAGACATGATTCTTGTTGATCCTATTTAAAGAGTATAATTGCTTGTTAGTTTTGTTTTTTTTTTAATTATTATTATTCAGACTTGCTCACAAAGTATTGGCCAAAAACCTAAGTAGCTGTTTCCTTTGCAAGCAATAAGGTTTAATAGGGTTCCTGTCAGTGTTAATTTTGATGGAAAATTTCAATTTAATCTTAGTTTTAGTCTTTTGACTAAAATGCCATTTTAGTTTTAGTCGTATTTTAGTCATCTGAATTGTTTTAGTCGACTGAATCTCCAGTAGATTTTAGTCAACTAAAATCTAAGGGGTTTAGTTAAAGTGTAATGCATTATTTAAGCATTTTTCTATAATTTGCAAACTGATTATATACTCCAGGAGTAAACATAACACCTGTTAATATTTATGTTATTAAGGTTTAAACATGCAATAGACACAGATTTAGCCGTTGTGATATGTAACATCTTTATTAAACTTAAAATGAAATAAAACCAAGTTTCATAAACAAACAGAAGTGCAACTTTAAAATATAAAAAAACAAAACTGTAAACTGTATTGGCTGTATTGCACATATTACCCAATATAAAAACTTTAACAGTTCTCTGTTAATAATTAAAACAAGTATCAAGTAACTCAACACAGCAAAAAGTTTCTGCAGCTAGCACAGGCACAGCATAACTTAAACCCATACTTGTGGGTTATTCTTATTTCTATAGGAAGAATCAATTGATTGTTCACTTCACAGATTCGAAAAAGTTTTGGCAACGATATTAGCACTTCTCTAGAACTTCCAAACTCATTATATACTCCTGGAGTAAAGGTTTATTAACCTGTTTTTATTTATGGTATTAAGGTTTGAACAGGCAATACAGATTTAATAGATTTAACTGTTGTGGTATATAACATGTCTTTATCTTAAAATTTAATAAAATTAAGTTTCGTAAATTTTACAAAAGAGCAGTAATTGCATATGGATTGATTATAACAACTTGAATAAAATGTTTTTGTCAGCAAATTTTGATTTAGTTTTAGTCATAGTCTTTTGACTAAAATGTCATTTTACTTTTAGTCGTATTTTAGTCATCAGAATTTCTTTAGTTTTATAGTCATTTTAGTCTAGTTTTAGTCGACGAAATTAACACTGGTTCCTGTTTATTTTTCTTTGTTGCATCTTATACAGTGTTGGTTGCATACATGGCATTGCATATTTGCTTAAAGTGATAGTAAACTCTCCCCTTTTTAAAATCAGATTTGTAATGTTAGTAATATTTTAGATGGCGTTTAATTCATAAGATGTAACGAAGATTTGTATAAGGTACTTTTTAATATAGATATGGAATTCAAATACCAAAGGTATGAATTAATAGGCGCAGGGTAAAAACACCAAACTCCTGAAATACCTAAAAAGTCCCTAACATAGGTGTATAAAATTGACAGAAAATATCGTTTAGACAGGAGCGCTATAGCTAAAAGTGTAGGAAAATAGTGAGAGGTAGTGTTCCTAGCTAGAAAAAAACTTGTAAATATATCTAATTTACAGGATAAACAAAGATGTGTAAAGTCACAAAGTACAAATGTGAAAAGAAATGTAACAATAGTAAAATTGCTTAGTGAAAGAGTGATTAGTGTATACTTGGAACAGATGTGAATAATCAAAAAGTTATTTAATAAATAAGTGACAGACTTCGTGTTATTTGCAAGGCTCTGCCTAAAATTGAATACATTATATCAGCAGAAAAAACAGATGTCAAAATAAAAACACAATAAACTAAAAAACGGACGTCTCCGTATATAAAACAAAAAGGTTTCCAATACACCATTACCAGTCATAAAATGTCTATCCTTATGACCAAATGTACTTGAGCAATCCAGATAGGAGTTAAAATGTGGATAGACGATGCGGGCTTACCCCCAAACACTGCGGCTCTCGATTCTGTGAAAAGAAAATTTCCGCCGTGGCGGAAGTGACGTCACCTATATGGGGGCTGGCTTGGCTAAGCACTCCGATTGGTCCTTATGCGATCGCCTTCAGGTACCAGCTGCTTTGTTCTACGATGACAGAGTATCCACTCTTTAAGTGCCCAAAGCACGCAGGATACTATTGAAAGGTGCTGTATAGTATGTGTAGCTATGAAAGTTGGTTCAAAGTCCAGTGTCCTCACCTTCAATTAGGCTGGTGATATAAGTGCATAGACAAGCACCAAAACAATGTAATGTTCAGAGTTTCACAGATAGCAAACAGCATCAATCTGTAGCAGCAACCATAGGCTGTGAAACACTCTTTAAAGTTCATAAATAGCAACAAACATCAACACGTTTCTCCCTTTACAGGGCTTTCTCAAGATGAGATGTTGCAGCAGGTGCACCTTTTTAAAGGTGTATCCCAATTTCTTATTGGTCACAATAGATTGGTCATAGAAAAGGAGGTATACAACGTCATTTAAAGGTGGTATTGGCAAACCTATATTACTAGAGGCAACCATACATAAAATCAAATACAATATTATAAAACTTAGAATGTCATTTATAAATTATTTAGATCAGTGTGTTAAGCAAGAACCTAAACTCCACAATTCATATAGAAATGTCAATTATAAGTTACAATAATAGTGGTGTTATTTTAACACAGTGCAAAGAATGCAAAAGATTTCTTGGCAAAGGGAGTAGGGACATTGTTAAACCAGAACATGAGGTCTATATAAAAACCTAAATGTTAATTCGGCATAAACTACTGTATACATAAACAAAATCTAGTTCATGTTTTAAAATTAAAAAATATATAAAAATGGATATAGTTCTATATGTTATGAAAGAATATATGTATACACCCTCATTATATAAAATCTAGGAACAAATTAAAAGTGATACATCTATATTGGTATGGCACAAGTTTCTGTTTAAAAACATAATGAATAATATATCTAAGGTACATAATTAATCTAGTAGAAACGGGGAGATATCTAACGCTGAGTTGGAATTCAAATACCCCCTTCAAGTTAATTGATTCCAGCACGTTTCTCACTATTTTCACAAGTGGCCCTTTCTTATTATTCCTTAAGCCCCGAGATCCCCCATGATTCCTATACGATGAGTATGGGTCCAAAAGTGGCCTTTAAAGTTTAATAGGGAAACGTCATCTTATGTATTCTTACTTATAGTCTGGGGTTTTACTTAAAAAATAAAATTCTGAGGTTCTTCTAAAGTTATTGACTACTAGTACATTTACTGTATTAGACATGATTCTTGAGTTAAAGTTACACACAGTATTTTTCTTTTCAGTTATAGATAATTATTTACAGATGTAATGGTCTAGCATTGCTTAATGGTAGATATGCCCTCTGTATCAAAGATATATGCTGCACTCTTTTTCTTTATTTTTGTAAGAGTCATTTGTATAAGTGATGTAACTGTACAAAATTACTTTTTTAAGTTTTATCAAGCTCTCCTGGCAACACAAAAAGAGCCTTCTACGATAGATAGACCATACATAGGTACAACAGGAGGGTCTGAAGAACACTCAAATCCAGATTAAAATTTCACAGAGAAGAAGCTGGAAGAAAAAGTGGTCTAACTCTGATCAGAGTCTGAACAAAGGTCTAAATATAAGGACATTTAGCAATCCTCTTATGGAATAAGACAGAAAGAGAAAACTAGCTGACAAACCATCCAACAGGAACTCAATAATTCTATGAATTCTAAAATAATTTCAATGGTATCCCTTGCAAGAACACCAGGATGAAAAGGTTTTTGAAACCTTATGAAAAATATGCCTTGTGACAGGTTTCGTAGCCTGAATCAATGTTTCAAAAACCTTATCACAAAAACCTGAAACAGCACTAAGCATCCAATCACTAGGCTGTCCAATTCAAAGTTTCAAGATCCTAAAGGAAACAAGGCCATTGAATAAGAAGATATTTTCTGAGAGGAAGCCTCCAAGGATTAGATCTGCAAACCAGATCCTGGGAGGCCATGCTGGAACTATTAGATACATGTTTCTGTTTGTGATTCTGGCTATCAACCTGGATAGCAACACAAAAGGAGGAAAATGTAAATCAGATTGAACAACCAGAGAAACAATAGGCACCTTGTGATTTAGGCAAGAGGATATGAGATCTATCGTTGGCAGACTCCAACATCTCAGTATCTGGTTAAAAACTTCCTAATTCAGACAACACTCCCCTAAGTGAAGATACTAGTGACTGAGAAAGTCTGCCTCCCAATTGTTCACACTCAGAATGTGAATAGCTGAAAACCAGCAATGGTAATATTTTGAGAAACTGAAAATGTCGGACACCTTGATGATTGATATAAGCCACTGCTGTGACATTGACTGACTGGAATCAAAGAAAAAAAATCCTGTCTAAGGCTGAGCCAACTGTGAAGAGCCCTGAAGTTTGCTTGCATTCCTGAATGATTGATGAGTCTGCCACCATGTAAAAACGGTCTTGTCCTGTGATTATGGACTGCTTACACACATACCCTTAGAGAGATGCAACTGCACCTCACCGACGAGGCCCTAAGAGGCTGAAACGTACATCTGGGGTTTGTTGTTTTCTCTATCACTGGGTGTAAGCAAACTGATATGCCACAGGATATTTCTTCTCTGTTAAAGGCATAGTTTGCTTAAAGAGACTGCACCCTGAGTGGCACTGGCCTTATAAACAAACAAGGAAGTTTTTCCAGCTTTTGTTCTGTCTCAGTTGAGTGCGTCTCTTTATTTTCTTTTTTATTTGCAAATTAGGTCTTCCTAAGAGTAGAAAGGGAAACCAGATGTGGACTCCTTGCACTCATGCCCTAGAGAGATACAACTGCACCTCACTGACGATGCCAAAACTTACATCCAGGGTTTGTTTTCTCTTGATTTGAGGGGAATTGCCTGGTATTTTGGGCTGGACTGTCATTGTGCGGGATCAGTCTGTCAGGACAATTGTCCAGTATAATTCACCATTTTGATATTGCATATTAATCACATATGTCTGTGCTATATACAATTGATCATGTGTATTTACTTATATATTCAGGTACACAGACACATATATTTTTTGTCAGTATATAATTGCTTACTGTGAAGTTTTTGTACTTTATCAAAATAATTAATGTTTAGTTACATTCACCTAGATTTAGAGTTCTGCGGTAGCCGTCAAACGCAGCGTTAAGGGGTCCTAATGCTGCTTTTGGCCGCCCGCAGGTATTTAGAGTCGTGTAGGTAAAGGTGTACCGCTCACTTTCAAGCCGCGATCGGAATTAAGGTAGGAAAAATCTGATTGGCTTATTGAATCAGCCAATCAGATTCAAGTTCAATCCGATTGGCTGATCCAATCAGCCAATCAGATTGAGATCACATTCTATTGGCTGTTCCGATCAGCCAATAGAATGCAAGCTCGATCTGATTGGCTGATTTAATCAGCCAATCAGATTTTTCCTACCTTAATTCCTATCAGCCAATCGGAATTCGAGGGACGCCATCTTGGATGACGTCATTTAAAGGAACCGTCATTCGTCGTCTAGTCATCGGGGAAGAAGGATGTTCCGCGCCGGAGGTCTTGAAGATGGAGCCGCTCCTCGTCGGATGGATGAAGATAGAAGATGCCGCTTGGATGAAGATGTCTGCCGGTCCGGATGTCCTCTTCTGCCCGAATAGGATGAAGACTTCTGCCGGTCTGGATGTCCTCATCTGCCCCATCGGATGAAGACTTCGGGCCGGCTGGGTGAACACGACTCAAGGTAGGGAGATCTTCAGGGGGGTAGTGTTAGGTTTATTTAAGGGGGGTTTGTTTTAGAGTAGGGGTATGTGGGTGGTGGGTTGTAATGTTGGGGGGTGGTATTGTGTTTTTTTTTACAGGCAAAAGAGCTGATTACTTTGGGGCATGCCCCGTAAAAAGCCCTTTTAAGGGCTGGTAAAAGAGCTGGTTACTTTTTAATTTAGAATAGGATAGGGACGTTTATTATTTTGGGGGGCTTTTTTATTTTATTAGGGGGCTTAGAGTAGGTGTAATTAGCCTAATATTCTTGTAATCGTTTTTAATTTTTAATTTAGTGTTTTTTTTTTTTGTAATTTAGTTTAGTTTATTTAATTGTAGGTAATTTATTTAATTAATTTATTGATAGTGTAGTGTTAGGTTTAATTGTAACTTAGGTTAGGATTTATTTTACAGGTAACTTTGTAATTATTTTAACTAGGTAGCTATTAAATAGTAAATAACTATTTAATAGCTATTGTACCTAGTTAAAATATTTTGGGCTGGACTGTCATTGTGCGGGATCAGTCTGTCAGGACAATTGTCCAGTATAATTCACCATTTTGATATTGCATATTAATCACATATGTCTGTGCTATATACAATTGATCATGTGTATTTACTTATATATTCAGGTACACAGACACATATATTTTTTGTCAGTATATAATTGCTTACTGTGAAGTTTTTGTACTTTATCAAAATAATTAATGTTTAGTTACATTCACCTAGATTTAGAGTTCTGCGGTAGCCGTCAAACGCAGCGTTAAGGGGTCCTAATGCTGCTTTTGGCCGCCCGCAGGTATTTAGAGTCGTGTAGGTAAAGGTGTACCGCTCACTTTCAAGCCGCGATCGGAATTAAGGTAGGAAAAATCTGATTGGCTTATTGAATCAGCCAATCAGATTCAAGTTCAATCTGATTGGCTGATCCAATCAGCCAATCAGATTGAGATCACATTCTATTGGCTGTTCCGATCAGCCAATAGAATGCGAGCTCGATCTGATTGGCTGATTTAATCAGCCAATCAGATTTTTCCTACCTTAATTCCTATCAGCCAATCGGAATTCGAGGGACGCCATCTTGGATGACGTCATTTAAAGGAACCGTCATTCGTCGTCTAGTCATCGGGGAAGAAGGATGTTCCGCGCCGGAGGTCTTGAAGATGGAGCCGCTCCTCGTCGGATGGATGAAGATAGAAGATGCCGCTTGGATGAAGATGTCTGCCGGTCCGGATGTCCTCTTCTGCCCGAATAGGATGAAGACTTCTGCCGGTCTGGATGTCCTCATCTGCCCCATCGGATGAAGACTTCGGGCCGGCTGGGTGAACACGACTCAAGGTAGGGAGATCTTCAGGGGGGTAGTGTTAGGTTTATTTAAGGGGGGTTTGTTTTAGAGTAGGGGTATGTGGGTGGTGGGTTGTAATGTTGGGGGGTGGTATTGTGTTTTTTTTTACAGGCAAAAGAGCTGATTACTTTGGGGCATGCCCCGTAAAAAGCCCTTTTAAGGGCTGGTAAAAGAGCTGGTTACTTTTTAATTTAGAATAGGATAGGGACGTTTATTATTTTGGGGGGCTTTTTTATTTTATTAGGGGGCTTAGAGTAGGTGTAATTAGCCTAATATTCTTGTAATCGTTTTTAATTTTTAATTTAGTGTTTTTTTTTTTTGTAATTTAGTTTAGTTTATTTAATTGTAGGTAATTTATTTAATTAATTTATTGATAGTGTAGTGTTAGGTTTAATTGTAACTTAGGTTAGGATTTATTTTACAGGTAACTTTGTAATTATTTTAACTAGGTAGCTATTAAATAGTAAATAACTATTTAATAGCTATTGTACCTAGTTAAAATAAATACAAAGTTGCCTGTAAAATAAATATAAATCCTAAAAATAGCTACAATATAATTATTCATTAAATTGTAGCTATATTAGGGTTTATTTTACAGGTAAGTATTTAGTTTTAAATAGGAATACTTTAGTTAATAAGATTTAAATTATTTCGTTAGATTAAAATTATATTTAACTTGGGGGGGGGGGGGGGTTAGGGTTAGACTTAGCTTTAGTGGTTAATACATTTATTAGAGTAGCGGCGAGGTCCGGTCGGCAAATTAGGGGTTAATACTTGAAGGTGGCGTCGATGTTAGGGAGGGCATATTAGGGGTTAATACTATTTATTATAGGGTTTGCGAGGCGGGAGTGAGGCGGTTTAGGGGTTAATACATTTATTATAGTGGCGGCGAGGTCTGGTCGGCAGATTAGGGGTTAATAAATGTAGGTAGGTGGCGGGGACGTTGGGGGGGGCAGATTAGGGGTTAATAAATATAATATAGGGGTCGGCGGTGTTAGGGGCAGCAGATTAGGGGTACATAGGTATAATGTAGGTTGCGGCGGTGTACGGAGCGGCAGATTAGGGGTTAATAATATAATGCAGGTGTCAACGATAGCAGGGGCGGCAGATTAGGGGTTAATAAGTGTAAGGTAGGGGTGTTTAGTCTCGGGGTTCATGTTAGGGTGTTAGGTGCAGACTTAGAGAGTGTTTCCCCATAGGAAACAATGGGGCTGCGTTGGGAGCTTAACGCTGCTTTTTTGCAGGTGTTAGGTTTTTTTTCATCCCAAACTGCCCCATTGTTTCCTATGGGGGAATCGTGCACGAGCACGTTTTGTCAGCTTACCGCTACCGTAAGCAACGCTGGTATTGAGGGTTGAAGTGGCGGTAAATTATGCTCAACGCTCCCTTTTTGGAGCCTAACGCAGCCCCTCAGACAACTCTAAATACCAGCGTTGTCTTAAGGGTGCGTTGGGAAAAAAAGCTGCGTTAGCTACGCGGGTCTTTACCGACAAAACTCTAAATCTAGGCGATTGATATTCAAGGTCCCCAACATAGCTGCATGATTCCTATCATTGTCATATTATTGGTATAAATATCCACAAACATCCCCATGTTTTTTATACATGGTTCCAGTAAGTCTCTTTTTCTATATACATTAGTGGTGTTCAACCTTGGTTAACGGTCAAATCGAGATACTGACTTGTTTTTCAGAATATATTTACAAAATACATATTTGTCTGTTATAGCTTAGTGACGAGTGCCATCTTCTGAGGGAAAAATATTCTAACTGCTAAATCCTAGCTTATTAACAAAAATGTTAATTAATCTGTAATTAGTGTTTGCCAATCATTTATGTGAACCTAACCTTATCAGTTGTGGTGGAGATAAGCGTTTTCCATAAAATACATACTCACCCACAAAAGGATTAACAAGGGGACACAAGCAGACGGCACAAGGGTCCACACTGAGCATGCATGATGACCACACCCTATCCAGAGAAGATGGGAGGCTAAGCTGACCAGATAGACAAGTCAGGATAATGGCAAGAGAGGGTCCAGGGGTAACCTAAGAGGGTCTTTTTACACTGAACCCCGGTGAAGGATCCCACAATGTTGATAAGTATGAAACAAACCTATATGAAACAGTTTTATTATTATGATTTATGCTCTTTACATTTATATTCAAAGTTTTATTATTGAATCAGGTGAGTTAATCAATTCTGGTTTGCCCTTTATAGTCACAAATATTTTTGTTTGGTAATTCCTGTTAACCTGGTCTTATCTGTCGACAATAACACTAAGTTAATCAGGAATCTGGTAATAATATCATTTTCTTATGGTTTGCCAGGATTATCAGTTTACCTGATTCTTGCCAGCTATGCTGAGAATTTAAATAACAAAAGTTTCTGTTTCTCTATTATACATGCAAGCTACTGCAAGTAAAATAATTTAGTGATTGTTTTCATTAGTTTTAACCTGATAATCATTAAATCATTGTAATGATGTATGCTTATTGATTTGCTTTATTCAAATATTGCTTATTATTTCTAATAATTCTTTTAATAAACTAAGTTTGCTTATTGATCTGGACTCAGTTTAATTAATAGACAAATCAGAACTAAAAGGATTCAGGTTTTATATCTATCCTTTGCAAATGATATAAGTCAGAGTGTTATTAAATTGCACACATTGCCCCTGCAAAGTTGGTAACCGCTATTATATATATAATGAGTTACATTATCAGAATGATATAGAGGTTCCATAATATTTATGGTGTCTAAACACATAATACACTTTGCTCGTACACTACCGAAATAATAATAATATTTATAATAATAATAATAAGGATAATATTCACAACAAGTCTGATATGCCACAGGATATTTCTTCTCTGTGAAAGGCACAGTGTGATATAAAAGACTGCACCCTGAGTGGCACTGGCCTTATGAACAAGCAAATACGTTTTTTCCAGCTTTTGTTCTGCCTCAATTGAGTGCGTCTCTTTATTTTCTTTATTTGTCCTGAGATCTAACAGGATACTCAAAAAGATCATTTGTGATAACTTTTCAAATGGAACTGCATCTGAGACAGCCACCACGAGACCCACAACTTCCATGCACTGAGTTATGGAAGGGGAATGAATGAGTTGAAAGGGAGCACAGGCCTATAGTAACTTAAGTCTGTACTGGTCTGTCAGACAGATGCATAGTCAATGAATCAATTAAGAACCCCAGAAAAGACACAGATCTGAGGAGTTAGAAAACTCTTTTGAAGATTTATTTACCAACTACGAATGTGAAGCAGTTAAAGGGATATGAAACCCAATTTTTTTTTTCATGATTTAAAAAATTGATAACAGGAGTAAATAAGAATTTGCTTAAAATTGCATGAAAGAAAACATTTGGTTTTCATAACCCTTTAAAGAACCTCTGGAGTGTGAGGCACAGCCAGAAGAAAATAGGGTGCCTGAATCAAAAGATCATCCTTGAACTCAAACCAAAATCAACAAGTTCCTAGAACACTGGTAAGGACTCTGGTGCCATTGCCAGACCAAAAGGAAGGGTCACAAACTGATAATGTTTAGCAAGGAAAACAAATCTGAGAAACTTGACATGATCCCTGTGAACAGGGTTATGTAAATAAGAATCTTCAAGTCTATGTTAGACAATATCTTACCCTCCTGCACTAAGTGAAGTAAAGTTTAATTTGTATCTTGAAAGTAGAAATATTTTGAGATTCAAGATGGACTGAAACTTAACCTCTCTTTTTGTTACTATAAATAGATTTGAATAAAATCCCTTTTTAAATTGTGAAACTGGCGCAATAATTCTCACAGTTTCAAGATCTCTTACACAAGCTAGAAAAGGATATAGAGGGACATTGAAAAGGAATAATTCTCCTTGAGGAGGCTTTGGACGAAAGCTTTTTCATATATCGCTAAGAAAAGATTTCCTTTCCCCCTAGGAAAATATCTCTTACTGCCTGACAACTCCTTATCTATCCCTTTATACAACAAGGCACTGTGAGGAGGAAATTGATCTTAGATTTGAGAACCCCTTTCAACAATGAATAGATCAGCACTTCAGAATTAACTTCACTCCAGCAAGGAGGCAAACAAATGACTGAGGATATAGGGAGGGATTAAAAGCTCTGGTATGCTGGGTGTGTTTGCTTACTCCTAGAGGACAGTGGGGTAACTTCCCACATGTAATGTTGATATCTGATTAAATAAATACCCCTATGCATAGATATAAATTCACTTCTGCACAAGTGTACAAATCAGGGGGTCCATCCGATAAAAATCGTCGCCCGCAAAAGCCGGCGACGCCAAGATTTACGCTGGTTTGGTATCCTATATACGGCGTAATCTAGAAGTTACGCGCATATATTTCTGCCGTCGCCCGTAGTTTTTTGGGCTATAGGCAGGTATACCAAACCAGCGCAGTTTGGTATCCAATATGCAGCGTAAGGACTTACATGGCGAAAATGGAGAACTCCATTTTCCCCTCGCCACAAAAAGCAGCCGTAAGAAGCCTTACGCTGACTATTGGAGCCCCGTAACTCCCTAAACTGGCTGCTAAAATAAACCTAACACCTAACGCATGCGCAATGTCTATCTCCCTGTCAACCGCAATCTTCTAAAATAAACCTAACACCTAACGCATGCGCAATGTCTATCTACCTGTCAACCGCGATCCCCCCCCCCCCGAAATCCCTAATAAAGTTATTAACCCCTAAACCGCCGCTCCCGGACCCCGCCGCCATCTACATAAACTAACCCCCTACTGTGAGCCCCTAAAACCGCCGCCATCTACCTTATCTATCCCCTAATCTGACCCCTTACACCGCCGCCACCTATATAAAAATTATTAACCCCTAATCTAATCCCCCTATACCGCCGCCAGCTATATTAATATTATTAACCCCTAATGTAAGCCCCTTACACCGCCGCCATCTCTATTAAAATGATTAACCCCTAATTTAATCTACCTACCCCGCCGCCAGCTATATTATCTATATTAACCCTAAGTATATTATAGTTAATATAGGTATTACATTATATATATTAACTATATTAACCCTAATTATATTAGGGTTAATATAGTTAATATAGTTACTATAGTATTTATATTAACTATATTAACTCTATCTAACCCTAACACCCCTAACTAAATTTATATTAAATTAATCTAATTCATTTATAAACTAAAATATTCCTATTTAAATCTAAATACTTACCTATAAAATAAACCCTAAGATAGCTACAATATAATTGTAGCTATGTTAGGGTTAATATTTATTTTACAGGTAAATTGTTAATTATTTTAACTAGGTATAATAGCTATTAAATCGGAACAGCCAATAGAATGCGAGCTCAATCTGATTGGCTGATTGGATCAGCCAATCGGATTGAACTTGAATCTGATTGGCTGATTCAATCAGCCAATCAGATTTTTCTAACTTAATTCCGATTGGCTGATAGAATCCTATCAGCCAATCGGAATTCGGCGGACGCCATCTTGGATGACGTCATTTAAAGGTACCTCATTCGTCGTTCAGTCGTCAGCCGGGATGGATGCTCCGCGGTGGCGGAGCGAAGAAAGAAGATTGAAGATGCCGCCGGAAGAATGAAGACTTTGCTGCCGCTTGGAGGAAGACGTCGCCGGAGGAAGAATTCTTCTTTGCCGCTTGGAGGAAGACATTGCCGGAGGAAGAATTCTTCTTTGCAGCTTGGAGGAAGACATCGCCCGGATCGGATCAGGAGTTCGGCCCGGTGTGGTGAAGACAAGGTAGGGAGATCTTCAGGGGGGTAGTGTTAGGCTTTTTTAAGGGGGGGTTTGGGTGGTTTTAGAATAGGGGTATGTGGGTGGTGGGTTGTAATGGGGGGGGGTATTGTATTTGTATGCAAAAGAGCTGGATTCTTTGGGGCATGCCCCACAAAAGGCCCTTTTAAGGGCTGGTAAGGTAAAGAGCTTTGAACTTTTTTTAATTTAGAATAGGGCAGGGAATTTTTTTTATTTTGGGGGTTTATTATTTTATTAGGGGGCTTAGAATAGGTGTAATTAGCTTAAAAATCTTGTAATCTTTTTTTTATTTTTTGTAATTTAGTGTTTGTTTTTTTTGTAATTTAGTTTAGTTAATTTAATTGTATTTTTAGATAGATGTTTGTAGTTTATTTAATTTATTGATAGTGTAGGTGTATTTGTAACTTAGGTTAGTATTTATTTTACAGGTAATTGGGTAATTATTTTAACTAGGTAGCTATTAAATAGGTAATAACTATTTAATAGCTATTATACCTAGTTAAAATAATTAACAATTTACCTGTAAAATAAATATTAACCCTAACATAGCTACAATGTAATTATTAATTATATTGTAGCTATCTTAGGGTTTATTTTATAGGTAAGTATTTAGATTTAAATAGGAATATTTTAGTTTATAAATGAATTAGATTAATTTAATATAAATTTAGTTAGGGGTGTTAGGGTTAGATAGAGTTAATATAGTTAATATAAATACTATAGTAACTATATTAACCCTAATATAATTAGGGTTAATATAGTTAATATATATAATGTAATACCTATATTAACTATAATATACTTAGGGTTAATATAGATAATATAGCTGGCGACGGGGTAGGTAGATTAAATTAGGGGTTAATCATTTTAATAGAGATGGCGGCGGTGTTAGGGGCTTACATTAGGGGTTAATAATTTTAATATAGATGGCGGCGGTGTTAGGGGCTCACTTTAGGGGGTTATAGATATAATATAGATGGCGGCGGGGTACGGGAGCGACGGTTTAGGGGTTAATAACTTTATTAGGTTGCGGCGGGGTACGGGAGCGGCGGTTTAGGGGTTAATAGCTTTTTTATTGTTAGGATAGTGAGGGGGGATAGCGGATAGAGGGTTAGACGTGTCGGGCTATGTTAGGGAGGCGTGTTAGACGTGTCGGGCTATGTTTAGGAGGCGTGTTAGACAGTGCGGGTGATTTAGACTTTAGTCAGGTTTTATAGGCGCCGGCAGTTTCTAACGTGGCGCAAGTCACTGGCGACTCCAAAAATCTGTACTTACGCAGATTTCTGGACATCGCTGGTTTGTGAGACTTGCACCACTTTAGCAAGTGACGGCGCCGCATATTGGATGGCTCGAGTTGCGAGCTGAAACTGCGGGCGACGTGGGTTCCCTCGCTTGCGCCGCAAACTGCGATCTATATCGGATCGCGCCCCTAATGTGATTTAAGCAGGACTGTAGCTGGAGTCTCCCAGGTTCACATAATAGATATTTGGAGTGCCAACACAATAGAGTGGGGGTGGGAGTGGAAAGCATGATTAACACAAGGGACAGAGATCCACCACTATAGGTGTTTTCCATAACACTCAGATTTTGACATGGTAGAGGAACACACTGACTTATAAAACCTTCTTCTTGTCCATTCTTCTTTATTGAAAACATAGATATAGATTTGTCCTGGCTATTGTTAATGTTATGGCCATCTAAAACTTCCTCAGTTTACTCCAAGGCAAAGTCTGAGGTTCTTGGCAAATCATATTACCTGACCAAGAGCTTGAAAAATGATTTGCGCAATTTCCTGAAGATAACAAGGTATTTAAAATCGAACCTGAAAATTCTGAGAAATCCTGGTAAGTTTCTTGAAACAAGAGAGGAAACATAGTTGTTTAAATAAATCACGCCAGGAGCAGAAATAATCTACTTTAAGAGAATTCTTGGCAGTTTCAAGGCTTTATGAGTCTGACCATGAGCAGCACAATGAGAACAAAACTTTACCTGACTGCGCAATAAAGTTAACATGAATCCATTTAGAAGCAAGAGAGCAGAAAAAGAGCAGAGCTCAAAAGAAAGCAAGTGTGCTAGCTGGAGGCGCTGGTTCACTTGGTAAAACACTTCTGTCAATCGCTTTTGTCCTTCTTTTCCTCCTCAGATGTATATACTCGTGACCCTAGATACAAAGTATTTGTGCTGAAATATCAGGCAAGGCACCATATAAAGGTGTATATCTACTCACAGTGTATACTGCAGGTTACCGGCTCCTTCCCAATGCTAAAAAACGATATCACAGATATATTATAAAAATGTGTATCTTTATTTTATCTCAACGCGTTTCAACGGTCCCAGCCGTCTTTATCAAGAGCAATAAAAGTGCTTTACAATCCAAAGCATACCTTACCGCTACACAGGCGGTCTTTAAATACATTGCTAATTACGCTACCTGTTTCCCCACTGGAGGAGAGCAGGTTTACACACGTTTCAAAATAAAATGCAATTTAAACATCTAAACTACCATATAATATATCATAAAAACTTTTAAGAAGAAAATACAGATGGTTTGATATAATTTTCTGTGAAATAGTCATTTTCGCCGGTTTTGTAGTTCCCTTTCAGGTAGTTTTCTGTTATTTGTCTTCTCTCAGGTCCAATCTAGAAGCACAGACCACATGATCTAGATTGTCCAATGGAGTCAATTTCCAATGTTTGCTGCTATAAGTGCCGTTTTTATGCATGAGGCTGAGAAGACATATATGTTATTCACAGGAAGAAAAACTTTTCTCAAATGCCATGATATATACAGTTGTGATATTGAAGACATTTAACAAGTGATTTCATCAAATGTTTTGCATTGAAGAAAACCTCAATATTATTTCTTTTAGAAATTCAAAAAATTGACATCAATAGTGTTAAACAATTAAAAACATTTTCATCGGTCTTAAATTTCACGGATATAGCTATTTAAGGGGACATTATCCTTGTGCAAGTGTTTTGCACTATTTAATATCCAAAACCCCAATTTTCTACCAAAACTACATAAGCATGCAACAAGGCCACCAGGTAGGCCTATTATTAGTGGGATTGATTCCTTAAGCTCAAATTTGTCAGCTTTCATAGATTTTTTCCTTCAACCATATGCACAAAAAGCAATATCCCATTTAAAAGACACTAAACATGTTTTACAAATTATGCACAATGTATTATGGCAAGAAGATTTTATTTGGGTGACTATGGACGTGACCTCTTTATATACCATAATTGATCACAAAAAAGGGATAGAGGCAGTTATATGGAAATTATCTGAAGACAAAGACCTATCACCTAAACTATTGGATTTTCTACTTAGAGCAATAGAATTCATTGTATATCATAATTTTTTCTGGTTTAATGAGCATTATTATCTACAGGTCTGTGGAACTGCCATGGGCACCAGGTTTGCACCAAGTTATGCAAACATATATATGGATTTCTTTGAAACAAATAATGTATGGCATAATCTTGAGTTTGGTGCAAGCCTGGTGTCCTGGCACAGATATATAGATATTATATGCATAAGGAAGGGGGGAGAAACCAAATTAACTGAATTTGTGGAAGTATTAAATAATAATAATCAACAAGTTAGATTAACAACTGAATATGACAGAAAATAAATAAATTTCCTGGATTCAACTTTATATATTACAGGAAATAAGGTCCAAAGTAAAACATATTTTAAAAAGTGTGATACAAACACCTATATTGAACAAAATAGTTGTCATCACCCCAATTGGTTGAAGTCAGTACCAAAAAGTCAATTTCTGCGAATACGCAGGAACTGCAGTAACATAGAAGATTACGACCAACAATCAGGAACACTTAAGGAAAGATTCATACAAAAGGGATATGACCATAGAGCTTTAGAATATGAAAGAAACGAGATTAAAAAGAGAACCAGATCAGCTTTGCTAGAAAATAACTATAGAAAAGAAAATTTGACTAAAAACAACTTTCCTAAATTTGTGACCACTTTTAATATAGAACATCAAACAATTAAGAAAATTATACAAAAACACTGGCACATTGTGAAGGAAGATGAATATTTAGGACCTTTGGTTCCAGCTAAACCCACAGTCATTTTCAGAAACAGACAAACTTTAAAACAAAAATTAGCACCTTTACTGATAAAGGGCATAGCCCCTAGAAAACCACTTCAAATAAGTAATATGGTAGGTTTTTTTACTTGTGGTAAATGTAAGGGTTGCAACTATACTTGAAGAACACACAAAACATTCAATTCTACAGTCACAGGAAAAAAATTCGAAATAAAAGAATTTATCACCTGCAAGAGTAAGAATGTCATATATTTGTTGCAATGTGGCTGCAAAATCCAGTACTTAGGACAAACGTCCAGGTTTTTAAAAACAAGAATCATGGAACATCAGAATAAAATAGAAAAGAAACATGATGACCACGGAGTGCCACTACATTGCAACAACTGTAAATCTTTTTCAAAAGAATCATTCTTATGGATAGGGATTGAGAAAGTTGAACTTCATTGGAGGGGTGGAAATTTGGCCAAACAACTGGACCAAAGAGAACTAAAATGGATACATAAGATAAAAACATATGCCCAATGGGGTTTAAATAAGGATACAAGAATCGCTGCCTTTGTGTAATAAATATCACACCTTATTGTGTACCAGTAAGATATCATAGGGGGCTTAAAATGCTATTTTACATTTCATATTCTATATTATAAACTTGCAAAAGATATAAAAATTCTAAGAATTAATAACTGTGTAAACAGAATATAAAGTATTAAGGATTATGTCCCTTTAAAAGGTCAATGCTCCATTTAATTTATTATGTCCCAAAATTCGACAAGAATCGAGATACATACCTTTTACATCCTCTCTGAAATATGTAACAAATTTATGATATATTATATTCAATGAAATTAAAATAAAGAAAAGTTGTCTTTGCGTAATAATAATCATATATTAAACAGTGCTAAATACCTGCATAAGTATAACGTTTTCTCAAATAGCTATCTCTGTGAATTTTTGAGACTGATGAAAATGTTTTTAACCGCTTAATATGATGTCATATTTAGAACATCACCTAAGAAAAGTTGTCTTTTCATAATATTTGGATATTAAATAGTGCAAAACACTTGCACAAGGATAATGTCCCCTTAAATAGCTATCTCCTTGAAATTTAAGACTGATTAAAATGTTTTTAATTGTTTAACACTATTGATGTCAATTTCTTGAATTTCTAAAAGAAATAATATTGAGGTTTTCTTCAATGCAAAACATTTGATGAAATCACTTGTTAAATGTCTTCAATATCACAACTGTTTATATCATGGCATTTGAGAAAAGTTTTTCTTCCTGTGAATAACATATATGTCTTCTCATCCTCATGCATAAAAACCGCAAACATTGGAAATTGACTCCATTGGACAATCTAGATCATGTGGTCTGTACTTCTAGATCGGACCTGAGAGAAGACAAATAACAGAAAACTACCTGAAAGGGAACTACAAAACCGTCGAAAATGACAATTTCTCAGAAAATTATATCATCTGTATTTTCTTCTTAAAAGTTTTTATGATATATTATATGTTAGTTTAGATGTTTAAATTGCATTTTAAATCTGATTTTTTTGAAACGTGTGTAAACCTGCTCTCCTCCAATGGGGAAACAGGTAGCGTAATTAGCAATGTATTTAAAGAACGCCTGTGTAGTGGTAAGGTATGCTTTGGATTGTAAAGCACTTTTATTGCTCTTTAAAAGACGGCTGGGACCATTGAAACGCGTTGGGCTAAAATAAAGATACACATTTTTATAATAAATCTGTGATATTGTTTTTTAGCATTGGGAAGGAGCCGGTAACCTGCAGTATACACTGTGAGTAGATATACACCTTTATATGGTGCCTTGCCTGATATTTCAGCACGAATACTTTGTATCTAGGGTCACGAGTATATACATCTGAGGAGGAAAAGAAGGACAAAAGCGATTGACAGAAGTGTTTTACCAAGTGAACCAGCGCCTCCAGCTGGCACACTTGATCGATTCACACAGATTCTGGGAGATACTGTGGGACGGCTGCGGTTCAGACACCATAAGGGAAAGTATCAACCCATATTGTACATCCGTTACATGTATATTTCTCAAAAGAAAGCAACATTCTTTTAGGTGGATACTGTGGTTTTGTGTAAATATATAAACATATATACTAAGCCCACTCTCCCAAAGCCCAAAAAGCACATTTTGTAACCTAGGTTTTCAAAATGCTGCATAGTGCCTAAACCAGCTATTTGATTTGAAGCATTTTTAAAACCTAGGTTACAGAATATGCTTTCTGAACTATCAAGGGAGAGTGGGAAAATAATTTTTACACAAAACTAAAAGGTGCTTAAAGGTGGTTCACGAGAAGATGTTGGTGGTCCATGACACCATCAAGCAGGAATTCATCTCCTCTGATGGTGTCACCCCCGTCATGCTGCAACTCCCTACAGTGCCTGGCTGGACATCAGTGAAAACTGACGGAGGAGGAGTTAAATTACTATCTCCCTACGCACGTTGCGTAGTACTGCACAACTTGCGTAGCTAGATTGTATTTTTAACTCCTCTAGCCCGGCGCGCTGCTCAGAGGAAAATGCTTCCATTCTAAAGCCAGCAGAGGTTGGTATAGTCTTGGCTTGAAATAGTGGAATTAATGTATATATAAAAAGAAAATCTTTAAAAAAAAATCTCTTTCTGCCTCTCTGTTTGCAACACAAAAGTTGGCACTCACCCTTCATCTGTCATTTGGAAGTATTCCCTCAGTTCTGTCATTCAATTAGTTAAATCCAAAAAAATAATTCTTAAAAATTTGTAAATATATACGTAATGTAAACTTAGCTATGGTTATACTAGTTATGTAAAATATGTGTGTGTGTATGTGTGTATATATATATATATATATATATATATATACATACACACACACATTATAGAGGTTTGTACCTTTTAAAAAAAATTAATGTTAGTGGTCCATGGGATTCAAAATTGTGAGTTTAGTGGTCCCTGAGGTCCGAAAGGTTGGCGATCCCTGCTTAAAGGGACATGATACCCAAATCTATACTATAATTGCATTTGTAATGTTCGTCACCGTCGGCAGTTGCGCACGCATCTTCAAAGGAATGTTGGCAGCGCGAGGCAGCCAACAGAATGTTGGCTGTGCACGCAGCCAAAAGAATTCACCTGGATGCAGCAAAGGCAAACGAAGCATTAAAACCCCCCCCCCCAAAAAAACACCGCAATAAGTATTAAAAAACGAACAGCACGCAATAAGTATGAAAAAAACACCTAACCGGCCGCAATAAGTATTTAAAAAAAAAAAACCCTAAATGCCCGCAATAAGTATTTACAAAAAAAAACTAACCGCCCGCATGACTTATTAAGAAAATAAAACCCAACTACCTAATAAAATTATTAGCCCCTAAATCTGCAAACCCCAACATCGCAAACTACCTAAAACATCTATTAATCCCTAATCCGCCAAACCCTCACAACGCATTAAACCTAATTTACCTATTAACTCCTACACCGCCAACCCCCACAATGCAAAAAAATAATTTAATGAGTAAGCCCCCAAATCTAACAACCCCTAAATTAACTCCTTAATTAATAAAAAATACAAAAACATTACATTAATCTAATTACAGAAAATAAAAATGCTAACATTACAAAAAATAATAAACAACACTATCCAAAATAAAAAAATTAAACCTAATCCCTATGAAAATAAAAATCCACTAATCTAAAGCTAAACTACCAATAGCCCTTAAAAGGGATTTTTGTAGGGCATTGTTCTAAGTTTAACAGCTCTTTTACATTACAAATAAACCAAGTCCCCCCTAACAGTAAACCCCCTCCCCCACCAAACCCCCCAAAATAAAACTAAAATAACACTAATAAACCTAATCTACCCATTGCCATAAAAAGGGCATTTTCACTGCCCTTAAAAGAGCATTCAGCTCTTTTGAAATTTGCCCAAAATTTTAAAAAAAATCTAACACTGAAGCCCCAAATAGGTACTCACGGTTTCAGAAGTCCGGCGGAAAAAGTCTTCATCCACAGCTAAAGTGGCGCGGAGCGGAGGTCAGGAGCGGTCTTCCCAGAAGTGGCGACCCTTGGCGGCAGTCTTCGGCGGCGGTCCTCGGTGAAGGCGCGGAGGTTCTTCTTAATGCAATCGTCCGCCGCACACTGAAAAAAGAATTCAAGGTACCCCATATTTATTGTGGTACCTTGAATTCCTATTGGCTGAAATTTTCAAAATCAGCCAATAGGATGAGAGCTACTGAAATCATATTGGCTGATTTGAACAGCCAATAGGATTTTAGTAGCTCTAATCCTATTGGCTGTTTTAAAAAATTCAGCCAATAGAAATGTAAGGTACCCCAAATTGATTGCAGTACCTTGCATTCAATATTCAGTATACCACGGACATCGGATGAAGAGGAGCCTCCATGTTGCCAAGAACCGCCCACGTCGCCATAGATGACCACCGCCAAGGATCACCACATCTGGGAAGACCGCTCCTGAACCTCGGCTCCGCGACGCCTTCACTGTGGATGAAGATGATGGACCCACCTGGAAGAAGACCTTCTCCGCCGGACTTCTGAAACCGTGAGTACCTATTTGGGGCTTTAGTATTAGTTTTTTTTTTTGTTGGGGGGGGGGGGGTGTTTGTTTTTTTAGATTAGTTTTTTTTTTTTTTTGGGCAAATCTCAAAAGAGCTGAATGCCCTTTTAAGGGGGACTTTATGTTTAATGTAAAAGAGCTGTTAAACTTAGGGCAATGCCCTACAGAAAAGCCCTTTTAAGGGCTATTGGTAGTTTAGTTTTAGATTGGGGGTGTTTTTATTTTGAAGGGGATTTTTTATTTTTATAGGGGTATTAGTTTAGTTTTAATTTTATTATTTTTTATAGCTTTATTTTTTTCTGTATTTCTATTTTTTTGTAGCTTGGGGAGTTGTATTTTCAAAACATAGACTGCCCTCTGGGCAGGCTTATCAACGAGTCTTGAATAACTTGAAAGTGATGCAGGATAGCTGTAAACATCTGACTAAAAAATGTATGTTAAAAAAAAGGAAGACATTTGCCTTAACATTTCCTAATTAATCACACCACACTGTTAAGGGATACAGCCAATCAGGATACTAATTCCAGAATTTGCAAGGGGGTGTGCATCTGGCATGTGCAGGTACAGTAATGTTATTGCCCTATTTAGCTTAAGGAAGTTTACTATGACATCTCATGAGATCACAGCAAAGCATAGCATGACCTCCGCACTGCTAATGCTAATTGGCTATTTTTTTTTAAACTTGAAGCTGGACAGTAGCTGAAGTATAACTGTTACCAAAGCACTTACTATTGTAAGGTGAAGACATTTTAAAGTAAAGTATCTTCCTTTTTTTACATAGAGATGTTCAGGTTATATTTTCTTGTCAGTTTTTTACAGTTATGCTGCATAACTTTCAATTGATTTAGCATATGGGTATTATGTCCCTTTAATGTTCTGTTAAAAATGTAAGGAAACCTGAGAGGCAATATCCAGGGTACCCATCTGACACTTTGCAACATCTATGCACCGAATGATCAGCAGCATGATTTTTTTAAAAAGCTGTCACATTTGTTAACTCAATGGTCTCAATCGCTATTATTAATAGCAGGAGACTTCAATGTAAATTAAAAAATACTTAAAGATACAAATACCACTAGTCTCTCAAATAAACAAAAACGACTTAACTCTATCACTAAATTAATTAGGGAAGAATTAGAGGCACACAACACATTAGACACTTGGACGACTCTATATGGCCAAACAAATGATCACACCTACTATTCACCCGCTCATAAAATATATACTAAATTGGACTATATATATATATAAGTCAGACTCTGCTACCTAACCTATTATCCTCATCAATACATGCGTCAGTTTGGTCTGATCACTCTATAGTACAGATCCAACTGAAGGGTTTTTCAGACATAAACAGACAAAAATCATGGACATATGACCCTTCGCTACTGAAACATCCAGATATCCAAACCAAAATCTTAAACAGCCTTAGAGAATATTGGAGGTTAAACGTTGACCCGAACATTAGACCAGTTATTGTTTTGGCAGCCCACAAACCATATATTAGGGGATTAATTATTAAAGAGAAAGCCTTATATATGAAAAGAATTAGGTCAACGATAGATTCTTTACAACGCGAAATAGAATCATTAGAAAAAGCACACCAAACAACCTTATCCCAATTGGATTTCATTAAGCTAACCGCTAAAAGAAAAGAACTAGCTAAAATACTAACTGAAAATTCCCTAAGAGCCATAAGCAAATTAAAATCATATTATTTTTTTATATGCAAATAAACCCGATAGGTTTTTGGCCAATAAACTAAGAGAAAAAACAAAATCCTTCACTATAACTCGCCTGCAGAAGTCAGATGGCACATTAACATCGAACCCAAAGGACATTGTAGAGGAGTTTGCTAAATACTATGAAGCCCTATACGATGGGAAAAAGGTAGATCAACCCTCACTAACCGTAAATCTGAGAGAGGAAATTCTTAAGAAAGCAGACCTGCCTAAATTAAACACAGACGAAGCAAAAGCCTTAGAGGCCGAGATCACAATACAGGAAATAGCGACAGTGATTAAAGACATCAAACGGGATAAGGCAGCAGGTCCGGACGGGTTTTCAGGGGACTACTATAAGTTATACAACACTGATTTAATCACTAACTTACATAAATTTTGTAACAACATCATGTTGGGCTCTCCAGTCCCACCAGAGCTTCTCCAAGCCAAAATTGTGGTCATACCTAAACCAGGGAAAAACCCCACACTGACACAAAATTATAGGCCGATTTCGTTAATCAATCAGGACATAAAGATCCTTACAAAAATTCTGGCGAATAGGCTTAAAGAGAGCTTACCCACATTGATTCACCCTGATCAGGTGGGCTTTATTAACCCCTTAATGACCACAGCACTTTTCCATTTTCTGTCCGTTTGGGACCAAGGCTATTTTTACATTTTTGCGGTGTTTGTGTTTAGCTGTAATTTTCCTCTTACTCATTTACTGTACCCACACATATTATATACCGTTTTTCTAGCCATTAAATGGACTTTCAAAATATACCATTATTTTCATCATATCTTATAATTTACTATAAAAAATATTATAAAATATGAGGAAAAAATGGAAAAAAACACACTTTTTCTAACTTTGACCCCCAAAATCTGTTACACATCTACAACCACCAAAAAACACCCATGCTAAATAGTTTCTAAATTTTGTCCTGAGTTTAGAAATACCCAATGTTTATATGTTCTTTGCTTTTTTTGCAAGTTATAGGGCCATAAATACAAGTAGCACTTTGCCATTTCCAAACCACTTTTTTTCAAAATTAGCGCTAGTTACATTGGGACACTAATATCTTTCAGGAATCTCTGAATATCCATTGACATGTATATATTTTTTTTTAGAAGACATCCCAAAGTATTGATCTAGGCCCATTTTGGTATATTTCATGCCACCATTTCACCGCCGAATGCGATCAAATAAAAATTTTTTTTTACTTTTTCACAAATTTTTTCACAAACTTTAGGTTTCTCACTGAAATTATTTACAAACAACTCATGAAATTATGGAATAAATGGTTGTAAATGCTTCTCTGGGATCCCCTTTGTTCATAAATAGCAGACATATATGGCTTTGGCTTTGCTTTTTGGTAATTAGAAGGCTGCTAAATGCCACTGCGCACCACACGTGTATTATGCCCAGCAGTGAATGGGTTAATTAGGGAGCATGTAGGGAGCTTCTAGGGTTAATTTTAGCTCTAGTGTAGTGTAGTAGACAACCCCAAGTATTGATCTAGGCCCATTTTGGTATATTTCATGCCACCATTTCACCGCCAAAAGCAATCAAATAAAAAAAAATTGTTCACTTTTTCAAACTTTAGGTTTCTCACTAAAATTATTTACAAACAGCTTGTGCAATTATGGCACAAATGGTTTTAAATGCTTCTCTGGGATCCCCTTTGTTCAGAAATAGCAGACATATATGGCTTTAGCGTTGCTTTTTGGTAATTATAAGGCCGCTAAATGCTGCTGCGCATCACATGTGTATTATGGCCAGCAGTGAAGGGGTTAATTAGGTAGTTTGTAGGGAGCTTGCAGGGTTAATTTTAGCTTTAGTGTAGAGATCAGACTCCCACCTGACACATCCCACCCCCTGATCCCTCCCAAACAGCTCTCTTCCCTCCCCCACCCCACAATTGTCCCCGCCATCTTAAGTACTGGCAGAAAGTCTGCCAGTACTAAAATAAAAGGTATTAAAAAAAAAAAAAAAAAAAAAATTTTTTAGCATATTTACATATGCTGCTATGTAGGGTCCCCCCTTAGCCCCCAACCTCCCTGATCCCCCCAAAATAGCTCCCTAACCCTCCCCCTCTGCCTTATTGGGGCCATCTTGGGTACTGGCAGCTGTCTGCCAGTATCCAGTTTGCAAATAAAAATCTTTTTTTTATTATTTTTTTTTATTTGTTTCTGTAGTGTAGCTTCCCCCCCACAGTCCAATACCTCACCAGCCAAACCGATCAACAAATAAATATATAAACCCCTTTGATCCCCACTTCTAAGAAAAAACTTTCAGTAGCGTAGTGGTTCCCACCCGCTCCCTCCCTGTGCACGCGCCCGCCCGGCCTCCCCGTGCACGTGCGCGCGTCCGTGCGTGTCCCCCCGGTCGTCCCCGCCCCCGATCCCGCATCACAAAGGCCATCGATGGCCGCCACCCACCTCCCACACCGGCTCCCACCCACCAACGAACATAGCCGTTAATGTCCGGTGCAGAGAGGGCCACAGAGTGGCTCTCTCTGCACCGGATGGCTAAAAATGGTTATTGCAGGATGCCTCGATATCGAGGCATCACTGCAATAACCGGAAAGCAGCTGGAAGCGAGCAGGATCGCTTCCAGCTGCTTTCCACACCGAGGACGTGCAGGGTACGTCCTCAGGCGTTAACTGCCTTTTTTTTGAGGACGTACCCTGCACGTCCTCGGTCATTAAGGGGTTAAAGATCGAGAAGCACCTGATGATATCAGACGCACTATAGCGTTAGTGGAATATTTAAAAAAGACAGGAACGCCTTCTCTGCTCCTATCTTTGGATGCAGAGAAGGCGTTTGATAGGGTGGATTGGGGTTATATGTTAGCAGTCCTTGAACATATGGGATTTGGCAATAAGTTCTTAGAAACAATTAGAAGCATATACTCAAGCCCAACAGCAACAATTAGGGTAGCAGGCTACCAATCGAGACCCATACATATCCTGAACGGCACACGTCAAGGGTGTCCACTCTCGCCACTTTTATTCGCCTTGTGCGTAGAACCTTTGGCAGCCTGCATTCGGAACTCTAAAGACATTCAGGGGGTTAAATTAAACAAGGGAGAATACAAAGCAACATTATTTGCAGACGATATCCTGCTCTCAATTTCCAAACCCATGCTATCCCTGCCCGCCCTTTATTACCTATTAGATGAATTTTCGAGGGTCTCAGGTTTTAAAATCAACTCTGAGAAATGTGAGGCACTACCCATATTTATCCCAAAACATACACAAAAATTAATAGAAGCAAACTGGGACTTTAAATGGGCAAAAGGGTACATCAAATACTTAGGAATAAATATCACAGACACAGTAGAAGCATTATATAGGGCCAATTACACTCCAATATTCAAAACTATACGGAAAGACGTATCCAAATGTAAAAAAGGCAACTTTTCTTGGCTGGGTAGACTCTCGGCTATAAAGATGAACATCCTACCAAGGTTGCTATACCTATTTAGGGCTTTACCAATCAAAATCCCCTTGAAAGAACTGAATGAATTACAGTCCGAAGTTATTAAATTTCTTAGAGGAAATAAAAAAGCCAGAATAGCTGCGAACATTCTAAAACAACATAAACAATTAGGTGGAATGGGGGTCCCAGACCTCCGTGACTACTACCATGCAGCCAGGAATGACATGGCCTAGTGTTGAAACAGACATTGGAGGACTGACGGACCCAAGGGAACTATTATGGTGCCCAGGGGTCACAAACACCCAACGATTAGCTTCCCTGACAACTACAGAAGACTCTAAAACACTATGGAACTCACTAGGACATTAGAACTAATTTCACCACAGACTACCACTAAGCCATTGGGGTCGTTACTCCCGACTGATTTCCAAAAACAAATTAGCAAATGGGAAAACAAGGGTCTATACAGGGTGGCTGATTTCTTGGAGGGGGGAAAGATTCTAACTTTCAATCAATTGAGGGATAAGATCCACCCAAACACACTACATTGGTTTATGTACCTCCAGCTCTCGCATGCCATAAATAAATACAGACAGGGATCCACTGAGACAAAGAGCACTACTTTAGAACAACTCATTTTATATCCAGGTAGGCAAAAAAAAACGATTACGCATTTATATCTGGCCATTCAAAATGCGAAAGACACCACAAAACCGAGGCTTCACATTAGCTGGGAACACGATTTAAGCACCACATATAACAAAGATGAATGGAGACAGATATTCTCCGAATTAAGTAGAAGTTTGATGGGAGCAGATTTAATAGAAAACTCAATTAAGACAGCTTATAGATGGTATCTGACCCCATTAAAAACTTCGCACTATACTCCTGAAAGAAATAGATTATGCTACAGAGGGTGTGGGGAGGTGGGTTCTTATATCCACATGTGGTGGGAATGCCCAGTGATAAAACCAATTTGGAATAACTTGCAACAGTTGATTAGGAGAATACTGGATGACACATTCACACTCTCAATCTCAAAGGCTTTACTACACACTCACCTAGATTCTCTTAACTCAGCTGCTAATAAATGGATTAACATAATATGCACTGCTACTAGAATATGTATAGCCAGGAAGTGGAAGGTAGGAGCCCCGGAGTGGATTGAGGTGCTTAGTAAAATTGATGATATCTATAATTTGTCGGAATCAGCAGCATGGATGCAGGGCACAATAGAAAATTTCCACAATATCTGGATCCATTGGACCCTGAATAAATAAATAAATACAGAAAAGGCGAGAGCTGGAGTGGTTGGGGGTCTGGAGTCACTCTCTGAGGCCACATCTAGTGGAACAAAACTAAAGCTTAATCTGTTGGACACTGCTGGACGGGAAAAAGTTAGGTTATTGTTTTGTAATTAGAATTAGTTTAAATGGTTTTTATGTTTGTATGCTTCTTTTTTATTTTTTTGTAAAAACAAAAGAAAGATTGTGGAAGGACAGTGTATACTGTGTATTATATTAATCCGCACACTCTAATACTATTAAGAATGGTTTATGCACAGGGTGCACTATTATGTTATGTATGCTGCAAATCAATAATAAAAAATATTTCAACCTAAAAATGTAAGGAAAGGAAAGAGAACAGATGGAGGATAGGTTTCCTGTTGAACAATTTGTTTTAGTTCTCTGCTTCATATGTTGTCATGATGTGAGAGACTTTGTTCCATTAATTTTTAATTGCATTCTTTTCCAATGTGTTTCATTGGGGCATTATTTACTGACTAGATAGGAGCTACCATGGTAACACTATTACTAATACTGCCAAAGGGCCACTTATCTTTACACAAGAGCTTTTAATATGGAGTTCAATATAGACTACGCTTTGAAAATGGGAGTGTGTGAGACTTGCTTTTAAGAAATAAATCTTTAAAAAATCATATATAGGTGCAGATCTTGTGAAATACAGCCTTCTCTAAAGCAAAAACAAACAAACAAACAAACTGGAAAGACAGGGTAGGATGTAGGGAAGAAGTATAATTTTAAGGACAGTTTTATTTGAAGTTTTTCTCTCTCTAAGTGGACGGCATGCGGTTGGTGCTTATTTTAATTTGTCTATAGTTTTCCCTTATATAAGAACATGTCATATGCTGTCACAAGGATGTGAGAAGCTAACGTCTTAAATCGCAAGAATTTCTTTTTCCTAATTAAAAGTAAATTATTTAAATTATTATTTTATTTTTATTATTTAAATTATTATTTTTTACTAATTAAAAGTAAATTATTATCCTAATTAAAAGTTATTTTTGCCTTTGAACTGTAAAATAGTTTCTGTGCTGAAAAACATAATTTATGCTTATCTGATAAATGTATATCTTTCATGGTTGCGAGAAGTCCACGACCTTACTCTTGGTAATTACTTTACCTGGCCACCAGGAGGAGGCAAAGACCCCAACCAGAACTTTAAGTATCGCTCCTACTTCCCTCTCACTCCCAGTAGTTTGTATAGTCTACTCAAGAGAGAAGGTAGAACAAGAAAGGTATAAGAAAGAGGTGCAACTATAAATGCCACCACTGAGACAAAAATCCGGGCCGTTTCGTGCACTCTCAAAACCAAGAAATAAATACATTTATCAGGTAATGGTTGTAAAAGTCCACAATCTTAATCTTGGGAATTAATACCCAAGGTGAAAAGTCCACAGAATTTAGGATGAAAAGAAGAAAACGTTTCTGCCAAAGGAAGCCTCTAAAGAGGCAAACACATCAATATGGTAAAAAAAAAAAAAATTATAATTTTTTATTAAAGTTTCAATAAACATTACAATAAAATGATATGTAAGGTCAAGATACATAATTGACCACATCACATTAATTTGACATATCTCTTGCTAAACAGAACAATGACAAGTACAGAAATCGAAAAGTCACATAAACATTTGTGGTACATACAGGCAACTAATACAAAACAAATCACTTGTGCACTGTTAAGTCAATATCATATAAAACAATGTCTGAGACATATAGTCAAGTGAAATAAATATTAGTGACCCATAAAATTCAAACCTCTGTTTAAAGGGATAGGAAAATAAATAAATAAACCTGCATGATTCAGATAGAGCATATCATTTTAAGACACTTTTAAATTCACTTCTATTTTAAAATGTGCTTCGTTCTCTTAGTATCCCTTGTTAAAAAAACATTATTTATGCTTACCTGATAATTTAATTTCCATCTGTGGGAGAAGAGTCCACTGCTTCATTCATTACTTGTGGGAATTAAGAACCTGGCCACCAGGAGGAGGCAAAGACACCCCAGTCAAAGGCTTACATACCTTCCCCACTCCCCTCATCCCCCAGTCATTCTACCAAGGGAACAAGGAACAGTAGGAGAAATATCAGGGTATAAATGTTACCAGAAGATATTAAATTTAGGTCCGCCCCCTGGAGAAACAGGCGGGAGCAGTGGACTCTCCTCCCACAGATGGAAATGAAATGATCAGGTAAGCATAATTTATGTTTTCCATCTTAATGGGAGGAGAGTCCACTGCTTCATTCATTACTTGTCGGAACAAATACCTAAGCTCTAGAGGACACTGAATGAAAAAAACATGAGGGAAAAGGAAGCGGACCCTATACTGAGGGCACCACAGCCTGCAGAACCTTTCTCCCAAAAACTGCTTCCGCAGAAGCAAAAACATCAAAGTTGTAAAATGTTGCAAAAGTATGTAAAGAAGACTAAGTAGCCGCCTTAAAAATCTGCTCCATAGAAGCCTCGTTCTTAAAGGCCCAAGAAGAGGCCACAGCTCTAGTTGAATGAGCCGTAATCCTCAGAGGAGGCTTATGTCCCGCAGTCTCAATGCGAAACGGAGGATACTCATGGAAAGCCAGATAAGGAGGGACGCATTGCAAGGCAGAAAACACAGATACTCTGCACGTAGAAGCAAGAGCCCATAGAAAAGGAACCTTCCAAGACAATAATTTAATGTCTACTTCATGCATAGGCTCCAACGGAGCCCATGCAAACCTAAAGAACAAGATTTAAACTCCAAAGAGGAGCAATAGATCTAAACACAGGTCTGATCCTAGCAGAGCCTTAACAAGTAACTGCACATCAGGAAGCTCAGCGAACCTCTTAACACAGACAGGTAACACAGACAGGGTCCGAAATTTGTCCCCTTAGGGGACTTGCAGAAAGCCCTTCTCCAGTTCATCCTGGAAAACAGAATAAGTAGGTCTTCCACACCTTATGATAGATGCAACGAGCAACCAGATACGAGCTTGAATGAGAGTAAAAATAACACTCTCAGAAACCCTCTCTTGGCTAGGACTAAGCATTCAATCTTCATGCAGTCAGCCTCAGAGATCTAGACATGAACAAAGAGACCTTGGTCAGCAGATCCCTGCGACAAGGTAACTTCCACGGAGGAGATAACGACATTCCCACTAGTCCGCGAACCATATCCTTCGCAGCCAAGACGGAGCAATCAGTATCACTGACGCCTGCTTCATTCGAGCCCCTACACTAGGAAGTAGTGGTAACTGCCGTAAAAGATAAATTAGATTAAACCTCCAAGGCACCGCTAATGCATCTGTTAGCTCCGCCTGAGGATCCCTGTACCTCGACCCATATCTGGTTAACTTGGTAATGAGACATCATAAAATCTTTCTCTAGCAAAACTCTGCAAACACTCAGGGTGGAGAGACCAATCCCCTGGAATGTCTGCTGAGAAAATCCGCTTCCCAGTTGTCCACACCCGGAATGTGGATCGCAGACAGCGAACAAATGTGGGTCTCCGCCCACTCCAGATCCGAGATACTTCCCTCATAGCTAGGGAGCTTCTTATTCCCCCCTGATGGTTGATGTAAGCAACCGAGGATATATTGACTGATTGGAATCTGATAAACTGGGACGAACTAGCAGCAAGTCCCTTCTCCAAGCCATCTTGGAGAAAGGAAAGAATACTGGATACCCTGACCTTATGCCAAGGGAATCCCCGTTCTTCACACCAGATAAGTAGGTTCTCCACACCTTATGGTAGATGCAACAAGTGACCGGCTTTCTAGCTTGAATGAGAGTATCAATCACTCTCTCAGAAAACCCTCTCTTGGCTAGGACTAAGCGTTCAATCTCCACGCAGTCAGCCTCAGAGAATCTAGATTTCGATGAACAAAGGGACCCTGTACCAGCAGATCCCTGCGACAGGGTAACCTTCATGGAGGAGATGATGCCATCCCCACCAGGTCTGCACACCACATCCTTCGCGGCGGAGCAATTAGAATAGTTGAAGCTTGCTCCTGCTTTATGCGGGCCGCTACTCAAGGTAGAAGTGGCAACAGTGGTAAAATGTAAACTAGGTTGAATCCTCAGGGCACTGCTAAGGCATCTATGAGTTCTGCCTGGAGATCCCTGGACAGCGACCTGTATCTGGGTAGCTTGGTATTGAGTCTGGACGCCATGAGATCTATCTCCGGTGTCCCCCATCTGTTGCAAATCTACGCAAACACCTCGGAATGGAGAGACCATTCCCCTGGATGAAACGATTGTCTGCTGAGAAAGTCTGCTTCCCAGTTGTCTACACCCGGATCGTGGATCGCTGACAGCGAGCAGTTGTGCACCTTCGCCCATTCCAGAATCCAAGATACTTCCCTTATGGCTAGGGAGCTTCTCATTCCCCTCTGATGTTGTCCGATTGGAATCTGATAAACTGTGATGAACCGAGAAGATGCCAAGCCCTTAGAGCGTTGTAGATCACTCGAAGTTCCATAATGTTGATTGGGAGAAGAGATTCCTCTCAAGTCCACCGACCCTGTGCCTTCCTGGCACCCCAAACAGCTCCCCATCCTGATAGATTTGCGTCCGTAGTCACAATCTCCTGGGATGGTCTCAAGAAGGATGTCCCCTGGGACAGACGATCTGGACAGAGAGCAACTCTCTCGATCGGCTGTCCAGAGAAATCTGTTGGGATAGATCTGAGTGATCGCCATTCCATTGCCTCAACATGCATAGCTGTAGAGGTCTGAGATGGAATCTGGCAAATGGTATGATATTTATGCTGAACACCATGAGCCCAATCACCTCCATACACCGGACCACAGGTCTTGAGGACAAGACAACTGGAAGTAATTTTGCAACGTCTGTGGTCTGTAAGAAATATCTTCATGGATACGGAATCTATTATTGTGCCCAGGAATTCCACTCTGGTAATGGGAACCAGAGAATTCTTTCCTAAGTTTATCCATGAGATTGAAGAAGAAGAAGTGCTCTTGAATGGTCTTCTGCCTGCCGGCAGGACGGAGCTTACACTAGAATGTCGTCCAAATAAGGCGCTACGGCAATACCTCTGGATCTCGCCACCGCGAGCAGAGTCCCCAGAACCTTTGTAAAGATTCTTGGAGCATTAGCCAGACCAAATGGAAGCGCTACAAACTGGAAGTGCTTATCCAGAAAAGCGAATCTTAAGAACTTGAAGTGCTCCTTGTGAATTGGCACATGAAGGTAAGCATCCTTCAAGTCTATCGTGGTCATGAACAGTCCCTCTTGAACTAAGGGCAAATAAGACCTTATCGTCTCATCTTGAACAAAGGCACCAACAGAAACTTGTTTAGGCACTTTAGGTCTAGAATTGGGCAAAACGTACCCTCCTTGTTTAGGACCACAAAAAGGTTAGAGTAGTATCCCAGCCCTCTCTCTGCTAGAGGTACTGATACAATGACCCCTAGGGAGGAGAGATCCCTCATGCACCATAGAAAGGCATCTCGTTTTTCTGGTCTTAAAGACAGGTTTGATAAGAGGAATCTGCCCCTGGGTGGATGAGATTTGAAACCTATCCTGTAACCCTGGGCAACGACCTGCAGAACCCAAGGGTCTTGCACGACCCTGGGCAATGACCTGCAGAACCCAAGGGTCTTGCATGTCTCCCCACCAATCCTCCACAAAGAGAGATAGTCTGCCCCCAACACAACGCAGTAACGGATCAGAGGCCACCCCTTCATGTCAATTTTGTTTCAGTGGGCTTCTTGTTTGGATTTGTTCCAAGATTGAGATGGTTTCCAAGTTCCCTTGGGCTGATAAGACTTTGCGGAGGGCTGGTCGCATGGGAATTATCCGAACGAAAGGGACGAAAATTAGGACCCTGTCCTTTAGCTTTATTCTTCTTATCCTGCGGCAAAAAGGCACCCTTACCCCCAGTGACTGTGGATATGATAGAGTCCAGACCTGGACCAAAAAAAACCTTCCCCTTAAATAGAAGGGAAAGTAATCTATATTTGGAAGTCTTCAGCCAACCAAGATTTCAACCATAAAGCCCTACGGGCTAAAACAGAAAAGCCCAATGGCCGGGGCACTCACCACCTCCTATGACCCAGGCCCCACAAAGAAACACAATTTATGCTTACCTGATAAATGTATTTCTCTTGTGGTGTATCCAGTCCACGGATCATCCATTACTTGTGGGATATTCTCATTCCCAACAGGAAGTTGCAAGAGGACACCCACAGTAGAGCTGTCATATAGCTCCTCCCCTAACTGCCATATCCAGTCATTCGACCGAAAACAAACCGAGAAAGGAGAAACCATAGGGTGCAGTGGTGACTGTAGTTTTAAATTTAAAAATTACATGCCTTAAAATGACAGGGCGGGCCGTGGACTGGATACACCACAAGAGAAATAAATTTATCAGGTAAGCATAAATTGTGTGTATCCAGTCCACGGATCATCCATTACTTGTGGGATACCAATACCAAAGCTAAAGTACACGGATGAAGGGAGGGACAAGGCAGGTACTCAAACGGAAGGTACCACTGCCTGTAAAACCTTTCTCCCAAAAATAGCCTCTGAAGAAGCAAAAGTATCAAATTTGTAGAATTTTGAAAAAGTATGAAGCGAAGACCAAGTCGCCGCCTTGCAAATCTGTTCAACAGAAGCCTCATTTTTAAAGGCCCAAGTGGAAGCCACAGCTCTAGTAGAATGAGCTGTAATCCTTTCAGGAGGCTGCTGTCCAGCAGTCTCATAGGCTAAGCGGATTATGCTTCTTAGCCAAAAAGAAATAGAGGTTGCCGAAGCCTTTTGACCTCTCCTCTGTCCAGAGTAGACAACAAACAAAGCAGATGTTTGACGAAAATCTTTAGTAGCTTGTAAGTAAAACTTTAAAGCTCGAACCACGTCCAGATTGTGTAATAGACGTTCCTTCTTTGAAGAAGGATTAGGACACAAGGATGGAACAACAATCTCTTGATTGATATTCTTGTTAGATAGCACCTTAGGTAAAACCCAGGTTTGGTACGGAGAACTACCTTATCCGTATGGAAAATCAGATAAGGAGAGTCACAATGTAAGGCAGATAACTCGGAGACTCTACGAGCCAAGGAAATAGCTACCAAAAAAAGAACTTTCCAAGATAAAAGTTTGATATCTATGGAATGAAGAGGTTCAAACGGAACTCCTTGAAGAACCTTAAGAACCAAATTTAAGCTCCATGGCGGAGCAACAGGTTTAAACACAGGCTTGATTCTAACTAAAGCCTGACAAAATGCCTGAACGTCTGGAACATCTGCCAGACGCTTGTGCAAAAGAATAGACAGAGCAGAAATCTGTCCCTTTAAAGAACTAGCTGACAAACCTTTTTCCAAACCTTCTTGGAGAAAGGATAATATCCTGGGAATCCTGACCTTACTCCATGAGTAATCCTTGGATTCACACCAATAAAGATATTTACGCCATATCTTATGATAAATTTTCCTGGTGACAGGCTTTCTTGCCTGTATTAAGGTATCAATGACTGACTTGGAGAAGCCACGCTTTGATAAAATCAAGCGTTCAATCTCCAGGCAGTCAGTCTCAGAGAAATTAGATTTGGATGGTTGAAAGGACCCTGAATTAGAAGGTCCTGCCTCAGAGGCAGAGTCCATGGTGGAAAGGATGACATGTCCACTAGGTCTGCATACCAGGTCCTGTGTGGCCACGCAGGCGCTATCAAAATCACTGATGCTCTCTCCTGCTTGATCTTGGCAATCAGTCGAGGGAGCAGAGGAAACGGTGGAAACACATAAGCCAGGTTGAAAAACCAGGGCTCTGCTAGAGCATCTATCAGTGTCGCCTTGGGATCCCTGGACCTGGATCCGTAACAAGGAAGCTTGGCGTTCTGGCGAGACGCCATGAGATCCAGTTCTGGTTTGCCCCAACGATGAATCAATTGTGCAAACACCTCCGGATGGAGTTCCCACTCCCCCGGATGAAAAGTCTGACGACTTAGAAAATCCGCCTCCCAGTTCTCTACACCTGGGATATGGATAGCTGATCGGTGGCAAGAGTGAATCTCTGCCCAGCGAATTATTTTTGAAACTTCTAACATCGCTAGGGAACTTCTTGTTCCCCCTTGATGGTTGATGTAAGCCACAGTCGTGATGTTGTCCGACTGAAATCTGGTGTACCTCAGAGTTGCTAACTGAGGCCAAGCCTGAAGAGCATTGAATATCGCTCTCAGTTCCAGAATATTTATTGGAAGGAGTGTCTCCTCCTGAGTCCACGATCCCTGGGCCTTCAGGGAGTTCCAGACTGCACCCCAACCTAAAAGGCTGGCATCTGTCATTACAATTGTCCAATCTGGCCTGCGAAAGGTCATATCTTTGGACAGATGGACCCGAGATAGCCACCAGAGAAGAGAATCCCTGGTCTCTTGATCCAGATTTAGTAGAGGGGACAAATCTGTGTAATCCCCGTTCCACTGACTGAGCATGCATAGTTGCAGCAGTCTGAGATGTAAGCGTGCAAACGGCACTATGTCCATTGCCGCTACCATTAAGCCGATTACTTCCATGCACTGAGCCACCGAAGGGCGCGGAATGGAATGAAGGACACGGCAGGAATTTAGAAGCTTTGATAACCTGGACTCCGTCAGGTAAATTTTCATTTCTACAGAATCTATCAGAGTCCCTAGGAAGGAAACTCTTGTGAGTGGGGATAGAGAACTCTTTTCCTCGTTCACTTTCCACCCATGCGACCTCAGAAATGCCAGTACTACGTGCGTATGAGACTTGGCCATTTGGAAGTTTGACGCCTGTATCAGGATGTCGTCTAAATAAGGGGCCACTGCTATGCCCCGCGGCCTTAAGACCACCAGAAGCGACCCTAGAACCTTCGTAAAGATTCTTGGGGCTGTAGCTAATCCAAAGGGAAGAGCTACAAACTGGTAATGCCTGTCTAGAAAGGCAAACCTGAGAAACCGATGATGATCTTTGTGTATCGGAATGTGAAGATAAGCATCCTTTAAATCCACTGTAGTCATGTATTGACCCTCCTGGATCATAGGTAGGATGGTACGAATAGTCTCCATCTTGAATGATGGAACCCTGAGGAATTTGTTTAAGATCTTTAGATCCAAAATTGGTCTAAAGGTTCCCTCCTTTTTGGGAACCACAAACAGATTTGAGTGAAAACCCTGTCCCTGTTCCTCCTTTGGAACTGGATGGATAACTCCCATAACTAGGAGGTCTCGTACACAGTGTAAGAATGCCTCTCTCTTTATCTGGTTTGTAGATAATTGTGAAAGGTGAAATCTCCCTTTTGGGGGGGAAGCTTTGAAGTCCAGAAGATATCCCTGGGATATAATTTCCAATGCCCAGGGATCCTGGACATCTCTTGCCCCAGCCTGGGCGAAGAGCGAAAGTCTGCCCCCTACTAGATCCGTTACTGGATAGGGGGCCGTTCTTTCATGCTGTCTTAGAGGCAGCAGCAGGCTTTTTGGCCTGCTTACCTTTGTTCCAGGTCTGGTTTGGTCTCCAGACCGTCTTGGACTGAGCAAAAGTTCCCTCTTGTTTTGCATTAGAGGAAGTTGATGCCGCACCTGCCTTGAAGTTTCGAAAGGCACGGAAATTAAACTGTTTGGCCCTTGATTTGGACCTGTCCTGAGTAAGGGCATGACCTTTTCCTCCAGTGATATCAGCAATAATCTCCTTCAAACCAGGCCCGAATAGGGTCTGCCCCTTGAAGGGAATGTTAAGCAGCTTAGATTTTGAAGTCACGTCAGCTGACCATGATTTAAGCCATAGCGCCCTGCGCGCCTGTATAGCAAAACCAGAATTCTTAGCCGTTAGTTTAGTCAAATGAACAATGGCATCAGAAACAAAAGAATTGGCTAGCTTAAGTGCTCTAAGCTTGCCAAGTATGTCATCCAATGGAGTCGCTACCTGTAAAGCCTTTTCCAGAGACTCAAACCAGAACGCCGCAGCAGCAGTGACAGGCGCAATGCATGCAAGGGGCTGTAGGATAAAACCTTGTTGAATAAACATTTTCTTAAGGTAACCTTCTAATTTTTTATCCATTGGATCTAAAAAAGCACAACTGTCCTCGACAGGGATAGTAGTACGCTTTGCTAGAGTAGAAACTGCTCCCTCCACCTTAGGGACTGTCTGCCATAAGTCCCGTGTGGTGGCGTCTATTGGAAAACATTTTTCTAAAAATAGGAGGGGGAGAGAACGGCACACCTGGTCTATCCCATTCCTTAGTAATAATTTCTGTAAACCTTTTAGGTATTGGAAAAACATCAGTACACACCGGCACTGCATAGTATTTATCCAGTCTACACAATTTCTCTGGCACTGCAATTGTATCACAGTCATTCAGAGCAGCTAAAACCTCCCTGAGCAACACGCGGAGGTGTTCAAGCTTAAATTTAAATGTAGAAATATCAGAATCAGGTATCATCTTTCCTGAGTCAGAAACATCACCCACAGACTGAAGCTCTCCTTCCTCAGTTTCTGCATATTGTGAGGCAGTATCAGACATGGTTCTTAAAGCGTCAGTATGCTCTGCATTTCGTCTAACCCCAGAGCTATCTCGCTTACCTCTAAATTCAGGTAGTCTGGCTAATACCGCTGACAGTGTATTATCCATGACTGCCGCCATGTCTTGTAAAGTAATCGCTATGGGCGCCCTAGATGTACTTGGCGCCATTTGAGCGTGAGTCCCTTGAGCGGGAGTCAAAGTATCTGACACGTGGGGAGAGTTAGTCGGCATAACTCCCCCCTCGTCAGATTCCTCTGGTGATAAATTTTTTAAAGACAGAATATGATCTTTATTGCTTAAAGTGAAATCAGTACATTTGGTACACATTCTAAGAGGGGGTTCCACCATGGCTTTTAAACATAATGAACAAGGAGTTTCCTCTATGTCAGACATGTTTGTACAGACTAGCAATGAGACTAGCAAGCTTGGAAAACACTTTAAATCAAGTTAACAAGCAAATATAAAAAACGGTACTGTGCCTTTAAGAGAAACAAATTTTGTCAAAATTTGAAAAACTGTGAAAAAAGGCAGTAAAACAAACGAAATTTTTACAGTGTATGTAATAAGCTAACAGAGCATTGCACCCACTTGCAAATGGATGATTAACCCCTTAGTTAAAAAAACGGATCAAAAAACGATATAGACGTTTTTTAACAGTCACAACAAACTGCCACAGCCTGCTGTGGCCCTACCTTCCCCAATAAACGACTTTGGAAAGCCTTTGAGCCCTTTAGAGATGTTCTACAGCATACAGGGGACTCCTGAGGGAAGCTGGACGTCACAGTTTGTAATTTTAACTGCGCAAAAAAGCGCTAAAATAGGCCCCTCCCACTCATACTACAACAGTGGAAAGCCTCAGGAAACTGTTTCTAGGCAAAATTTAAGCCAGCCATGTGGAAAAAACTAGGCCCCAATAAAGTTTTATCACCAAAGCATATATAAAAACGATTAAACATGCCAGCAAACGTTTTATATTGCAATATTATAAGGGTATTACCCCTGAGAGTAAGCATGATACCAGTCACTATTAAATCACAGTATTCAGGCTTAACTTACATTATCCGGTATCAGCAGCATTTTCTAGCTCTTTCCATCTCTAGAAAAAATTGTAACTGCACATACCTCATAGCAGAGTAATCTGCACGCCATTCTCCCGCTGAAGTTACCTCTCTCCTCAGACATATGTGAGAACAGCAATGGATCTTAGTTACAACCTGCTAAGATCATAGAAAATTCAGGCAGATTCTTCTTCTATTTACTGCCTGGGCTAAAATAGTACAACTCCGGTACCATTTAAAATAACAAACTTTTGATTGAAGAAAAAAACTAACTATTTTTCACCACTCTCTCTTACTACCTCCATGCTTGTTGAGAGTTGCAAGAGAATGACTGGATATGGCAGTTAGGGGAGGAGCTATATGACAGCTCTGCTGTGGGTGTCCTCTTGCAACTTCCTGTTGGGAATGAGAATATCCCACAAGTAATGGATGATCCGTGGACTGGATACACCTTACAAGAGAAAACCGCTTTGTCTCCGGTAAACCGTCAGGAAAGAGGTTAAAAGAAGAGGTTAAAAAGAAGTTAATGAGGCCACACCCGGTCACATGGATTACCATGCAGGACCACCCCTGCTGCAGGAAGAAAGCCCGCCAAATTGACAGGCTGCACAGTTATTTAAAAACGAAAGAAAAAAACCTGAATGTTCTCACATCTACCAGAGCCTCATCTCACACATGTCGCAGCATAAAACATAATAAAGCAAATCATGTATAAATTCCCCCTGTTCAATAATCCCCTTTATTAACCCTTGATTCCATTACAGATAAAGGAGTCACACTGTGACCCTGTCTTCTTACGTTATCATATGAAATAAAATGAAACGATCTTACTGGAATCATCTCCGTGGAACAGACACACAACCTCTCAAGTTTGACAGTCTTATAGCATCGCACCTGACATGGACTTGAGTGATAGAAGTTGGCAGTGAAGCTCCTAAACACTTAGGAGTTGTTAATAGGAGTCTGGATGGTTTCGCAGAAAGACTCTCCCTGCATCTCCAGACCCTAACCTTTGTCAATGCTCTCACTGAGAGGCTGACAAGACTACTTAAAACTCCAGTCCCATAGCGAAGAGTACTACCCTCCATAAGAGACTACTCCGAATCTTACGACACTTCTCTGCCATCCTCCTGTGACGAAAGGCAAAGAATGACTGGGGGATGAGGGGAGTGGGGGAGGTATTTAAGCTTTTGGCTGGGGTGTCTTTGCCTCCTCCTGGTGGCCAGGTTCTGTATTCCCACAAGTAAGGAATGAAGCCGTGGACTCTCCTCATATTAAGATGGAAATTGTATGTTGTATCTGAATCATAAAAGAAAATTTTGGGGTTTACTATCCCTTTAATTAGATATATTTTGCTCTTTCACCTCAACAAACTAAAGTCACTCTTGGATTTTCACATATTATAGAAAAATTGACGGAGGTGGATATCTAATAATATAGGGCCGCTTTTGGAACCTCTAAGAAAGTTATTTGGGATTATATAGCATTAGTAAAAAGAAATAACGACATATGAACCAAGGAACTGTGGAGGTTAGAAATAAACTAGACAGGCTTACGTCTGGCTTAGTATAAAGAAATACAAGCTCACAGGCTATTGATCAGTGTTTTGCATTTACACATTGGAAACTGTACACTTAAATGATAGATTTGATCTGCTTTTGGACAACTGAAAATGGGATTTTACTAGTGGAGGAGAATTGAAAGTTTTAAAGGCTCTCTGTATGGAACAAAGTAGAACAATTACATGTTATTTAACCTTTGATGTATATAAGATTGCTAAATAATATATAGAATAATACAGTTGACGTCTGTTCAAAATTACTATTCAATGCTAGGTATATTGCACCCCAAAGCCTCGGCAGCTGGCACTAGGGCCGCCAATAGCAAAACTTGTGATGTTCAATAATATATTCAGCATTGCAAACTAAGTACAATCATATCTTAATTAGAGTTTAGGGGTTGTATACTATTATCTGGGTTTGTGATATAGAATAAGGCATGAGTCAACATAAAACACAAAAATGTAGCAAGGTCTCCTATTTATTATCAGACCGCATGTCTCTAGTCACCAAAGTAAATCTTTAGGAAATAAAAAACTTTGACTAGTTGGCAGGGGCTAAGACCTATAGGAGGAATTTGTAGTTGGAGCAACTGGTGGAAATATAGGCTAACGTGAGAAATTGGATATCATAGGGAGAGAAAAAAAAGAATTTAAAAAAAATTAAATTATTTGGCTCTATTTGTGGCAATTAGCACTTATTATCCCCAAAGACTATAGCCTATTCCCACCTTCAGACCTTTTGAGAAGTTGAGACTAAAACAGGGGGTACAAAAAGTTTTCCCACTATCATAGTAGAGCAACTGCCTCCATTCGCAAGTTTGAGGTGGTACTACCTGAGAGCATCCCATTTTAGTTCCTACTGTTTGTGAAGCAAAACTGGAAGATGCCAGCAGCTGTGAGTTGTCAGCATAGGCTCCCTGCAGGGCCACAATGCCACTGGTGTAAATTACCTGTGTGACAGACTCCTCTTCTGTTTGAATCAGGGGGTTATACATATTAATAGCTTCTGTAGTTGGGCCAGTGAGTGTCTTAAGCTGTCGAACCTCTGGGCTTTCATCTTTGAACCAAAGAGACCCTTCCTCTCTGTCGGTGGCATAAACAGCCGCTTTGCATTCTCCGCCCTCAATCAACCGCTCACCTGCGTCACATCCGATCTCGGCCTGCTTGGCTAATGTCTATATGTCTCTTACGGGAATAATCATATCCTCTGGTGCATATAACTGAGGGTCGCCAATGGCAATCTGGTCTAAGAGCTTTGTCAGTGCAGGCCCTTGTTCAGAAGAAAGAGCAGAGGTTTTTGGAAGTGCAGTTGGTGGCTGCGTCCTCCGGATTAAGAAGCCGCAGTCTTATCTCTGGGATTTCTTTTTTTCTGCAAACACTGCATGGAGCTTCGAAAAGTGAGTAGCAAACATTGCCTCCCCCTCTTGCAATCGTAGTGTAACAGCTGTCTCCATTTTAGCTAGGCCAGTGAATAGTTGCGCACCTCTTCCTCTGCGATAATTTTCTCCTCTCTTTGCCTCTGTTCACTTTTGCCTGATAGGGCTGTAAAGCAATCTCAGAAATTGGTGCAGTTCTGATTATTGCAGTTTCCAGTACTGCTTTACCCGGATGAACGGGGGGGGGGGGGGGGGGGTGTCAGAGAGAGTGTAGTATGGCCGCCGCCTTCCCTCTAACAGTCCAGACTCGTGCTCCTGAAGAGGCAGTTTGATCTAAAAATGGTATCAATCAGTGGATTTATGCTTTATATATTTTAGATTGTGGTTTATTAAAGCAGATGGGTCATGCAGCCTCTCGTAAAATTTGGTAAAGGTGTGTAATGAGGACCAAGTGACCACACTGCAAATCTGCTCCACAGGTGCTTCATTCTTGAACACCCAAGAAGAAAACATAGATCTAGTAGAATGTGCTGTAATCCTCAAAGGTGGTTCCTGACCAGCCTACAAGTAAGCTAAGCAAATAATGCTCCAAAACAACAAAGCAAACAGATGTTGCCTTCTAGCCTTTTCGTCTACCGGAATAAAACACAGACTAGATAATTGCTGAAAATCCTTTGTCGTCTGCAGATGAAATTTCAAAGTCCTAACCACATCCAAGTTATGAAGCAATCGCTTCTTAGAAGACTTGGGATTAAGACATAATGAAAGGACCACTATCTCCTGATAAATGTCATCAGAAGATACCACTTTTGGCAGAAAAGCTAAAGCTATGTGTAAAACTGCCTTATCTTGGTGAAACACCAAATAAGGAGAATCACACCACAAGGCTGACAATTCAAAAACCCGTCTAGATGAGGATATGGCTAATAGGAACAGAACTTTCCATGATAAAAGCTTAATGTCCAGATTATGCGTCGGTTCAAAGGGCAGGTAATAAAGAACCTTTAAGACCAGATTGATATTCTTGGAAACTGTACCATCAGTTTGATTTGTACCAGTGCCTGAATGATTGACTGAACATCAGGTAGACGAGCCAGCTTCCTATGCAATAAGACCAACAGATCAGAAATCTCAATGCCAGGAGTAACCTCTCTGAGACGATAACCTTTCCACAACTTTTGATACATTTTCCTTGTAACTGGCTTGCGAGCTTGAACTAGGGTCTCAATCACTGAGTCTGAGAAACCCCTGTGTGATAGAATCATCCGTTCCACCTCCAAGCAGTCAAATTTAGAGATTGCAGATTTTGATGATAGACCGGATCCTGTTCTAATAGATCTGGTTAAAGTTGTAGCCCCCATGGAGAAACACTGGACAATTTCACCAGATTTGCATACTATGTCCTGCATGTCCACGCAAGAGCTATGAGGATTGGATAAGTTCTCTCCTGCTTTAGACAGGCTATTAACCGTGGGAGAATGATGATTGGAGGGAAAAGATACACTAAATTGTACTGCCAAGGAGTTGTCAAAGGCATCCACCAGTTCCGCTTATGGATATCTCTACCTGGATCTGTACCGAGGAAATCTGTGGTCCAGATGGGACGCCATCAAGTCTATGTCCGGCCATCCCCAGAGATCAACTATTCTGTTTAATACGTCCTGATTGAGAGAACATTCTCACAGATAAAAAGTGCATTGACTTAATTAATACGCATCCAAATTTTCCATACCTGGAATATGGACTGCGGAAATTACACACTGATTTGACTCCACCCAATCCAGGATCTGAGAGACCTCCTGCAGGACTAGAGAGATTTGAGTGCCTCCTTTGTGATTTATATAGGCTACAGTCGTGATGATGAACGAAAGAGTGGCCAGTTGCAGCAAAGAATGGAGGGCTCTGAATATGGCTCTGAGTTCCAAGATGTTGATGAGTAAAATAGCCTCCTGTGAGGACCAGATCCCTTAAACTCTCAGATCTTTGCAAACAGCTCCCCAAACAGATAGACTCGCATTCATGGTATTAATTTGCCAATCTGGTCTGTAGGAGGACATCCCTCTAGAAAGATGGCGTGGGTATATACACCAAGAAAGAGACCTCCTTATCAATTGGTCTAACTGAATAGTTTGGGAGAGATCGGAATGGTCTCCATTACACTGTCTCAGCATACAAAAGTTGTAGAATGGATGGAAACAGAATAGATTGAAGCTTCTGACATGCAGCTGATCTGTCAGAAAAAGTTTAATCTTCACTGAGTCTATGATGACTCCTAGTAAGCATACTCTTGTGCTGGGTATTAAGGCATTCTTATCCACGTTTACTTTCCCACCATAGGTGTGATGAAATTACAGTAGCTTTTCGGTATGAAGAGAGGCTATAGTTAAAGGGACAGTATACTGTAAAATAGTTTTTCCCTTAATGTGTTTACAATTGCTTTTTTACCAACTGCAGAGTAAAAAATGTATGAAAATTAGCTTTTTAAGGTTTATTTGTGTATATTAAAGCTCTGATTTTGTGTTTTGAAGCCACAGCCTAATAAAATAGGTTGAGCTTGTAGGTATAATCAGATCTCATTACTGTATCACATTATGCACATATACCTGCTTCTTTATCTTATATCTGTCCTTAAAAACATAATTTATGCTTACCTGATAAATTCCTTTCTTCTGTAGTGTGATCAGTCCACGGGTCATCATTACTTCTGGGATATTACTCCTCCCCAACAGGAAGTGCAAGAGGATTCACCCAGCAGAGCTGCATATAGCTCCTCCCCTCTACGTCACTCCCAGTCATTCGACCAAGGACCAACGAGAAAGGAAAAGCCAAGGGTGAAGTGGTGACTGGAGTATAAATTAAAAAATATTTACCTGCCTTAAAAACAGGGCGGGCCGTGGACTGATCACACTACAGAAGAAAGGAATTTATCAGGTAAGCATAAATTATGTTTTCTTCTGTTAAGTGTGATCAGTCCACGGGTCATCATTACTTCTGGGATACCAATACCAAAGCAAAAGTACACGGATGACGGGAGGGATAGGCAGGCTCTTTATACAGAAGGAACCACTGCCTGAAGAACCTTTCTCCCAAAAATAGCCTCCGATGAAGCAAAAGTGTCAAATTTGTAAAATTTGGAAAAAGTATGAAGCGAAGACCAAGTTGCAGCCTTGCAAATCTGTTCAACAGAGGCCTCATTCTTGAAGGCCCAAGTGGAAGCCACAGCTCTAGTAGAATGAGCTGTAATTCTTTCAGGAGGCTGCTGTCCAGCAGTCTCATAAGCTAAACGAATTATGCTACGAAGCCAAAAAGAAAGAGAGGTAGCGGAAGCTTTTTGACCTCTCCTCTGCCCAGAGTAAATGACAAACAGAGAAGACGTTTGTCGAAATTCCTTAGTTGCCTGTAAGTAAAATTTTAGAGCACGGACTACATCCAGGTTGTGCAGTAGACGTTCCTTCTTTGAAGAAGGATTTGGGCATAAAGAAGGAACAACAATCTCTTGATTGATATTCCTGTTAGTAACTACCTTAGGTAAGAACCCAGGTTTAGTACGCAGGACTACCTTATCCGAATGAAAAATCAAATAAGGAGAATCACAATGTAAGGCTGATAATTCAGAGACTCTTCGAGCCGAGGAAATAGCCATTAAAAATAGAACTTTCCAAGATAACAACTTTATATCAATGGAATGAAGGGGTTCAAACGGAACGCCCTGTAAAACATTAAGAACAAGGTTTAAACTCCATGGTGGAGCAACAGTTTTAAACACAGGCTTAATCCTGGCCAAAGCCTGACAAAAAGCCTGGACGTCAGGAACTTCTGACAGACGTTTGTGTAACAGAATGGACAGAGCTGAGATCTGTCCCTTTAATGAACTAGCAGATAAACCCTTTTCTAAACCTTCTTGAAGAAAAGACAATATCCTAGGAATCCTAACCTTACTCCAAGAGTAACCTTTGGATTCACACCAATATAGGTATTTACGCCATATCTTATGGTAAATCTTTCTGGTAACAGGTTTCCTAGCCTGTATTAAGGTATCAATAACTGACTCAGAAAACCCACGTCTTGATAAAATCAAGCGTTCAATTTCCAAGCAGTCAGCTTCAGAGAAGTTAGATTTTGATGTTTGAAGGGACCCTGTATCAGAAGGTCCTGTTTCAGAGGTAGAGACCAAGGTGGACAGGATGACAAGTCCACCAGGTCTGCATACCAAGTCCTGCGTGGCCACGCAGGTGCTATTAGAATCACTGATGCTCTCTCTTGTTTGATTCTGGCAATCAATCGAGGAAGTAACGGGAAGGGTGGAAACACGTAAGCCATCCTGAAGTCCCAAGGTGCTGTCAGAGCATCTATCAGGACTGCTCCTGGATCCCTGGATCTGGACCCGTAACGAGGAAGCTTGGCGTTCTGTCGAGACGCCATGAGATCTATCTCTGGTTTGCCCCAACGTCGAAGTATTTGGGCAAAGACCTCCGGATGAAGTTCCCACTCCCCCGGATGAAAAGTCTGACGACTTAAGAAATCCGCCTCCCAGTTCTCCACTCCCGGGATGTGGATTGCTGACAGGTGGTAAGAGTGAGACTCTGCCCAGCGAATTATCTTTGATACTTCCATCATAGCTAGGGAGCTTCTTGTCCCTCCCTGATGGTTGATGTAAGCTACAGTCGTGATGTTGTCCGACTGAAACCTGATGAACCCCCGAGTTGTCAACTGGGGCCAAGCCAGGAGGGCATTGAGAACTGCTCTCAATTCCAGAATGTTTATTGGCAGGAGACTCTCCTCCTGACTCCATTGTCCCTGAGCCTTCAGAGAATTCCAGACGGCACCCCAACCTAGAAGGCTGGCGTCTGTTGTTACAATTGTCCAGTCTGGTCTGCTGAATGGCATCCCCCTGGACAGATGTGGCCGAGAAAGCCACCATAGAAGAGAATTTCTGGTCTCTTGATCCAGATTCAGAGAAGGGGATAAGTCTGAGTAATCCCCATTCCACTGACTTAGCATGCACAGTTGCAGTGGTCTGAGGTGTAAGCGTGCAAAGGGTACTATGTCCATTGCCGCTACCATTAAGCCGATTACCTCCATGCATTGAGCCACTGACGGGTGTTGAATGGAATGAAGGGTGCGGCAAGCACTTTGAAGTCTTGTTAGCCTGTCCTCTGTCAGGTAAATCTTCATTTCTACAGAATCTATAAGAGTCCCCAGGAAGGGAACTCTTGTGAGTGGAACGAGTGAACTTTTCTTTTCGTTCACCTTCCATCCATGTGACCTTAGAAATGCCAGCACTAACTCTGTATGAGACTTGGCAGTTTGAAAGCTTGAAGCTTGTATCAGAATGTCGTCTAGGTATGGAGCTACCGAGATTCCCCACGGTCTTAGTACCGCCAGAAGAGCACCCAGAACCTTTGTGAAGATTCTTGGAGCTGTAGCCAATCCGAATGGAAGAGCCACAAACTGGTAATGCCTGTCTAGGAAGGCAAACCTTAGGTACCGATAATGATCTTTGTGAATCGGTATGTGAAGGTAAGCATCTTTTAAATCTACAGTGGTCATGTACTGACCCTCTTGGATCATAGGTAAAATTGTCCGAATAGTCTCCATCTTGAATGATGGAACTCTTAGGAATTTGTTTAGGATCTTTAAGTCCAGGATTGGTCTGAAAGTTCCCTCTTTTTTGGGAACCACAAACAGATTTGAGTAAAACCCCTGTCCCTGTTCCGATCGTGGAACTGGATGGATTACTCCCATTAACAAGAGCTCTTGTACGCAGCGTAGAAACGCCTCTTTCTTTGTCTGGATTGTTGACAATCTTGACAGATGAAATCTCTCTCTTGGAGGAGAGTATTTGAAGTCCAGAAGGTATCCCTGAGATATTATCTCTAGCGCCCAGGGATCCTGAACATCTCTTGCCCAAGCCTGGGCGAAGAGAGAAAGTCTGCCCCCCACTAGATCCGATCCCGGATCGGGGGCCCTCAATTCATGCTGTTTTAGGGGCAGCAGCAGGTTTCCTAGTCTGCTTGCCCTTGTTCCAGGACTGGTTAGGTTTCCAGCCTTGTCTGTAGCGAGCAACAGCTCCTTCCTGTTTTGGTGCAGAGGAAGTTGATGCTGCTCCTGCTTTGAAATTACGAAAGGAACGAAAATTAGACTGTCTAGTCTTGGCTTTGGCTTTGTCCTGAGGCAGGGCATGGCCTTTACCTCCTGTAATGTCAGCGATAATCTCTTTCAACCCGGGCCCGAATAAGGTCTGCCCTTTGAAAGGTATATTAAGCAATTTAGACTTAGAAGTAACATCAGCTGACCAGGATTTTAGCCACAGCGCCCTGCGTGCCTGAATGGCGAATCCTGAATTCTTCGCCGTAAGTTTAGTAAGATGTACTACGGCCTCCGAAATGAATGAATTAGCTAGTTTAAGGACTCTAAGCCTGTCCGTAATGTCGTCCAGAGTAGCTGAACCAATGTTCTCTTCCAGAGACTCAATCCAGAATGCCGCTGCAGCCGTGATCGGCGCAATGCATGCAAGGGGTTGCAATATAAAACCTTGTTGAACAAACATTTTCTTAAGGTAACCCTCTAATTTTTTATCCATTGGATCTGAAAAAGCACAGCTATCCTCCACCGGGATAGTGGTACGCTTAGCTAAGGTAGAAACTGCTCCCTCCACCTTAGGGACCGTTTGCCATAAGTCCCTTGTGGTGGCGTCTATTGGAAACATTTTTCTAAATATCGGAGGGGGTGAGAACGGCACACCGGGTCTATCCCACTCCTTAGTAACAATTTCAGTAAGTCTCTTAGGTATAGGAAAAACCTCAGTACTCGTCGGTACCGCAAAATATTTATCCAACCTACACATTTTCTCTGGTATTACAACTGTGTTACAATCATTCAGCCGCTAACACCTCCCCTAGTAATGCACGGAGGTTTTCCAGTTTAAATTTAAAATTTGAAATATCTGAATCCAGTCTGTTTGGATCAGAACCGTCACCCACAGAATGAAGCTCTCCGTCCTCATGTTCTGCCACCTGTGACGCAGTGTCTGACATGGCCCTAATATTATCAGCGCACTCTGTTCTCACCCCAGAGTGATCACGCTTACCTCTTAGCTCTGGTAATTTAGCCAAAACCTCAGTCATAACAGTAGCCATATCCTGTAATGTGATTTGTAATGGCCGCCCAGATGTACTCGGCGCTACAATATCACGCACCTCCCTCTGAGCGGGAGATGTATGTACTGACACGTGAGGCGAGTTAGTCTGCATAACTCTCCCCTCGTTGTTTGGTGAAATTTGTTCAATTTGTACAGATTGACTTTTATTTAAAGTAGCATCAATACAGTTAGTACATAAATTTCTATTGGGCTCCACTTTGGCATTGCAACAAATGACACAGGTATCATCCTCTGAATCAGACATGTTTAACACACTAGCAAATAAACTTGTAACTTGGAAATACAATTCAATTAGAATAATATTAAAACGTACTGTGCCTTTAAGAAGCACAGAAGATCTATGACAGTTGAAAATTAATAAATTGAAACAGTTATAGCCTCAATCCTTGTAAATAACACAACTTTAGCAAAGGTTTAATCCCATTAGCAAAGATAACAAATTCTGAAAGCAGGAAACAAATTACAGAATAAACGTTTTTTATCTCAGTCAAACTATAATTCTCACAGCTCTGCTGAGAGAAATTACCTCCCTCAAAATAAGTTTTGAAGACCCCTGAGCTCTGTAGAGATGAACCGGATCATGCAGGGAATACAATGAGTTGCTGACTGAAATATTTGATGTGTAGAAAAAGCGCCAAAAAACGGCCCCTCCCCCTCACACACAGCAGTGAGGGAGAACAGAAACTGTCAGAAAACAGATTAAGCAACTGCCAAGTGGAAAAATAGTGCCCAAACATTTATTCACTCAGTACCTCAGTAAATGAAAACGATTTTACATTCCAGCAAAAACGTTAAACATAATCTCTAGTTATTAAACAGCTTTATGTATTTCTTACAGTGTAATTCTAGTGAAGTACCATTCCCCAGAATACTGAAGTGTAAAGTATACATACATGACATTATATCGGTATGGCAGGATTTTCTCATCAATTCCATTGTCAGAAAATAAAAACTGCTACATACCTCTATGCAGATTCATCTGCCCGCTGTCCCCTGATCTCCTCAGATGGCCGAGAAACAGCAATATGATCTTAACTACTCCGGCTAAAATCATAACAAAAACTCTGGTAGATTCTTCTTCAAACTCTGCCAGAGAGATAATAACACACTCCGGTGCTATTTTAAAATAACAAACTTTTGATTGAAGATATAAAACTAAGTATAATCACCATAGTCCTCTCACACATCCTATCTAGTCGTTGGGTGCAAGAGAATGACTGGGAGTGACGTAGAGGGGAGGAGCTATATGCAGCTCTGCTGGGTGAATCCTCTTGCACTTCCTGTTGGGGAGGAGTAATATCCCAGAAGTAATGATGACCCGTGGACTGATCACACTTAACAGAAGAAACAATCACCAATACTTTGAGAGAACAATGGAAAATCAACATTTTATTACCTTATCTCTTCTTTATCACACTGGGAGTGTAATTTCTTCTGCTGGCTGTGTTTACAAAGCTTATCTATAGCTGGTACGCGCGGCCACAAACTTTCAGAATAGGTGGGGATACCACTTGCTAAATTAACCATTTCAAATGCCAATATAAGGGTAAAGGAGCTACTTGTAAACAATTTAATACACTCCAGCAGGTAAAGTGGATCATTGGGAACAAATTAAAGGGGATAAAATATTTGAGTAAACTGTCCCTTTAATGATGGAGTATGAACCAAGATATTGTCCAAATACGGTGCCATCAACACTCCTTGGGCCCTGATCACTGAAAGAGGCGTCACTAAAACATTGGTGAAAATTCGAGGAGTGGTTGCCAAACAGAATGGTAGGGCCACAAACTGATGTTTGTTTAGAAAGGGAAACCAAAGATATCTGTGATGATCCAGGTATATAGGGATGTGTAGATACACATCCTTCATCTCTATAGAGGTCATGTACTGACCTGAACCACCAGAGGAAGAATGGATCTTATAATCTCCATCTTGAAAAAGGGTACCCTCAAGAACCTGTTTAGGATCTTCAGATCCTACCCTTCTAGTTCCCACGGGAATAGGGCCCTCAATTCCTCCTGTACGTGTTTGTATTTTGTATTTTGTCCTGTATCTTACAAGTCTTGTATTGTTTTATTTAAATGAATTGTATCCATGGACAGCGCTGCGGAATATGTTGGCGCTTAATAAATAAAGTATAATAATAATAATAATAATCTAGGATGGGTCTGAAACTTCCTTCATTCTTTGGGACTATGAAGAGGTTTGAATAAAACCCCATCCCCTGTTCCTCCAGGTACTGGAGTAATTATTCCCATGATCTCAAAATCCTTCACCCACAGTAAGATGGCTGTATTTTTTTTCTGGCCTCCCTGACACATGAGACAGACTACACCTCTCTTGAGGTGGGTGAGATTTGAAACTTTTCCTGTATCCTTTTGATTTAACGCTATATATTATTATGTATTTGTTGACATTGCTTTTAATGTGTTTTCTTCTAGATTAAATGCTATTATTAGTACTTTATTTTTAGGTCCTTTGTACATTTATATTAATTAACGCACTTTGTCTAATAATTTTTTAACCCCTTTTTATAGCAGCTTTTATTAGTGCTCCCTGTTCATATTTTTTGAGCCTATAAATGGTACCTGTTCCCAACCAGAATACACCCAAGAGTAGATAATACGAGTGAACTTTGCTTTAGAGGTTGCACAGAGAGAGGCACATACATGCATATGTGGTAGCATTGCAACTCAACAGCACAAACCTGGTCACGAATTTCAGACATTTTAAGCACTATATTTCACAGGCAAATACACCTCACACCAACACAAGCCTTACTACATGAGCCAATACCAGGCCTTACCACACACAATTGTAAACTAGTGATGAATATTTTGATGGCAACTCAATTATGTATTGCCCGAAATTGGATTTACTAGCACATAAAGACTGCTGGGTCATGTATACAGAAGCAATTTGCTGGAGTGCTCTAAGATCTAGAGTATTGGTAAACCGGACTCCCTCCCTCTCATAAAGAGATGCTTACATGAGTAACCAGACACGAATGAGGCGACATATGTACCCATGATGAATACCAATAAATACACCTTGTTTGTGATTAGGACATAAGCTAACTTGATTAGAAGCTCCCAGTTTAGCACGGTTGATGAGGTAGTTTGGGACACCCACTGAAAGGGGCTGGGTAAACAAAATTAGCAGAAACTCCCCACCTCCCCTGCATATGAAAAGACAGATAACATAAACAGGAGCCTGCAGGAGTCTGTAAACGCGTGTATACATCTGGCACTGTGGGTCTTGGTTAGGAGTCTGAAAATCAGCATAATGTTCTTAAAAAATAAGCAAAACTATACATTTTTATAAAAACACTACCAGATGGGCTACATAAATGGATCATCTAAAGAAAAATCTAGTGTACAGTGTCCCTTTAAGAAGAGAATGTTGCCCATAACCACTGATATTGATAGTTTTAATGTATCAAGCCAATGTATGAATGGGGATAGTGTAAGATCATACTCACATCTCTGCTTGACAGTCCAATCCACATTGGAACATCCAAAAGGCTACCCTTGACTGCAAGAAATGCAAGCTGGTATTGGTCAGTTATGCTAACCAGTTCCATCTGATGTTTTTTGCATTCTGTCAAGGCATTATACCAAGTTAAATTTTTCTGAAGGATTTTGTACTTTTGACCTTGATATTCTTCATCTTCAGGCACATTCGGTTTGGTTTGGTTTTCGACCAGATCTGTAGTAATAAGATATCAAACCATTAGATATAAAACTAAGCTTTTAAAGTTTCCGATTCTCTGTTTTAATAATAAAATAATTCCATATTTATAGTATATTTTCAATAAAACAATTTTGCCACAAATTCCTCACCTTGAGGTTTTTGACAAAGGGCCACATTTTTTGTTTCTGCGCAACTTGTTAGATCCCATGTTCCAATAAATCTTGATTTGCGGTCATTCAGAATGAACACACACTGGCTGCTTTTTTCATGGTCTAAAAGCTGGAGAAAATATGTCAGATCACAAAAGGGAGTGAAATTGTACTATCAATAAGGAATGTTATAAACTTAAAACAACATTAACTCCAGTAAATTTAGTTGGCATGTATAGGAGACAGTATTTTCAAATATATTAGGGTTTTGTTGTTTTTTTCCTTCTATTAAAAAAAACAAAAGAAACGTACCCTTTTGCATACAACCCCCCCCCCCCAAATAATTAAATTGTACTATCATAAACTTCATAGAAATCTGAATTTAATGTTCCTTTACCTTTAGTACAATGGTTGCACTGTATTATAGGACTCATTGAAAATATAAACTGCTTCATATAAACATATAAGTAAATAGTTATGACTGTTCAACATAATAATAAACTAAATTTGTGTTTTCTGTGGCCTCATTTGTACAACTGGCACCCTTTAAACAATGTATTCTGCGTCATTAGAAAACATTTCTGCCGTTACCTAAAATGAATATAGTAATAAAAGCATGCATAATACTACAAAATGTGAAACAATGCTTGCTCCTTACAGTAAAAACAAGTCAGAAGGCTCAAATCATACAGTCTCATTGGGAAGTTTCTGCACTGGATATATACTGTAATACTTCTTGGTCATGGGACGATACATTAGCACGATTAAATAAATTAGGTTCACATGCTGATGCGGCAACTTTCACTTTTTGTTCTGGAAACATCAGAAAAACAGAATTTATGCTTACCTGATAAATTACTTTCTCTTGCGGTGTATCCAGTCCACGGATTCATTCTTTACTTGTGGGATATTCTCATTCCCTACAGGAAGTAGCAAAGAGAGCACACAGCAAAGCTGTCCATATAGCTCCCCCTCTAGCTCCACCCCCCAGTCATTCGACCAAAGGTTAGGAAGAAAAAGGAGAAACCATAGGGTGCAGTGGTGACTGTAGTTTAAACAATTTTTTTTTTTACCTGACTTAAATGCCAGGGCGGGCCGTGGACTGGATACACCGCAAGAGAAAGTAATTTATCAGGTAAGCATAAATTCTGTTTTCTCTTGCAAGGTGTATCCAGTCCACGGATTCATCCTTTACTTGTGGGATACCAATACCAAAGCTTTAGGACACGGATGAAGGGAGGGAACAAGACAGGTACCTTAAAAATGGAAGGAACCACTGCTTGCAAAACCTCTCCCCCAAAAATAGCCTCAGAAGAAACAAAAGTATTGAATTTGTAAAATTTGGCAAAAGTATGCAGGGAAGACCAAGTCGCTGCCTTACAAATCTGTTCAACACATTTTTGAAAGCCCATGTGGAAGCCACTGCTCTAGTAGAATGAGCAGTAATTCTTTCAGGAGGCTGCTGGCCAGCAGTCTCATAGGCCAAACGGATGATGCTTTTCAGCCAAAAGGAAAGAGAGGTAGCAGTCGCTTTCTGACCTCTCCTCTTACCAGAATAGATAACAAATAAGGAAGATGTTTGTCTGAAATCCTTATTTGCTTGTAAATAGAACTTTAAAGCACGAACTACATCAAGATTGTGTAATAGACACTCCTTCTTCGAAGATGGATTAGGACACAGAGAAGGAACAACTATTTCCTGGTTAATATTCTTGTTAGAAACAACTTTAGGAAGAAAACCAGGCTTGGTACGCAAAACTACCTTATCTGCGTGGAACACCAAGTAAGGTGAATCACACTGTAAGGCAGATAATTCTGAAACTCTTCGAGCAGAAGAGATAGCTATCAAAAACAAAACTTTCCAAGATAACAACTTAATGTCTATGGAATGTAAAGGTTCAAACGGAACCCCTTGAAGAACTGAAAGAACTAGATTCAAACTCCATGGCGGAGCCACAGGTTTATAGACAGGCTTGATTCTGACTAAAGCCTGAGCAAACGCTTGAACGTCTGGTACCTCTGCCAGACGCTTGTGTAACAGGATAGACAAAGCAGATATTTGTCCTTTTAAGGAACTAGCTGACAATCCTTTCTCCAGTCCTTCTTGGAGAAAGGACAATATCCTGGGAATCCTAATCTTACTCCATGAGTAACCCTTGGATTCACACCAACAAAGATATTTATGCCATATCTTATGGTAGATTTTCCTGGTGACAGGCTTTCTAGCCTGAATCAGAGTATCTATAACTGACTCAGAGAACCCACGCTTTGATAGAATTAAGCGTTCAATCTACAAGCAGTCAGACGTAGAGAAACTAAATTTGGATGCTTGAACGGACCCTGTATTAGAAGATCCTGCCTCATTGGCAGTGACCATGGTGGGACAGATGACATGTCCACTAGGTCTGCATAACAAGTCCTGCGTGGCCACGCAGGCGCTATCAGAATCACCGAAGCCTTCTCCTGCTTGATTCTGGCAACCAGACGCGGGAGGAGAGGAAACAGTGGAAAAACATAAGCCAGATTGAAGGACCAAGGCGCTGCTAGAGCAGCTATCAATACCGCCTTGGGATCTCGGGACCTGGACCCGTAGAGAGGAAGTTTGGTTTTCTGACGGGACGCCATCAGATCCAACTCTGGGGTGCCCCATAGCTGAGTCAGCTGGGCAAATACCTCCGGGTGGAGTTCCCACTCCCCCGGGTGAAAAGTCTGACGACTTAGAAAATCCGCCTCCCAGTTGTCTACTCCTGGGATGTGAATTGCTGAGAGATGGCAGGAGTAATCCTCCGCCCACCTGATTATTTTGGTTACTTCCGTCATCGATAGGGAACTCTTTGTTCCCCCCTGATGATTGACGTAAGCTACAGTCGTGATGTTGTCCGACTGAAATCTGATGAATTTGGCCGCCGCTAGTTGAGGCCATGCCTGAAGAGCGTGGAATATCGCCCTCAGTTCCAGAATGTTTATCGGGAGAAGAGTTTCTTCCAGAGACCATAAGCCCTGAGCTTTCAGGGAGTCCCAGACCGCACCCCAGCCTAACAGACTGGCGTCGGTCGTTACGATGATCCACTCTGGCCTGCGGAAACATATTCCTTGAGACAGGTGATCCTGAGACAACCACCGGAGAAGAGAATCTCTGGTCTCCTGGTCCAACTGAATTTGAGGAGACAAATCTGCATAATCCCCATTCCACTGTTTGAGCATGCATAGTTGCAGTGGTCTGAGGTGTATCCGAGCAAAAGGGACTATGTCCATTGCCGCAACCATTAGTCCGATTGTCTCCATGCACTGAGCCACAGATGGCCGAGGAATGGAATAAAGAGCTCGGCAAGTAGTTAAGAGTTTTAGCTTTCTGACCTCCGTCAGAAATATTTTCATTTCTACCGAGTCTATCAGGGTTCCTAGGAATGGAACTCTTGTGAGAGGGGAGAGAGAACTCTTTTTGATGTTCACCTTCCACGCGTGAGACCTCAGAAAGGCCAATACAATCTCCGTGTGAGACTTGGTTCTTTGGAAAGTTGACGCCTGAATTAAGATGTCGTCTAGGTAAGGCGCCACTGCTATGCCCCGCGGTCTTAGAACCGCCAGGAGGGACCCTAGCACCTTTGTGAAAATTCTGGGAGCAGTGGCCAACCCGAAAGGAAGAACCACAAACTGAAAATACTTGTCCAGAAAGGCGAACCTGAGAAACTGGTGATGATCTTTGTGGATAGGAATGTGCAGATACGCATCCTTTAGATCCACGGTAGTCATATATTGACCCTCCTGGATCATTGGTAAGATTGTCTGAATGGTCTCCATCTTGAATGATGGGACTCTGAGGAATTTGTTTAGAATTTTGAGATCCAGGATTGGTCTGAAAGTTCCCTCTTTTTTGGGAACCACAAACAGGTTTGAGTAAAACCCCAGTCCTTGTTCTGCAATTGGAACTGGGTGGATCACTCCCATTGTATGTAGATCTTCTACACAGCATAAAAACGCCTCTTTCTTTGTCTGATCTGTAGACAGACGAGAAATGTGGAACCTTCCCCTTGGAGGAGAGTCCTTGAATTCTAGAAAGTATCCCTGGGCTACAATCTCTAATGCCCAAGGATCGTGTACATCTCTTGCACAGGCCTGAGCGAAGAGAGAGAGTCTGCCCCCTACTAGATCCGGTCCCGGATCGGGGGCTACCCCTTCATGCTGTCTTGCTGGCAGCTGCAGGCTTTTTGGCCTGTTTACCCTTATTCCAGCCCTGGTAAGGTTTCCAGTTTGCCTTCGGCTGTGAAGCGTTACCCTCTTGCTTTGCAGCCGGAGAGGATGAAGCGGGGCCGTTCCTGAAATTGCGAAAGGAACAAAAATTAGCTTTGTTCTTTGTTTTAAAGGCTTTGTCCTGAGGGAGAGCATGGCCTTTTCCCCCGGTGATATCTGAAATAATCTCTTTCAATTCAGGCCCGAATAGGGTCTTCCCTTTGAAAGGAATGTTCAAAAGCTTGGATTTAGACAACACATCGGCCGACCAGGACTTTAGCCATAGCGCCCTGCGCGCCAAAATGGCGAAACCTGAATTTTGCGAAGCTAACTTAGCTATTTGGAAAGCGGCGTCAGTGATAAAAGAATTAGCTAGCTTTAGAGCCTTAATTCTATCCATAATTTCCTCATATGAGGTCTCCGTCTGGAGCGAGTCTTCCAGCGCCTCAAACCAGAAGGCAGCTGCAGTAGTTACAGGAATAATGCAGGCAATAGGTTGGAGAAGAAAACCTTGTTGAACAAAAATTTTCTTAAGTAAACCCTCTAATTTTTTATCCATAGGGTCTTTAAAAGCACAACTGTCTTCAATTGGTATGGTTGTGCGTTTAGCTAGTGTAGAAATAGCCCCCTCCACCTTAGGGACCGTCTGCCACGAGTCCCGCATGGGGTCAGATATGGGGAACATTTTCTTAAAAACAGGAGGGGGGACAAAAGGGACACCTGGCCTATCCCACTCCCTAGTAACGATATCCGCAATCCTCTTAGGGACCGGAAACGCATCCGTGTAAACAGGGAACTCTAGGTACTTGTCCATTTTACACAATTTCTCTGGGATCACCAAAGGGTCACAGTCATCCAGAGTAGCTAATACCTCCCTAAGTAAAACACGGAGGTGTTCTAGTTTAAATTTAAAAGCCAATGTATCTGAATCTGTCTGGGGAGGAACCCTTCCTGAATCAGAGACTTCCCTCAGACATCAAATCCCTAAAGGATGAATCCATGGACTGGATACACCTTGCAAGAGAAAGAAAAATTAAAAACAAAAGTTATCCTTACCTGATAAATTAATTTCTTTCATGGTGGTGAGAGTCCACAAGCCATTACTGTTTGGATTAAATTTTTGGCCACTAGGGGGAGGCAAAGATTCCCAAAACTACAAGAGTACTATGTGCAGAATTATGTAACATTATTTTTTGCATTTAATGTCCATTTAATCCCTATTTTTGTGAAAAATGGGTGTGTCTCGTGGACTCTCACCACCATGCAAGAAGTTAATTTATCAGGTAAGTAAACATTTTTATAAGGTGGTGAGAGTCCACAAGTAATTACTCCTGAGAACTCATGCCCAAACTAATTTCCAGACATTGGAGGAGACCCAACAGAGAAAACTGACTACAAGCAGAAATTTAGAAGTAACAATCACTGACACGGTGATATAAGGTACTGTTTACAGCCATGTTTATTCTGGTGGGAGTAATTATACTCTAGTAGGTGGATTTTTCATAGGATATCTTGATTAACTTAAACCATCTGGTTTTATTGAACTCATGACATTCTTTAATATTTTTTATAAGCTGGAAATATGTAAAGCGAGATGCCCCTGGTATTTTTGGTAATTTATGTATGTTTTCACATATTAAAGTTTATTCATTGTAATTTGAATTAGACTTATCGATCTTCTGATTGATTCTCTTATTGTCAGGGTTACTGTGCCTTTAAGCAGGGATTTGCATAGGAACTATCTCATTGGTTGCCTAGGTTATAAGTTCCACCATTTCCTGTGGCTCCTTGCTTAGTATTTTGTAGTGTAATCTACCTTTACCTGAGCCCAGCTTGTGTTCCTATTGCAAGCCTCTATTTTGGATTACAATTTAAAGTTTCATCTATTCTCAGTGGAAGTGGACTTTAACCTTTATTCACCTACTTCTGAATTTGTTTGCCAGTATTCTGAAAAGGAAGTCAGTGTGAATCTTTCGCTACAGTTTCCTAATTTCCACTAAACCTTTCTCACCTGCATTTTTACTTGTGCTGAATCAACACTGAATCTGCAGCAGCAGCTGCAAACTGCCACTTCTCCCTCTGCTGCAGCTAATTCAGCATACAGAGCCTCAAGCATCAGACCAGAGATTGCCGCACAGATCAGCTCACTTCTCAATACTCTCCTCCTGCTTTGTTTGCAAGTACTTTTCAGGAGTAACGGCTATCATTGTCAGCTGACCGGAGGGCGGATTAACCAACCTGTACCGCAAGTATCTTTTGTTGCTTTTCTTACAAAGTATCATTTCCATATTTAGTTTGAATAACTGCAAGCAAGTCTAATCCTCTTAAAGTGATACACCTCAGTTTAATGTTACCATACTAAGAGGTGCTGTAAGAATTTGTGTTATAAAATCCTATTGGAGTTATAAGGATTACCAATTTCCTGAATTGACATTCTCAGCACTCTGTATCCTAGTATCTGTTTTCAGTCTGCAACTTATTGATTGAAGTATTCGATAAACTGTTTATTCTATTATTTTACACATACCATATGTGTTTTCAGTGTTCTTAATTAAGGAACATTTGAATCAATCCACATTGGGATATTTGTCCATCATATTGATTTTGCACTATTCTTGCTGGGATTTCACTCCTCAATAGTGAACTCATATTTGGAACAGTGATACATTTAAACATTATTACTCTGCAATTGTGTTCCAGAATCTAAAGTCAATTAAGTTTGAGATAACCTCACATAATACTAAGCCTGTCATGGAACCAGCAGAGCTTCCACAAATAGTATACAATTTATCCCAAAAGGTGGATCAGTTAGCCCAGGCTGTGCACGACCTACAGGTAGAAAATCAATCTCTAAGGGGTATTATCAGGGAGTCCATATCTCCACAACCCTCACAGGTACTACAAACCTCTGAACCATCGGTATCATTACCAGAACGTTTCTCCGGCAACAGGAAAAACTATAGACAGTTTAAAAATTCCTGCCACCTTCTATTTAATTTAAGACCTCGTAGCTACCCTACTGAGAGAATCAAGGTACTCAGTACCATTTCATTTCTGAGAGCTGAGCCACGCACATGGGCAGATAATCTGTGCGAGCATAATGATCCGGCATTAGCCACTCTAACAGATTTCTTCAATGCAATGGATGAACTGTTTCATGACACCGATGTCCAGATGTCTGCCGAAGCATCTATGAGAAGCCTGAAACAAGGCAAAAGACCTGTTGAGGACTACATAACCGATTTCAAACTGTATGCTGTAGACACTCAATGGAGTCAAATTGCCTTACGTAACCAGTTTCGCTTAGGTCTTTCGGAGGCATTAAAAGATGAACTAGCCAGAATAGAGCTCCCAAAATCACTGGAGGCCATCATGAAAACTGCTCAACAATTAGACTGAAGACTACGCGAAAGGAAAGCTGAGATATTTTCTACAGATGTGCGTCCAAATGGTTTTAACATTCCAGCCATACCTTCAACTACCCAACCAAGAACCACTCCTACTCCTATGGAAATAGGTGCAGTCAGAGGGCCTCTGACTTCAGAAGAACGCTATCATGACCAAAAAAAATCTATGTTCCTGAACCTATGAGAACTTCAATTATTCAGATCCATCATGACACCCCGCTATCTGGACATCCTGGCATACAACGTACCTTAGAAATAATTTCAAGGTCCTTCTGGTGGCCCAAGCAAAAGGACTCTGTGCAGAGTTTCATTCGTTCCTGTCAGATTTGCTCTGTATCCAAGCCAGAAAGAAGACCTCCTTATGGTCTACTGATTCCTATACCAGCTCCAACCAGACCATGGCAACACATCTCCATGGATTATATCGTTGAACTACCCAATTCCCACAATCACACCACTATCTTAGTTGTAGTCGACTTACTTACCAAGATGGGACACTTCATACCTTTTCACAAACTCCCCACTTCGTCTGAGACAGCTCTGCTCTTTCTGGATAACATAGTTAGACTCCATGGTTTCCCTACCATCATAACCACCGATAGAGGCACTCAGTTCACCTCACGTTTCTGGACCAAACTATGTGAACTTACTCATATGCAACATCGTTTCACCACCTCTTTCCACCCACAAACAAACGGTCAATCAGAGAGATTGAACCAATGGCTTGAACAATTTCTACGTTGCTATTGCTCTTACAACCAGACTGATTGGGTGAAATACCTATCAATGGCCGAATTCGCCTACAATAATGCTGTGAATACGTCTACGAAATATTCACCCTTCTTCGCAAACTATGCTTTCCATCCAGATTTCGTAATTGCCTCTCCAGATGGTTTGAATTCACCCTCGATAGAAGATCTCCATGACTCTCTACAGCAGAATTTCCAGATTATACATGAGAACATTGAGAAAGCTCAACAGGTTCAAAAACATTACTATGACTTTCGAAGAAGGCCTCCTCCTCATTACACCGTGGGTGATCTTGTATGGCTATCTACCAAAAACCTGAAATTACAAATCCCTTGCAAGAAATTAGCCGGCTTATACATTGGACCTTATCCTATCGTTCGTGTCATTAATGACAATGCTGTTACACTAAAATTGCCTGACACAATGAAGATCCATCCTACATTCCATGTCTCACTTCTCAAACCATATACACCATCTAGAAGTTCCCTAACCCTATTACCACCACAGCCTCTCACCTTGGATCAGGATGTGTTTGAAGTTCATTCCCTACTGGATTCCAGACGTAAAAAGGGAGAATTACAATATTTGGTACACTGGAAGGGTTATTCCTCTGAAGAAGACTCTTGGGAACCGGCTTCGAATCTGAATGCCCATAGATTGGTTACTCTATTCCACAGGAGGTACCCGGACCGACCTAGACCGACAACTGTGGCACAGTTGCCTTGAGGGAGGGGTCATGTCAGGGTTACTGTGCCTTTAAGCAGGGATTTGCATAGGAACTTTCTCATTGGTTGCCTAGGTTATAAGTTCCACCATTTCCTGTGGCTCCTTGCTTAGTATTTTGTAGTGTAATCTACCTTTACCTGAGCCCAGCTTGTGTTCCTATTGCAAGCCTCTATTTTGGATTACAATTTAAAGTTTCATCTATTCTCAGTGGAAGTGGACTTTAACCTTTATTCACCTACTTCTGAATTTGTTTGCCAGTATTCTGAAAAGGAAGTCAGTGTGAATTTTTCGCTACAGTTTCCTAATTTCCACTAAACCTTTCTCACCTGCATTTTTACTTGTGCTGAATCAACACTGAATCTGCAGCAGCAGCTGCAAACTGCCACTTCTCCCTCTGCTGCAGCTAATTCAGCATACAGAGCCTCAAGCATCAGACCAGAGATTGCCGCACAGATCAGCTCACTTCTCAATACTCTCCTCCTGCTTTGTTTGCAAGTACTTTTCAGGAGTAACGGCTATCATTGTCAGCTGACCGGAGGGCGGATTAACCAACCTGTACCGCAAGTATCTTTTGTTGCTTTTCTTACAAAGTATCATTTCCATATTTAGTTTGAATAACTGCAAGCAAGTCTAATCCTCTTAAAGTGATACACCTCAGTTTAATGTTACCATACTAAGAGGTGCTGTAAGAATTTGTGTTATAAAATCCTATTGGAGTTATAAGGATTACCAATTTCCTGAATTGACATTCTCAGCACTCTGTATCCTAGTATCTGTTTTCAGTCTGCAACTTATTGATTGAAGTATTCGATAAACTGTTTATTCTATTATTTTACACATACCATATGTGTTTTCAGTGTTCTTAATTAAGGAACATTTGAATCAATCCACATTGGGATATTTGTCCATCATATTGATTTTGCACTATTCTTGCTGGGATTTCACTCCTCAATAGTGAACTCATATTTGGAACAGTGATACATTTAAACATTATTACTCTGCAATTGTGTTCCAGAATCTAAAGTCAATTAAGTTTGAGATAACCTCACATAATACTAAGCCTGTCATGGAACCAGCAGAGCTTCCACAAATAGTATACAATTTATCCCAAAAGGTGGATCAGTTAGCCCAGGCTGTGCACGACCTACAGGTAGAAAATCAATCTCTAAGGGGTATTATCAGGGAGTCCATATCTCCACAACCCTCACAGGTACTACAAACCTCTGAACCATCGGTATCATTACCAGAACGTTTCTCCGGCAACAGGAAAAACTATAGACAGTTTAAAAATTCCTGCCACCTTCTATTTAATTTAAGACCTCGTAGCTACCCTACTGAGAGAATCAAGGTACTCAGTACCATTTCATTTCTGAGAGCTGAGCCACGCACATGGGCAGATAATCTGTGCGAGCATAATGATCCGGCATTAGCCACTCTAACAGATTTCTTCAATGCAATGGATGAACTGTTTCATGACACCGATGTCCAGATGTCTGCCGAAGCATCTATGAGAAGCCTGAAACAAGGCAAAAGACCTGTTGAGGACTACATAACCGATTTCAAACTGTATGCTGTAGACACTCAATGGAGTCAAATTGCCTTACATAACCAGTTTCGCTTAGGTCTTTCGGAGGCATTAAAAGATGAACTAGCCAGAATAGAGCTCCCAAAATCACTGGAGGCCATCATGAAAACTGCTCAACAATTAGACTGAAGACTACGCGAAAGGAAAGCTGAGATATTTTCTTCAGATGTGCGTCCAAATGGTTTTAACATTCCAGCCATACCTTCAACTACCCAACCAAGAACCACTCCTACTCCTATGGAAATAGGTGCAGTCAGAGGGCCTCTGACTTCAGAAGAACGCTATCATGACCAAAAAAAATCTATGTTCCTGAACCTATGAGAACTTCAATTATTCAGATCCATCATGACACCCCGCTATCTGGATATCCTGGCATACAACGTACCTTAGAAATAATTTCAAGGTCCTTCTGGTGGCCCAAGCAAAAGGACTCTGTGCAGAGTTTCATTCGTTCCTGTCAGATTTGCTCTGTATCCAAGCCAGAAAGAAGACCTCCTTATGGTCTACTGATTCCTATACCAGCTCCAACCAGACCATGGCAACACATCTCCATGGATTATATCGTTGAACTACCCAATTCCCACAATCACACCACTATCTTAGTTGTAGTCGACTTACTTACCAAGATGGGACACTTCATACCTTTTCACAAACTCCCCACTTCGTCTGAGACAGCTCTGCTCTTTCTGGATAACATAGTTAGACTCCATGGTTTCCCTACCATCATAACCACCGATAGAGGCACTCAGTTCACCTCACGTTTCTGGACCAAGCTATGTGAACTTACTCATATGCAACATCGTTTCACCACCTCTTTCCACCCACAAACAAACGGTCAATCAGAGAGATTGAACCAATGGCTTGAACAATTTCTACGTTGCTATTGCTCTTACAACCAGACTGATTGGGTGAAATACCTATCAATGGCCGAATTCACCTACAATAATGCTGTGAATACGTCTACGAAATATTCACCCTTCTTCGCAAACTATGCTTTGCATCCAGATTTCGTAATTGCCTCTCCAGATGGTTTGAATTCACCCTCGATAGAAGATCTCCATGACTCTCTACAGCAGAATTTCCAGATTATACATGAGAACATTGAGAAAGCTCAACAGGTTCAAAAACATTACTATGACTTTCGAAGAAGGCCTCCTCCTCATTACACCGTGGGTGATCTTGTATGGCTATCTACCAAAAACCTGAAATTACAAATCCCTTGCAAGAAATTAGCCGGCTTATACATTGGACCTTATCCTATCGTTCGTGTCATTAATGACAATGCTGTTACACTAAAATTGCCTGACACAATGAAGATCCATCCTACATTCCATGTCTCACTTCTCAAACCATATACACCATCTAGAAGTTCCCTAACCCTATTACCACCACAGCCTCTCACCTTGGATCAGGATGTGTTTGAAGTTCATTCCCTACTGGATTCCAGACGTAAAAAGGGAGAATTACAATATTTGGTACACTGGAAGGGTTATTCCTCTGAAGAAGACTCTTGGGAACCGGCTTCGAATCTGAATGCCCCTAGATTGGTTACTCTATTCCACAGGAGGTACCCGGACCGACCTAGACCGACAACTGTGGCACAGTTGCCTTGAGGGAGGGGTCATGTCAGGGTTACTGTGCCTTTAAGCAGGGATTTGCATAGGAACTTTCTCATTGGTTGCCTAGGTTATAAGTTCCACCATTTCCTGTGGCTCCTTGCTTAGTATTTTGTAGTGTAATCTACCTTTACCTGAGCCCAGCTTGTGTTCCTATTGCAAGCCTCTATTTTGGATTACAATTTAAAGTTTCATCTATTCTCAGTGGAAGTGGACTTTAACCTTTATTCACCTACTTCTGAATTTGTTTGCCAGTATTCTGAAAAGGAAGTCAGTGTGAATTTTTCGCTACAGTTTCCTAATTTCCACTAAACCTTTCTCACCTGCATTTTTACTTGTGCTGAATCAACACTGAATCTGCAGCAGCAGCTGCAAACTGCCACTTCTCCCTCTGCTGCAGCTAATTCAGCATACAGAGCCTCAAGCATCAGACCAGAGATTGCCGCACAGATCAGCTCACTTCTCAATACTCTCCTCCTGCTTTGTTTGCAAGTACTTTTCAGGAGTAACGGCTATCATTGTCAGCTGACCGGAGGGCGGATTAACCAACCTGTACCGCAAGTATCTTTTTTGTTGCTTTTCTTACAAAGTATCATTTCCATATTTAGTTTGAATAACTGCAAGCAAGTCTAATCCTCTTAAAGTGATACACCTCAGTTTAATGTTACCATACTAAGAGGTGCTGTAAGACTTTGTGTTATAAAATCCTATTGGAGTTATAAGGATTACCAATTTTCTGAATTGACATTCTCAGCACTCTGTATCCTAGTATCTGTTTTCAGTCTGCAACTTATTGATTGAAGTATTCGATAAACTGTTTATGCTATTATTTTACACATACCATATGTGTTTTCAGTGTTCTTAATTAAGGAACATTTGAATCAATCCACATTGGGATATTTGTCCATCATATTGATTTTGCACTATTCTTGCTGGGATTTCACTCCTCAATAGTGAACTCATATTTGGAACAGTGATACATTTAAACATTATTACTCTGCAATTGAGTTCCAGAATCTAAAGTCAATTAAGTTTGAGATAACCTCACACTTATAGACCCCCTGCTTATAGCGCCTACATTTTTTTTGTTAATCTCTATTTACTTAATTCTACCTGGGATGGGTAGAATTGTTGCTGTTAGAACATGGGGTTAGGTTTGAGTGCACAGACAACTTGTTTCTTAATTGGGGTAGGACTTCCAGGTGGGTCTGGAATAATCCTGTTTTGAGGAGGAGGACCTTTAGTTCTTAGATTGAAGAAAAGAACAAGAGAGACTAGTAGTTCTATTAATTCCCTTAGACTTCTTGTCCTGAGAAAGAAAAGCTCATTTACTTCAAATCACAGTAGAGATTATGTCTAGAATAGGCCCAAACAACATTTTTTCTTGAACAGGAAGAGATCAAAGACTTTGAAACCATGTCAGCTGACCAAGACTCGAGCTATATACCTCTTATGGTCAAAACCATTATGCCAACAATAGCATCACAGATAAAAGCATTTGTTGACCTAAGAAGTTTCAAACTATTTTAAAAATCATCATCTAGAGAATATTTTGAGATTTGCTCAGAAAGATAGTCACAGCCGCTGCAACACGAGCAATACTGATAGCTGGTTTGAATAGGTAAACTGCTTGTGAAACAACTCATTTTCTTTCTAATGGGTCTTTAAAAGATGCACTATTCTCTAAAAGAGCAGGAGTTTTGTTAAAGTGGAAATTGCACAATCCGCTTAAGGTATGTTTTCCCAAAGCTCTATAATAGAAGCCGGTAAGGGAAATATTATCTTGAACACTGAAGATGGATTAAAAAGAAGACCAGGCTTAGACTCAGTAATCACCACTGGGGCAGGAAAAACATCTGGAGCTTTAATAGAAGCTTTGAAAATAAAATCCAATTATTTGACTGATGTTTTTCAGAAGGCTTAGAGTCTTGCACCCCTAAATTACATAAAACCTCCTATAGTAGAGTGTGAACATGTTCAAGCTTGAACATAGAAGAGAAGGATTATGTATCCTGATCAGCAACTGGCTCTTGATCATCAGACCTTACTTTTCCCACAGAAAGGTGAACCTGAGGTGTTTAGAGTCTGAAAGTAATTGTTATCAGATCTGATCTTTAGAGATTTAGAATGTCTAAATTAACAACAGGCTGCTTGTAAGAGATTCTTTAGCACTTACTTGGGGTTAACCCCTTCCACACTGACAAATAATAATAATATAGAAACAAGCCTTCAGCACGCTAATCCGAAACATGCATGCAGAGGCGCACGCTTCAGTAAAGAAAATTTACTTTAAATAAATAAAAACATTTATTATAATATCTATTAAAAATATGGCATAATTTCCCATTAAGATAAATGTGGTTGTCAGAAACTTTACTGCCCTCAAATGTATTACATACAGTATTGTAAGTATAAAGAAATATGTGGTAGTGTCTATATAGCAAATTATCCCCTGGCTATGCGATGCACTATACAATATGTACCTGCTAATAGCCTGCGGGCTATGTGAGTGATTGAAAAACAAAATGTATTCTTACCTGATAAATTAATTTCTTTCTTGGTACTGAGAGTCCACAAGACCCCACTCTTGGGATTACATCACCTGGCCACAAGGAAGAGGCAAAGACACCCTAAACTAGAGCTTTTAAATATCACTCCTACTTCCCTCCCAGTAGTAGTATTGCTGAGGATAGGAAGAAACGTAAGAAAGATAATAGAGTTAAGAGATGCATACTAGGACTGCCACCACCCGAAAAATTGGGTGTTTATGTGTATTCTCACTACCAAGAAAGAAATTAATCAGGCAGGAATACATTTTGTTTTCTTTCTAATGGTAGTAAGAGTCCACAAGACCTTACTCTTGGGATATCCAAAGAATGTATTAGTGATTTACAACATCATCCATTTTAACCAAGAACCAAATTAAGACTCTATGGAGGAGCAATAGGCTTGATTACAGGTCTAATTCTTACCAAAGCCTGCACAACGGACTGAATATCTGGCAAACAAGCTAATTTCCTGTGTAACAGAACAGAAAGAGACAAAATCTGACCCTTAATAGAACTGGCCGATAAACCCTTACTTAGGCACTTCTAAAGAAACTGTAAAATCCGTAGAATTCTCACAGAATGTCAGGACTAAACTCGATAGCGCGCCAAGACAAATAAACTTTCCATACTTTACGATAAATCCATCTGGAAACAGGACCGTGAGTCTGAATCAAGAGTTTCAATTACAGAGTGTAATGCTCGTGGGATATATTCCTCTATCAGACCGAACTCGGCCAGTAGTCTTGTTATCCCGGCGTTGAGCCGGAAAGATAGGGAATATCCCAGAGCAGAGAAAGGAAGGCACTCACCACAGGCAGGGCAGTCCCCAGCGGCAACGGCAGAGTGGTCCAAGGACAAACCACTAGAATGGTCAGGCAGGCAGTGTTTGGCAACAGCAAAACAGTCCAAGGACACACCACTACATTGGTCAGGCAGGCAGGATTTGGCAACAGTATATCAATCAAGAAGTTAGGGGCTATAGCAGACAGAGTAGTCAGACAGGCAGAGTTCAGCAGCATTAATAAATCCAGCAATTTAGGGGTTAAGAGGCAGAGTAGTCAGACAGGCAGAGTTCAGCAATGGTATAACAATAAGGCAGTTAGAAAAGTAAGATATATCACACCCAGGAGCACACAAAGTAACACCTATACTTGGGCAGTGATAGATCATACAAGAAACACTTACATAGGCGTAGGATTCGCGCCACAAGCGTCTGACCGGCATCAGAGAGGGAGAGAACCGTGCAGCGATGATGTCAGCGCCGCACGCCTCCAGACCCGACACAGCCCTAGGCAACGAGCAGGTAAGGAGACGCTGCGCCCCTAGCAACGGCTAGAGCGTCACGGCGTGACATAGCCCCCCACTCAAGGGTTCCCTCCGTGAACCAGATTCGGCCTCAAAGGATGAGCAGCATGGAATCTTGAGACCAAGGATGGAGCATGCACATCACGGGCAGGAACCCAGGAATGATCTGCTACCGAGTAACCCTTCCAATGTATCAGATGCTGCAGTTGTCTGCGTCTGTATCTGGAGTCCAGGATTTTAGCTACTTCATATTCAGGTTAACCACAGGAGTGGAGGAGCTTGGAGCCGGGTATATCTGTTCTTGATGTAAGGTTTGAGTAGTGAGATGTGGAAGACTAGGTGGATGCGTAGGGTTTTGGGCAAGGCCACTTTGTAGGCAACAGGAGACTGTCTTTTCAGGACCTTGTAAGGGCCGATAAACCTAGGCCCCAATTTGTGACAGGGTTGACGTAGACGAATGTGTTGAGTAGAGATCCAAACACGTTCACCCACTGGGATGGCACGTACAGAAGCTCTATGACGATCAGCAAACTTCTTATATCTAGAGACAGCTGAACGTAGCTGAGAGCGAATACGTTGCCAATGAGTGGTGAGTCTAGTGACGTGTCGGTCGGCAACAGGAATCCCAGTGGCGTGAGCAGAAAGAGGAAGACACGAGGTTGATACCCTGCTGCAGCTTGAAATGGAGAACATCGAAGAGAAGAGTGCCAGTGAGTGTTTCTTGCCAGCTCAGCTAGGGGTAACAACTCAGACCAGTTGGTATGGCGAGCGTTGACAAAGGCTAGGTTTCAAGATCCTGGTTTGCTCTCTCAGTCCGTTGGTTTGAGGATGGTAGCCAGAAGACAAAGAAACAGTGGTTCCAATTAACTTACAAAAGGCTCCCCAAAAGGCATAGATGAACTGTGGACCTCTGTCGGAAACAATATTCACAGGAATGCCATGAAGTTGTACCACATGCAAGAGAAACGATAATTCTTGGGCAGAAGGCAGTTTGGTTAGGGGTACAAAATGAGCCAGTATGGAAAAGCGATCCACCACAACCCAGATGAAATCCATTGTTATGTGTGTCCATGGTTGTTTGGGAATGGATAATGGTTGGAGCAAGCCAGGAGACAAAGATCGGGGAGTCTTATTGGCAGCACAAGTCCTGAAATCCTGAGCGTCAGACTTCATAGTAGGCCACCATACATGTTGGGAAAGACGCTTGAAAGTCCTAGTCGAACCAGGATGTCCTGAGAGTTTGCTATCATGAGCCCAGGCTAGCATAGAGGTACAAAGAGGATATCGGAGGCCACAGGGCCTCCAGGAGGTTTACTAGACTGGGCACGTTGCAATCTTTGCAGAAGGGTGGTATTTAGTTGAGCAACCACACAGGAGGTATGATGTGTTCAATAAGAGCTTCAGAGGAGTCACCTGAGTGGGGGAACTGACGGGAAAGGGCGTCCGCCTTCTTGTTCTTGGTCTTGGTCCCAGGAAGATAAGAGACCACAGAGTTAAAACGGGAAAAGAACAAGGCCCACCTGGCCTGTCGAGGATTGAGTCGATGAGCAGTCTCTAGGTAAGTCAGATTCTTGTGGTCGGTGAGGACCTGAATGGGATTGGTGGTGCCCTCTAACCAATGACGCCATTCAGTCAAAGCCATCTTAATGGCTAAGAGTTCACGATTCCCCACATCGTAGTACCTCTCAGAAGGAGTAAAGCGTTTAGAGAAAAAAGGCTACAGGGTGTGACTTGGAGGTCAAAGGATCCCTTTGGGTAAGAACAGCTCCAGCTCCTATCTCGGAGGCATCAACCTCTAAAGTGAACTGTAGGTCAGGATCAGGATGGCGGAGCACAGGAGCTGAACAGAAAGCCTTTTTTCAGACAAGAGAAGGCACTTATGGCTTTGGGAGGCCAATGTTTACAGTCTTTGTTTCGTTTTGTCAGTTCAGTAAGAGGAGCGACTGTTTGTGAAAAGTTCTTTATAAACTTGCGGTAATAATTAGAGAACCCCAAGAACCTCTGTAATTCCTTTAAAGAAGTTGGTTGATGCCATTCTAGAACTGAAGTGAGTTTAGCAGGATCCAGGGCAAAATTTTCTTTTGAGATGACATAACCAAGGAATTGGATCTGAACTTGATAAAACTCACACTTGTCTAGCTTGGCTACCAAAGAATTGTCTCTGAGACGTCGAAGAACTTGTCTCATGTGTTTGTGATGCTCCTCTAAAGTGGAAGAGAAAACAAAGATGTCATCAAAATAGATTATGACAGTGCGGTTGAGGAGATCACGGAAGACATCGTTGACAAATGCCTGGAAGACTGCAGGGGCGTTACACTGCCCATAGGGCATTACAAGGTATTCGTAATGCCCAGATCTTGTGTTGAAGCGGTCTTCCATTTGTGGCCTGGAAAGATACGAATCAGATTGTATGCCCCACGTAAGTTCAATTTGGTGAAAAAGCGAGCATCCTGGAGTAAGTCATACAGTTCGGTTATTAATGGTATGGGATAGAGATTAATGGTATGGGATGGTTATGTTTTTCGAGGCCCTGTAGTCGATACAGGGTCTGAGCCCGCCATCCTCCTTACTGACAAAAAAGAAGCCTGTCCCAGCAGGAGAGGAGGAAGGGCGAATGAAACCTTTAGCTAGGTTCTCTTGGACGTATTCCTCCATGGATTTGGTTTCAGCTTTGGAGAGTGGATAAGTCCTCCCTTTAGGAAGTGGGGCTCCGGGAAAGAGGTCGATCTTGCAGTCATAAGGACGGCGGGGTACATCGGCTGTTTTTTTCTCAAACACGTCCGCAAAGTCTGTGTATACTGAAGGATTGTTAGAAGGAGTCTGTATACTGGCTATGGGGATATGGGGCAGAGGAGTGACTTTAGCAAGGCAGAAGTGGAAACAGGAGGTACCCCAGGAGTTGTCCCTCAGGCCAGTCGAACTGTGGATTGTGTACCCGAAGCCAAGGAAGGCCAAGGATGACAGGCTTTGCTGGGGAATGAATGACCTCAAACTGCAGCTGTTCAGTTTGAAGGACCCCCACAGTCAGTGTCAGGGGTGCTGACTCAAAATGGATCAAGCCTGAACCAAGGGGGGTGCCATCCAGAGTAGTTATTTTGAGACAATGTCTTTTCTGTAGAAGAGGCAAGCCAGCTTGAATCATTAAACGGTGATCCATGAAGATCCCGGTTGCCCCTGAATCAATGAAGACTTGAGTGTGGACAGTATTCTGAAGGAAGGTAATGGTAACAGGTACCAGGATCCGAGAGGAGTGAGGGGATTTAGTAGAGATCATGCTTAGAAGTACCCCTGTGTTCTCCCCTAAGCATTGGCTTTTCCCGGCCGAATGCCACAGTTCTTTAGTTGGTGGGAGTTAGATCCACAATAAAAGCATAGTCTCAATCTCCTTCTCTGTCTTTCTGACTATGAAGGTTTGAAGGAGGAGATATCCATGGGTTCCTCCACTGAGGTAACTGGAGCTGCTGAAGGGGTAGAGGATTTTGCCGAAACTGTGCGAACAGGAGGACGGGAGGGAAGGACCCTCCTTGTTCTGTCTCTGGACTCTTTCGAAAGTCCAGACTGATACAAAGCGTTATAAAGTCATCCAAAGAAGAAAGAATATTGAGATAAGTGAGTTCATCTTTGATGCGTTCATGCAGACCCCTCCTAAAGGCTGCCTTGAGAGCACTGCCATCCCAAGTGGTTTCAAGTGCCAAGGTGCGGAACTCGATGGCAAATTGTGCCACAGTTCTATTGCCCTGGCGGAGATCCAGGAGAGAATATTCTGCAGCAGAGGTACGGCCAGAAGCCCGAAACACAGACGATAAAGCAGAAATGAACTCATCAGCATCATGCAGGAGTGTAGCATTCTGTTCCAAAAGGGGAGAGACCCAGGCTAGGGCCTTGTCTTTCAGTAAGGAAATAATAAAGGTGACTCTTGACTGTTGAGACTGAAAGGTGTGAGGATCATTGTAAAAGTGCAGCCTGCATTGGTTTAGGAAGCCCCTGCAATCAGTAGTACGTTCATACTTGTCAGGCAATGGTATCCAGGGTATACTTCCAGAAGCAGAGAAAGACGTCACAGTACTAGAAGTAGGGGCTGGTGGTGAAACAACAGGAGTGGTATTCCTTGCTGTGACTAGTAAGGAGAGTTGAGCGGTAATAGCTTGGAATCCATATTCTGCAACTGTGTGGTATGGGTTCCTAACATCTGTCCCTGAAGATAAACAGCTTGTGCCACCTCATCTGGCTGCATGGCCCAAGTATAATGTAATGCTCGTGGGATATTGCTCTATCAGACCGAACTCGGCCAGTAGTCTTGTTATCCATGCGTCAAGCAGGAAATATAGGGAATATCCCAGAGCAGAGAAAGTTAGTAAGATGAGGAACAGATTCAGACAGGATGTCATGAGATCTCTCTCTAGAGAACCCCAATAGTTTATAAGCTAAAGAAAAATCTGGTTGAGAGACAAGCGGCACAAATAATCTGCTTCCCAATTGTCCACTGCTGGGATGTGAATGGCTGAGATGGTGCATTGATATACTTCAGCCCAGTTCAGAATACAAGATACTTCCTAAATTGCTAGGGAACTACGCATTCCCCCTTGATGATTAATGTATGTCATCATTGTTATGTTGTCCGATTGAAAACGGATAAATGGGACTGAGCAAAGCAGGTGCCACTACTCTAATTCATGTAGATTGCTCTTAGCTCCAGGACATTGATGGGTAATTTTGCTTCTTGAGGTGACCAAAATTTTGCTTCTTGAGGTGACCAAATGCCCTGAGCCCTCTGAAGACCCCCTACTGCTTCCCATCCAGACAGGCTGGTGTCCATGGTAATCTCCCAAGTTGGACGGTAGAACCCCTTGCCCAGGGATACCGGGCAGGGAGCTGTACACTTAGAGAGAGACCATCTAGTAGAAGGGTCTTAGCGTACAGACAGACAGGTCGGACTGGTCTCTGTTCCACTGCCTTAGTATGCACAGTTGGAGAGGTTGCAAATTAAATTGTGCAAGTGGCATGGAGCCTGACGCCGTAACCATGAGGCCCACTACCTCCATGCACTGAGCTAAAGAAGGATAAGGAGTGTCTGAAGCTTCCGACAAGCTTATTGAAGCTTGAGCATGCGTTAGTTGTGAGAAAAACCTTCATAGCCACTGAGTCTATGATAACTCCCAAAATAACACACTCTTGTTCAAGGTGTGAAAGAACTTTTGGCTACATTGATCTTCCAACCATGATTGCGAAGGAACCAGAGTAACTTCTCAATGTGAGCATTTGCTAAAGGTAAAGATGGCGCCTGGACCAAGATATAGTTTAAGTAAGGAGCGACCGCTACCCCTTGAGCCCAAATCCCTGAAATAAGTTTTCCCAGAACCTTTGTAAAAATTCTGGGAGCAGTAGCTAACCCAAAGGACAGAGCAGTGAACTGGTAGTGCCTGTTTAGAAAGGCAAAGCATAGCAACTGATTATCCTTATGGATCAGGACGTGAAGATATGCATCCTACAGGTCTACCATAGACATGAACTGACCCTGAAGTATCAATGGTAGAATTGAAAGATGGGACCTTTAAAGTTTGTTTAGTGACTTTATATCCAATATGAGTCTGAACGTCCCTTCTTTTTTAGGAACAATGAATAGGTTTGTATAGAAGTCATTCCCCTGATATACTAAAAGAACTGGGACAATTAACCCCATGTCTTCCAAATCCTTTACACACTGAAGAAAAGCTATTCTCTTTTCTGGCCTTCAAGAAATGTGAGACATAATATACTTCTCCCCTATCCTATTCTTTACCCCTGAAAAACAATCTCCAGTACCCAAAGCTCCTGAACGTACCGAGTCAATGCGTCTCGAAAAAGGCTTAGTCTGCCCCTTAGCAGAGAAGAGCCCGGATCAGGGGCTGCACCTTCATAATATCTTCGAATCAGAGGAAGATTTATTGTGCTGCTTGAATTTGTTCCAGACTCTATTTGGTCTCCAGTTTTTTTTGGTTTTGTTTCGCAAAACAGTTAACCAGAGTTCTGGGGAAGCAGTATCCCTACGCGCATTAATGTCAATTGTGCACAAGTGATCACGTTTACTTTCAACTTATAATACAAGCGCTACATCCGAAACACGTAGACGTGATAAACCCTTTTCCGCTTGCATGTAACTGTAATCTGGCCCTATATGTATTAATAACACATACAAAAAAACCTTAGATAGTATTGTAAAAAGTTACAAATTAGCCAGTAAAAGAGCAACTGAGATGCCAGCAAAATACTATCAATGTGCAATCCTGCAAAACTGAAACCGTAGATTACAAAACAATCAAATTAAGATGCAATGTTTCCTTTAAAGGAAATAAAAGGTAAACCAAACAGTGGGATTAATCATAGCAAACATATAGACTCTGAAAATGTCCATACCATGAGATATGTGGCTAGTACATAAAGATAAGGGCGATATAGTATAAGCCATCTTATTTACAAAATGTGGGAGAAAAAACAAAATTTATGCTTACCTGATACATTTATTTATTTTAGGATATGGTGAGTCCACGGCTTCATCATTTACTGTTGGGAATATCACTCCTGGCCAGCAGGAGTAGGCAAAGAGCACCACAGCTAAGCTGTTAAAGTGAATGTAAATTTTGATGAACCAGTGCCCGGTTTTTAATATCCTATCCCAGAGCTTTCCAAACTTTTCATATTGGTGACACACTTTTTAGACCTACATCATTTCGCGACACAGTAATTCACACAGTGGAGGTTAAACTAACTTGTTTTAAGAGATATGGACACATACATAAATTATATAATAACAAAATGTATTTACATGTAACCGTAAGTATGTGCAAGAATTAAAAAAAAGTTTAATACTACTAATAGCTACTTACTATTTTAATGGGATGTATGAGGTTGATGGGATGAACACAGTTTCTGAATATTTGGTGGAATATTAAAGACACTCGCATTTCATCATCAAGCATTTTTAAGCTTCCACTTCCTATCCATATGTCAAGAGCAGGAGCAGCAATGCACTACTGGGAGCTAGTTGCAAAAAAAAAACCCTGACTTCAGCTTAGCGTTTAAGATGCCACCCTCAGAGCTCGGTGAGTCCGATTGACTACCGTGCTGCAAACACACTGCTGTCCCACTCACTGACTACACATGCAGTCACGAGCCAATTAAGGAGACTACACGTGCAGTCAGGAGCCAATGTGCCGCCAATGGGAATAGTTTCAGTTCCTGCTGAGCTGCACCAATAGGTTAAGATGATCTGCGTAGCAGGCGGAAAGTCAAAAACCAAAAAAAAAATTTTTTTAATTACAGTTTAAAAAAAATTGTGCTGAAGCAGGGACACACCTACACACTGCTGCCGACACACTAGTGTGTCCCGACACACAGTTTGGAAAGCACTGTCCTATCCTATTAAAAACAGGGGCGCTTTCATTCATCAAACTTTACATTTCACTGGTTTTGTTAAAATACTTACATTTTCTTTGTGAAAGCCGCTCCAGCACTTCCCCTGCCCGTTGCAAGCCTTTTTCTATGTCAGCAAGGACGTAATTCTAATAGCCCCTGCATTACCTCGCAGGATCTGGTATGCAGACCTACTGGAGATGTCATCTCTCCCACCTTGGAGACTGCCTCTGAGGAAGGACCTCCTGATTCAGGGTCCCTTCTTTCATCCAAATTTCATTTCTCTGAAGCTGACTGCTTGGAGATTGAACGCGTGTTTTTTCTGAGTCTGTCATTGAGACCATGATTCAGGCTTGCAAGCCTGTTACGAGAAAGATTTACCATAAGATATGGCGTAAATATCTTTATTGGTGTGAAACCAAGGGCTACTCTTGGAGTAGTTTCAGGATTCCTAGAATTTTGTCCTTTCTCCAGGAAGGTCTGGAGAAGGGTTTGTCAGTCAGTACTCTGAAGGGTCAGATTTCTGCATTATCTTTTTTGCTGCATAAGCGTCTGGACTTGGTCAGAATCAGGCCTGTGTTTAAGTCTGTTGCTCCTCCTTGGAGCCTTAACCTTGTTCTTAAAGTTTTGCAGCAGGCTCCGTTTGAGCCATTGCATTCCATAGATATTAAGTTGTTATCTTGGAAGGTTTTGTTTCTTATTGCTTTCTCTTCTGCTCGGAGAGTCTCGGAACTCTCAGCTTTGCAGTGTGATTTGCCTTATCTTATCTTTCATGCTGATAAGGCGGTTCTTCGTACTAAGTTAGGTTTCTTTCCTAAAGTGGTTTCGGACAGAAATATTAATCAGGAAATTGTTGTTCCTTCTCTATGTCCTAATCCTTCTTCTCTCAAAGAACGTTTGTTGCACAACTTGGGTGTACGTGTATTATAATAATAATAATAATAATAATAATAATAAAAAAAAACAACAACTAGTATTTATATAGAGCCTATCTCCCAGTGGAACTCAAAGCGCTATTTCAGCGCTCGCTCTCGGAATCAACCAAATCGGCAGCTGAATAGTAAAAGATGTTATTATCCAATTTAATGGTACTCATTTTATCGACCTCTGGGAGGATGAAGGGCTGAGTCAGCCCTGCTGGGATTTGAACTTGTGACCTTGGATCTTTTAAACAGGCTATTTTGCAATTCAGAGCATTTAATAACTGAGCTATCTCACGGGCGATTAAGGATTTTCGCCAGTCTTCTGCCCTGTTTGTTTGTTTCTCTGGAAAACGTAAAGGTCAGAAAGCTACTGCTACTTCTCTTTCTCTCTGGTTGAGAAGTATAATTGGTTTTGCTTATGAGACTGCTGGACAGCAGCCTCCTGAGAGAATTATGACTCATTCCACTAGGGCTGTCTCCTCTTCAAAAAATGAAGCTTCTGTGGAACAGATTTGCAAGGCTGCAACATGGTCTACTCTGCATACTTTTTCCAAATTTGATACTTTTGCCTCGGCCGAGGATTCTTTTAGGAGAAAACAGAATTTATGTTTACCTGATAAATTACTTTCTCCAACGGTGTGTCCGGTCCACGGCGTCATCCTTACTTGTGGGATATTCTCTTCCCCAACAGGAAATGGCAAAGAGCCCAGCAAAGCTGGTCACATGATCCCTCCTAGGCTCCGCCTACCCCAGTCATTCGACCGACGTTAAGGAGGAATATTTGCATAGGAGAAACCATATGATACCGTGGTGACTGTAGTTAAAGAAAATAAATTATCAGACCTGATTAAAAAACCAGGGCGGGCCGTGGACCGGACACACCGTTGGAGAAAGTAATTTATCAGGTAAACATAAATTCTGTTTTCTCCAACATAGGTGTGTCCGGTCCACGGCGTCATCCTTACTTGTGGGAACCAATACCAAAGCTTTAGGACACGGATGAAGAGAGGGAGCAAATCAGGTCACCTAAATGGAAGGCACCACGGCTTGCAAAACCTTTCTCCCAAAAAATAGCCTCAGAAGAAGCAAAAGTATCAAACTTGTAAAATTTGGTAAAAGTGTGCAGTGAAGACCAAGTCGCTGCCCTACATATCTGATCAACAGAAGCCTCGTTCTTGAAGGCCCATGTGGAAGCCACAGCCCTAGTGGAATGAGCTGTGATTCTTTCAGGAGGCTGCCGTCCGGCAGTCTCGTAAGCCAATCTGATGATGCTTTTAATCCAAAAAGAGAGAGAGGTAGAAGTTGCTTTTTGACCTCTCCTTTTACCAGAATAAACAACAAACAAGGAAGATGTTTGTCTAAAATCCTTTGTAGCATCTAAATAGAATTTTAGAGCGCGAACAACATCCAAATTGTGCAACAAACGTTCCTTCTTCGAAACTGGTTTCGGACACAAAGAAGGCACGACTATCTCCTGGTTAATGTTTTTGTTAGAAACAACTTTTGGAAGAAAACCAGGTTTAGTACGTAAAACCACCTTATCTGCATGGAACACCAGATAAGGAGGAGAACACTGCAGAGCAGATAATTCTGAAACTCTTCTAGCAGAAGAAATTGCAACCAAAAACAAAACTTTCCAAGATAATAACTTAATATCAACGGAATGTAAGGGTTCAAACGGAACCCCCTGAAGAACTGAAAGAACTAAGTTGAGACTCCAAGGAGGAGTCAAAGGTTTGTAAACAGGCTTGATTCTAACCAGAGCCTGAACAAAGGCTTGAACATCTGGCACAGCTGCCAGCTTTTTGTGAAGTAACACAGACAAGGCAGAAATCTGTCCCTTCAAGGAACTTGCAGATAATCCTTTCTCCAATCCTTCTTGAAGAAAGGATAGAATCCTAGGAATCTTTACTTTGTCCCAAGGGAATCCTTTAGATTCACACCAACAGATATATTTTTTCCATATTTTGTGGTAAATTTTTCTAGTTACAGGCTTTCTGGCCTGAACAAGAGTATCAATAACAGAATCTGAGAACCCTCGCTTTGATAAGATCAAGCGTTCAATCTCCAAGCAGTCAGCTGGAGTGGGACCAGATTCGGATGTTCGAACGGACCTTGAACAAGAAGGTCTCGTCTCAAAGGTAGCTTCCATGGTGGAGCCGATGACATATTTACCAGATCTGCATACCAAGTCCTGCGTGGCCACGCAGGAGCTATCAAGATCACCGACGCCCTCTCCTGATTGATCCTGGCTACCAGCCTGGGGATGAGAGGAAACGGCAGGAATACATAAGCTAGTTTGAAGGTCCAAGGTGCTACTAGTGCATCTACTAGAGTCGCCTTGGGATCCCTGGATCTGGACCCGTAGCAAGGAACCTTGAAGTTCTGACGAGAAGCCATCAGATCCATGTCTGGAATGCCCCACAGTTGAGTGATTTGGGCAAAGATTTCCGGATGGAGTTCCCACTCCCCCGGATGCAATGTCTGACGACTCAGAAAATCCGCTTCCCAATTTTCCACTCCTGGGATGTGGATTGCAGACAGGTGGCAGGAGCGAGTCTCCGCCCATTGAATGATTTTGGTCACTTCTTCCATCGCCAGGGAACTCCTTGTTCCCCCCTGATGGTTGATGTACGCAACAGTCGTCATGTTGTCTGATTGAAAACGTACGAACTTGGCCCTCGCTAGCTGAGGCCAAGCCTTGAGAGCATTGAATATCGCTCTCAGTTCCAGAATATTTATCGGTAGAAGAGATTCTTCCCGAGACCAAAGACCCTGAGCTTTCAGGGATCCCCAGACCGCGCCCCAGCCCATCAGACTGGCGTCGGACGTGACAATGACCCACTCTGGTCTGCGGGAGGTCACCCCTGTGACAGGTTGTCCAGGGACAGCCACCAACGGAGTGAGTCTCTGGTCCTCTGATTTACTTGTATCTTCGGAGACAAGTCTGTATAGTCCCCATTCCACTGACTGAGCATACACAGTTGTAATGGTCTTAGATGAATGCGCGCAAAAGGAACTATGTCCATTGCCGCTACCATCAAACCTATCACTTCCACGCACTGCGCTATGGAAGGAAGAGGAACGGAATGAAGTATCCGACAAGAGTTTAGAAGTTTTGTTTTTCTGGTCTCTGTCAGAAAAATCCTCATTTCTAAGGAGTCTATTATTGTTCCCAAGAAGGGAACTCTTGTCGACGGAGATAGAGAACTCTTTTCCACGTTCACTTTCCATCCGTGAGATCTGAGAAAGGCCAGGACTATGTCCGTGTGAGCCTTTGCTTGAGGAAGGGACGACGCTTGAATCAGAATGTCGTCCAAGTAAGGTACTACAGCAATGCCCCTTGGTCTTAGCACCGCCAGAAGGGACCCTAGTACCTTTGTGAAAATCCTTGGAGCAGTGGCTAATCCGAAAGGAAGCGCCACGAACTGGTAATGCTTGTCCAGGAATGCGAACCTTAGGAACCGATGATGTTCCTTGTGGGCAGGAATATGTAGATACGCATCCTTTAAATCCACCGTGGTCAAGAATTGACCTTCCTGGATGGAAGGATAGTTCGAATGGTTTCCATTTTGGACGATGGAACCTTGAGAAACTTGTTTAGGATCTTGAGATCTAAGATTGGTCTGAACGTTCCCTCTTTTTTTGGAACTACGAACAGATTGGAGTAGAACCCCATCCCTCGTTCTTTTAATGGAACAGGATGAATCACTTCCAGAAGATAACCTTGGGAGACTATTTCTAGCGCCCAAGGATCCAGAACATCTCTTGCCCAAGCCTGAGTGAAGAGAGAGAGTCTGCCCCCCACCAAATCCGGTCCCGGATCGGGGGCCCGCATCTCATGCTGTCTTGGGAGCAGTGGCAGGTTTCTTGGCCTGCTTTCCTTTGTTCCAGCCTTGCATTGGTCTCCAGGCTGGATTGGCTTGAGAAGTATTACCCTCCTGCTTAGAGGACGTAGCACTTGGGGCTGGTCCGTTTCTGCGAAAGGGACGAAAATTAGGTTTATTTTTGGCCGTGAAAGACCTATTCTGAGGAAGGGCGTGGCCCTTGCCCCCAGTGATATCAGAGATAATCTCTTTCAAGTCAGGGCCAAACAGTGTTTTCCCCTTGAAAGGAATGTCAAACAATTTGTTCTTGGAAGACGCATCCGCTGACCAAGATTTTAACCAAAGCGCTCTGCGCGCCACAATAGCAAACCCAGAATTTTTCGCCGCTAACCTAGCCAATTGCAAGGTGGCGTCTAGGGTGAAAGAATTAGCCAATTTAAGAGCACGAATTCTGTCCATAATCTCCTCATAAGAAGAAGAATTACTAATAATCGCCTTTTCTAGCTCATCGAACCAGAAACACGCGGCTGTAGTGACAGGGACAATGCATGCAATTGGTTGTAGAAGGTAACCTTGCTGAACAAACATCTTTTTTAGCAAACCTTCTAATTTTTTATCCATAGGATCTTGGAAAGCACAACTATCTTCTATGGGTATAGTGGTGCGCTTGTTTAGAGTAGAAACCGCCCCCTCGACCTTGGGGACTGTCTGCCATAAGTCCTTTCTAGGGTCGACTATAGGAAACAATTTTTTAAATATGGGGGGAGGTACGAAAGGTATACCGGGCCTGTCCCATTCTTTATTAACAATGTACGCCACCCGCTTGGGTATAGGAAAAGCTTCGGGGGGCCCCGGGGCCTCTAGGAACTTGTCCATTTTACATAGTGTTTCTGGAATGACCAGATAATCACAATCATCCAAATTGGATAACACCTCCTTAAGCAGAGCGCGGAGATGTTCCAACTTAAATTTAAAAGTAATCACATCAGGTTCAGCTTGTTGAGAAATTTTTCCTGAATCTGAAATTTCTCCCTCAGACAAAACCTCCCTGGCCCCCTCAGACTGGTGTAGGGGCCCTTCAGAAACAATATCATCAGCGTCCTCATGCTCTTCAGTATTTTCTAAAACAGAGCAGTCGCGCTTTCGCTGATAAGTGGGCATATTGGCTAAAATGTTTTTGATAGAATTATCCATTACAGCCGTTAATTGTTGCATAGTAAGGAGTATTGGCGCGCTAGATGTACTAGGGGCCTCCTGTATGGGCAAGACTGGTGTAGACGAAGGAGGGGATGATGCAGTACCATGCTTACTCCCCTCACTTGAGGAATCATCTTGGGCATCATTTTTACTAAATTTTTTATGACATAAATCACATCTATTTAAATGAGAAGGAACCTTGGCTTCCCCACAGTCAGAACACAATCTATCTGGTAGTTCAGACATGTTAAACAGGCATAAACTTGATAACAAAGCACAAAAAACGTTTTAAAATAAAACCGTTACTGTCACTTTAAATTTTAAACTGAACACACTTTATTACTGCAATTGCGAAAAAGTATGAAGGAATTGTTCAAAATTCACCAAAATTTCACCACAGTGTCTTAAAGCCTTAAAGTATTGCACACCAAATTTGGAAGCTTTAACCCTTAAAATAACGGAACCGGAGCCGTTTTTATATTTAACCCCTTTACAGTCCCTGGAATCTGCTTTGCTGAGACCCAACCAAGCCCAAAGGGGAATACGATACCAAATGATGCCTTCAGAAAGACTTTTCTATGTATCAGAGCTCCACACACATGCAGCTGCATGTCATGCTGTTCTCAAAAACAAGTGCGCCATACCGGCGCGAAAATGAGGCTCTGACTATGATTAGGGAAAGCCCCTATAGAATAAGGTGTCTAAAACAGTGCCTGCCGATATTATTTTACAAAAAATACCCAGATTAAATGATTCCTCAAGGCTAAATATGTGTAAATATGATCGATTTAGCCCAGAAAATGTCTACAGTCTTAATAAGCCCTTGTGAAGCCCTTATTTACTGTCTGAATAAAAATGGCTTACCGGATCCCATAGGGAAAATGACAGCTTCCAGCATTACATCGTCTTGTTAGAATGTGTCATACCTCAAGCAGCAAAAGACTGCTCACTGTTCCCCCAACTGAAGTTAATTCCTCTCAACAGTCCTGTGTGGAACAGCCATGGATTTTAGTAACGGTTGCTAAAATCATTTTCCTCATACAAACAGAAATCTTCATCTCTTTTCTGTTTCAGAGTAAATAGTACATACCAGCACTATTTTAAAATAACAAACTCTTGATTGAATAATAAAAACTACAGTTAAACACTAAAAAACTCTAAGCCATCTCCGTGGAGATGTTGCCTGTACAACGGCAAAGAGAATGACTGGGGTAGGCGGAGCCTAGGAGGGATCATGTGACCAGCTTTGCTGGGCTCTTTGCCATTTCCTGTTGGGGAAGAGAATATCCCACAAGTAAGGATGACGCCGTGGACCGGACACACCTATGTTGGAGAAAGGTTCTTCAAGCGGTGGTGCCTTCTGTTTAGGTCTGCCTGTCTTGTCCCACCCTATTCATCTGTGTCCTGTAGCTTGGGTATTGGTTCCCAACAGTAAATGATGAAGCCGTGCGCTCACCATATCTTAGGAAATAAAACAAAATTTATGCTTTATTTCCGAATATGGTGAGTCCACGGCCCCACCCTTTATTTCAAGACAGTTATTTTTGTCTAAATCTCAGGCACCTTTACACCTGGTGTTACTCCTTTTCTCTCCATTTACCTTCGGTCGAATGACTGGGGGTTGTGGGAAGGGAAGTGATACTTAAAGTGAATGTAAAGTTTGCATTCCATACGACTGAGGTGTCTAAATGCCCCTACGTTCGACCAAAAGGACGAAGGAAGACTTGCCTGCTGTTTCTCAAAAGTTTTACTGTCTCGTAGTTGTACTCCAAGAGCGGAGCAATGTGGTTACGTGATCGGTCTATGAAGCTGCGACTGGTAATGCTACCACACACTTCAGACAGGAAAAGAAAGCAGAGAAGATGGAGCCACTTCTTGTACATAAAAAGTGCAGCGGTTAAATGATCGCAAGTTGCGATCTGACATGGGAGCTCATGGTTGCTTGCCCTCATAAACATATTGTGCCACAATAAAAAGTCATAAAAAAAAATCCTCTTATTTTTCTTGGACATTGCTATCCATCAGTGTACTGGCCAACAAAATGGGGTTAACTCTTTCCTATCCATAAAGGAAGTTAACCCCATGTCTCTAATCACAGGTACCATAGTGCCTGTGACTGCCTAAAAACGATCCTGAGATCAGGATACTAGTCCCCAAAGTGAAGGAGCCAGTCGTGTCTAAGGGTTAACCCCTTCAGTGCAAGCCTCCTTGTCGTACCCGAGAAGACAAAAGGCACTTACCTGCATCTCTAGCTGTCTGGCAGGAAGACTGCTCTCACGGTATGGAAGGACGCCACTCCTTACAGGGACCTGTGGAAAGAAGAAAGTACAGAGTAAACCTACTCTGGCTTTCTATACCAGGGCAGCAACATGTTAGGAAAAAGAAGTGAAGCCCACTTCACAAGTTCCTAACTGCTTTAAAGCCACCACTGCTCTACTGAAGAGGCTAACGTTGAGTACAGCTAGACCCAATCTTGAAGGAAAGATCAGAGTAAACCTACTCTGGCTTTCTAAAATAATAAAATCTTGATTGAAGTAAAAAAATTCTTCAGACACCAAAACTTCACCACCTCCATGCCCCAAGGCAAAGAGAATGACTGGGTGTTGTGGGTAGGGGAGTGATACTTAACAGCTTGGCTGCAGTGCTCTTTGCCTCCTCCTGCTGGTCAGGAGTGATATTCCCAATAGTAAATGTTGAAGCCGTGGACTCACCACATCTTAGGAAAGAAAAGAAATTAAATGCATACAGATGCACTCTTTCAAATACTTGGGTATGTTGTTAGTCCCCAATCTATCTTTTGGCCTCCACATAGAAAAACTTGCATCTAAACTCTATCCAAAACTAGGTGCCCTGTACAGAAACAAATCCTGCCTCAGCCCTACAGTAAAGGAAAAGATTGTACAGCAAATGCTGATGCCAATCATGGATTATGGAGATGTAGTATATGCACCTGCACCGCAAACTCACCTTAATAAACTTAATACACTGTATAACTCATTCTGCCGCTTTGTGCTACAATGTAACTACAGGACCCACCATTGTGACATGCTAAAAGAACTAAACTGGCTGTCGCTGGAATCCAGACGCACCCTCCAGCTTTCCAGCCTTGTGTTTAAGAGCTTTTTTGGGAAGCTCCCACCCTACCTAAGCAGAATGCTCTCCCCGGCTGTTCCCACCTCCCATAACCTCCGATCCAGTACCAGCACATTATTTAGTCTGCCTCCATACAAAAAGAAAGCAGCTCAATACTCCTTTTCCTACAGAGCACCACGATTATGGAACGACCTCCCGCACACTTTCAAACCTTCCCCAAGTCTAAAATCCTTTAAGAGATCCCTCTCTGCATATCTCAAAACAGAATGCACCTGTCATGGTTGATTATATATTTCCTATCTGTTCTATGTTAAATTTTGCATATATTATGTATTAATATTGTTTTTGTATTTTATTGTAACCTATTGTATCAATGCAATGTTTTGTGGACCCAGGACATATTTGAAAACGAGAGAAATCTCAATGTATCCTTCCTGGTAAAATATTTTATAATAATGCAAATTTTTTTACTCCTGGTAAAATATTTTATAAATAAATATATATATGTAAAAAATAACATATGCATTTGAACCCTTCATTAGGATTTAAATGCAGAAGTATGCACAATTTGGCTCTTTTTGGTGCTGGATTGATTCTTGTGCCAGATCACTATATTAAGATCTGGATTTGCACAGATCTTAACAAGGTGATTTTGCACAAGAATAAATCCGGCTCCATGCTATTCTGAACTGGTATGATGATACTGCTTCCTCCTCGCTTTCCCAAGTGTAGCAGGGCAGTAAATTATAAGCCTCACTCTTGAAATAATCTTACTAGAGCATATCAGCAGCGCCGGCATTTGCAAGAGGCCACAAGTTCTGCCCCAAACTCCTTCTACTTTATTACACAAGTCATCCAGAGAAGTAATTGGCACTGCATCTAGTTGAACTTGCGAAATATCAACGCCATGCTGTTGTGAAGGTATACCGCTCATAGAACAATGATTTGCCATTCAAAGCGACTCACTTAGGTTTTGCACAACTATTTATGCTGCAGCAGAAGTATGTTAGATAGTTCAGCTATTATATTTTAATTCGGGTGCTGCATGATTATGAGTGTGTGAAATGACTATAGCTAGCACTCCAAGCAAAGTAGCTTATATTGCAGTAACATGCCTTCCAGGGTAGAAGAGGTCTCATTGCTTTTATCCATAATGAGTTCCCGGAAAGCTTATCTGTCAAGGGAGATGCAGATGGATTTGTCTGGTGGATAAAAAAAAAAGTATATTGCAATGGGTTTTTTTCAGAGCTACAGAAGCCTGCCACGATTTTAGAGATACATCTACTAGAAGTTCTTGCCCTTATAGTTTTTCTTAAGACAAAAAAAACTTCCAGGTCACAGAGATCTAGTGATTAGTTGACAGACCTGCAGAAAAAAGTTTACCTTTCAGTAGTAGTGGCCAGACAGGCTATGAAATTTTTGTCTTGACAAGCAAGAAATCCTATAGACAAAATGCAGTGGGTTTGAATTTTCAGAACATACTTGAACATTTTAGTGAAGAGAATGATGGAGCTGAATAGTTCTAGAATACCATCTACTGAAAAGCAACAAATGACAAGCTACATAATCTGATCTTTGGAGCTAGGGTAGCTGCCCCCTATTTGGGGAAGCCCCCTCAGGTATATTTGGAGTAGCAGAACTGAGCATGTCCAGGAATGAAAACAAAGACCATGTGATTTTATTTTTTTAAATGAAAAACATTTCCCTCCTTAGCATTTGGAAATGCTTCAAAGGAAAATTAAAAATAATAAATTTGCAGCCAACATGTATTGGTGAGGGCAAAAGGCAAGGAGCACCAACATATGGCACAAAAATGTCCGAATATTTTGTTCAAGAAAAATGATACATGACATCTTTGTAAAAATTGACTTGCTGCAATGACTCACACACAAAAAAAAAAACAATAAAAAAAGAAAAGAAATAAGATGACAATTATACTACATTATGAACTTGCAAAAGAATATACACACACATATACACATACAATCATCTCACAATTAAACATAAAGTGTAATCAAAACAATTTTTTGTATTATAAATTACAAAGTATTTTAGAAATGTATTGCTAAAGAATTCAGACTTACATCAAATGAAAACTTCTTTAGCCGTCCATGTAAAATCGGGTTTAAATTACTATAGGTGATATTACTTCCGTCAGCCCATTTGTTAACTCTGCTACCAAAAGTAATCTTCATCCCAATCCAAAACTGAGAGGTTAGGTTCGGAAGCAAACTTGTAATAAAATCTAGCAGTAATAAGGAATAAGAGTGATTACTGTACACATCCCATGGAGAAAACTCACAGTCCTGGTTGCTCACCAGCAAACACAGACAGCAGCATTTGCCCCCTGTGACTCAGGAAGTTAACCCCAAAAATGTTTGGGTGCAAAGCTCATAGGAAAAAGAAATAACAAATTATGCTTACCTGATAATTTCATTCCCGTCCACTGCTTCATTCATTACTTGTGGGTATTAAGAACCTGGCCACCAGGAGGAGGCAAAGACACCCCAGCCAAAGGCTTAAATACCTTCCCCACTCCCCTCATCCCCCAGTCATTCTGTCAAGAGAACAAGGAACAGTAGGAGAAATATCAGGGTATAAATGGTGCCAGAAGAATAAAACAAAATTTAGGTCCGCCCATGGAGACAGTGGACTCTCCTCCCAAAGATGGGAATTAAATTATCAGGTAAGCATAATTTATGTTTTCCATCTTAATGGGAGGAGAGTCCACTGCTTCATTCATTACTTGTGGGAACAAATACCCAAGCTCTAGAGTACACTGAATGAAAAAACGGGAGGGCAAAAGGATGCGGACCCTAAGCTGAGGGCACCACAGCCTGCAGAACCTTTCTCCCAAAAACTGCTTCCGCCGAAGCAAAAACATAAAATTTGTAAAATTTTGTAAAAGTATGTAAACAAGACCAAGTAGCCGCCTTACAAATCTGCTCCATAGAGGCCTCATTCTTAAAGGCCCAAGAAGAGGCCACAGCTCTAGTTGAGTGAGCCGTAATCCTCTGAGGAGGCTTAGGTCCCACTGTCTCATAGGCCACATGGATCATGCTCCTCAACCAAAAAGACAGTGAAGTAGAAGAGGCCCTCTTCCCCTTGCGCTTCCCTGAATATACAACAAATAAAGACGAAGTTTGTCTGAACTCCTTCGTGGCCTGAAGATAAAACTTCAGAGCCCGAGCTACATCCAAATTATGAAGCAACCTCTGTTTTGACAAAGAAGGGTTAGGACACAAGGAAGGACAAGTAGGTCCTCCACACCTTATGATAGATGCGCCGAGTGACCGGTTTCCTGGCCTGAATAAGAGTATCAATCACTCTCTCTGAAAACCCTCTCTTGGCTAAGACTAGACGTTCAATCTCCACGCAGTCAGCCTCAGAAAATCGAGATTTTGGTGAAGAAAGGGACCCTAAGTCAGCAGATCTCTGCGACAGGGTAACCTCCATGGAGAGGACAATGACAGCCCCACCAAATCCACAAACCACATCCTCCGCGGCCACGACGGAGCAATCAGAATAGCCAAAGCTTGCTCCTGCTTGATGCGGGCCACTACTCGAGGTAGAAGAAGCAACGGTGGAAATATGTAAAGTAGGTTGAACTCCCAGGGCACCAATAAGGTGTCTATCAGCTCTGCCTGGGGATCTCTGAACCGTGACCGTATCTGCTTAGCTTGAAGTTGAGTCTGGACACCATGAGATCCATCTCTGGCGTCCTCCATCTGTTGCAGATCTCCGCGAACACCTCAGGGTGGAGAGACAATTCCCCTGGATGAAACGATTGTCTGCTTAGAAAATCTGCTTTCCAGTTGTCTACACCATGAATATGGATCGCTGAGAGCGAACAATTGTGGATCTCTGCCCACTCCAGGATCCGAGATACCTCCCTCATAGCTAGGGAGCTCCTCGTTCCCCCCTGATGGTTCACGTAAGCCACTGAGGTAATTTTGTCCGACTGGAATCTGATGAATCGGGATGACCCCAGGGGGGGGCCAAGCCTTCAGAGCATTGCATATCGCTTGTAGTTCCAGAATATTTATCAGTAGGCTCGATTCCTCTCAAGTCCATCTGCCCTGTGCCTTTCTGGCACCCCAAACACCACCCCATCCTGATAGACTTGCATCCGTGGTCACAATCTCCCAGGATGGTCTCAAGAAGGATGTCCCCTGGGAAAGCTGTCCTGGACGGATCCACCAAGAGAGGGACTCCCTCGTTCAGATGTCCAGAGATATTTGTTGGGATAGATCTGAGTGATCGCCGTTCCAGTGTATCAACATGCACAACTAAAGAGGTCTGAGATGGAACCTGGTGTATGGAATAACATCTATGCTGGATACCATGAGCCCAACCACCTCCATACACCTGGCCACACATGTCCTTGAGGAGGTCTGAAGGGCAAGACAGTGGGACGCAATCTTGCAACGTCTCTGATCTGTCAAGAATATCTTCATGGCTGAAGAATCTATTATCGTACCCAGGAATTCCACTCTGTTGCTGGAGACCAGGGAACTCTTTCCTTCGTTTATCTTCCATCTGTGGGACCGAAGGAAAGCAGAAAAAAATCAGTTGACCATTAAAAATCAAATCGAAGGAGAAGAGCTCTCGAATGATCCTCTGCAAGACTGCAGGACGAAGCGTGGACCAGGATATTGTCCAGATAAGGAGTCACCGCAATACCTCTGGCTCTCGCTACCAAAAGCAGCGCTCCCAGAACCTTTGCAAAGACTCTTGGGGCAGTCGTCAGACCAAACGGTAGGGCTACAAACTGGAAGTGTTGGTCCATAAATGCAAACCTTAGGAACCTGAATTGATCCAAGTGGATTGGTACGTGAAGGTAAGCATCCTTCAAGTCTATTGTCGACATGAATTGTCCCTCTTGAACGAGGGGCAAAATTTACCTGATCGTCTCCATTTTGAACGATGTAACTGACAAAAACTTGCTTAGGCACTTTAGGTCCAGAATTGGGTGAAACGTGCCCTCCTTCTTTGGGACAGCGAAAAGGTTTGAATAATACCCCAGACCTCTTTCTGCTAGAGGTACTGGGATGATAACACAGAGAGAGGAGAGATCTCTCATGCACCCTTGGAAGGAGTCTCTCTTCTCTGGACTTCATGATATGTTTGACAGGAGGAACCTGCCTCTGGGTGGATGGGTCTTGAACCCTATCCTGTAACCCTGGGCTACGACCTCCAGAACCCAAGGGTCCTGAATGTCTCTCATCCAGGCCTCCGCAAAAAGAGATAGTCTGCCCCTACGCGATCCAGAGACGGATCAGGGCCCCCCCTTCATGCCGATTTTGTCTTGGTGGGCTTCTTGCTCTGCTTGGATTTGTTCCAAGAGGTAGCAGGCTTCCAAGACCCCTTGCACTGCTCTGACTTTGCGGCAGGCTGCTGGCGCTGAGACTTGTCTGCACGAAGGGACAAAAAGTAGACCCTTTAGGCTTATTCTTCGTATCCTGTGGTAGGAAGGCGCCCTTGCCACCCGTGACCGTGGATATGATAGAATCCAGGCCCGGACAAAAAATAACCTTCCCCTTGAACAAGAGGGAAAGTAACCTAGACTTAGAAGTCATGTCAGCACAACATGACTTTAACCACAGAGCCCTGATGTCTTGGCATTCAGGCGAATAATCTGCATGTTCGCATCACAGATGAACGAATGGGCTACCCTTAAGGCTTTAATTTGTTCCTGTATCTCCTCGAGCGGAGTCCCCACCTCGACCATAGCTGATAGAGCATCACACCAATAGGTAGCAGCACCAGCCACTGCCGCTGCCGGTTGAAAAACGAACCCCGTGAGTTGTAACATTTTTCTCAACATGGACTCCAACTTTTTATCCATGGACTCCTTGAATGAAGAATTATCCTCGAGTGGAATAGTTGTTCTCTTAGCGAGCGTGGAGATAGCGCCATCCACTTTAGGAATGGCCCCCCACAGCTCAAGCTGCGAGTTCGGAACGGGGAACAGCTTTTTAAAAGAGGTAGAAGGAGAAAAGGACGAGCCAAGCTTCTCCAACTCATTCTTAATAATATTAGCCATTAATGGGGACCGGGAAAGTCTGAGGCACCACCCTGTCCTCATAAACCCTATCTAGCTTAGAGATCGAAGGTTCCTCCGGAAGTTTTGGTTCTGGAACCTCCAGCGTAGCAAGCACCTCTTTCAGCAGAAAGCGCAAATGCTCTATCTTGAATTTAAAATCTGGCTCCTTCACAGACGGAGGCCTAGAAGTCGCCGATTCCGACCCAGAGAGAACGTCCTCCAAAGAGTCGGAGTCGTCCTCGTCAGCTGATAATCTGTCAGCAACATCCAACGGAGTAGATGACCCCTGGGACGGATAACTATGTTTCACCTTTCGCTTGCACTTAGCAGGGCGTGGTAAAGCCTTGAAGGCCGCGGAAACCGCCGTCTGTAACTGATCAGCGAAATCTGGTGGCCAAAGGGCCCCTCCCGCGGGAGATTAAGTAGTGCCATAGGGAGCTGCATGTGCAATCGTAGATGAGTGTAGGGAACGCACCTCTCTGGACGGAGAACCCTCAGAGGTAGATGGCTCAGTTGTACTAAATATCTTATTCTTTTTAGATATTGCAATTTTATTGAAGCATGTGGAACTGAGTTGAGCAGGCGGATCAACCAGAACCTCCTCACAATAAACACAGGTATTAGGTTTAGCTAAAGACGGAGTATCCTCTAACATATCAGAGTCCTCCATAGTTTACACATTTATTGCGGACTAGATAGAATATAAATGGCACCTTTATATCCCAATGGCCGGGGGATTCACCACCTCCTATGACCCGGACCAGAGAAACAGCTTTGTCTCTTCCAACCGCCAGTCAAGAAGAGGAAGTTAAAGATGCCACACCCGGTCACGTGGAGTGCCATGCAGGACCACCCCTGCACTAGAGAGAAAACTGCATCAATCTCTCGCTAAGAAAACTAACTGTTCACACACTGACAGAGCCTCATCTCACACATGACGGAGCATAAAAACACAATAAACAATATTATGTATAAAACACCCCCCTGTTCAATAACCCCATTTCCGAGGGTATCACCCTTGATTCTATACAGATAAAGGAGACACACTGTGACCCTGTCTTCTTAAGTTATCATATATGTATAAATGAAATGATCTTACCAGAATCTATGCCGTGGAACAGGAACACGGCCTTTCAAGTGTGACGGGGTAGTAGCATCGCTCCTGACATGGACTTGAGAGCAGAAAGCAGGCAGCAAAATTTGTCAACGCTGATTGCTTATGGAGCTGATAAACTGAGTCGGGATGGGTTCGCAGGAAGACTCTCCCTGCATCTCCGGACTCTAACATTCATCCATGCTCTCACTGAGAGGCTGACAAGACTACTTAAAACTCCAGTCCCATTTCGAAGAGTACTACCCTCCATAAGAGACTACTCCGAATCTTCCGACACTTCTCTGCCAACCTCCTGTGATGAAAGGCAAAGAATGACTGGGGGATTAGGGGAGTGGGGGAGGTATTTAAGCCTTTGGCTGGGGTGTCTTTGCGCCTCCTCCTGGTGGCCAGGTTCTTAATTCCCACAAGTAATGAATGAAGCAGTGGACTCTCCTCCCATTAAGATGGAAATATTTTTATATATATATACACACATATAATTTTACATGCAAACAGATGATATTTTTTAAAAGTTTGACTGAGAACTGAAACTTTGGCATATATATATATATATATATTTATACATACACATATATATACAAAATTCAAACAGAAGCAGGGCTCCCAGAAAGCTTGTAGTTAGGACTCAATAATGTGAGTAAACATTCGTAGCAACAATTGCTGACTGGTATAGACACTAGGCACAAGGCACTTCAGTTAAAAGTCACGTAGAAAATTTATTGAATTAACATTTAAAAAGTTCATACAGGAGCTGTGCAAACACAGACACTCACGACAGGTTGAAAGACAGGGAGGCAGGTGACGTGTAATATGCAGTCAGCAATCTGCAGTATATTTTTAGTATCTCCTTTCCAGGGAGCAAATTACATAATTTAAAGTAAGGCATTAAAAAATGTATGTATACTGCGATGTGGTTCCATTTTCAATCATTTGTTAATAATATAGGTACCGTAATATTCTCTCAATAGCGACTAACAGCCAGTTAAGATAGCCCTGTTTGCAAATCCTGTTTACCTTGTTCATTTTGATTAGCGATTGAAGGCAGAGATCCTCCAAAGCCTGTACAATACTCTTTGGCCTGCTGAAATGTTGCATTTTGGGTCCTTACTAGCAGATAACACTGAAAAAAACAAGTTTCATACAAAGATAGGTAAAGGACAGAAGAAAGTGTTTTGGTTATATATATCTAGCAATGTGCACATGTATAAATTGCAAACAGGCTTTATTCAATGTCATAAAGGAACGGTAAATGTAATGATCTATTACAAACTGCATTACAGATCACAGGGGGACATGGGGCCAAGCCTATTCACTGGACAACAAGGTATAATTCATTTGTAATAAAATGAACAAAATAATTTGAATGAGAAATCATTATGCTGTGGAACTACCCCTCAAAATTTGCTGCCCCCCAAATACTGCTGTCCAATGCCAAATACACCTGCTTCAGGCTAATTGTTTACATTCTGTGTAGGCAGACAATAAGATGCTGTACTGCCTGCTCTATAGAAAGTAAGCAACTTTGTTTTTGCTGGTATTACTTCTAAATAAACAGCCTGCATGACACACCATTCAGAAATAAGACAAGAAAAGCAAAGTGTGAACGAAAAAACATAATTTATCATCCATTACTTGTGGGATATTCTCCTTCCCAACAGGAAGTTGCAAGAGGATCACCCACAGCAGAGCTGCTATATAGCTCCTTTCCCTCACTACCATATCCAGTCATTCGACCGAAACAAGACGAGAAAGGAGAAACTATAGGGTGCAGTGGTGACTGTAGTTTAATTAAAATTTAGACCTGCCTTAAAAGGACAGGGCGGGCCGTGGACTGGATACACTACAAGAGAAATAAATTTATCAGGTAAGCATAAATTATGTTTTCTCTTGTTAAGTGTATCCAGTCCACGGATCATCCATTACTTGTGGGACACCAATACCAAAGCTAAAGTACACGGATGATGGGAGGGACAAGGCAGGAACTTAAACGGAAGGAACCACTGCCTGTAGAACATTTCTCCCCAAAACAGCCTCCGAAGAAGCAAAAGTGTCAAATTTGTAAAATTTTGAAAAGGTGTGAAGCGAAGACCAAGTCGCAGCCTTGCAAATCTGTTCAACAGAGGCCTCATTTTTAAAGGAAAACAAAAATAAAGAGGGGAACCTAACCTATATTGTCACTAATATACATATATATAGTATAGATGCCGATAACGATGCTTAGTATAACTTGCAGGGTCATGTGTCCAAAAAGTATTACAGTCAATTGTGTAGTTAGCAGCACCCCGCAAAACTGGAGTATAATATGCAGACCAATTCAAGTAAAGTTGACCAGTAAGTATAGGTATAGCACTCCTGAGCAAGTATCGCTCATTGACACCCCCAGTCCCCGGTACTTTAAATAACAGATGCAAAATATATATAGTATTCCAAAGACAGGTAAATAAAGAACACGAACAGTCTCCGAGTATTCAGAGTCACTTTCACTCACCAGCTGCCATCTTACACCGGGAACCAACCCGTCCACTAGACGCGGAAAAGAGAATTGTCTCCGGCAGCCTGGGAGTCTCACACGTACGCTTTGCCGGGTCCCAGCCCGTCCACCATTTGCGGAGCGAACGCTGTCTGTGTTCCTGTCTTGGGCGTGTCTCACCGCTCCTCCCCGATTGGTCCTTGTGGGGAGTCGAGCCTCTGACGTAATAGTGCGGTAGGGTCGGAGAAACAGATTCCGCAATCCAATGTGGAAAATCCTGTCAATCTGTGGTAAAGTGTACCGGGTATAGGGGAACTTGTATGTCCATATAACTAGATGCTATACCATTAACCAGCTTCTTTCTTTTTTCCTTTGTCTTTTTAAACTCTGATCCGCTCCTCCAGCCGGCAAAAGCAGCCAGGTGCCCGGTAGTGGCCAAAGGAAAATCCAAGCACAAAAAAGGAGAAATTTTACCAGGCACCTTGTGTAGTTAAAAGTGATAAACTTTATTCAGTCAAATTAAAACATATTGAGAGAGGGGATACACCATCCCTGAAATTGCATAGACTAACATGTTTCGGCACAAAACGCCGTAATCATAGGGACTATGATTACGGCGTTTTGTGCCGAAACATGTTAGTCTATGCAATTTCAGGGATGGTGTATCCCCTCTCTCAATATGTTTTAATTTGACTGAATAAAGTTTATCTCATTTTTAAAGGCCCAGGTGGAAGCCACAGCTCTAGTAGAATGAGCTGTAATCCTTTGTACAAACCCTCTTGGAGAAAGGACAATATCCTAGGAATCCTAACCTTACTCCATGAGTAATTCTTGGATTCACACCAATAAAGATATTTACGCCATATCTTATGGTAGATTTTCCTGGTGACAGGCTTTCGTGCCTGTATTAAGGTATCAATGACTGACTCGGAGAAGCCACGCCTTGATAGAATCAAGCATTCAATCTCCATGCAGTCAGTCTCAGAGAAATTAGATTTGGATGATTGAAAGGACCTTGTTGACATGTCCACTAGGTCTGCATACCAGGTCCTGCGCGGCCACGCAGGCGCTATCAGAATCACCGATGCTCTCTCCTGCTTGATCTTGGCAATCAGTCGAGGGAGCAGAGGAAACGGTGGAAACACATAAGCCAGGTTGAAGAACCAAGGAGCTGCTAGAGCATCTATCAGCGTCGCTCCCGGGTCCCTGGACCTGGATCCGTAACAAGGAAGCTTGGCGTTCTGGCGAGACGCCATGAGATCCAGTTCTGGTTTGCCCCAACGATGGACCAGTTGAGCAAACACCTCCGGATGGAGTTCCCACTCCCCCGGATGAAAAGTCTGACGACTTAGAAAATCCGCCTCCCAGTTCTCCACGCCTGGGATGTGGATCGCTGACAGGTGGCAAGAGTGAGACTCTGCCCAGCAAATTATCTTTGAGACTTCTAACATCGCTAGGGAACTCCTGGTTCCCCCTTGATGTAAGCCACAGTCGTGATGTTGTCCGACTGAAATCTGATGAACCTCAGTGTTGCTAACTGAGGCCAAGCTAGAAGAGCATTGAATATTGCTCTTAACTCCAGAATATTTATTGGGAGGAGTTTCTCCTCCTGAGTCCACGATCCCTGAGCCTTCAGGGAGTTCCAGACTGCGCCCCAACCTAGAAGGCTGGCATCTGTTGTTACAATCGTCCAATCTGGCCTGCGAAAGGTCATACCCTTGGACAGATGGACCCGAGATAGCCACCAGAGAAGAGAATCTCTGTTCTCTTGATCCAGATTTAGTAGAGGGGACAAATCTGAGTAATCCCCATTCCACTGACCTAGCATGCATAATTGCAGCGGTCTGAGATGCAGGCGCGCAAATGGCACTATGTCCATTGCCGCTACCATTAAGCCGATTACTTCCATGCACTGAGCCACTGACGGGCGTGGCATGGAATGAAGGACACGGCAAGCATTTAGAAGGAAGGAAAACTCTTGTGAGTGGTGATAGAGAACTCTTTTCCACGTTCACTTTCCACCCATGCGACCTCAGAAATGCCAGAACTATCTCTGTATGAGACTTGGCAATTTGAAAGCTTGACGCCTGTATCAGGATGTCGTCTAGATATGGAGCCACCGCTATGCCTCGCGGTCTTAAAACCGCCAGAAGTGAGCCTAGAACCTTTGTAAAAATTCTCGGGGCAGTGGCCAACCCGAAGGGAAGAGCTACAAATTGGTAATGCCTGTCTAGAAAGGCAAACCTTAGGAACCGATGATGATCTTTGTGAATCGGTATGTGAAGGTAGGCATCCTTTAAGTCCACTGTGGTCATGTACTGACCCTCTTGGATCATGGGTAGGATGGTCCGAATAGTTTCCATTTTGAATGATGGAACTCTGAGGAATTTGTTTAAGATCTTTAGATCCAAGATTGGTCTGAAGGTTCCCTCTTTCTTGGGAACCACAAACAGATTTGAATAAAATCCCTGTCCTTGTTCCGTCCGCGGAACTGGATGGATCACTCCCATTACTAGGAGGTCTTGCACACAGCTTAGGAATGCCTCTTTCTTTATCTGGTTTGCTGATAACCTTGAAAGATGAAATCTCCCTTGTGGAGGAGAAGCTTTGAAGCCCAGAAGAAATCCCTGAGATATGATCTCCAACGCCCAGGGATCCTGAACATCTCTTGCCCACGCCTGGGCGAACAGAGAAAGTCTGCCCCCCACTAGATCCGTTTCTGGATAGGGGGCCGTTCCTTCATGCTGTCTTGGGGGCAGCAGCAGGCTTTCTGGCCTGCTTGCCCTTGTTCCAGGACTGGTTAGGTTTCCAAGCCTGTCTGGAATGAGCAACAGTTCCCTCTTGTTTTGAAGCGGAGGAAGTTGATGCTGCTCCTGCCTTGAAATTTCGAAAGGCACGAAAATTAGACTGTTTGGCCTTTGATTTGGCCCTGTCCTGAGGAAGGGTATGACCCTTGCCTCCAGTAATGTCAGCAATAATTTCCTTCAAGCCAGGCCCGAATAAGGTCTGCCCCTTGAAAGGAATGTTGAGTAATTTAGACTTTGAAGTCACGTCAGCTGACCAAGATTTAAGCCATAGCGCCCTACGCGCCTGGATGGCGAATCCGGAATTCTTAGCCGTTAGTTTAGTCAAATGAACAATGGCATTAGAAACAAATGAGTTAGCTAGCTTAAGCGTTCTAAGCTTGTCAATAATTTCATTCAATGGAGCTGTATGGATGGCCTCTTCCAAGGCCTCAAACCAGAATGCCGCCGCAGCAGTGACAGGCGCAATGCATGCAAGGGGCTGTAAAATAAAACCTTGTTGAATAAACATTTTCTTAAGGTAACCCTCCAATTTTTTATCCATTGGATCTGAAAAAGCACAACTGTCCTCAACTGGGATAGTGGTACGCTTTGCTAAAGTAGAAACTGCTCCCTCCACCTTAGAGACCGTCTGCCATAAGTCCCGTGTAGTGGCGTCTATTGGAAACATTTTTCTAAATATGGGAGGTGGGGAAAAGGGCACACCGGGTCTATCCCACTCCTTGCTAATAATTTCTGTAAGCCTTTTAGGTATAGGAAAAACGTCAGTACACACCGGCACCGCATAGTATCTATCCAGCCTACACAATTTCTCTGGAATTGCAACTGTGTTACAGTCATTCAGAGCAGCTAATACCTCCCCAAGCAATACACAGAGGTTCTCAAGCTTAAATTTAAAATTAGAAATCTCTGAATCAGGTTTCCCCGTGTCAGAGATGTCACCCACAGACTGAAGCTCTCCGTCCTCATGTTCTGCATACTGTGACGCAGTATCAGACATGGCTCTAACAGCATTTGCGCGCTCTGTATCTCTCCTAACCCCAGAGCTATCGCGCTTGCCTCTTAATTCAGGTAATCTAGATAATACCTCTGACAGGGTATTATTCATGATTGCAGCCATGTCCTGCAAGGTAATCGCTATGGGCGTCCCTGATGTAATTGGCGCCATATTAGCGTGCGTCCCCTGAGCGGAAGGCGAAGGGTCTGACACGTGGGGAGAGTTAGTCGGCATAACTTCCCCCTCGACAGAACCCTCTGGTGATAATTCTTTTATAGATAAAGACTGATCTTTACTGTTTAAGGTGAAATCAATACATTTAGTACACATTTTCCTATGGGGCTCCACCATGACTTTCAAACATAATGAACAAGTAGGTTCCTCTGTGTCAGACATGTTTAAACAGACTAGCAAGCTTGGAAAACATTTTAAACAAGTTTACAAGCAATATAAAAAACGTTACTGCGCCTTTAAGAAACACAAATTTTCTCCAAATTTTGAAATAACAGTGAAAAAATGCAGTTACACTAACGAAATTTTTACAGTGTATGTAATAAGTTAGCAGAGCATTGCACCCACTTGCAAATGGATGATTAACCCCTTAATACCAAAAACGGAATAACAAATGACAAAAACGTTTTTTTAACAGTCACAACAACTGCCACAGCTCTACTGTGGCTTTTTACCTCCCTCAATACGACTTTTGAAGCCTTTTGAGCCCTCCAGAGAAGTCCTGGATCATGCAGGAAGAAGCTGGATGTCTGTGTCTGTAATTTTTGCTGCGCAAAAAAGCGCTAAAATAGGCCCCTCCCACCTATATTACAACAGTGGGAAGCCTCAGGGAACTGTTTCTAGGCAAAATTCAAGCCAGCCATGTGGAAAAAACTAGGCCCCAATAAGTTTTATCACCAAACATATGTAAAAAACGATTAAACATGCCAGCAAACGTTTTAAAATACACTTTTATAAGAGTATGTATCTCTATTAATAAGCCTGATACCAGTCGCTATCACTGCATTTAAGGCTTTACTTACATTACTTCGGTATCAGCAGCATTTTCTAGCAAATTCCATCCCTAGAAAAATATTTTAACTGCACATACCTTATTGCAGGAAAACCTGCCCGCTATTCCCCCTCTGAAGTTACCTCACTCCTCAGAATATGTGAGAACAGCAAAGGATCTTAGTTACTTCTGCTAAGATCATAGAAAACGCAGGCAGATTCTTCTTCTAAATACTGCCTGAGATAAACAGTACACTCCGGTACCATTTAAAAATAACAAACTTTTGATTGAAGAAATAAACTAAGTATAAAACACCACAGTCCTCTTACGACCTCCATCTTAGTTGAGAGTTGCAAGAGAATGACTGGATATGGCAGTGAGGGGAGGAGCTATATAGCAGCTCTGCTGTGGGTGATCCTCTTGCAACTTCCTGTTGGGAAGGAGAATATCCCACAAGTAATGGATGATCCGTGGACTGGATACACTTAACAAGAGAAAACTAAACATCTATGCTTTACTGATAATATAATGTATTGTATGATGGTGAGAGTCCACTAGGAGGAGGCAAAAACACCCAACATACCAGAGCTTTTAATCCCTCCTATTGCCCTGTACAACTTAGTTATACATATGGCTAAAAGAAAGGAGTAAACAGAGAAGCAGGAAGAAAGTGCAGTGGAAAGCAGTACTGCTGCCAGCTGTACAAAACAAAACAAGCCCACAAGCTATCACATATGGCATCCTATATACCCATTCAGTAAAATTCACAAGACCACCATGAAATAGGGGCAATAACAGTTAAGGTAGGTATGTTATGGAACAGGCACAGTGGCCAAAGCAGCCTCTGAAGTGATAAAGTTTCATAAAACTATGTAAGGATGACTAAGTAGCCGCTTTGCAAATTTGTTTGATGGAAGCTTAATTTCTGAAGATGTGGCAACTGCTCTAGTGGAATGAGCAAAAGTGTGCTCCGGGGAGTCTTCCCTACAACTGGGAACACCTTGTGAATCAAGGCCTTAAGGCACATAGCTTTCTGAGCATTGCAAGATCCAGAAAATTAATGAAAAAACAGAATTTATGTTTACCTGATAAATTACTTTCTCCAACGGTGTGTCCGGTCCACGGCGTCATCCTTACTTGTGGGATATTCTCTTCCCCAACAGGAAATGGCAAAGAGCCCAGCAAAGCTGGTCACATGATCCCTCCTAGGCTCCGCCTACCCCAGTCATTCGACCGACGTTAAGGAGGAATATTTGCATAGGAGAAACCATATGGTACCGTGGTGACTGTAGTTAAAGAAAATAAATTATCAGACCTGATTAAAAAAACCAGGGCGGGCCGTGGACCGGACACACCGTTGGAGAAAGTAATTTATCAGGTAAACATAAATTCTGTTTTCTCCAACATAGGTGTGTCCGGTCCACGGCGTCATCCTTACTTGTGGGAACCAATACCAAAGCTGTAGGACACGGATGAAGGGAGGGAGCAAATCAGGTCACCTAAATGGAAGGCACCACGGTTTGCAAAACCTTTCTCCCAAAAATAGCCTCAGAAGAAGCAAAAGTATCAAACTTGTAAAATTTGGTAAAAGTGTGCAGTGAGGACCAAGTCGCTGCCCTACATATCTGATCAACAGAAGCCTCGTTCTTGAAGGCCCATGTGGAAGCCACAGCCCTAGTGGAATGAGCTGTGATTCTTTCGGGAGGCTGCCGTCCGGCAGTCTCGTAAGCCAATCTGATGATGCTTTTAATCCAAAAAGAGAGAGAGGTAGAAGTTGCTTTTTGACCTCTCCTTTTACCGGAATAAACAACAAACAAGGAAGATGTTTGTCTAAAATCCTTTGTAGCATCTAAATAGAATTTTAGAGCGCGAACAACATCCAAATTGTGCAACAAACGTTCCTTCTTTGAAACTGGTTTCGGACACAGAGAAGGTACGATAATCTCCTGGTTAATGTTTTTGTTAGAAACAACTTTTGGAAGAAACCCAGGTTTAGTACGTAAAACCACCTTATCTGCATGGAACACCAGATAAGGAGGAGAACACTGCAGAGCAGATAATTCTGAAACTCTTCTAGCAGAAGAAATTGCAACTAAAAACAAAACTTTCCAAGATAATAACTTAATATCAACGGAATGTAAGGGTTCAAACGGAACCCCCTGAAGAACTGAAAGAACTAAATTGAGACTCCAAGGAGGAGTCAAAGGTTTGTAAACAGGCTTAATTCTAACCAGAGCCTGAACAAAGGCTTGAACATCTGGCACAGCTGCCAGCTTTTTGTGAAGTAACACAGACAAGGCAGAAATCTGTCCCTTCAGGGAACTTGCAGATAATCCTTTTTCCAATCCTTCTTGAAGGAAGGATAGAATCTTAGGAATCTTAACCTTGTCCCAAGGGAATCCTTTAGATTCACACCAACAGATATATTTTTTCCAAATTTTGTGGTAAATCTTTCTAGTTACAGGCTTTCTGGCCTGAACAAGAGTATCGATAACAGAATCTGAGAACCCTCGCTTCGATAAGATCAAGCGTTCAATCTCCAAGCAGTCAGCTGGAGTGAAACCAGGTTCGGATGTTCGAACGGACCCTGAACAAGAAGGTCTCGTCTCAAAGGTAGCTTCCAAGGTGGAGCCGATGACATATTCACCAGATCTGCATACCAAGTCCTGCGTGGCCACGCAGGAGCTATCAAGATCACCGACGCCCTCTCCTGATTGATCCTGGCTACCAGCCTGGGGATGAGAGGAAACGGCGGGAACACATAAGCTAGTTTGAAGGTCCAAGGTGCTACTAGTGCATCCACTAGAGCCGCCTTGGGATCCCTGGATCTGGACCCGTAGCAAGGAACTTTGAAGTTCTGACGAGAGGCCATCAGATCCATGTCTGGAATGCCCCACAGCTGAGTGACTTGGGCAAAGATTTCCGGATGGAGTTCCCACTCCCCCGGATGCAATGTCTGACGACTCAGAAAATCCGCTTCCCAATTTTCCACTCCTGGGATGTGGATAGCGGACAGGTGGCAGGAGTGAGACTCCGCCCATAGAATGATTTTGGTCACTTCTTCCATCGCTAGGGAACTCCTTGTTCCCCCCTGATGGTTGATGTACGCAACAGTTGTCATGTTGTCTGATTGAAACCGTATGAACTTGGCCCTCGCTAGCTGAGGCTAAGCCTTGAGAGCATTGAATATCGCTCTCAGTTCCAGAATATTTATCGGTAGAAGAGATTCTTCCCGAGACCAAAGACCCTGAGCTTTCAGGGATCCCCAGACCGCGCCCCAGCCCATCAGACTGGCGTCGGTCGTGACAATGACCCACTCTGGTCTGCGGAATGTCATCCCTTGTGACAGGTTGTCCAGGGACAGCCACCAACGGAGTGAGTCTCTGGTCCTCTGATTTACTTGTATCTTCGGAGACAAGTCTGTATAATCCCCATTCCACTGACTGAGCATGCACAGTTGTAATGGTCTTAGATGAATGCGCGCAAAAGGAACTATGTCCATTGCCGCTACCATCAACCCGATCACTTCCATGCACTGAGCTATGGAAGGAAGAGGAACGGAATGAAGTATCCGACAAGAGTCTAGAAGCTTTGTTTTTCTGGCCTCTGTCAGAAATATCCTCATTTCTAAGGAGTCTATTATTGTTCCCAAGAAGGGAACCCTTGTTGACGGAGATAGAGAACTCTTTTCCACGTTCACTTTCCATCCGTGAGATCTGAGAAAGGCCAGGACTATGTCCGTGTGAGCCTTTGCTTGAGGAAGGGACGACGCTTGAATCAGAATGTCGTCCAAGTAAGGTACTACAGCAATGCCCCTTGGTCTTAGCACAGCTAGAAGGGACCCTAGTACCTTTGTGAAAATCCTTGGAGCAGTGGCTAATCCGAAAGGAAGCGCCACAAACTGGTAATGCTTGTCCAGGAATGCGAACCTTAGGAACCGATGATGTTCCTTGTGGATAGGAATATGTAGATACGCATCCTTTAAATCCACCGTGGTCATGAATTGACCTTCCTGGATGGAAGGAAGAATAGTTTGAATGGTTTCCATCTTGAACGATGGAACCTTGAGAAACTTGTTTAAGATCTTGAGATCTAAGATTGGTCTGAACGTTCCCTCTTTTTTGGGAACTATGAACAGATTGGAGTAGAACCCCATCCCTTGTTCTCTTAATGGAACAGGACGAATCACTCCCATTTTTAACAGGTCTTCTACACAATGTAAGAATGCCTGTCTTTTTATGTGGTCTGAAGACAACTGAGACCTGTGGAACCTCCCCCTTGGGGGAAGCCCCTTGAATTCCAGAAGATAACCTTGGGAGACTATTTCTAGCGCCCAAGGATCCAGAACATCTCTTGCCCAAGCCTGAGCGAAGAGAGAGAGTCTGCCCCCCACCAGATCCGGTCCCGGATCGGGGGCCAACATTTCATGCTGTCTTGGTAGCAGTGGCAGGTTTCTTGGCCTGCTTTCCCTTGTTCCAGCCTTGCATTGGTCTCCAAGCTGGCTTGGCTTGAGAAGTATTACCCTCTTGCTTAGAGGACGTAGCACTTTGGGCTGGTCCGTTTCTACGAAAGGGACGAAAATTAGGTTTATTTTTTGCCTTGAAAGGCCGATCCTGAGGAAGGGCGTGGCCCTTACCCCCAGTGATATCAGAGATAATCTCTTTCAAGTCAGGGCCAAACAGCGTTTTCCCCTTGAAAGGAATGTTAAGTAGCTTGTTCTTGGAAGACGCATCAGCCGACCAAGATTTCAACCAAAGCGCTCTGCGCGCCACAATAGCAAACCCAGAATTCTTAGCCGCTAACCTAGCCAATTGCAAAGTGGCGTCTAGGGTAAAAGAATTAGCCAATTTGAGAGCATTGATTCTGTCCATAATCTCCTCATAAGGAGGAGAATCACTATCGACCGCCTTTATCAGCTCATCGAACCAGAAACATGCGGCTGTAGCGACAGGGACAACGCATGAAATTGGTTGTAGAAGGTAACCCTGCTGAACAAACATCTTTTTAAGCAAACCTTCTAATTTTTTATCCATAGGATCTTTGAAAGCACAACTATCCTCTATGGGTATAGTGGTGCGTTTGTTTAAAGTGGAAACCGCTCCCTCGACCTTGGGGACTGTCTGCCATAAGTCCTTTCTGGGGTCGACCATAGGAAACAATTTTTTAAATATGGGGGGAGGGACGAAAGGAATACCGGGCCTTTCCCATTCTTTATTAACAATGTCCGCCACCCGCTTGGGTATAGGAAAAGCTTCTGGGAGCCCCGGCACCTCTAGGAACTTGTCCATTTTACATAGTTTCTCTGGGATGACCAACTTGTCACAATCATCCAGAGTGGATAATACCTCCTTAAGCAGAATGCGGAGATGTTCCAACTTAAATTTAAATGTAATCACATCAGGTTCAGCTTGTTGAGAAATGTTCCCTGAATCAGTAATTTCTCCCTCAGACAAAACCTCCCTGGCCCCATCAGACTGGGTTAGGGGCCCTTCAGAAACATTATTATCAGCGTCGTCATGCTCTTCAGTATCTAAAACAGAGCAGTCGCGCTTACGCTGATAAGTGTTCATTTTGGCTAAAATGTTTTTGACAGAATTATCCATTACAGCCGTTAATTGTTGCATAGTAAGGAGTATTGGCGCGCTAGATGTACTAGGGGCCTCCTGAGTGGGCAAGACTCGTGTAGACGAAGGAGGGAATGATGCAGTACCATGCTTACTCCCCTCACTTGAGGAATCATCTTGGGCATCATTGTCATTGTCACATAAATCACATTTATTTAAATGAATAGGAATTCTGGCTTCCCCACATTCAGAACACAGTCTATCTGGTAGTTCAGACATGTTAAACAGGCATAAACTTGATAACAAAGTACAAAAAACGTTTTAAAATAAAACCGTTACTGTCACTTTAAATTTTAAACCGAACACACTTTATTACTGCAATTGCGAAAAAACATGAAGGAATTGTTCAAAATTCACCAAATTTTCACCACAGTGTCTTAAAGCCTTAAAAGTATTGCACACCAAATTTGGAAGCTTTAACCCTTAAAATAACGGAACCGGAGCCGTTTTGAACTTTAACCCCTTTACAGTCCCTGGTATCTGCTTTGCTGAGACCCAACCAAGCCCAAAGGGGAATACGATACCAAATGACGCCTTCAGAAAGTCTTTTCTAAGTATCAGAGCTCCTCTCACATGCGACTGCATGCCATGCCTCTCAAAAACAAGTGCGCAACACCGGCGCGAAAATGAGGCTCTGCCTATGCTTTGGGAAAGCCCCTAAAGAATAAGGTGTCTAAAACAGTGCCTGCCGATATTATTATATCAAAATACCCAAATAAAATGATTCCTCAAGGCTAAATATGTGTTAATAATGAATCGATTTAGCCCAGAAAAAGTCTACAGTCTTAATAAGCCCTTGTGAAGCCCTTATTTACGATCGTAATAAACATGGCTTACCGGATCCCATAGGGAAAATGACAGCTTCCAGCATTACATCGTCTTGTTAGAATGTGTCATACCTCAAGCAGCAAGAGACTGCTCACTGTTCCCCCAACTGAAGTTAATTGCTCTCAACAGTCCTGTGTGGAACAGCCATGGATTTTAGTGACGGTTGCTAAAATCATTTTCCTCATACAAACAGAAATCTTCATCTCCTTTCTGTTTCTGAGTAAATAGTACATACCAGCACTATTTCAAAATAACAAACTCTTGATTGAATAATAAAAACTACAGTTAAACACTAAAAAACTCTAAGCCATCTCCGTGGAGATGTTGCCTGTACAACGGCAAAGAGAATGACTGGGGTAGGCGGAGCCTAGGAGGGATCATGTGACCAGCTTTGCTGGGCTCTTTGCCATTTCCTGTTGGGGAAGAGAATATCCCACAAGTAAGGATGACGCCGTGGACCGGACACACCTATGTTGGAGAAAAGAAGAGAAATTCCTAAAATCATTTGTAGCGTCAAGGTAACATGTTAATGCTCTTACAACGTCAAAAGTGCAAAGAATGTGGTCCTGAGAATTCTTGGTTGCTGGACATAATAAGGGAACAACAATTTCCTGATTAAAGGGATCTGAAACAGTGCTCCTTTAGTAAAAGCTAAAATGGTAAATCAAAGTAAACAGAAAAAGAAACTTGAAGGTTGATAAGAAATCCCCAAAACCCAGCAAATTACTTACAAAATGAGCACTTAGAAATTCTTAGTGTAGCTACTGCCCTCAGGGAAATGAGCAGCCATGTTTTGAACATAAGTTGCATTCTGCCTCTTCTGAGCATGGATGAAACAAACAAAGTTTTTTTCTTGCATTAACTAAATATTAAGCCAGCTCATGTTACTAAGATTTATGACAGCAAGCTAAATAAGCTTTCCTGTAGAAACTCCAGCTCCTTTGTAGGGCTGTGAAAGGAAATCACACTGCACATATCACGTTAAAATAAAACAAATTAAATTATTAAAAATGTAAAACATTTTTTTTTTTTAATCCATCAATTCAAACAGACTGTTTTATAAGCCTTTAATTTCACCCATAGATACAACCTTTGGAAGAAATGAGTAGTTGTTCCTCAGAACCACCTTATCCTGATGGGGCCAGGTAAGGAGGGTCACTGGATAAAAAATGAAATCTCAGAAAAGGACAAGAGAAATAAAACCTTCCAAGAGAACAGTTGCATGTCAAATGGAGAAGCCTGAAGGCTGAGATTCCACAGGGGAGTAGCTAGTTTAATTACTGGTCTGATTCTGATCAAGGCCTGAACAAAGACCTGAATGTAAGGGAGCTTAGCAATTTTCTTGTGATACAAAACGCACAAAGAGGACTAGCTGAAAAAACTCTCTCTAGACAGTCCTGTAATAACTGTAGCACTAAGTATACCACGGTAGAATGATTTTCCAAACCTTGTGATGTTTGTGCCCGGTCAAAGGCTTCCTTGCCTGAATCAGAGTATTGATAACTTTAACAGATTTGGGCCAAGAGTAGACATTTGCCATGCTGTAAAACTGTTTTGAGATACTGATGAAAGCAAGGGCCTTGCGAAATAATTCTTTCTGTGATAAAATTGCCAAAGTGGGCAGGAGGATAGTTGAATTAGGTCAGCATACTTAGCCATGCCAGAGCAATCAGAATGAAGTTAGCTACAGTTTTATCCTGGCTATAACCATGTATAGCAACACAAATTGAGAAGAGATGTAAATCAGGTTAAATAATCAGTTAACTACTAAAGCATCTATGAGATTCGCCTGAGGATCTTGAGACCTAGCACAACACTGGAGTAAGCTTGAGGTTCAAGCGGGAGGCCATGAGATCTATATTTGTCATGGCCCAACATCTCACTCTCTGGTAAAATATTTCCTGATTGAGAGTAGGGCTGGGCGATATGGGAAAAAATGAATATCGCGATTTTTGGCATGAAATATCGCGATTGCGATTTTAATCGCAATTTAAAAAACAAACAAACTGTTAAACATACATTTAAGACCAAAGAGCCTCATTCAATAATGAGGAATGTTCCACTCCAAAAAAACAAAATTTATGCTTACCTGATAAATTTCTTTCTTTCCGGATATGGTGAGTCCACGTCTTGAGTAATTACTGTTGGGAATATCACTCCTGGCCAGCAGGAGTAGGCAAAGAGCACCACAGTTAAACTGCTAAGTATCACTCCCTTACCCACAACCCCCAGTCATTTGACCGAAGGGAAATGTAGAAAAAGGAGTAACACAAGGTGTAGAGGTGCCTAAGGTTATAGTGAAAAGAACAACTGTCTTAAAATAAATGGTGGGGTCATGGACTCACCATATCCGGAAATAAATAAATATATCAGGTAAGCATAAATTTTGTTTTTCTTTCCTAAGATATGGTGAGTCCACGGCTTGAGTAATTACTGTTGGGAACCAATACCCAAGCTAGAGGACACGGATAAATAGGGAGGGACAAGACAGGCATTCCTAAACAGAAGGCACCACCGCTTGAAGAACCTTTCTCCCAAAAGAAGCCACAGCCGAGGAAAAAATATCAAATTTGGAAAAAGTATGTAGAAAAGACAAAGTTGCAGCCTTGCAAATTTGTTCCACATAAGCTTAATTTTTGAAAGCCCACGAAGAGGAAACAGCTCTTGTGGAATGAGCCATAATTCTCTCAGGAGGCTGCTGTCCAGCATTCTCATAAGCCAAACGAATTATACTTCGTAACCAAAAAACACAAATTATGCTTACCAGATAATTTCCCTTCCTTCTGTATGAGGAAAGTCCACGGCTTCATTCATTACTTGTGAGAATACAGAACCTGGCCACCAGGATGAGGCAAAGACACCCCTGCCAAAGGCTTAAATACCTCCCCCACTTCCCTCATCCTAGTCATTCTGACAAGGAAACAAGAAACAGTAGGAGAAATATCAGGGTAAAAAGGGTGCCAGAAGAATAAACAAAATTTAGGTCCGCACAACGGAAAAAACGTGCGGGGGCCGTGGACTCTCCTCATGCAGAAGGATAGGAAATTATCTGGTAAGCATAATTTATGTTTTCCTTCTTAATATGAGGATAGTCCACGGCTTCATTCATTACTTGTGGGAAACGCATACCCAAGCTCTAGAGGAAACTGAATGAAAACGGGAGGGGTAAAAGAGAGGCGGACCCTTATTCTGAGGCCACCACAGCCTGCAAAACCTCTCTCTCAAAAGCTGCTTGAGTCGAAGCAAAATCTTCAAATTTGTAAAATTTTGAAAATATATGTAAAGAGGACCAAGTAGCCACCCTACAAATCAGCTTGCTCTATAGAGGCCTCATTCTTAAAGCCCAAGATGAAGCCACAGCTCTAGTTGAATGAGCCGTAATCCTCTGACTAGGCTTATCTCCCGCTGTCTCATATGCTAAGCGAGTAATACTCCTAAACCAAAAAGATAAGGAAGTGGAAGAGGCCTTCTGCCCTCTACGCTTCCCAGAATAGACAACAAACAAGGAAGAAGTCTGTCTAAAATCCTTCGTAGCATGAAGATACGACCTTTGGAAGAAAACCCAACCCAGTACGAAAAACATTGCAAAGCCAATAGAAAAAGAACCTTCCAAGACAGTAATTTAATGTCAACGGAGCCCTCTGCAAAACTTTAAGAACTAGATTTAAACTCCAAGGAGGAGCGGTAGTTCTAAACACAGGCCTGATTCTAGACAGAGCATGAACAAAAGACTGCACATCAGGAAGCTCAGCGAGCCTCTTGTGCAATAACACAGAGCTGAAATCTGTCTCTTTAGGGAACTAGCAGAAAGGCCCTGGAAACCTTGACCTTATGTCAGGGGAATCAACGCTCTTCACACCAGAATAAGTAGGTCCTCCACACCGTATGATAGATGCGACGAGTGACCGGCTTTCGAGCTTGAATGAGAGTATCAATCACTCTCTCAGAAAAACCTCTCTTGGCTAGGACTAAGCATTCAATCTCTACACAGCCAGCCTCCGAGAATCTAGATTTTGATAAACAAAAGGACCCTGTTCCAGCAGATCCCTGCGACAAGGTTACCTCCATGGAAGAGATGAAGACATCCCTATCAAGTTCGCGAACCACATCCTTCGTGGCCACGATGGAGCAATTAGAATTGCCGAAGCTTGCTCCTGCTTGATGCGGGCCACTACACGAGGGAGAAGTGGTAACGGCGGAAAAATGTAAACTAGACTGAACCTCCAAGACACTGCTAATGCATCTATCAGCTCTGCCTGAGGATCCCTGGACTGCGACCCGTATCTAGGTAGCTTGGTATTGAGTCGGGACGCCATGAGATCTATCTCTGGCGTCCCCCATGTGTTGTGAAACTCCGCAAACACCTAGGGATGGAGAGACCAATTCCCCTGATGAAAGGATTGTCTGCTGAGAAAATCAGCTTCATAATTGTCACCACACAGTTGTTAGCCTCCGCTTATTCCAGAATCCAAGATACTTCCCTCATTGCTAGGGAGCTCCTCATTCCCCCCTAATGGTTGATGTAAGCCACAGAGGTTATGTTGTCAGATTGAAATCTGATAAACTGGGACGAACCCAGACGGGGCCAAGCATTCAGAGCATTGAAGATCGCTCAAAGTTCCAAAATGTTGATCGGGAGAAGAGATTCCTTTTGAGACCACAGGCCCTGTGCCTTCCTGGTACCCCAAACAGCTCACCATTCCACTCAGCATGCACAGTTGAAGAGGCCTGAGATGGAATCTGGCGAATGGAATGATGTGTATGCTGGACACCATGAGTCCAATTACCTCCATACACAGGGTCACAGAGGGCCTTAAGGAGGTCTGTAGGGCAAGACAATTGGAAGTTAGCTTGTATCGTCTCTGGTCTGTAAGAAATATCCTCTTGGATATGGAGTCTATTATCGTACCCAGGAATTCCACCCTGGTACTGGGAACAAGAGAACTCTTTCTAAGTTTATCTTCCATCCATGAGATCGAAGAAGAAATAGAAGAGCTTTTGAATGGTCCAGGATGTCGTCTAAGTATGGTGCCACTGCTATCCCTCTGGTTCTCGCCACTGCCAGCAGAGCCCCCACAACCTTTGTAAAGACTCTTGGGGCAGTAGCTAAACCAAATGGAAGTGCAACAAACTGGTCCAGGAACGCAAATCTCAGGAACCTGAAGTGAACCTTGTGTATTGGAACGTGAAGGTAAGCATCCTTAACTGTCCTTCCTGAACTAAGGGCAGAATGGACCTTATCGTCTCCATCTTGAGCGATGGGACCGACAGGAACTTTTGAAAGAACTTTAGGTCCAGAATCGGGCGAAAAGTACTCTCCTTCTTTGGGACCACAAAAAGGTTTGAGTAATATCCCAGACCTCTTTCTGCTAGAGGTTCCGGTACAATTACTCCCAGGGAGGAGAGATCCTTCACGCACCCTAGAAAGGCCTCTCGTTTTTCGGGCCTTGAAGACAGGTTTGACAAGAGGAATCTGCCTCTGGGTGGATGAGATCTGAAACCTATCCTGTACCACTGAGCGATGACCTCCAGGACTCAAGGTCCTGCACGTCCCCCGGCCAAGCCTCCAAAAAGAAACATAGTCTGCTCCCCACACAATCCAGAGATGGATCGGGGGCCTCCCCATCATGTCGGCTTTGACTCGGCAGGCTTCTTGTTCTGCTTGGATATATTCCAAGACTGAGACGGTCTCCAAGTTCCCTTAGGCTGATCAGGCTTCGCGGAGGGCTGTTGCCATTGGCATTTATCCGAACGAAAGGGACGGAAATTAGGACCTTGCCCCTTAGGTTTGTTCTTCTTATCCTGCAGTAAAAAGGCACCTTTGCCTCATGGCAGGGAAAGAAGTCTAGATTTTGAAGTCATGTCCGCAGACCAAGACTTCAGCCAGAGTGCCCTATGTGCTAGCACTGAAAAACCTGACGCCTTGGCATTCAGGCGAATAATCTGCATGTTAGCATCACCAATAAAAGCATTAGCCACCCTCAAAGCCTTAATTCTTTCTTGGATCGTGTCAAGGGGACCTTCAACCTCGATCAACTCAGATTAAGAGTCGCACCAATAGGCTCCAGCCACCGCAGTGACTGCCGCTGCCGGTTGAAATAAATATCCTGTGTGCTGAAACATCTTTCTCAACAGAGTCTTGCTAGCTTCTTATCCATGGGCTTTTTAAACTAGGAACTATCCTCAAGCGGGATAGTAGTGCGTTTAGCAAGCATGGAGATAGCACCATCCACCTTAGGGACGGAACCCCACAACTCCAATTGAGAGTCCGGAACCGTGAATAATTTCTTAAAAGTAGTAGAAGGGGAAAAAGAAGAACCAAGTCTTTCCCATTCATTCTTAATAATATTTTCCATATTTACGGGAACCGGGAAAGTCTGTGGTACACCCCTGTCCTCGTAGACCTTATCTAGTTTAGGAATACAAGGTTCTTCAGGTAATTTTGGTTCTGGAACCTCTAAAGTAGCCAAAAACATAAATTATGCTTACCTGATAGTTTAAGAGTCCGCAGCTGCATTCATTACTTTTGGGAAATAAGAACCTGGCCACCAGGAGGGGGCAAAGACACCCCAGCTTAAATACTCCTCCCACTTCCCTCATCCCCAGTTATTCTGCCGAGGAACAAGGAACAGTAGAAGAAATAGGGTGAAATAGTGCCAGAAGAATAAAAACAAAGACACCCCACATAAAAAAGACTGGTGGGGAGCTGTGGACTCTATCCATCGGAAGAAAGAAAATTATCAGATAAGTATAATTTATGTTTAAAATGGAAAGAGTCCACAGCTGCATTCATTTCTTTTGGGAAAGGAATACCCAAGCTATAGAGAACACTGAATGCCAAAACGGGAGGGTACAATAGGCGGCCCAATCTGAGGGCCCCAGGCCTGAAAACCACTACTAAACACAAAACCCCCCGCTTCGTTTGAGGCCGAGAAAAAAACAGTAAGGGAAAAGGCCCCAAGGACACTGACCAGCAGATAGCCCGGAAGCCCAGCTAGAGACCGCAACCTCAGACTCAACTAAGCCAATAATCCTCCGGGAGACACCGTCGCCCAACAGACGGTCTCCCACCACACACCCTTCACTAGCAAAGGGAACCCCAGCCGAAACTCCCAAAGGAATAAGGCAAGGAAGAACCAAATAGAAACCACAAGTTTAGAACCAGGTAGCAGAACAGAGAGAAGGTTCTCCCCACATCCTGCAAGGATTGGAACAGCTAGCTAGCACACGATCAAGGTGCAAACAGCTGCAGCTTGCTTCAAAGCGCAACCCTTCACTTGCCAAGCAGCAAGTCAACCAGCGCCAAGGAACAAATGAAAACGGAGACCAAACATCATTCGAACTCAGAAACCTGAAGTATTCAAGCAAAAGTACCTGTAGAAGACCCAGACAAAGATAAACACCTGAGTCAAGAACACGCAGCCATCCTCAGGATGATACAGGAGAATACTTGCTAGAAGCGGCTACCAAAATGTAGAGCGCTAAACCTACAGAAGGCACACGAAATAGATAGTTTTGGGTATGGTACACCTAGCGCCTGCTCAATAGTGACCCTTAGCTTCGGAAAATTGGCACCTAGCTGCCAATGAGATAAATGAAATGTAGTGGATGAACTTCAAAGCGCCAAGGTTAACGAGGCTGGGTCTAAGTAGCCGGAACGATGGTATTGCAAAAGCGTTGGTATAGATATAAGATTTAATAGTACAATTTAAAACATTACATAAATACATGGATCCATGTTGAACATAAAAACAATGCAATATTTAAAACAATATAATAGTATTAAAAAGATACAATATTATGCAATGGTATTAGATATGGTAATATATATTGTGAATGCCAAAAGAATATCTCAAGGTGGTGTAGAAGAATCTCTGGATAGAAAATCAGTACTAGAAAATGGGGGCTGATGTATCCCTTAATTCTGTGGTCGTGGAGTAAAAAAGTCCTATAAGTGGGGAAGCATGAAGTGCAATGTGAAGTGTTTTGCAACTATGTGTTTAACATAAATCATTACGTTACCAATGATACAAGAAAATGAAAATAAGAAAATAACTTGAAATAAAAATATATTTTGAGTGATGGATATGCAGATCCAAAAAACAAACAGAGTTCAAAAAAGTTCCAAACAAATAGTTCCAAAAATTCCAAAGTTTGTGAAGTCCAAACGAAAATATGATATAAAAGCCAAAAGTAAATCAGCAACAAAACCAAAATGTAAGTGTCCTTGTTGACAAACAGAGTGAATGAACACAGTGCTAGGAAAGGCAATAAACACAGTGTTGAATTAAAAATCAGAGTGGCCAACTTCAAAGTTATAGATCCTATTGCGAGTCTAGCCCTTAGTTGAAGTCTACCAAGCGTGAGCAGAAGTATATAGCATCAAATTATGTGAATGTCAACATCCAAATCATACAAGTGTCTCACTGATGTGCATTCTTCTTAATGAACAAATAAATGATCCCTGAGTGCTCCTGCTGTAAAAGAAAAACATATAATAGTGCAGATTGTCTAATACTCAAATACAAAATTAAAAGTAAGCTTACCAGTCAACGCGTTTCGGTCTTGCCAAGACCTTTATCAAGACTGGTGTTTGAGAATATGCAGTGGTCTTTTATACCGGATTGTAAACCGGTCAATGTAATTGTGAACCAGAAGGGTTTGTCTAGTACTTCCGGTTTCGTAACGTCAATACAATTCAATAAAATTCACATTTTAATTCATAATAGTATCCGTGACTAATAGGTTAAAATCGTTTATGTACAGGGGATATTGTACCACACGTTCAGATCGATTTATCTATTTAGACCCAGCCTATTTCTGTTTGTACGGCTATATGTCTTAGCTCTTTTTTAGCTTTTTACATTAAGGGATCGAGGTTACCTTGTAGTTAATTTAAATAAATTGCAGAAATAGGGAGAGATAGTAGATGACTAAATTGCGATTTATCAATCGTTGTTGTTTACTACAGGATATTATATAAACGTGATTGGATCACGTAGTAGGTGTGTAAAAAATGGTAAATCCCATTGGATGACGTGAGAGGTGTGTGGAAGAGACTAATCCTATTGGTGCTTGTCTCTCCCATAAGGAATATATGGTTTTACTTGTTTAGAGGAATTAGTATTATGTAAGATATACGTTTTCAGACTTATTTATCTTTATAAATAGCGTAAAGTTGATTTACGAATAATATTGTTAATTCCATTGTGTTTTCGCTGTATATAGAGCGAATCTGATCTTCGTAAGTGGATTAGTGTTATTAAATCAAAATGTATAGGAGAAGTTTATTCCATTGGATAGCGTGAAAGATGTATAAGACACCTTTCTTATTGGTGCTTGTCTCTTTTTTAGAATGATATATGATTCTTAGAGAGATCGATACTATGTTGTATATATATTTTTTATAATTTGGACATACTCTTTATATAGCCCTCTAAGTACATGATAAAATAAAATCAAGGTCAAAGATCTCTTTATACACACTATGTGCATGATATATTGTAAAACAAGGTGTACAGATTAAAATGTCAAGGTACATTATACTTGCTAGATACAGCATAAACTCAATATAAATCATAATCAATATTAGCTGTAACAAGTGGTATTGAAGAAAGTTTAAAATTACTAAGTTTGAATATATATATATATATATATATACCACATAGTATCGATCTCTCTAAGAATCATATATCATTCTAAAAAAGAGACAAGCGCCAATAAGACAGGTGTCTTTTATACATCTTTCACGCTATCCAATGGAATTAAACTTCTCCTATACATTTTGATTTAATAACACTAATCCGCTTACGAAGATCAGATTCGCTCTATATACAGCGAAAACACAATGGAATTAACAATATTATTCGTAAATCAACTTTACGCTATTTATAAAGATAAATAAGTCTGAAAACGTATATCTTACATAATACTAATTCCTCTAAACAAGTAAAACCATATATTCCTTATGGGAGAGACAAGCACCAATAGGATTAGTCTCTTCCACACACCTCTCACGTCATCCAATGGGATTGACCCATTTTTACACACCTACTACGTGATCCAATCACGTTTATATAATATCCTGTAGTAAACAACAACGAATGATAAATCGCGATTTAGTAATCTACTATCTCTCCCTATTTCTGCAATTTATTTAAATTGATTATAAGGTAACCTCGATTATGCAAATTTATTTAAATTAACTACAAGGTAACCTTAACGTAAAAAGCTAGACAAGAGCTACGACATACAGCCGTACAAACAGAAATAGGCTGGGTCTAAATAGATAAATCTATCTGAACGTGTGGTACAATATCCCCTGTACATAAAGGATTTTAACCTATTAGTCATGGATACTATTATGAATTAAAATGTGAATTTTATTGAATTGTATTGACGTTACGAAACTGGAAGTACTAGACAAACACTTCCGGTTCACAATTACATTGACCGGTTTACAATCCGGTATAAAAGACCACTGCATATTCTCAAACACCAGTCTTGATAAAGGTCTTGGCAAGACCGAAACGCGTCGACTGGTAAGCTTACTTTTAATTTTGTATTTGAGTATTAGACAATCTGCACTATTATGGTTTTTTTTTTTACAGCAGGAGCACTCAGGGATCATTTATTTGTTCATTAAGAAGAATGCACATCAGTGAGACACTTGTATGATTTGGATGTTGACATTCACATAATTTGCTGCTATATACTTCTGCTCACGCTTGGTAGACTTCAGCTAAGGGCTAGACTCGCCATAGGATCTATAACTTTGAAGTTGGCCACTCTGATTTTTAATTCAACACTGTGTTTATTGCCTTTCCTAGCACTGTGTTCATTCACTCTGTTTGTCAACAAGGGCACTTACATTTTGGTTTTGTTGCTGATTTACTTTTGGCTTTTATATCATATTTTCATTGGACTTCACAAGCTTTGGAATTTTTTGAACTCTGTTTTTTGGATCTGCATATCCATCACTCAAAATATATTTTTATTTCAAGTTCTTTTTATTTCAAGTTATTTTCTTATTTTCATTTTCTTGTATCATTGGTAATGCATTGATTTATGTTAAACACATAGGGCCCGATCCGATATGCAGCGTCGCCCGCAAAAGCCGGCGACGCCAAATTTTGCGCTGGTTTGGTATCACATATACGGCGTAACCTAGAAGTTACGCTCGTATATTTCTGCCTTCGGCCGTAGTTTTTTGGGCCATAGACAGGTATACCAAACCAGCGCAGTTTGGTATCCAATATACAGCGTAAGGACTTACGTGGCGAAAATGGAGAAATCTTACTCCATTTTCACCTCGCCACAAATTGCAGGCGTAGTAAGCCTTATGCTGTGTATTGGAGCCCCGTAACTCCCTAAACTACCTGCTAAATAAAACCTTAAGACCTAACGCATGCGCAATGTCTATCTACCTGTCAAACGCGATCCCCCACCGCAATCCCTAATAAAGTTATTAACCCCTTAACTGCCGCTCCTGGACCCCGCCGCACCTAATAAAGTTATTAACCCCTAAACCGCCGCACCCGGACCCCGCCGCCAGCTACATTAACTACCCCCTAATGTGAGCCCCTTACACCGCCGCCACCTACATTAACTACCCCCTAATGTGAGCCCCTTACACTGCCGCCAGCTATATTAAATTAATTAACCCCTAATCTAATCCCCCTACCCCTCCGCCAGCTATATTAAATTAATTAACCCCTAAAATAATAAACTATCAATACCACTAAACCTAAGTCTAACCCTACAAATAGCCCCGAAAAGGGCTTTTTGCGTGGCATTACCCCAAAGTAAATAGCTCTATTGCCAGCCCTTAAAAGGGCTTTTGGCGGGGCATTGTCACAAAGTAATCAGCTCTTTTGCCTATAATCCAAATCCCCCTATACCGCCGCCACCTATAATAAATGTATTACCCCCTGATCTAATCCCCCTACACCGCCGCCAGCTATATTAAATACATTAACCCCTAATCTAATCCCCTACACCGCCGCCACCTATATTAACTATATTAACCCTAATTATATTAGGGTTAATATAGTTAATATAGTTATTATATTATATATATATATATATATATATATATATATATATATATATATATTAAGTATAATAACCCTATCTAACTCTAACACCCCTAACTAAATTCTTATTAAAATAAATCTAATTAATATTAATATTATTAATTAAAATATTCCTATTTAAATCTAAATACTTACCTATAAAATAAACCCTAAGATAGCTACAATATAATTAATAATTACATTGTAGCTATTTTAGGGTTTATATTTATTTTACAGGTAACTTTGTATTTATTTTAACTAGGTACAATAGCTATTAAATAGTTAATAACTATTTAATAGCTACCTAGTTAAAATAATTACCAATTTACCTGTAAAATAAATCCTAACCTAAGTTACAAATACACCTACACTATCAATAAATTAAATAAACTACAAATCTCTAAACTAAAATACAATTAAATACACTAAACTAAATTACAAAAACAAACAAACACTAAATTACAAAAATAAAAAAAGATTACAAGAATTTTAAGCTAATTACACCTATTCTAAGCCCCCTAATAAAATAATAAAGCCCCCCAAAATAAAAAAATGCCCTACCCTATTCTAAATTAAAAATTAACCAGCTTTTTTACCAGCCCTTAAAAGGACTTTTTGCGGGGCATGCCCCAAAGTAAACAGCTCTTTTGCCTGTAAAAAAACCCCACAATACCACCCCCCAACATTAAAACCCACCACCCACATACCCCTACTCTAAACCCACCCTTAAAAAAACCTAACACTAAGCCCCAGAAGATCTCCCTACCTTGAGTCGTCTTAACCCAGCCGGGCCCTCATCCAATCCGGGTGATGTCTTCATTCAAGCGGCAAAGAAGAAGTCTTCCATCCGGCGATGTCTTCATCCAAGCAGCAAAGAAGAAGTCTTCCATTCCGGCGATGTCTTCATCCAAGCGGCAAAGAAGAGGTCCTCCATCAGGGCGAAGTTTTCCTCCAAGCGGCATCTTCAATCTTCTTTCTTTAGCCCTCCGACGCGGAACATCCAGCTGGCCCGACGACTGAACGACAAATGAAATTTCCTTTAAATAACGTCATCCAAGATGGCGTCCGTCGAATTCCGATTGGCTGATAGGATTCTATCAGCCAATCGGAATTAAGGTAAGAAAATCTGATTGGCTGATTCAATCAGTCAATCAGATTCAAGTTCAATCCGATTGGCTGATCCAATCAGCCAATCAGACTGAGCTCGCATTCTATTGGCTCTTCCGATCAGCCAATAGAATGCGAGCTCAATCTGATTGGCTGATTGGATCAGCCAATCGGATTGAACTTGAATCTGATTGGCTGATTGAATCAGCAAATCATCGACAGACGCCATCTTGGATGACGTAATTTAAAGGAAACTTAATTCGTCGTTCAGTCATCGGGCCAGCTGGATGTTCCGCGTCGGAGGGCTGAAGAAAGAAGATTGAAGATGCCGCTTGGAGGAAAACTTTGCCCCGATGGAGGACCTCTTCTTTGCCGCTTGGATGAAGACATCGCCGGGATGGAAGACTTCTTCTTTGCCGCTTGGATGAAGACATCGCAGGATGGAAGACTTCTTCTTTGCCGCTTGGATGAAGACATCGCCCGGATTGGATGAAGAGTTCGGCCCGGCTGGGTGAAGACGACTCAAGGTAGGGAGATCTTCTGGGGCTTAGTGTTAGGTTTTTTTAAGGGGGGTTTGGGTGGGTTTAGAGTAGGGGTATGTGGGTTTTAATGTTGGGGGGTGGTATTGTGTTTTTTTTTACAGGCAAAAGAGCTGTTTACTTTAGGGCATGCCCCGCAAAAAGCCCCTTTAATGGCTGGTAAAAGAGCTGGTTAATTTTTAATTTAGAATAGGGTAGGGCATTTTTTTATTTTGGGGGGCTTTATTATTTTATTAGGGGGCTTAGAATAGGTGTAATTAGCTTAAAATTCTTGTAATCTTTTTTTATTTTTTGTAATTTAGTGTGTTTTTTTTTTGTAATTTAGTTTAGTGTATTTAATTGTATTTTAGTTTAGAGATTTGTAGTTTATTTAATTTATTGATAGTGTAGGTGTATTTGTAACTTAGGTTAGGATTTATTTTACAGGTAAATTGGTAATTATTTTAACTAGGTAGCTATTAAATAGTTATTAACTATTTAATAGCTATTGTACCTAGTTAAAATAAATACAAAGTTACCTGTAAAATAAATATAAACTTATATAAAATTATATTGTAGCTATCTTAGGGTTTATTTTATAGGTAAGTATTTAGATTTAAATAGGAATATTAATTAGATTTATTTTAATAAGAATTTAGTTAGGGGTGTTAGAGTTAGATAGGGTTATTATACTTAATATATATATATATAATATAATAACTATATTAACCCTAATATAATTAGGGTTAATATAGTTAATATATATAATATAATAACTATATTAACCCTAATATAATTAGGGTTGATATAGTTAATATAGGTGGCGGCGGTGTAGGGGGATTAGATTAGGGGTTAATGTATTTAATATAGCTGGCGGCGGTGTAGGGGGATTAGATTAGGGGGTAATACATTTATTATAGGTGGCGGCGGTATAGGGGGATTTAGATTATAGGCAAAAGAGCTGATTACTTTGTGACAATGCCCCGCCAAAAGCCCTTTTAAGGGCTGGTAAAAGAGCTGATTACTTTGGGGCAAAGCCATGCAAAAAGCCCTTTTCAGGGCTATTTGTAGGGTTAGATTTAGTGGTAGGGATAGTTTAGTATTTTAGGGGTTAATTTAATATAGGTGGCGGCGGTATAGGGGGATTAGATTAGGGGTTAATTCATTTAATATAGGTGGCGGCGGTATAGAGGGATTAGATTAGGGGTTAATTAATTTAATATAGGTGGCGGCGGTGTAGGGGGATTTAGATTAGGGGTTAATTAATTTAATATAGCTGGCGGTGGGGTAGGGGGATTTAAATTAGGGGTTAATAATTTTAATATAGCTGGCGGCGGGGTAGGGGGATTAGATTAGGGGTTAATAATTTTAATATAGCTGGCGGCGGGGTAGGGGGATTAGATTAGGGGTTAATAATTTTAATATAGCTGGCGGCGGGGTAGGAGCTCACATTAGGGGGTAGTTAATTTGGCTGGCGGCGGGGTAGGAGCTCACATTAGGGGGTAGTTAATGTAGGTGGCGGCGGTGTAAGGGGCTCACATTAGGGGGTAGTTAATGTAGGTGGCGGCGGTGTAAGGGGCTCACATTAGGGGGTAGTTAATGTAGGTGGCGGCGGGGTCCGGGAGCGGCGGTTTAGGGGTTAATAACTTTATTAGGTGCGGCGGGGTCCGGGAGCGGCGGTTTAGGGGTTAATACATTTTTTATTATTAGGAGAGTGAGGGGGGATAGCGGATAGAGGGGTATACGTGTCGGGCTATGTTTGGGAGGCGTGTTAGACAGTACGGGAGATTTTATAACTTAGTCAGGTTTTGTAGGCGCCGGCAATTTCTAAAGTGCCGTAAGTCACTGGCGACTCCAGAAATTTGTACGTACGCAGATTTCTGGACATCGCTGGTTTATCTGACTTAAGGCACTTTAGCATCTGACGGCGCCGTATATGTGATAGCTTGAGTTGCGAGCTGAAACTACGGGCGGCGGGGGTTCCCTCGCTTGCGCCGCAAACTATGATCTATATCGGATCGCGCCCATTGTTGCAAAACACTTCACATTGCACTTCATGCTTCCCCACTTATAGGACTTTTTTACTCCACGACCACAGCATTAAGGGATACATCAGCCCCCATTTTTTAGTACTGATTTTCTATCCAGAGATTCTTCTAGACCACCTCGAAATATTCTTTTGACATTCAAAATATATATTACCATATCTAATACCATTGCGTAATATTGTATCTTTTTAATACTATTATATTGTTTTAAATATTGCAGTTTTATGTTCAACATGGATCTATGTATTTATGCAATGTTTTAAATTGTACTATTAAATCTTATGTTATATCTATACCAACGCTTTTGTAATACCATCGTTCCGGCTACTTAGACCCAGCCTCGTTAACCTTGGCGCTTTGGAGTTCATCCACTAGGCACACGAAATGCCAGACCTACACATAGGTCTCAAAAATAAAAGGAGAGCCCAGAACCTCAACGAGGACCAATGCGACCCCAAGATCCGAGAAGAACAACGGATCTCAGGACCTACCTCCAGCCGGGCCAGCCCAAGCATCGGCAGGTCTGAAGCGATGGGCCCAGAAAAGCCCCAGCTCAAAAAACGAGTGGAAAAATGGCAGTGTTATTATAACAGTGCTCGGATGCCAACCTGAAACACCACATGGAGACCATCGACAAGGTCGTAGACCTAGAGATCAAGCTAAAGGCCCAACATAGACTCAAGGTGGATCCAGCAACTCTGCAGGTGGACAGAACAACCCAGAGAGCATACCTCTCTCTGAAATAGGATAATCCGTCTGTCCCAACCTCCTGAAGACAGGAGAAGTCCTAAGATAGGGACCACACTTCTGAAAGAAGGGTATAAACCCCCCAAGAGGAAGGGGGGCAGCAAAAAGGCCGGAGGGACAGAGCACCTACCCCTAGAAAACAGCCGTAAGCTGGACCAACGCCCTGATCTGGAAGGAATCTCTGAAGAATTGAACTTGCTAGCACACAGACAAGATGGCATCAGCATCCAGAAAAACCTGGCCAACTGAACCAGTTCAACTAGTAAACAGCTTGCTAGCACACATTCAAGGTGAAAATAGCTGCATCTAATTTCAAAATGCAGACCTTCTACTTGCTAGGCAGCTAAGCTAACCATCAGGCTACTACAGCTGGCTGTACACAGCCCAAGTTTCCTGGAACTGGGGAACCCCGGACCAGCCCTTGATCCTAACAGTCTGGTACAATCCGCAACAGGATCCACAAAGGAAACGCTGAGTGAGAACCTCAGCCACCAGAAGAACTAGAACGAGGAGAAGTCCGAGCCCCCAAACAAACATGAACCCAGAAACTGAAATCCCCAGTCTGATATAAAAACCAGACCCCCGGAGATAACCATACAATGTTCAAGAAAAATGGACAACGAGAAAAACGCGCAAGTCCGAACTAAAAGACGAGACCACCCCTTACCAGAGTCTAACGCTCCAACTAAGGAAGCAAAGACCAAGAACAAGGGGACAAAATCACTCGAACAAAGGCTAGTCTACACATCAACCCCCTAAAAACCGAGGAGAAGATGAAAGAGGATGTGGAGTATCCACCAGCTCCGGGGAAGAGACCCTAAATAGAGCTCAAGGAGACCACACTGCCCATGTCCCTACAAAGGAACCAACTCCCGAAGGTAACCAAGTCCCCCTAAGGAACCCGAGGAACGAACGAAGTCCGAAAGGTCTCAAGAAGAGAACCATAACAGGAACAAGTCCAAGGACAATTCCAGAGCCTTAGAAGGCCAAACCGCCCAAAATGGCGGAAGAACTCCACTAACCCGATCAACCAGATTGAAGGCTGAATAAGAACCAACACAATCCTCCCTGCCATACGGATCCTTTTAGAGAGCTTAGCTGAACTTGTACAGAAAAACAAGAAAACACACACATAATAATTGTGAGCACTCAGCGCCCCATCGGACCAGCCAGGCAGAACAGGCTCCACGTGTCTTAATAAGCCCAGGACAGAAGATCTGAATCCCAGCAGGACCAGCCACAGCTGGGGTTATAACTGTCAAGCTGCCTAAATCCTCCCTCAGAGGGGAAGGTAAAACAGACAAACATAGGACTAACGTGTCCCTTAAACTTCCGAAGAGGCAACCAGAGAGAATCGATCCCAGAAGTTCCCGAAGGAAACATATAATCGAAAATAAAAGACATCCTAACTGGATAAAAGAACTATAAGGCAACCTGTAGGTTAACGCCCAGGAAGAAAACAGGCATACCCGTTGGATCAGCCACATGGAACCCTGATCTTCCAACAAAATACTGGGAAAGATCTCAATAATCAGACAATTTGGAGATTACTTTATCCCCTCATGTCTAATGAGGTGAGCCATTCGAAATAGAGGATCCTCTATAAACTAAAAAACGTGTCTGAGTAAAACGCGAAGATGCCCTATTCTGTAACGAAAAGCACAACACTCAGGAAAAGCTACACCCGCAGGGAACTGTATAGGCCCACCCAAGGCAGGTAGACCCGGGACAATCGGGCATGAGCACAAATAAACATCTGTACTTTGCAGACGCATAATCGCCAAAAATATGTGAAAGCAAAAACGACCTGCAACCTCCGGGGGGAACAAGCCACCCTGTAAGGAGGGATAAACATAATCTGGGTTACCTGCACGTGTAGTAGTATGGAGCGTTAGGGAGCTCGCCTCTCGGAGGACAGAACCCCCAGAGGCGGATGGCTCAGCAGAATGATTCCCCCGAACCCAAGGAACAGGGCGCTCTAATATGGCATATCAAACATAACTGATTGACCTGTGTCAATGGGGCCAATTCACATTCTTCACAAGACGAAGAATCTGAATCTGAAATTTGAACAGTCTCAGCATCAGAATCCTCCATAACTAGATAGATAATTAATAATATAGACTAAAGAAAAAACTTAAACGGCACCTGACACCAACAATGGCTGGGGCACTCACCATCTCCTAGAACCAGACACTAGCAGATTAATTTTTCAGTCTCCACACGGTCAGGAATGCAGAAATGGAAGACCAGAATGTAAACACGTCCAGTCACAAGGTGAACCGTACAGTCCAAAAAAAGCGCGCCCAACCAAAGGCCTTTATGTTCTAAGCCAAGAGCCCAATAAACACTGCACATAAGCAGATTCAATCACATAACAAACATTATTAAAACCCCCCTGTTCAATAATCCCCCTCAGGAGATATTAACCCTCGAGGAAACAAAAGGTTACAGTACATTCTGATGAAGTAAAATGAAACTACCTTATCGGAATCTATGCCGTGGAACAAGAACACGGCCCTTCAAGTGTGACGAATAGTAGCAGTGCCTCTGCCATGGACTTGAGAGAAGTAAGCAGGCAGCAAAGCGAAGTTAGACAACGCCGATTGCTTGTAGAGCTGTTAATATGAGTCGGGATGGTTTCACAGAAAGACTCTCCCTGCATCACCGGACTCTAACTTTCATCCAGGCCCTCACTGAGAAACTGATATGATTACTTAAAGCTCCCGTCTCATTTCGAAGAGTACTACCCTCCATAAGAGACAAAGCAAACTTCTGACATTTCTCTGCCATCCTCCTGGGACGAAAAGCAAAGAATGACTTGGGGATGAGGGAAGTGGGAGACGTATTTAAGCCTTTGGCTGGGGTGTCTTTGCTTCCTCCTGGTGGCCAGGTTCGTATTTCCCAAAAGTAATGAATGCAGCTGTGGACTCTTTCCATTTAGGAAGAAAACTTCCTTTAACAAAAAGAGTAAATGTTCAATCCTAAATCTAAAGACTGGTTCCTCCGCAGCTGGAGGCTTAGAGGCAGCAGAGTCCGACCCAGAAAGAGCATCCTCTGAAGTATCAGAGGCGTCATCATCATCGGATAATCTATCAGATAAATCCAATAAGTTAGTAGATGACCCTTGGGAAGGATAGCAATATTTGACCTTTCACTTGCGCTTAGCTGGGCGAGGTAAAGCACTGAAGGCCGCAGACACTGCCGTTTGTAGCTGTTCAGTGAAGTCTGGGGGTAAGAGGGCCCCTACAGAAGGAGGATTAGCAGTGCAATGGGAAGCTGCATGTGCAATAGGAGATGACAGCAGGGAACACACCTCACGGGACGGAGACTCCTCCGAGGTGGATGGCTCAGTGGTACTAAACATATTTGTTTTCTTAGATAAAATTACTTTATCAAGGCATGTGGAACATAATTGAGCAGGCGGATACACCGTAGCCTCCTCACAATATAAACAGGTATTAGATTTAGGTAAAGAGGTAGTACCTTCCAATGTATCAGAGTCCTCCATAGCTTGCGCTTGTAAAATGGACTATAGAAAAAGATTAATGGCACCTTTATACCCCCAATGGCAGGGGCACTCACCACCTCCTATGACCCAGGCCCCACAGAGAAACTGCTTTGTCTCCGGTAAACCGCACGATCAGGAACTCAGTTTGACTATACCCAGTCACTTGGTGCGTCATGCAGGACCGCCCCTGCTACAGGAAAAAGCATGCCAAACCTAACAGGTTGTGCAGCTAACCAAAAGTAAAGTAAAAACCTGTACTTACCAACATCTGCCTGAGTCTCATCTCATACATGTCGCAGCATAAAACATAATAAAGAAAATTATGTGATAAATCCCCCCTGTTCAATAATCCCCTTCCAGAGATATTAACCCTTGATTCCATACAGATAAACGGAGTCACACTGTGACCCTGTCTTCTTGCGTTATCATATGTGTATAAAAACGAAACAATCTTACCGGAATCTCTGCCGTGGAACAGGCACACAGCCTCTCAAGTTTGACAGTCTTGTAGCATTGAATTGGACTTGAGTGATAGAAGCAGGCAGTGAAACTCGTCAACACTGATTGCTTAGGAGCTGGTAATACGAGTCTGGATGGGTTCACAGAAAGACTCTCCCTGCATCTCCAGACCATAACATTATAACATTCGTCAATGCTCTCACTGAAAGGCTGACAAGACTACTTAAAAACTCCAGTCCCATTCCGAAGGATACTACCCTCCATAAGGAACTAGTCCGTATTTTCTAACACTTCTCTGCCAACCTCCTGTGATGAAAGGCAAAGAATGACTGGGATATGAGGGAAGTGGGGGAGGTATTCTTCGGAAGAAGAAGGATTAGGACACAGAGAGGGAACAACAATTTCCTGATTGATATATCTATTAGAAACAACCTTATGAAGGAAACAAAACTTAGTACGAAGAAACGCCTTATCGGCATGAAAAATAAGATAAGGGGAATCCCACTGCAGGGCTGAGAGTTCAGAGACTCTTCGAGCAGAAGAGATAGCAACAATAAACAAAACCTTCCAAGATAACAACTTAATGTCTATGAAATGCAATGGCTCAATCGGAGCCAGCTGTAAAACTTTAAGAACAAGGTTAAGGCTCCAAGGAGGAGCAACAGACTTAAAGACAGCCCTGATTTTGACCAAGGCCTGACAAAAAGTTTGCACATCTGGCACATCCGCCAAACGTTTATGTATTAAAACTGATAAAGCAGAAATCTGACCCTTCCGGGTAATGACTGACATCCCCTTCTCCTGGTCTTCCTGAAGAAACACCAATAAAGATATTTACGCCATATCCTATGATAAATCTTTCTAGTAACAGGCTTGCGAGTCTGAATCATGGTCTCAATGACAGACTCCGAAAAAACACGCGTTCAATCTCCAAGCAGTCAGCTTCAAAGAAACAAGATTTGGATGAAGGAAGGGACCCTGAATCAGGAGGTCCTTCCTCAGAGGTAGTCTCCAAGGTGGGAGAGATGACATCTCCACTAGGTCTGCAAACCAGATCCTGCAAGGCCACGCAGGGGCTATTGGAATCACAGACGCCCTCTCCTGTTTGATACGAGCAATGACGCATGGAAGGAGAGCTAACAGGGGTAACAGGTATGCCAACCTGAAAACCCAAGGAACCGCCAGAGCATCTATCAGAACGGCCTGCGGATCTCTTGACCTTGAACCGTACTTTGGAACCTTGGCATTCTGACAGGACCCCATCAGATCTAACTACGGCACCCCCCATTTGAGGTTTAAGCTGGAAAACACCTCCGGATGGAGTTCTCACTCCCCCGGGATGAAAAGTCTGTCTGCTCAGAAAATCCGCTTCCCAGTTGTCTACTCCTGGAATGTGGATGGCAGATAAACAGCAATTGTGGGTCTCTGCCCACTGAAGAATCCGAGTAACCTCCTTCATGGCTAAGGAACTCCGAGTTCCTCCCTGGTGATTGATGTAATCCACAGAGGTTATGTTGTATGACTGGAACCTGATAAACTGGGCTGAGGACAACTGAGGTCAAGCCAATAGAGCATTGTAAATCACCCTCAACTCCAAGATGTTGATGGGAAGAGCAGACTCCTGCCCTGAGACAGGATGTTCCTGAGAAATCCACCACGGGAGAGAGTCCCTTGATGACTGATCTAACTCTATTCTCTGAGATAGATCCACATGGTAGCCATTCCTTTGTCTGAGCATGCACAACTAGAGAGCACTCAAATGGAATCTAGCAAAAGGAATGATGTCGATGGAAGCTACCAGACCGATTACCTCCATACATTGAGTCACTAAAGGATAAGCAGTAGCCTGAAGAGAGAGAGGCGAGAGGAAATTATTTTGTTTTTCCTGACCTCTGTCAGAAAAATCTTCAACAATAGAGAATCTATTATGGTCCCTAAGAACACTACTCTTGTAGCAGGAGAAAGGGAACTTTTTTCCAGTTGCATATTCCATCCGTGGGAACGAAGAAAAGACAACAATATCTCTGTGTGAGATTTTGCTAGTTGAAAAGATGGCGCCTGACCCAATATGTTGTCCAGGTAGGGTGCCACAGCAATTCCATGAGAACGGATCACTACTAAAAGAGCCCGCAGAAGCTTTGAAAAAAATCTGGGAGCAGTGGCTAGACCAAATAGAAGGGCCATTAACTGGAAATGTTTGTCCAGAAAGGCAATTCTCAGGAATCTGTGATGGTCCCTGTGAATATGAACACGAATATATGCATCCTTTAGGTCTATGGTTGTCATGAACTGACCCTCTTGTACAAAAGGAAGAATGGAGTGTATAGTCTCCATCCTGAAGGATGGAACTATGAGAAACCTGTATAGGCACTTCAAGTCTAGAATGGGACGGAAAGTTCCCTTTTTTTTGGAAACCACAAATAGGTTGGAGTAGAACCCGAGACCATGTACCTGCACTGGAACTATCACTCCCAGGGAGGAAAGATGTTGTATACATTTCAAGAACGCCTCTCTCTTTAGCTGGTCTGCAGATAATCTTGAGAGATGGAATCTGCCTCTGGGAGGAAAAGTCTTGAATTCTAATTTGTAACACAGGGATACGTTGTCCACAGTCCAGGGATCTGGGACATCACGTATCCAGGCTTGAAAGAACTGAGAAAATATGCCCCACCCCCACTTGATCCGATCCAGGATCGGGGGCAAACCTTTCATGCTGATTTGAAATCAACTGCAGGTTTCTTTGATTGTTTCCCCTTGTTCCAAGACTGATTGGGTTTCCAAAAAGACTTGGAATGTTCCTGCTTGGAAGAAGAAGGGGAAAACTTTCCTCTGAAGTGATGAAAGGAACGAAAATTAGTCTGACGTCCTTTAGGCCTATTCTTCTTATTTTGAGGTAGAAAAGACCCTTTTCCACCCATAATATCAGAGATAATTTTTGCCAAACCGGGTCCAAACAAGCCAGAAGCTTGACTTTAGAGAAAACGTCCGCAGACCAGGATTTTAACCATAACGTCCTGCGGGCTAGGACAGCGAAACTAGAAGTTTTAACTCCTAGTCTAATAACCTGTAAAATGGCATCTGCAATAAAGGATTTGGCCAACTTAAAGGACCAGTCAACACATTAGATTCGCATAATCAACAAATGCAAGATAACAAGACAATGCAATAGCACTTAGTCTGAACTTCAAATGAGTAGTAAATTTGTTTATAACAAATTTCAAAGTTATGTATATTTCCACTCCCCTTGTACCATGTGATAGCAATCAGCCAATCACAAATGCATATACGTATAGTCTGTGAATTCTTGCACATGCTCAGTAGGATCTGGTGACTCAAAAATTGTAAATATAAAAGACTGTGCACATTTTTTTTAATAGAAGTAAATTGGAAAGTTGTTTAAAATTACATGCTGTATCTGAATCATGGAAATTTAATTTAACCTGAGTGTTCCTTTAAGAGCTTTAATCCTATCTTGAATTTCATCTAAGGAAGTCTCTACTTGAAGAGAATCAGACAAGGCGTCGAACCAATAAGATGCCGCACTAGTCACGGTGGCAATACACACCGCAGGTTGGCATTGGAGACCTTAATGAACATACATCTTTTTCAAATAAGCCTCCTGCTTCTTATCCATCGGATCCTTAAAAGAGCAGCTATCCTCAATAGGAATAGTGATTCTCTTAGCCAGAGTGGAAATGGCCCCTTCAACTATGGGTACAGTATACCAATTGTCTTTTTTATGGAATCCTCAACAGGAAACATTTTCTTAAAAATGGGAGGCGGGGAAAGATACACCCTTGGTTTCTCCCATTCCTGTGAGAAACCTCCAAAGTGGAAGGTTCATCAAAGAAACTATTAAGTTTACTAGATTTATTAGGAGTGACATCGACAGGGATATCGGAGTCATCTAAAGTAACTAAAACCTCTTAACAATACACAAAGGTGTTCAAGCTTAAATCTGAAGGATACAACCTCATTCTCAGAAGAAGGAATTATACTATCCGAATGTGAGATTTCACCCTCAGAAAGTCCTGATGTATCTTCCTCATCAGACTTATGAGAAAGGGCAACTTGGGAAGCAGAACTGAGGACATGCACCTTACTTTCTGAATTTCTAGATTTCCTCTTGCGTTTTCCCTGTAATCTGGGAATGGCAGCTAATGCCGCAGATACCACTGAAGATACCTGGGCAGCAATTTCTGCTTTTAAATAAACTCCACTAGGAGTTATAGAGGAGTCGCAGGGCACTGCATATGACGCAATTGAGGCTTGGGACGTAGCAGGAGAAAGCAGAGGTATTATTTTAAAAACATTATCCTGAGAGACATTAGGCAAAAAAAATGTACCTTTATTTTGCAAGGTTAGAACAAAATTCATAGGAGAGCATCTAAACATAATAAGCATGACTTCATGAGAGCAGGCTCTTGCTACATATCAGACATGTTGTGAAACAGTAAATAAACTTGTACAGATAAATTTAAAAGATTTTAATATTCAATTAAAAAAGATAAAACATTTAATAAACATCAAATAAACTTCTAAAAATACCCCTCAGGCAACCCCACACCTCAATTACTGATGTGCCTTACCGCTACCAATTAAGACAAGATCACCCAGAAATAGAGAAAAACAACTTTTTCCTCAGAGACGTTATGAAGTAAAGCCGGTCATGTGACCACAACTGCCGAGCTCAAATTACTGCTGCGACACAGAGAGGCACTACTTCCTGGTACACTGAGTACCAGAAATAACAGTTTTTTCAAACCTGACCGTTTAAAATGTTGCATCGTTTTATTTTAAAGCAAAGGGGAAATGAATAAGCTGCTGAAATAGAAAATTCAGCCTTACTTCATGCCCCAGTGTAACCCATACAACAGGATTATCTAAGTCCCAATAAACAAGCAGTGTTTATAATTTGTTAAGTGCGTGGTCTCCCCAACTGGAAGAAAAAGCACTTACCTGCTCCGCTGTCCGGCATGTAAACAGTTACAAGGTATGAGAGGACACATTTCCTCACATTTCCTCACAGAGACCTTTGAAAAAGAAAGAACAGAGTAGCCAACTATGGCTTTCTAAACTAGGGCAGCAATTGTTAGGAAAACACAGTAAGTACCTCTTTACAAGTCCCCAACTGCTTTAAAGCCACCACTACCCAACTGCAAGGAATGACGTGGAATACGGCTATACCCCAAAACTTGCTTGTAGACGAAATTACAATTTTTCTTTAGACACCTAAACTTCACCTCCTCCATGCACCGAAGGCAAAGAGAATGACTGGGGGCTGTGGGTAAGGGAGTGATACTTAGCAATTTAACTGTGGTGCTATTTGCCTCCTCCTGCTGGCCAGGAGTGATATTCCCAACAGTAATTACTCAAGCCGTGGACTCACCATATCTAAGGAAAGAAAAAGTGATGCAAATAAATACTCCTGGTAGTTTGGTTTGAAATTATCCAGCGGATGTATAAGCCGTATGCCTGATGTCCCTCAAGCTGAGATCAATTAGATGCAGGATGATGTCAGGGAGCTCCGCAAACCTCGCTTACTTATTTCAAACAGTGGGTTGTTTGTCGGATTTTAACTCCTGACATTCCAATCAAAACCTTCTTGTAAAGTCTTAGCCTGCCGTTTCTGGTCAGCGATATCAGGTGATCTCCTACAAGCTGCTGCCAGGGAGCTCCATAAAGCCTTGTTTTCTTTTGTCAAACAGCGGGTTATCAGTCAAATTTAAACTCCTTGCAAACAGGTAGGAACCTCAGGATTGCCTGGTTAAGGCTGTGTCTTGTCACCTCAGACTGACGTTGCCAGTCAGCGGTACTGTGTCCGCGAGGTAGACGGGTGACCTCTGTTTAGTAAAGAGATACTTTAGGCAACAAAGCTTAGGCCAATAGACTGGAAACAAATGTGCTCTGCCAAAGCACTCAGTTGACGCGCATTTCGCTCCACAGTGCTTTGCAAACTAGCCGTAAACATTTGTTTCCAGTCTACTGGCCTAAGCTTTGTTGCCTAAAAAAATTCCTTTTACTAAACAGAGGTCACCCGTCTACCACGCGGACTGGCAAAAGCAAACAAGGCTTTATGGAGCTTTATGGAGCTCCCTGGCAGCAGCTTGTAGGAGATCACCTGATATCGCTGACCAGAAACAGCAGTCTAAGGCTACAAGACACAGTCACACTAGAGGATCGGAATGTCAGGAGTTAAAATCCGACAGACAACCCGCTGTTTGAAATAAGTAAAAGAGGTTTGCAGAGCTCCATGGCAGCGGAGCCTTCCTGTACGTCATAGGTGTCGTCATAGTGGGCGGGGTTATAAATCACATATTCCCACGATTTGAAATTGTGGTGATTAATCGCATCGGTTAATCGCATCATGCGATTATTCATGCAGCCCTAATTTAGAGCTATTCCTCAGGGTGAAGGTACTGGCAGTTGAGAAAAACACAATTTATGCTTACCTGATAAATTTATTTCTCTTGTGGTGTATCCAGTCCACGGATCATCCATTACTTGTGGGATATTCTCATTCCCAACAGGAAGTTGCAAGAGGACACCCATAGCAGAGCTGTTATATAGCTCCTCCCCTAACTGCCATATCCAGTCATTCGACTGAAAACACGCAGAGAAAGGAGAAACCATAGGGTGCAGTGGTGACTGTAGTTTAAATGAAAAAATTACCTGCCTTAAAATGACAGGGCGGGCCGTGGACTGGATACACCACAAGAGAAATAAATTTATCAGGTAAGCATAAATTGTGTTTTCTCTTGTAAGGTGTATCCAGTCCACGGATCATCCATTACTTGTGGGATACCAATACCAAAGCTAAAGTACACGGATGAAGGGAGGGACAAGGAAGGTACTTAAACGGAAGGTACCACTGCCTGTAAAACCTTTCTCCCAAAAATAGCCTCCGAAGAAGCAAAAGTATAAAATTTGTAGAATTTTGAAAAAGTATGAAGCGAAGACCAAGTCGCCGCCTTGCAAATGTGTTCAACAGAAGCCTCATTTTTAAAGGCCCAAGTGGAAGCCACAGCTCTAGTAGAATGAGCTGTAATCCTTTCAGGAGGATGCTAGCCAGCAGTCTCATAGGCTAAGCGGATAATGCTTCTTAGCCAAAAAGAAAGAGAGGTTGCCGAAGCCTTTTGACCTCTCCTCTGTCCAGAGTAGACAACAAACAAAGCAGATGTTTGACAACAATCTTTAGTAGCTTGTAAGTAAAACTTTAAAGCACGAACCACGTCCAGATTGTGTAATAGACGTTCCTTCTTTGAAGAAGGATTAGAACACAAGGATGGAACAACAATCTCTTGATTGATATTCTTGTTAGATACCACCTTAGGTAAAAACCCAGGTTTGGTACGCAGGACTACCTTATCCATATGGAAGATCAGATAAGGAGAATCACATTGTAAAGCAGATAACTCGGAGACTCTACGAGCCGAGGAAATAGCTACCAAAAACAGAACTTTCCAAGATTAAAGTTTGATATCTATGGAATGAAGAGGTTCAAACGGAACTCCTTGAAGAACCTTAAGAACCAAATTTAAGCTCCATGGGGGAGCAACAGGTTTAAACACAGGCTTGATTCTAACCAAAGCCTGACAAAATGCCTGAACGTCTGGAACATCTGCCAGACGCTTGTGCAAAAGAATAGACAGAGCAGAAATCTGTCCTTTTAAGGAACTAGCTGACAATCCTTTTTCCAAACCATCTTGGAGAAAAGATAATATCCTGGGAATCCTAACCCTTGGATTCACACCAATAAAGATATGTACGCCATATTTTATGGTAAATTTTCCTGGTGACAGGCTTTCGTGCCTGTATTAAGGTATCAATGACTGACTCGGAGAAGCCACGCTTTGATAAAATCAAGTGTTCAATCTCCAGGCAGTCAGTCTCAGAGAAATTAGATTTGGATGGTTGAAAGGACCCTAAAGTAGAAGGTCCTGTCTCAGAGGCAGAGTCCATGGTGGAAAGGATGACATGTCCACCAGATCTGCATACCAGGTCCTGCGTGGCCACGCAGGCGCTATCAAAATCACAGATGCTCTCTCCTGCTTGACCTTGGCAATCAGTCGAGGGAGCAGAGGAAACGGTGGAAACACATAAGCCAGGTTGAAAGACCAGGGCGCTGCTAGAGCATCTATTAGCGTCACCTTGGGATCCCTGGACCTGGATCCGTAACAAGGAAGCTTGGCGTTCTAGCGAGACGCCATGAGATCCAGTTCTGGTTTGCCCCAACGATGAATCAATTGTGCAAACACCTCCGGATGGAGTTCCCACTCTCCCGGATGAAAAGTCTGACAACTTAAAAAATCCGTCTCCCAGTTCTCTACACCTGGGATATGGATAGCTGATAGGTGGCAAGAGTGAGTCCAGCGAATTATCTTTGAGACTTCTAACATCGCTAGGGAACTTCTTGTTCCCCCTTGATGGTTGATGTAAGCCACAGTCGTGATGTTGTCCGACTGAAATCTGATGTACCTCAGAGTTGCTAACTGAGGCCAAGCCTGAAGAGCATTGAATATCGCTCTTCCAGAATATTTATTGGAAGGAGTGTCTCCTCCTGAGTCCACGATCCCTGAGCCTTCAGGGAGTTCCAGACTGCACCCCAACCTAGAAGGCTGGCATCTGTTGTTACAATTGTCCAATCTGGCCTGCGAAAGGTCATACCTTTTGACAGATGGACCCGAGATAGCCAACAGAGAAGAGAATCCCTGGTCTCTTGATCCAGATTTAGTAGAGGGGACAAATCTGTGTAATCCCCGTTCCACTGACTGAGCATGCATAGTTGCAGCGGTCTGAGATGTAGGTGTGCAAACGGCACTATGTCCATTGCCGCTACCATTAAGCCGATTACTTCCATGCACTGAGCCACCGAAGGGCGCGGAATGGAATGAAGAACACGGCAGGAATTTAGAAGCTTTGATAACCTGGACTCCGTCAGGTAAATTTTCATTTCTACAGAATCTATCAGAGTCCCTAGGAAGGAAACTCTTGTGAGTGGGGATAGAGAACTCTTTTCCTTGTTCACTTTCCACCCATGCGATCTCAGAAATGCCAGTACTACGTCTGTATGAGACTTGGCAATTTGGAAGTTTGACGCCTGTATCAGGATGTCGTGTAAATAAGGGGCCACTGCTATGCCCCGCGGCCTTAGGACCGCCAGAAGCGACCCTAGAACCTTTGTAAAGATTCTTGGGGCTGTAGCTAATCCAAAGGGAAGAGCTACAAACTGATAATGCGTGTCTAGAAAGGCAAACCTGAGAAACCGATGATGATCTTTGTTATCGGAATGTGAAGATAAGCATCCTTTAAATCCACTGTAGTCATATATTGACCCTCCTGGATCATAGGTAGGATGGTACGAATAGTTTCCATCTTGAATGATGGAACTCTGAGGAATTTGTTTAAGATCTTTAGATCCAAAATTGGTCTGAAGGTTCCCTCTTTTTTGGGAACCACAAACAGATTTGAGTAAAAACCCTGTCCCTGTTCCTCCTTTGGAACTGGATGGATCACTCCCATAACTAGGAAGTCTCGTACACAGTGTAAGAATGCCTCTCTCTTTATCTGGTTTGCAGATAATTGTGAAAGGTGAAATCTCCCTTTTGGGGGGGAAGCTTTGAAGTCAAGAAGATATCCCTGGGATATAATTTCCAACACCCAGGGATCCTGGACATCTCTTGCCCACGCCTGGGCGAAGAGCGAAAGTCTGCCCCCTACTAGATCCGTTACCGGATAGGGGGCCGTTCCTTCATGCTGTCTTAGAGGCAGCAGCAGGCTTTTTGGCCTGCTTACCTTTGTCCCAGGTCTGGTTTGGTCTCCAGACCGTCTTGGACTGAGCAAAAGTTCCCTCTTGTTTGCATTAGAGGAAGTTGATGCCGCACTTGCCTTGAAGTTTCGAAAGGCACGAAAATTAGACTGTTTGGCCCTTGATTTGGACCTGTCCTGAGGAAGGGCATGACCTTTTCCTCCAGTGATATCAGCAATAATCTCCTTCAAACCAGGCCCGAATAGGGTCTGCCCCTTGAAGGGAATGTTAAGCAGCTTAGATTTTGAAGTCACGTCAGCTGACCATGATTTAAGCCATAGCACCCTGCGCGCCTGTATAGCAAAACCAGAATTCTTAGCCGTTAGTTTAGTCAAATGAACAATGGCATCAGAAAACAAAGGAATTGGCTAGCTTAAGTGCTCTAAGCTTGCCAAGTATGTCATCCAATGGAGTCGCTACCTGTAAAGCCTCTTCCAGAGACTCAAACCAGAACGCCGCAGCAGCAGTGACAGGGGCAATGCATGCAAGGGACTGTAGGATAAAACCTTATTGAATAAACATTTTCTTAAGGTAACCTTCTAATTTTTTATCCATTGGATCTAAAAAAGCACAACTGTCCTCGACAGGGATAGTAGTACGCTTTGCTAAAGTAGAAACTGCTCCCTCCACCTTAGGAACTGTCTGTCATAAGTCCCGTGTGGTGGCGTCTATTGGAAACATTTTTCTAAAAATAGGAGGGGAAGAGAACGTCACACATGGTCTATCCCATTCCTTATTAATAATTTCTGTAAACCTTTTAGGTATTGGAAAAACATCAGTACACACCGGCACTGCATAGTATTTATCCAGTCTACACAATTTCTCTGGCACTGCAATTGTATCACAGTCATTCAGAGCAGCTAAAACCTCCCTGAGAAACACGCAGAGGTGTTCAAGCTTAAATTTAAATGTAGAAATATCAGAATCAGGTTGCATCATCTTTCCTGAGTCAGAAACATCACCCACAGACTGAAGCTCTCCTTCCTCAGCTTCTGCATATTGTGAGGCAGTATCAGACATGGTTCTTAAAGCGTCAGTATGCTCTGCATTTCGTCTAACCCCAGAGCTATCTCGCTTACCTCTAAATTCAGGTAGTCTGGCTAATACCGCTGACAGTGTATTATCCATGACTGCCGCCATGTCTTGTAAAGTAATCGCTATGGGCGCCCTAGATGTACTTGGCGCCATTTGAGCGTGAGTCCCTTGAGTGGAAGTCAAAGGATCTGACACGTGGGGAGAGTTAGTCGGCATAACTTCCCCCTCGTCAGATTCCTCTGGTGATAAATTTTTTAAAGACAGAATATGATCTTTATTGCTTAAAGTGAAATCAGTACATTTGGTACACATTCTAAGAGGGGGTTCCACCATGGCTTTTAAACATAATGAACAAGGAGTTTCCTCTATGTCAGAAATGTTTGTACAGACTAGCAATGAGACTAGCAAGCTTGGAAAACACTTTAAATCAAGTTAACAAGCAAATATAAAAAACGGTACTGTGCCTTTAAGAGAAACAAATTTTGTCAAAATTTGAAATACAGTGAAAAAAGGCAGTAAATCAAACGAAATTTTTACAGTGTATGTAATAAGTTAACAGAGCATTGCACCCACTTGCAAATGGATGATTAACCCCTTAATTCAAAAAAACGGATCAAAAAAACGATATAGACGTTTTTTAACAGACACAACAAACTGCCACAGCCTGCTGTGGCCCTTCCTTCCCCAATAAACGACTTTGGAAAGCCTTTGAGCCCTTTAGAGATGTCCTATAGCATACAGGGGACTCCTGAGGGAAGCTGGATGTCACAGTTTGTAATTTTAACTGCAACAACTGTAACTTTTATACTACAACAGTGGAAAGCCTCAGGAAACTGTTTCTAGGCAAAATTTAAGCCAGCCATGTGGAAAAAACTAGGCCCCAATAAAGTTTTATCACCAAAGTATATATAGAAACGATTAAACATGCCAGCAAACGTTTTATATTGCAATTTTATAAGGGTATTACCCCTGAGAGTAAGCATGATACCAGTCGATATTAAATCACTGTATTCAGGCTTAACTTACATTAATCCGGTATCAGCAGCATTTTCTAGCATTTTCCATTTCTAGAAAAAATTGTAACTGCACATACCTCATAGCAGTGTAAAATGCATGCCATTCTCCCGCTGAAGTTAGCTCTCTCCTCAGACATATGTGAGAACAGCAATGGATCTTAGTTACAACCTGCTAAGATCATAGAAAACTCAGGCAGATTCTTCTTCTATTTACTGCCTGGGATAAAATAGTACAACTCCGGTACCATTTAAAATAACAAACTTTTGATTGAAGATAAAAAACTAACTATATTTTACCACTCTCTCTAACTACCTCCATGCGTGTTGAGAGTTGCAAGAGAATGACTGGATATGGCAGTTAGGGGAGGAGCTATATAACAGCTCTGCTGTGGGTGTCCTCTTGCAACTTCCTGTTGGGAATGAGAATATCCCACAAGTAATGGATGATCCGTGGACTGGATACACCTTACAAGAGAAACATAATTTATGTAAGAATTTACCTGATAAATTCCTTTCTTTCATATTGGCAAGAGTCCATGAGCTAGTGACGTATGGGATATACAATAACCAGGAGGGGCAAAGTTTCCCAAACCTCAAAATGCCTATAAATACACCCTCACCACACCCACAATTCAGTTTAATGAATAGCCAAGTAGTGGGGTGATAAAGAAGGAGTAAAAAGCATCAACAAAGGAGTTTGGAAATAATGCTTTATACAAAAAAATCATAACCACCATAAAAAGGGTGGGCCTCATGGACTCTTGCCAATATGAAAGAAATGAATTTATCACGTAATTGGCAAGAGTCCATGAGCTAGTGACGTATGGGATATCAATACCCAAGATGTGGAACTCCACGCAAGAGTCACTAGAGAGGGAGGGATAAAATAAAAACAGCCATTTTCCGCTGAAAAAAATTAATCCACAACCCAAATATAAATTTATTCTCATAAATGAAAAGAAAAACTTAAAACGTAAGCAGAAGAAACAGCTGCCTGAAGAACTTTTCTACCAAAAACTGCTTCCGAAGAATTGAATACATCAAAATCATAGAATTTAGTAAATGTATGCAAAGAAGACCAAGTTGCTGCTTTGCAAATCTGATCAACTGAAGCGTCATTCTTAAAAGCCCACGAAGTGGAGACTGATCTAGTAGAATGAGCTGTAATTTTCTGAGGCGGGGCTTGACCCGACTCCAAATAAGCTTGATGAATCAAAAGCTTTAACCACGATGCCAAGGAAACGGCAAAAGCCTTCTGACCTTTCCTAAAACCAGAAAAGATAACAAATAGACTAGAAGTCTTCCTGAAATCTTTAGTAGCTTCAACATATTTCAAAGCTCTTACCACATCCAAAGAATGTAAGGATCTCTCCAAAGAATTCTTAGAATTAGGACACAAGGAAGGGACAATAATTTCTCTATTAATGTTGTTAAAATTCACAACCTTAGGTAAGAATTTAAATGAAGTCCGCAAAACTGCCTTATCCTGATGAAAAATCAGAAAAGGAGATTCACAAGAAAGAGCGGATAATTTAGAAACTCTTCTAGCAGAAGAGATGGCCAAAAGAAACAACACTTTCCAAGAAAGCAGTTTAATGTCAAAAGAATGCATAGGCTCAAATGGAGAAGCCTGTAAAGCCTTCAAAACCAAATTAAGACTCCAAGGAGAGATTGATTTAATGACAGGCGTGATACGAACCAAAGCCTGTACAAACCAATGAATATCAGGAAGCTTAGCAAACTTTCTTTGAAATAAAACAGAAAGAGCAGAGATTTGTCCCTTCAAGGAACTTGCAGACAAAACTCTATCCAAACCATCCTGAAGAAACTGTAAAATTCTAGGAATTCTAAAAGAATGCCAAGAGAATTTATGAGAAGAACACCATGAAATAGAAGTCTACCAAACTCGATAATAAATCTTCCTAGAAACAGATTTATGAGCCTGTAACATAGTATTAATCACTGAGTCAGAGAAACCGCTATGACTAAGCACTAGGCGTTCAATTTCCATACCTTCAAATTTAATGATTTGAGATCCTGATGGAAAAACGGACCTTGAGACAGAAGGTCTGGCCTTAATGAAAGTGGCCAAGGCTGGCAACTGGACATCCGAACAAGATCCGCATACCAAAACCTGTGAGGCCATGCTGGAGCCACCAGCAACACAAACAATTGTTCCATGATGATTTTGGAGATCACTCTTGGAAGAAGAGCTAGAGGCGGGAAAATATAAGCAGGCTGATAACACAAGGAAGTGTCAATGCATCCACTGCTTCCGCCTGAGGATCCTCGGGCCTGGACAGGTACCTGGGAAGTTTCTTGTTTAGATGGGAAGCCATCATATCTATTTCTGGAAGACCCCACATCTGAAAACACATCTGGATGGAGGGACCACTCCCCCGGATGTAAAGTCTGACGGCTGAGATAAACCGATTACCAACTGTCTATACCTGGGATATGAACCGCAGAAATTAGACAGGAGCTGGATTCCGCCCAAGCAAGTATCCAGGATACTTCTTTCATAGCTTGGGGCCTGTGAGTCCCACCCTGATGACTGACATATGCCACAGTTGTGATATTGTCTGTCTGAAAACAAATGAACGGTTCTCTCTTCAACAGAGGCCAAATCTTAAGAGCCGTGAAAATCTAACAGAGTTCCAAAATATTGATTGGTAACCTCGCCTCTTGAGATTTTCAAACTCCTTGTGCTGTCAGAGATCCCCAAACAGCTCCCCAACCTGAAAGACTCGCATCTGTTGTGATCACAGTCCAAGTTGGACGAACAAAAGAGGCCCCCAGAACTATACGATGGTGATCTAACCACCAAGTCAGAGATAGTCGAACATTGGGATTTAAGGATATTAATTATGATATCCTTGTATAATCCCTGCACCACTGGTTCAGCATACAAAGCTGGAGAGGTCTCATATGAAAACAAGCAAAGGGGATCGCGTCCGATGCTACAGTCATGAGACCTAAAACTTCCATGCACATAGCTACTGAAGGGAATGACCGAGACTGAAAGTTCCGAAAGGCTGAAAACAATTTTAAACATCTCTTGTCTATTAGAGAAAGAGTCATGGACACTGAATCTATCTGGAAACCTAAAAAGGTGACCCTTGTCTGAGGAATCAAAGAACTTTTTGGTAAATGTATCCTCCAACCATGTTTCCAAAGAAACAACACTAGTTGATTTGTGTGAGATTCTGCAGAATGTAAAGACTGAGCTAGTACAAAGATATCGTCCAAATAAGGAAACATCGCAATACCCTGCTCTCTGATTACAGAGAGTAGGGCACCGAGAACATTTGAAAAGATTCTTGGAGCTGTTGCTAGGCCAAAAGGAAGAGCGACAAATTGGTAATGCTTGTCTAGAAGAGAGAATCTCAGAAACTGATATGATCTGGATGAATCGGAATATGAAGATATGCATCCTGTAAGTCTATTGTGGATATATAATGCCCTTGCTGAACGAAAGGCAGAATAGTCCTTATAGTCACCATTTTGAAAGTTGATACTCTTACATAACGATTCAAAATTTTTAAATCCAGAACTAGTATGAATGAATTTTCTTCTTTGGGACAATGAATAGATTTGAATAAAATTTGAAGGGTCAATCAGTAAAGAACTGAAAATAGAAGTACAAATATAGCACTCACAACGTTGGATGATATATAATCATAAAATTAATGCTAAACACAACTCAGAATAAAACTTAACTTTTATTAGATAATAACGAGGTTAAAAAACATAGGGTAAGTGGAGGTTAAAAAATACAAATTGCGGATTTGGTACCCAGTGAAAAGTTATGAACAACCAATGTTAAATAATAACCTAATGGTTGTCATAATTTAAATTCGTTTTCAGGTATATGGAGGTTATGGCAAATATATGGCCACGGGTATATATATCGAAAAGTTTACCATAGGATGGTAGGTGTTTGATAGATACTCAGATATCATCTGAGAATATATGGATACCTATTATACCATTGGAGAATTAGTCTTTTGGATTACCGAGGGTTAATGTCTCTGAATGAAAGAATAAACTGGTAACATTGGCAATGCGATGCCCTTAGCAAGCCCTCATTGCGGGAGTGCACATTAGTAGCACCTAAAGTATTCCCCTCCACATAGAGGAGAGAAAAAATATCTACGTTACCGTGCAAGGAGAGAAGGATTCTACTGGCGGTTATCTAAGGTGCCTGGATATATTGATATCATTGCACAAAGAGGAAAATTGTTTATCTTAGGGTTGATAATGGTATTGGTTAGAATAAAATCTCCTAATCAAGTTTCCTGAGGAAAAGTATACCTCTTAATATCGTGCAGAGAAATTACTTTAATTAATTTAATTAATACAGTGAATATTGTTTGGCAATAGAAACGTGTATGCCAGTTATAATTCCCAAAAGGGAAAGGTGTACCTCTAAGTGCCATAAGGAGGATGTTACCTGTTAATACCGTAAGTATTCCTCACTCTTGAGTGAAAAAAATTATTATAGTATTGATGGATAATATTAGGTTGTAGGTAAGAATTTATAATCACTGAGAATAAATCTCCACAATGGAGAAAGATGTACCTTTTAATACCGATGTACCTTTTAATACAGATGTACCTTTTAATACCGGAATAAGGTAAATACCTATTAATACCATAAGTGTTATCAAATGAAAAAAGGTATATCTGTTGATACCAAGAAGGAGTAAATACCTATTAATACTGTAAGTATTACCTATTAATACCAGGATGAAGTAAATACCAAATAGGCATAGGTATGCCAGTTATAATTCCCTAAAGGAAAAGGGGTATACTTCTTCGTATCGTAAGGAGGATATTACTTGTTAATACCGTAAGTATTGCTCACTCTTAGGTGGAAAAAATGATAGTATCAATTGATACTGGTAGGTTGTAAATAAAAATAAATCTCCAAAGTGGAGAATGATGTACCTTTTAATGCCGGAATGAGGTAAATACCATTTAATACCGTAAGTGTTACCAAATGAAGAAAGGTACATCTGTTGATACCAAGATGGAGTAAATACCTATTAATACCGTAAGTAATACCTATTAATACTAGGATGACGTGAATACCAAATAGAGATAAGTATACCAATTTTTAACTGGATAGAGTAAATACCTATTAATACCTTAAGTATTATAAAATAGAGATAGGTATACCTTTTAATACCAGGATGAATACCTTTTGATACCGTTGGTGTTACCAAATAGGGATAGGTATACCTGTTGATACCAAGATGGAGTAAATACCTATTAATACAGTGAATGTTACCAAATGGAGATAGGTATACCTGTTAATACCAGGATGAAGTAAATACCTATTAATACCGTAAGTATTGCCTATTGATACCAGGATAAGGTGGATATCAAATAAAGATAGGTATATCTATTAATACCAGGATGGAATAAATACCTATTAGTACCTTAAAGGGTCAGTAAACCTTAAAAATAATGTTATATAATTCTGCACATAGTGCAGAATTATGTAACATTACATTAGCCAAACTTTGTAAATCATAATATTCCCTTTTTATTTTGTAAAAATACAGCTGTTTTACAGACCCGCTCTCTGTACTCTGCTGAGCGGGTCTGTTGTTTTTACTGAGCGCATCGGGCCAGCTGTATAGTCACAGCCCGGCCCGACCGCGCCATTAGACACAGTGCAGCTCGCTCCTGCTCTGTCTGACAACGGGAGCGAGCTGCACTGTGTCTAATGGCGCGGTCGGGCCGGGCTGTGACTATACAGCTGGCCCGATGCGCTCAGTAAAAACAACAGACCCGCTCAGCAGAGTACAGAGAGCGGGTCTGTAAAACAGCGGTATTTTTACAAAATAAAAAGGGAATATTATGATTTACAAAGTTTGGCTAATGTAATGTTATATAATTCTGCACTATGTGCAGAATTATATAACATTATTTTTAAGGTGTACTGTCCCTTTAAGTTTTGTAGAATGAACACCTGTTAATACCGTAAGTATTTATGGTTAATATTAAAGTGGGGTGAATACCAAAGAGAGATAGGTATACCTATTAATACCAGGATAGAGTAAACCACTTCTTAATACCTATTAATACCGTAAATGTGACCAACTATTTAAAATTAATATACCTATTAATACAGAGGGTAGCAAAATAGACAAAATGCTAATTAAAAAAAGGGAGAGGGAGCAGCGACGCCACTGACGCGTTTCGCCATGGTGGCTTTATCAAAGGGCAATCTCACTGACATCTCGTGGGATTTATATACCCTTAGTTCTTTCAGGATTCGCTGTTGAAGCCATCAATCATCTGAACAACGAGGGTGATTGGATCAATGGTCTGTTACGTAGTCAAAACCATTTTTGATTGGTTCCACTCAAATGAAAATGTGGCAGTACTGTTAATTATTATCCCGTCTCATCAAAGTAATAATAATTGGAAGCGAAATAGATTTCTTTTATATAGTTGGTATACCTGTGTGTTAATAGCGTTCAAAAAGAAGCCAAATTGTAATGTTTTTATGTTCCTCTTTGGCAATTGGTCACAATGACTGTCACTCATTGTGTCACGTTAACCGATTGGCTATCTCAAGTCCAATCAGAACTTAATATGATCGGAACTGAAAATAGACTCCCAAATCACAGTAGAACTGAATGACATGTAAATAGGATGTTTCCACGCGAAACCAATGTAAAAGAAACTCAAAATATTCTAGCATAAAGCCCTACAAATGCCTATAAAGCTGTATCGTATTTGTTTCAATGTTTCTCTTCAATCATTGGCCAAAACACCTGTCACTCATTCCGTCCCGTTTGACAATAGGTTCTAACGAAATCAATCAAAACTTAATATGATCGGAGCTAGATATTATGATCCCTATATTACATAAGTCAAATCTTCCTTATCTGGACTATGTAGAGTCAAAGAGGGGAGATTACGACATAATAATATATAGTATATTACTTGTGAAAAGATACATAGTGTACTATTAATGAAAAGATAGCTAACATGAATGTTATGTGACAAAATAATATAGAGGTAAAACAAAACAAAAGACTGATTAAAAATAAGTGAATGTGAGTTACATAGATATATTACACTGATGTTAAAAACGTCATAGTAAATAAATATGATTGCTTAAAATAAAAATAATAATAAAGACATATGGATAATGAAATTTGATCAGGTGAATGAAAAATAACGCTGGAAAAAACAAGTCTAAGAAAAAGACACAGTGCAGAAAATGAATGTGTGTTACATAGAGAGGATAACAATTAATTGTGAGTGATACTGGGTGTCAAATTGATAAAATATTTAGTATTTAATTGTATATGAAAGCGAGAACGAAAAAAACTTACACTAAGTTATAATTGAGATACATTGTATTAATCATAAACATACAATGTAGCATAAGATCATTTAGTGCAATATGTACAAGTGAAAGGATGATATGTGCGAGGTGACAAAAACGCCGGAATTGGGTAATAGAGAAACAAGGGGTAATATCTGTGGTGCCTGCGTGCAAATAATAAAAGGGAATGGTGTGATTGTGCTGGCTGGTCCGCCAGGTGTGTACAAAAGAATATTAATTAATTGTAAAAAATATATACAAAGTGATAAAAGGATAAGTATCCATTGTAATAATGGATATATATTTTTACCGATTAGTGAGTGAGGTGATAAAAGGATATGTATCCATTGTAATGATGGATATATATTATCGATTAGTGAATGAGGTGACACATTGTGTTGATCCCTGAATACATTGGTGTTATAAAGTACTGTGTGTATAGGTAAAGAGGAAACGAAATGTTGGTCTGACAAGCATGTCAGATATAGTCTTGAATCTTGTTTAAACCTTAAATTTTTGTTTGAAGATTTATCATTCTAAATCATCATAATGACCCAGAATGATGTTTATTTTAACGATTCTGTATTCAGCCAGTACATAATAGTGGTTTGTTTTTGATATTTTGACTTGTTTTTAGTTTTGTGATGATATCATGATATGATGTCTATTTTGATAAAGATATATAGTAATTATTATTCTCATTGAGACTTTAAGGATTAACTGTAATCGGTTAACATCATAGTGTGATGTCTATTTTGGTAAGAATACATAATAATTATTATTCTCATTGAGACCTTGAGGATTAACTGTATTTAGCAAATAGATTCATTTGCATTCAGCTTGTAACAGAGCATTCTCCAGATCACCGCCTCTGATACCTAGTGATATTTTGTCCAAGCCAAAATAGATATCATATCATGATGTCATCACAAAACTAAAAACAAGTCAAAATATCAAAAACAAACCACTACTATGTACTGGCTGAATACAGAATCGTTAAAATAAACATCATTCTGGGTCATTATGATGATTTAGAATGATAAATCTTCAAACAAAAATTTAAGGTTTAAACAAGATTCAAGACTATATCTGACATGCTTGTCAGACCAACATTTCGTTTCCTCCTTACCTATACACACAGTACTTTATAACACCAATGTATTCAGGGATCAACACAATGTGTCACCTCATTCACTAATCGATAATATATATCCATCATTACAATGGATACATATCCTTTTATCACCTCACTCACTAATCAGTAAAAATATATATCCATTATTACAATGGATACTTATCCTTTTATCACTTTGTATATATTTTTTACAATTAATTAATATTCTTTTGTACACACCTGGCGGACCTGCCAGCACAATCACACCATTCCCTTTTATTATTTGCACGCAGGCACCACAGATATTACCCCTTGTTTCTCTATTACCCAATTCCGGCGTTTTTGTCACCTCGCACATATCATCCTTTCACTTGTACATATTGCACTAAATGATCTTATGCTACATTGTATGTTTATGATTAATACAATGTATCTCAATTATAACTTAGTGTAAGTTTTTTCGTTCTCGCTTTCATATACAATTAAATACTAAATATTTTATCAATTTGACACCCAGTATCACTCACAATTAATTGTTATCCTCTCTATGTAACACACATTCATTTTCTGCACTGTGTCTTTTTCTTAGACTTGTTTTTTCCAGCGTTATTTTTCATTCACCTGATCAAATTTCATTATCCATATGTCTTTATTATTATTTTTAATTTAAGCAATCATATTTATTTACTATGACGTTTTTAACATCAGTGTAATATATCTATGTAACTCACATACACTTATTTTTAATCATAGTCTTTTGTTTTGTTTTACCTCTATATTATTTTGTCACATAACATTCATGTTAGCTATCTTTTCATTAATAGTACACTATGTATCTTTTCATAAGTAATATACTATATATTATTATGTCGTAATCTCCCCTCTTTGACTCTACATAGTCCCGATAAGGAAGATTTGACTTATGTAATATCGGGATCATAATATCTAGCTCCGATCATATTAAGTTTTGATTGGTTTCGTTAGAACCTATTGTCAAACGGGACGGAATGAGTTACAGGTGTTTTGGCCAATGATTGAAGAGAAACATTGAAGCAAATACGATACAGCTTTATAGGCATTTATAGGGCTTTATGCTAGAATATTTTGAGTTTCTTTTACATTGGTTTCGCGTGGAAACATCCTATTTACATGTCATTCAGTTCTACTGTGATTTGGGAGTCTATTTTCAGTTCCGATCATATTAAGTTCTGATTGGACTTGAGATAGCCAATCGGTTAATGTGACACAATGAGTGACAGTCATTGTGACCAATAACCAAAGAGGAACATAAAAACATTACGATTTGGGTTTTTTTTTTAACGCTATTAACACACAAGTATACCAACTATATAAAAGAAATCTATTTCGCTTCCAATTATTATTACTTTGATGAGACGGGATAATAATTAACAGTACTGCCACATTTTCATTTGTGTGGAACCAATCAAAAATGGTTTTGACTACGTAACAGACCATTGATCCAATCACCCTCGTTGTTCAGATGATTGATGGCTTCAACAGCGAATCCTGAAAGAACTAAGGGTATATAAATCCCACGAGATGTCAGTGAGATTGCCCTTTGATAAAGCCACCATGGCGAAACGTGTCAGTGGCGTCGCTGATCCCTCTCCCTTTTTTTAATTAGCATTTTGTCTATTTTGCTACCCTCTGTATTAATTGGTATATTAATTTTAAATAGTTGGTCACATTTACGGTATTAATAGGTATTTCCCCTATTCTGGCATCCATAGGTAGTACTAACGGTATTAAGAAGTGGTTTACTCTATCCTGGTATTAATAGGTATACCTATCTCTCTTTGGTATTCACCCCACTTTAATATTAACGATAAATACTTACGGTATTAACAGGTATTCATTCTACAAAACTTACGGTATTAATAGGTATTTATTCCATCCTGGTATTAATAGATATACCTATCTTTATTTGATATCCACCTTATCCTGGTATCAATAGGCAATACTTACGGTATTAATATGTATTTACTTCATCCTGGTATTAACAGGTATACCTATCTCCATTTGGTAACATTCACGGTATTAATAGGTATTTACTCTATCCAGTTAAAAATTGGTATACTTATCTCTATTTGGTATTCACTTCATCCTAGTATTAATAGGTATTTACTCCATCTTGGTATCAACAGATGTACCTTTCTTCATTTGGTAACACTTACGGGATTAATAGGTATTTACCTCATTCCGGCATTAAAAGGTACATCATTCTCCACTTTGGAGATTTATTTTTATTTACAACCTACCAGTATCAATTGATACTATAATTTTTTCCACCTAAGAGTGAGCAATACTTACGGTATTAACAAGTAATATCCTCCTTACGATACGAAGAAGTATACCCCTTTTCCTTTAGGGAATTACAACTGGCATACCTATTCCTATTTGGTATTTACGTCATGCTGGTATTAATAGGTAATACTTACAGTATTAATATGTATTTACTCCATCTTGGTATCAACAGATATACATTTTTTAATTTGATAACACACGGTATTAATAGGTATTTACCTTATTCCGGTATTAAAAGGTACATCTATCAAAGGTACATCGGTATTAAAAGGTACATCTTTCTCCATTGTGGAGATTTATTCTCAGTGATTATAAATTCTTACCTACAACCTAATATTATCCATCGATACTATAATAATTTTTTTCACTCAAGAGTGAGGAATACTTACGGTATTAACAGGTAACATCCTCCTTACGGCACTTAGAGGTACACCTTTCCCTTTTGGGAATTATAACTGGCATACACGTTTCTATTGCCAAACAATATTCACGGTATTAATAGGTAATTTCTCCGCACGATATTAAGAGGTATACTTTTCCTCAGGAAACTTGATTAGGAGATTTTTAACCTAACCAATACCATTATCAACCCTAAGATAAACAATTTTCCTCTTTGTGCAATGATATCAATATATCCAGGCACCTTAGATAAACGCCAGTAGAATCCTTCTCTCCTTACACGGTAACATAGATATTTTTTCTCTCCCCTATGTGGAGGGGAATACTTTAGGTGCTACTAATGTGCACTCCCGCAACGAGGGCTTGCTAAGGGCATCGCATTGCCAACGTTACCAGTTTATTCTTTCATTCAGAGACATTAACCCTCGGTAATCCAAAAGACTAATTCTCCAATGGCATAAAAGGTATCCATATATTCTCAGATGATATCTGAGTATCTATCAAACACCTACCATCCTATGGTAACTAGAAACTTTTCGATATATATACCCGTGGCCAACTATTTGCCATAACCTCCATATACCTGAAAACGAATTTAAATTATGACAACCATTTAACCATTAGGTTATTATTTAACATTGGTTGTTCATAACTTTTCACTGGGTACCAAATCAGCAATTTGTATTTTTTAACCTCCACTTACCCTATGTTTTTTAACCTCGTTATTATCTAATAAAAGTTAAGTTTTATTCTGAGTTGTGTTTAGCATTCATTTTATGATTATATATCATCCAACGTTGTGAGTGCTATATTTGTACTTCTATTTTCAGTTCTTTACTGATTGACCCTTCAAATGTTGTTCAGTACAAGCACCAGCTCCCAGTAACACTTGCTAATAAAGCCTGAATATATATGGGAACGTTTGTTATTGTTTACAAGTAGTGCCATTGGTTTCATTACTAAAGTAGATTTGAATAAAACCCCAGACCCTGTTCCTGAAACGGAACCGGCATGATTACCCCTGAAAACTCCAGGTCTGAAACACACTTCAGGAAAGCCTGAGCCTTTACTGAATTTGCTGGGATGCGTGAGAGAAAAAAATCTTCTCACAGGAGGTCTTACTCTGAATCCTATTCGATACCCCTGAGAGACAATACTCAGAATCCGAACAACAAAGGAGGGGGCGCCCTAATGGGGGACAGTCAATAATCCTAATAATTATATAAGTGACTTAGTCAGTCCTCTATAGCCGTCAATGCAGGCAAGATAACAGAATTTATGTTTACCTGATAAATTTCTTTCTCCAACGGTGTGTCCGGTCCACGGCGTCATCCTTACTTGTGGGATATTCTCTTCCCCAACAGGAAATGGCAAAGAGCCCAGCAAAGCTGGTCACATGATCCCTCCTAGGCTCCGCCTACCCCAGTCATTCGACCGACGTTAAGGAGGAATATTTGCATAGGAGAAACCATATGGTACCGTGGTGACTGTAGTTAAAGAAAATAAAATATCAGACCTGATTAAAAAACCAGGGCGGGCCGTGGACCGGACACACCGTTGGAGAAAGAAATTTATCAGGTAAACATAAATTCTGTTTTCTCCAACATAGGTGTGTCCGGTCCACGGCGTCATCCTTACTTGTGGGAACCAATACCAAAGCTTTAGGACACGGATGAAGGGAGGGAGCAAATCAGGTCACCTAAATGGAAGGCACCACGGCTTGCAAAACCTTTCTCCCAAAAATAGCCTCAGAAGAAGCAAAAGTATCAAACTTGTAAAATTTGGTAAAAGTGTGCAGTGAAGACCAAGTCGCTGCCCTACATATCTGATCAACAGAAGCCTCGTTCTTGAAGGCCCATGTGGAAGCCACAGCCCTAGTGGAATGAGCTGTGATTCTTTCGGGAGGCTGCCGTCCGGCAGTCTCGTAAGCCAATCTGATGATGCTTTTAATCCAAAAAGAGAGAGAGGTAGAAGTTGCTTTTTGACCTCTCCTTTTACCTGAATAAACAACAAACAAGGAAGATGTTTGTCTAAAATCCTTTGTAGCATCTAAATAGAATTTTAGAGCGCGAACAACATCCAAATTGTGCAACAAACGTTCCTTCTTTGAAACTGGTTTTGGACACAGAGAAGGTACGATAATCTCCTGGTTAATGTTTTTGTTAGAAACAACTTTTGGAAGAAAACCAGGTTTAGTACGTAAAACCACCTTATCTGCATGGAACACCAGATAAGGAGGAGAACACTGCAGAGCAGATAATTCAGAGACTCTTCTAGCAGAAGAAATCGCAACTAAAAACAAAACTTTCCAAGATAATAACTTAATATCAACGGAATGTAAGGGTTCAAACGGAACCCCCTGAAGAACTGAAAGAACTAAATTGAGACTCCAAGGAGGAGTCAAAGGTTTGTAAACAGGCTTGATTCTAACCAGAGCCTGAACAAAGGCTTGAACATCTGGCACAGCTGCCAGCTTTTTGTGAAGTAATACCGACAAGGCAGAAATCTGTCCCTTCAGGGAACTTGCAGATAATCCTTTTTCCAATCCTTCTTGAAGGAAGGATAGAATCCTAGGAATCTTAACCTTGTCCCAAGGGAATCCTTTAGATTCACACCAACAGATATATTTTTTCCAAATTTTGTGGTAAATCTTTCTAGTCACAGGCTTTCTGGCCTGAACAAGAGTATCGATCACAGAATCTGAGAATCCTCGCTTCGATAAAATCAAGCGTTCAATCTCCAAGCAGTCAGCTGGAGTGAAACCAGATTCGGATGTTCGAACGGACCCTGAACAAGAAGGTCTCGTCTCAAAGGTAGCTTCCAAGGTGGAGCCGATGACATATTCACCAGATCTGCATACCAAGTCCTGCGTGGCCACGCAGGAGCTATCAAGATCACCGACGCCCTCTCCTGCTTGATCCTGGCTATCAGCCTGGGAATGAGAGGAAATGGCGGGAACACATAAGCTAGATTGAAGGTCCAAGGTGCTACTAGTGCATCCACTAGAGCCGCCTTGGGATCCCTGGATCTGGCCCCGTAGCAAGGAACTTGAAGTTCTGACGAGAGGCCATCAGATCCATGTCTGGAATGCCCCACAGGTGAGTGACTTGGGCAAAGATTTCCGGATGGAGTTCCCACTCCCCCGGATGCAATGTCTGACGACTCAGAAAATCCGCTTCCCAATTTTCCACTCCTGGGATGTGGATAGCAGACAGGTGGCAGGAGTGAGACTCCGCCCAAAGAATAATTTTGGTTACTTCTTCCATCGCTAGGGAACTCCTTGTTCCCCCCTGATGGTTGATGTACGCAACAGTCGTCATGTTGTCTGATTGAAACCGTATGAACCTGGTCCTCGCAAGCTGGGGCCAGGCCTGGAGAGCATTGAATATCGCTCTCAGTTCCAGAATATTTATCGGTAGAAGAGATTCTTCCCGAGACCAAAGACCCTGAGCTTTCAGGGATCCCCAGACCGCGCCCCAGCCTATCAGACTGGCGTCGGTCGTGACAATGACCCACTCTGGTCTGTGGAACATCATCCCTTGAGACAGATTGTCCAGGGACAGCCACCAACGGAGTGAGTCTCTGGTCCTCTGATTTACTTGTATCTTCGGAGACAAGTCTGTATAGTCCCCATTCCACTGACTGAGCATGCACAGTTGTAATGGTCTTAGATGAATGCGCGCAAAAGGAACTATGTCCATCGCCGCCACCATCAACCCGATCACTTCCATGCACTGAGCTATGGAAGGAAGAGGAACGGAATGAAGTATCCGACAAGAGTCCAGAAGCTTTGTTTTTCTGGCTTCTGTTAGAAAGATCCTCATTTGTAAGGAGTCTATAATTGTTCCCAAGAAGGGAACCCTTGTTGACGGGGATAGAGAACTCTTTTCCACGTTCACTTTCCAGCCGTGAGATCTGAGAAAGGCCAGGACAATGTCCGTGTGAGCCTTTGCTTGAGGAAGGGACGACGCTTGAATCAAAATGTCGTCCAGGTAAGGTACTACTGCAATGCCCCTTGGTCTTAGCACCGCTAGAAGGGACCCTAGTACCTTTGTGAAAATCCTTGGAGCAGTGGCTAATCCGAAAGGAAGCGCCACGAACTGGTAATGTTTGTCCAGAAATGCAAACCTTAGGAACCGATGATGTTCCTTGTGGATAGGAATATGTAGATACGCATCCTTTAAATCCACCGTGGTCATGAATTGACCTTCCTGGATGGAAGGAAGGATAGTTCGAATGGTTTCCATCTTGAACGATGGGACCTTGAGAAATTTGTTTAAGATCTTGAGATCTAGGATTGGTCTGAACGTTCCCTCTTTTTTGGGAACTATGAACAGATTGGAGTAGAACCCCATCCCTTGTTCTCTTAATGGAACAGGATGAATCACTCCCATTTTTAACAGGTCTTCTACACAATGTAAGAACGCCTGTCTTTTTATGTGGTCTGAAGACAACTGCGACCTGTGGAACCTCCCCCTTGGGGGAAGTCCCTTGAATTCCAGAAGATAACCCTGGGAGACTATTTCTAGCGCCCAAGGATCCAGAACATCTCTTGCCCAAGCCTGAGCGAAGAGAGAGAGTCTGCCCCCCACCAGATCCGGTCCCGGATCGGGGGCCAATATTTCATGCTGTCTTGGTAGCAGTGGCAGGTTTCTTGGCCTGCTTTCCCTTGTTCCAGCCTTGCATTGGTCTCCAAGCTGGCTTGGCCTGAGCAGTATTACCCTCTTGCTTAGAGGACGTAGCACCTTGGGCTGGTCCGTTTTTACGAAAGGGACGAAAATTAGGTCTATTTTTTGCCTTGAAAGGCCGATCCTGAGGAAGGGCGTGGCCCTTACCCCCAGTGATATCAGAGATAATCTCTTTCAAGTCAGGACCAAACAACGTTTTCCCCTTGAAAGGAATGTTTAGTAGCTTGTTCTTGGAAGACGCATCAGCCGACCAAGATTTCAACCAAAGCGCTCTGCGCGCCACAATAGCAAACCCAGAGTTCTTAGCCGCTAACTTAGCCAATTGCAAAGAGGCGTCTAGAGTGAAAGAATTAGCCAATTTGAGAGCATTGATTCTGTCCATAATCTCCTCATAAGGAGGAGAGTCACTATCGAGCACCTTAAGCAGTTCATCAAACCAGAAATATGCGGCAGTAGTGACAGGGACAATGCATGAAATGGGTTGTAGAAGGTAACCCTGCTGAACAAACATCTTTTTAAGCAAACCTTCTAATTTTTTATCCATAGGATCTTTGAAAGCACAACTATCCTCTATGGGAATAGTGGTGCGTTTGTTTAAAGTAGAAACCGCTCCCTCGACCTTGGGGACTGACTGCCATAAGTCCTTTCTGGGGTCGACCATAGGAAACAATTTTTTAAATATGGGGGGAGGGACGAAAGGAATACCGGGCCTTTCCCATTCTTTATTAACAATGTCCGCCACCCGCTTGGGTATAGGAAAAGCTTCTGGGAGCCCCGGCACCTCTAGGAACTTGTCCATTTTACATAGTTTCTCTGGGATGACTAAATTTTCACAATCATCCAGAGTGGATAATACCTCCTTAAGCAAAATGCGGAGATGTTCCAATTTAAATTTAAATGTAATCACATCAGATTCAGCCTGCTGAGAAATGTTCCCTAAATCAGTAATTTCTCCCTCAGACAAAACCTCCCTGGCCCCCTCAGATTGGGTTAGGGGCCCTTCAGAGATATTAATATCAGCGTCGTCATGCTCTTCAGTAACTAAAACAGAGCAGCCCCGCTTACGCTGACAAGGGTTCATTTTGGCTAAAATGTTTTTGACAGAATTATCCATTACAGCCGTTAATTGTTGCATAGTAAGGAGTATTGGCGCGCTAGATGTACTAGGGGCCTCCTGAGTGGGCAAGACTCGTGTAGACGAAGGAGGGAATGATGCAGTACCATGCTTACTCCCCTCACTTGAGGAATCATCTTGGGCATCATTGTCATTATCACATAAATCACATTTATTTAAATGAATAGGAATTCTGGCTTCCCCACATTCAGAACACAGTCTATCTGGTAGTTCAGACATGTTAAACAGGCATAAACTTGATCAGAAAGTACAAAAAACGTTTTAAAATAAAACCGTTACTGTCACTTTAAATTTTAAACTGAACACACTTTATTACTGCAATTGCGAAAAAACATGAAGGAATTGTTCAAAATTCACCAAATTTTCACCACAGCGTCTTAAAGCCTTGAAAATATTGCACACCAATTGTGGAAGCTTTAACCCTTAAAATAACGGAACCGGAGCCGTTTTAAGCTTTAAACCCCTTTACAGTCCCTGGTATCTGCTTTGCTGAGACCCAACCAAACCCAAAGGGGAATACGATACCAAATGACGCCTTCAGAAGTCTTTTATAAGTATCAGAGCTCCTCTCACATGCGACTGCATGCCATGCCTCTCAAAAACAAGTGCGCAACACCGGCGCGAAAATGAGACTCTGCCTATGCTTTGGGAAAGCCCCTAAAGAATAAGGTGTCTAAAACAGTGCCTGCCGATATTATTATATCAAAATACCCAGATAAAATGATTCCTCAAGGCTAAATATGTGTTAATAATCAATCGATTTAGCCCAGAAAAAGTCTACAGTTTAAATAAGCCCTTATGAAGCCCTTATTTACAATCGTAATAAACATGGCTTACCGGATCCCATAGGGAAAATGACAGCTTCCAGCATTACATCGTCTTGTTAGAATGTGTCATACCTCAAGCAGCAAGGGACTGCAAACTGTTCCCCCAACTGAAGTTAATTGCTCTCAACAGTCCTGTGTGGAACAGCCATGGATTTTAGTTACGGTTGCTAAAATCATTTTCCTCATACAAACAGAATTCTTCATCTCTTTTCTGTTTCTGAGTAAATAGTACGTACCAGCACTATTTGAAAATAACAAACTCTTGATTGAATAATGAAAAACTACAGTTAAACACTAAAAAACTCTAAGCCATCTCCGTGGAGATGTTGCCTGTACAACGGCAAAGAGAATGACTGGGGTAGGCGGAGCCTAGGAGGGATCATGTGACCAGCTTTGCTGGGCTCTTTGCCATTTCCTGTTGGGGAAGAGAATATCCCACAAGTAAGGATGACGCCGTGGACCGGACACACCTATGTTGGAGAAATAAATATATATCACACAACCTCATAAGAGAAAGATGGAGTGCTAGTACAGAAGACAATACAATCTAATCTAGCAATTGTGGCAGCAAAATAGATATAATAGATATAAAGCACAACCTCCTAAGAGAAAGACAAAGATAGATTAATATACAATAATAAGCAGGTGATCATACCTAAATAAGCAAACTCTCAATATGGGTGGTACATTGATTGATCAATGCACTATATTATATAGATAAAATATATAAAATCAAATAATGAGATAGTCTCTATGAATAAAATGAAGAGTCACTGAGGTGAAGATCAAGGCAGCTATCTGTAGAGATCCAGGCCGGGATCCAAAGCAGCAATCTACAAAGACAAGAGAAGACAGATGCGCCACATGGCCCAATATTGTTTGGTCCAAAATGTATTGATAGATGTACAAGGATTGAACTCACATTTGTTTAAGCACCTCAATTAGTGCTATGGAGACAGTCTGGGATCTCTTACAGTCACCCAGGGGACCAACCTCCGGTAATGGTATGATGTCTGTATTAAAACGACATAAAGAGACACAGGTGCCTACATGGCCTAGTATTGTCTTGACAAGGTGATCAATGTGATAAGATGAAATTGTACTCACAATAGTTGTAGCATCTCCTTTGATGCTATAAAGGCAGGATGGGATCAATGTAGTCCCCCACCAGACTTATGCAAAGGCCCACTGGATACAGATGGAAGTCAGGAACCACCAGTTGTCAGGAAGACCCAGGATAAGAACCCCCCTCTCAATCAGAGGGATAGAAGGCAAGCAAACAAGATGGTAGCAAGTGTTCAGGATATAAAAAAAGTTTTATTAAAATAATAAAAACAGGGCAACGCGTTTCTCAGCTCTAGGCTGTTTCATCAGGCTTCATCAAGCCTGATGAAACAGCCTAGAGCTGAGAAACGCATTGCCATGTTTTTATTATTTTAATAAAACTTTTTTTATATCCTGAACACTTGCTACCATCTTGTTTGCTAAGCGGAGGTGTTCAAGCTTAAATTTAAACGCTGTCATTTCAGAATCAGACTGAAGTAACGCCTTCCCTGAGTCTGAAATGTCACCCACAGATAGAAGCTCACCTGCCTCGGCTTCTGAGTATTGTGAGGGTGTATCGGACACAGGCCTTAAAGCATCAGAAAGCTCTGTATTAGTTCTAGCCCCAGAGCTGTCTCGCTTTCCTTGTAGCCCTGGCAGTTTGGAGAATACCTCTGAGAGGGTAGCATTCATAACTGCCGCCATGTCCTGTTAGGTAAAATAATTAGACGCGCTAGATGTACTTGGCGTCACTTGAGCGGGAGTTATAGGTTCTGACACATGGGGAGAGTTAGATGGCATAATCTCCCTCTTTTCAGTCAGAGAATCCCCTGGAGATAAATCTTTTTATAGAAATTTCAGTACATTTGGTACACATTCTAAGAGGGGGTTCCACCATGGCTTCTAAACATATTGAACAAGGAGTTTCCTCTATGTCAGACATGTTTAACAGACTAGTAATGAGACAAGCAAGCTTGGAAAACACTTTAATAAAGGTGAAACAGCAATTAAACAAAAACGTTACTGTGCCTTTAAGAGAAAAAAAACTGACACCTAAACTGCAAAACAGTGTAAAAATACAGTAAAGTCTTTGAAATTTTTACAGTGTGAGTAAGGGACTAAAGCAATATTGCACCCACTTGCAAATGGATGATTAACCCCTTAGGCCCCAAACCGGATTGAAAAACGTTAAAAGTCAATTGAGCACCCTGCCACAGCTCTGCTGAGGCTCCTACCTGCCCTCAAATACGATTTTGTGCAGAAATAACCCCTTTGAAATGGTCCTCAGATGCCAGAAGACTCCTCTAGGGAAGCTGGATGTCTCAGTCTGAATTAAAACTGCGCAGTTAGAGCGCTAAAATAGGCCCCTCCCACCATGTACTGGATGTCAGAGAGGCCTTAAGAAAATACTCCTAGGAGTATCTGACTAGCCATGTGGAAACTAGGCCCCAAATAAAGACTTATCTCCCTCAGAGAAAAAACATCCTATTTATGAAATCATGTAAACGTTTTGTCTCTAAGTAATATGAATATTAACATGAGTATTACCCTGTTTTGTAAGCATGATCCCAGTCGCTGTTAAATCACTGCATCAGGCTTACCTCAAATACACAAGGCTCTGTCAGCATTTCTCTCTCTAGAAATAAAAATACTGAACATACCTCAAAGCAGGTAATCTGTAGGCCGTTCCCCCAACTGAAGTTTTCCCATATTCATCAGTTATGTGTGAGAACAGCAATGGACCTTAGTTACAAACCGCTAAGATCATCAAATCTCCAGGCAGAATTCTTCTTCTAATTTCTGCCTGAGAGAAAAAGAGTACAACGCCGGTACCGTTTAAAAATAACAAACTCTTGATTGAAGGTAAAACTACACTAAGTCACCACATATCTCTTGATACTTCCTTTCTTGTCGAGAGTTGCAAGAGAATGACTGGGGGTGGCAGTTAGGGGAGGAGCTATATAGACAGCTCTGCTGTGGGTGTCCTCTTGCAACTTCCTGTTGGGAAGGAGAATATCCCACAAGTAATGGATGAACCCGTGGACTGGATACACCTTACAAGAGAAAACAACATATAAAGCAAAATTATCAATTTCCTTATATGGCAGTTTCAGGAATGTGAAAAAATGCAAACAGCATAGCCCTCTGATAGAGAAAAAGGCAAGGAATGTGGTTTTAAATAATGAAAATATTTGGCGGCAAGTATGACGCACAACACAAACAGAATTTTTTTTGGCGCTAACAACATCGGGAAATGACACACTCGCGTTATTGAAGACGCAACCTTGTGAAAGGAAATGATGAATTTGCGTCATCAAACTTAACTTTGCGCCGAAAAATCTTGCGCCAAAAATGACTCAATATACTTTGGCATTTTGCGCCCTCGCGAGCTTAATTTTGCCCACGAAATTAAAATAACAGTCAATTGAAAAAGGAATATACCCCAAGTAAGAAAAAAAAAATGCATTTCCCAGATATGAAACTGACAGTCTGCAAAAAGGAAATATACTTGAACCTGACTCATGGCAAATATAAGTACAATACATATATTTAGAACTTTACATTAATATATAAAGTGCCAAAACATAGCTGAGAGTGTCTTAAGTAATGAAAACATACTTACCCAAAGACACCCATCCACATATAGCAGATAGCCAAACCAGTACTGAAATGGTTATCAGTAGAGGTAATGGAATATGAGATTATATCGTCCATCTGAAAAGGGAGGTAGGAGATGAATCTCTACGACCGATAACAGAGAACCTATGAAATAGATCTCCCGTGAGGAAAACCATTGCATTCAATAGGTGATACTCCCTTCACATCCCTCTGACATTCACTGTACTCTGAGAGGAATCGTGCTTCAAAATGCTGAGAAGCGCATATCAACATAGAAATCTTAGCACAAACTTACTTCCCCACCTGCATAGGAGGCAAAGTTTGTAAAAACTGAATTGTGGGTGTGGTGAAGGGTGTATTTATAGGCATTTTGAGGTTTGGGAAACTTTGCCCCTCCTTGTAGGATTGTATATCCAATACGTCACTAGCTCATGGACTCTTGCCAATTACATGAAAGAAAGTCCATTTCCCAATTGTATATTCCCGAGATGTGGATAGCGGATATCATGCAATAATTAGGTTCTGCCCAAGTGATAATGCGGGCCACTTCCTTCAACACCAAGGAACTTCGCATTCCACCTTGATGATTGATGTCAGTCACTACTGTGACTAATTGGAATCATAGAAAGAATCCCTGCCTTAGGCCAGCCATGAAGACTGTGCAGAGTTCTAGAATTTTGATTGAAGCCAAACTTTTAGCACCCTCTGCGACTTCCAGACCACACCTGTCTGTCAGGCTGGCATCTGTGGTAATTACCACCCACATACATTGTAGAAAGGAGGCCACCAGAAAAATGGATTGGTGAGAATGGGATAGATTTCTTAGCCTGTTTTGACTTGTACCAGTTAGCACTAGGTATCCAGACTGGGCCAGATGTGCCTTGCTACTGAGCAGAGGACTTTTTGTTCCTTATTACAACGAAAGGAACAAAAACAACTGGAAGCTTTAGATCTTTTTTCTTTATTCTTATGGCCATTTACAGCTCAGCTGGAGAGTGCAAAATGTTAATTTTTATTATAGTTGTTAAAATAAGTACATTTCTAAAAAATGAAGACACTTTGTACCTTGTCTCCAAAAGCAATCCATCTTGTGGGACAGACTCCACTAACTTGCTTTTGCTTTTGTCCTTCCTTCTCCAATAAGGTTACATTCCGATTTTCACACACAAATGGAAATTTCAGACTGCAGTCTAGGGGTGGGAAATGTATATACTCTGGGGAAAGAAAAGGCCAAAATGAATGATAAACTATAAACATTTCTCCGTATTCCATTATTAGTTTCTATAACAGGCTTTACGGAATATAAATGTGTAATTAAAAGAAAAAAATAAATAAATAGAAACAAATGTGTATGCCTGTGTGTACTTTGTGTTTAAAGGATACCAAGAAAACAAAGCAAATTAGATAAAGATAGATGGTAAAATGGAAAGTTGTTTAAAATGGTCTGAAACATGAAAGAAAATGTTTGGGTTTCACGTCCTTTTAAATGAAGCACTTGACTCTTTGTATTACTCCCTGGAGTGTTTAGTGGTGACACATGAAGGTTCAGAATATGTCAGAAAAGTCCCAAAGAAAAAGAGTACGATAATATTAAAAGGGACATGACACCCAAAAATTTTATCTCATGATTTAGGTAGAACATACAATTTTAAACAACTTTCCTGTTTACTTCTATTATCAAATTTGTGTCATTCTCTTGGTATCATTTGTTGAAGGAGCAGCAATGCACTACTGGTTTCTAACGGAACACATGGGTGAGCCAATGACAATTGGTATTTATATGCAGCCACTAATCAGCAGCTAGAACTTAGGATCTTTGCTGCTCCTGAGCTTTCCTGGATAAACCTTTCAGCAAAGGATAATCAGAGAAGGAAGCAAATAAAATAATAGAGGTGAATTGGAAAGTTGTTGCTCTGTCTAAATCATGCATGTCTAATTATACATTTACTGTCCCTTTAAGACAGGGTCTCTTATCTAGGTAAAACATTGTATAAGTATTGAATAGTTTTTAATTACATAAGATCATTAACAACGATCCATACTATATTCTAAATGTATAGAAAGTCAAAGCCATTAGTACTGGATGTATAACAGAACAAAATGGGTAATAGTATAAAGCCTCAAGATGATGTGGCACTGTACTATCTAATATAACATGAAATTAAATGTAAATAATGTCTGCAAAACATACCTAATTGCAAACCATCTGTAGAAATATACCGGCACTGGTTTATAGTCGAGCCAAATATAATCTCATAGAACATCAGCCTAAGAGAAAAAAAAACAAAAAAAAACAAATTACGCTTATCTGATAAATTAATTTATTTCATGGTGTTGAGAGTCCACAAGCCATCACATGTGGGATTAAACTCCAGTCCACTAGGAGGAGAGAAAAAATACCCAACATACCAAGAGTTTTTAATCCCTCCCACTTCCCTGTACAACTCAGTCAAACATATGGCCAAGAAAGGAAAGTAGAAACGATCAAATCTGGGTAAATTAAGTGAAAACTAGAACAGCCACAAACTTGAATAAGCAAAAGGATGGTCTCATGGACCCTCACCACCATGAAAGAAATCAATTTATCAGGTAAGCATACATTTTGATTTCTTTCATAAGGTGGTGAGAACCCACTAGCCATAACATGCATAGAAGTTCTAGATAGAAGATGCCGTCTGGATGAAGACTTCTGCCCATCTGGAGGACCACTTCTGCCCGTCTGCCGGCTTTGTTGAGGACATCTTGCCGCTTGCATGAAGACTTTTCCCGGTAAGTGAATCTTCGGGGGTTAGTGTTAGGTTTTTTTTAAGGGTGTATTGGGTGGGTTTATTTTTTAGGTTAGGGCTTTGGGCAGCAATAGAGCTAAATGCCCTTTTAAGGGCAATGCCCAGCCAAATGCCCTTTCAGGGCAATGGGGAGCTTAGTTTTTTTTAGTTAGGTTTTTATTTGCGGGGGTTGGTTGTGTGGGTGGTGGGTTTTACTGTTGGGGGGGGTTGTTTGTATTTATTTTTAAAGGTAAAAGAGCTGATTTATTTGGGGCAATGCCCCGCAAAAGGCTCTTTTAAGGGCTATTGATACTTTAGTTTAGGCTAGGTTTTTTTTTTATTATGGTTGGGCTTTTTTTTTATTTTGATAGGGCTATTAGATTAGGTATAATTAGTTTAAATATCCTGTAATTTGTTTTTTATTTTCTGTAATTTAGTGTTTGTTTGTTTTTGTGATTTAGCTAATTTAATTTAATTTATTTAATTGCATTTCATTTAGGGAATTGATTTAATTGTAGTGTAGTGTAACTTAGGTTAGTTTTCATTTTACAGGTAAATTTATATTTATTTTAGCTAGGTAGTTATTAAATAGTTAATAACTATTTAATAATTATTCTACCTAGTTAAAAGATATACAAACTTGCCTGTAAAATAAAAATAAACCCTAAGATAGCTACAATGTAACTATTAGTTATATTGTAGCTAGCTTAGGGTTTATTTTACAGGTAAGTATTTAGTTTTAAATAGGAATAATTTAGTTAATGATAGTAATTTTATTTAGATTTATTTAAATTATATTGAAGTTAGGGGGTGTTAGGGTTAGACTTAGGTTTAGGGGTTAATAAATTTAGAATAGTGGCTGCGACGTTGCGGGCGGCAGATTAGGGGTTAATAAATATAATGTAGGTGGCGGCGAAGTTACCATTGAACACAAAATAATTATGGTTTAGTACAAATCATCCAGTGTTATTTCTTGTATCTTACTCAATACATCCATTGTATCTCAGTCTGATATCTAGATATTTATATGCTTGTTATTATTATTATTATCATTTATTTGTATAGAGCCGCCAAATTCCGTAGCGCTGGGTACAATGATAGGGGTATACAATGACAAAGAGTTGTGATAAAAACATAATTTATGCTTACCTGATAAATTCCTTTCTCCTGTAGTGTAGTCAGTCCACGGGTCATCCATTACTTATGGGATTATATCTCCTCCCTAACAGGAAGTGCAAGAGGATCACCCAAGCAGAGCTGCTATATAGCTCCTCCCCTCTACGTCATACCCAGTCATTCGACCGAAACCAAACGAGAAAGGAGAAACTATAGGGTGCAGTGGTGACTGGAGTTTAAGTTAAAAAATTTTAGACCTGCCGTAAACAACAGGGCGGGCCGTGGACTGACTACACTACAGGAGAAAGGAATTTATCAGGTAAGCATAAATTATGTTTTCTCCTGTTAAGTGTAGTCAGTCCACGGGTCATCCATTACTTATGGGATACCAATACCAAAGCTAAAAGTACACGGATGACGGGAGGGAAAGGCAGGATCTTTACACGGAAGGAACCACTGCCTGTAGAACCTTTCGCCCAAAAACAGCCTCCGAAGAAGCAAAAGTGTCAAATTTGTAAAATTTTGAAAAAGTATGAAGTGAAGACCAAGTTGCAGCCTTGCAAATCTGTTCAACAGAGGCCTCATTCTTAAAGGCCCAAGTGGAAGCCACAGCTCTAGTAGAATGAGCTGTAATCCTTTCAGGAGGCTGCTGTCCAGCAGTCTCATATGCTAAACGTATTATGCTACGAAGCCAAAAAGAGAGAGAGGTAGCCGAAGCTTTTTGACCTCTCCTTTGTCCAGAATAAACGACAAACAGGGAAGAAGTTTGACGAAAATCCTTAGTTGCCTGCAAATAAAATTTCAGGGCACGGACGACGTCCAGATTGTGCAGAAGTCGTTCCTTCTTTGAAGAAGGGTTAGGGCACAATGATGGAACAACAATCTCTTGATTGATATTCCTGTTAGTGACTACCTTAGGTAAGAACCCAGGTTTAGTACGCAGAACTACCTTGTCTGAATGAAAAATCAGATAAGGAGAATCACAATGTAAGGCCGATAACTCAGAGACTCTTCGAGCCGAGGAAATAGCCATTAAAAACAGAACTTTCCAAGATAACAGCTTGATATCAATGGAATGAAGGGGTTCAAACGGAAACACCTTGCAGAACGTTAAGAACTAAGTTTAAGCTCCACGGCGGAGCAACAGTCTTAAACACAGGCTTAATCCTAGCCAAAGCCTGACAAAAAGCCTGAACGTCTGGAACTTCTGACAGACGTTTGTGTAAAAGGATAGACAGAGCTGAGATCTGTCCCTTTAACGAACTAGCAGATAAACCCTTTTCTAAACCTTCTTGTAGAAAAGACAATATCCTAGGAATCCTAACCTTACTCCATGAGTAACTCTTGGATTTGCACCAATATAAGTACTTACGCCATATTTTATGGTAAATTTTCCTGGTAACAGGTTTCCTAGCCTGTATTAAGGTATCAATCACTGACTCCGAGAATCCCCGCTTTGATAGAATCAAGCGTTCAATCTCCATGCAGTCAGCCTCAGAGAAATTAGATTTGGATGTTTGAAAGGACCCTGAATCAGAAGGTCCTGTCTCAGAGGCAGAGACCAAGGTGGACAGGACGACATGTCCACTAGATCTGCATACCAGGTCCTGCGTGGCCACGCAGGCGCTATTAGAATCATCGATGCTCTCTCCTGTTTGATCCTGGCAATCAATCGAGGAAGCATCGGGAAGGGTGGAAACACATAAGCCATGTTGAAAACCCAAGGTGCTGTCAGAGCATCTATCAGTACCGCTCCCGGGTCCCTGGACCTGGATCCGTAACAAGGAAGCTTGGCGTTCTGGCGAGACGCAATGAGATCCAGATCTGGTTTGCCCCAATGCTGAAGCAGTTGGGCAAACACCTCCGGATGAAGTTCCCACTCCCCCGGATGAAAAGTCTGGCGACTTAGGAAATCCGCCTCCCAGTTCTCCACGCCTGGGATGTGGATCGCTGACAGGTGGCAAGAGTGAGACTCTGCCCAGCGAATTATCTTTGAGACTTCCATCATCGCTAGGGAACTCCTTGTCCCTCCCTGATGGTTGATGTAAGCCACTGAAACCTGATGAACCTCAGAGTTGCTAACTGAGGCCAAGCCAGAAGGGCATTGAAAACTGCTCTTAATTCCAGAATGTTTATCGGAAGGAGGCTCTCCTCCTGAGTCCATGATCCCTGAGCCTTCAGGGAATTCCAGACAGCGCCCCAACCTAGCAGGCTGGCGTCTGTTGTTACAATCGTCCAATCTGGCCTGCTGAAGGGCATCCCCCTGGACAGATGTGGCCGAGAAAGCCACCATAGAAGAGAATCTCTGGTCTCTTGATCCAGATTTAGCATAGGGGACAAATCTGAGTAATCCCCATTCCACTGACTTAGCATGCACAATTGCAGCGGTCTGAGATGCAGGCGTGCAAAGGGTACTATGTCCATTGCCGCTACCATTAAGCCGATTACCTCCATGCATTGAGCCACTGACGGGTGTTGAATGGAATGAAGGACACGGCAAGAATTTAGAAGTTTTGATAACCTGTCCTCTGTCAGGTAAATTTTCATTTCTACAGAATCTATAAGAGTCCCCAAGAAGGGAACTCTTGTGAGTGGCAATAGAGAACTCTTTTCTACGTTCACCTTCCACCCATGCGACCTTAGAAATGCCAGAACTAACTCTGTATGAGACTTGGCAGTTTGGAAACTTGACGCTTGTATCAGAATGTCGTCTAGGTACGGAGCTACCGATATTCCTCGCGGTCTTAGTACCGCCAGAAGAGAGCCCAGAACCTTTGTAAAGATTCTTGGAGCTGTAGCTAACCCGAAGGGAAGAGCTACAAACTGGTAATGCCTGTTTAGGAAGGCAAACCTTAGATACCGGTAATGATCCTTGTGAATTGGTATGTGAAGGTAGGCATCCTTTAAATCCACTGTGGTCATGTACTGACCCTTTTGGATCATAGGTAAGATGGTCCGAATAGTTTCCATTTTGAACGATGGAACTCTTAGGAATTTGTTTAGGATCTTTAAGTCCAAGATTGGTCTGAAGGTTCCCTCTTTTTTGGGAACCACAAACAGATTTGAGTAAAACCCTTGTCCGTGTTCCGACCGCGGAACTGGGTGGATCACTCCCATTAGTAAAAGGTCTTGTACACAGCGTAGAAACGCCTCTTTCTTTATCTGGTTTGCTGACAACCTTGAAAGATGAAATCTCCCTTTTGGAGGAGAAGCTTTGAAGTCCAGAAGATATCCCTGAGATATGATCTCTAACGCCCAGGGATCCTGGACATCTCTTGCCCAAGCCTGGGCGAAGAGAGAAAGTCTGCCCCCCACTAGATCCGTTTCCGGATCGGGGGCCCTCACTTCATGCTGTCTTAGGGGCAGCAGCAGATTTTCTGGCCTGCTTGCCCTTGTTCCAGGACTGGTTAGGTTTCCTTCCCTGTCTGTAGCGAGCAACAGTTCCTACCTGTCTTGGAGCGGAGGAAGTTGATGCTGCTCCTGCCTTGAAGTTACGAAAGGCACGAAAATTAGACTGTTTAGCCCTTGGTTTGGCCCTGTCTTGAGGCAGGGCATGGCCCTTACCTCCAGTAATGTCAGCGATAATTTCTTTCAAACCGGGCCCGAATAATGTCTGCCCTTTGAAAGGGATGTTAAGCAATTTAGATTTAGAAGTCACATCGGCTGACCAGGATTTAAGCCACATCGCTCTACGCGCTTGAATGGCGAATCCGGAGTTCTTAGCCGTAAGTTTAGTTAAGTGTACTAAGGCATCAGAAATAAATGAATTAGCTAGCTTAAGGACTTTAAGCTTGTCTATAATCTCATCCAATGGAGCTGAGCTAAGGGTCTCTTCCAGAGACTCAAACCAGAATGCCGCCGCAGCCGTGACAGGCGCAATGCATGCAAGGGGTTGTAATATAAAACCTTGCTGAACAAACATTTTCTTAAGGTAACCCTCTAACTTTTTATCCATTGGATCTGAAAAAGCACAGCTATCCTCCACCGGGATAGTGGTGCGCTTAGCCAGAGTAGAAACTGCTCCCTCCACCTTAGGGACCGTCTGCCATAAGTCCCGTGTGGTGGCGTCTATTGGAAACATTTTTCTAAATATAGGAGGGGGTGAAAAAGGCACACCGGGTCTATCCCACTCCTTGTTAACAATTTCTGTAAGCCTTTTAGGTATAGGAAAAACGTCAGTACACGCCGGTACCGCAAAATATTTATCCAGCCTACATACTTTCTCTGGAATTGCAACCGTGTTACAATCATTCAGAGCCGCTAATACCTCCCCTAGTAATACACGAAGGTTCTCAAGCTTAAATTTAAAATTTGAAATGTCTGAGTCCAGTTTACTTGGATCAGATCCGTCACCCACAGAATGAAGCTCTCCGTCCTCATGTTCTGCAAATTGTGACGCAGTATCAGACATGGCTCTATTATTATCAGCACACTCTGTTCTTACCCCAGAGTGATCGCGTTTACCCCTAAATTCTGGCAATTTAGATAGTACTTCAGTCATAACATTAGCCATGTCTTGCAAAGTGATTTGTATGGGCCGCCCTGATGTACTTGGCGCCACAATATCACGCACCTCCTGAGCGGGAGGCGAAGGTACTGACACGTGAGGAGAGTTAGTCGGCATAACTTCCCCCTCGTTGTCTGGTGAAATTTTCTTTACATGTACAGATTGGCTTTTATTTAAAGTAGCATCAATGCAATTAGTACACAAATTTCTATTGGGCTCCACATTGGCCTTTAAACATATTGAACAAAGAGATTCATCTGTGTCAGACATGTTTAAACAGACTAGCAATGAGACTAGCAAGCTTGGAAAATACTTTTCAAATAAATTTACAAGCAATATAAAAAACGTTACTGTGCCTTTAAGAAGCACAAAAAACTGTCACAGTTGAAATAACAATGAACCAAATTAGTTATAGCAACCAAATTTTCACAGTAAATGCATTAAGTTAGTAAAGGATTGCACCCACCAGCAAATGGATGATTAACCCCTTAGTACCCAAAAACGGATAACAATTTAATATTAACGTTTTTATCATAGTCAAAACACACTCTCACAGGTCTACTGTGAGTGATTACCTCCCTCAAAACTAGTTTTGGAGACCCCTGGGCTCTGTAGAGACGTCCTGGATCATGGAGGAAGAAATAGGAAGACTGTGACTGAATTTTTACTGCGCAATAAAGCGCTAAAATAGGCCCCTCCCACTCATATTACAACAGTGGGGAAGCTCAGTAAACTGATTTTATTCAGAAACAAACGACAGCCATGTGGTAAAAATCATGCCCATAAAGTTTTATCACCAAGTACCTCAGAAAAAAACGATTAACATGCCAGTAAACGTTTTAAAAATAAAATTATGAAATGTTATTAATAAGCCTGCTGCTAGTCGCTTTCACTGCAGTGGAGGCTCAAATATTACTTAAATATATACAGTATTTTCTTAGTGAAGTTCCATTCCCCAGAAATACCTCAGTGTAAACATACATACATATCAGCCTGATACCAGTCGCTACTACTGCATTTAAGGCTGCACTTACATTATATCGATATTAGCAGTATTTTCTCAGTCAATTCCATTCCTTAGAAAATAATATACTGCAACATACCTCCTTGCAGGTGAACCCTGCCTGCTATCCCCTGTTCTGAAGTTACCTCACTCCTCAGAATGGCCGAGAACAGCAAGTGGATCTTAGTTACGACCGCTAAGATCATACACAAACTCAGGTAGATTCTTCTTCTAATGCTGCCTGAGAAGAACAACACACTCCGGTGCTGTTTAAAATAACAAACTTTTGATTGAAGAAATAAAAACTAAGTTTAACAACCACAGTCCTCTCACACGTCCTATCTATTAGTTAGGTGCAAGAGAATGACTGGGTATGACGTAAAGGGGAGGAGCTATATAGCAGCTCTGCTTGGGTGATCCTCTTGCACTTCCTGTTAGGGAGGAGATATAATCCCATAAGTAATGGATGACCCGTGGACTGACTACACTTAACAGGAGAAATACAAAACATAACAAAACTAAACAAATCTAGCACAGGAGGAAGAGGGCCCTGCTCCGGAGAGCTCGCAGTCTATAGGTTTAGGGTGCAGAGACATAAGGTTGGGGTAGCTTGTTACATTGGTTGTATTTGCAGCAGTGAGTCAGGCAGTCCATGTACATGTATTAGTTTGGTTCAGATGCGGGATGGAGGAGAGATGGCAAGCCTCTCTGAATAGGTGGGTTTTCAAGGATCGTCTTAAGCTATACAAGGTTGAAGACAGTCTAACGGAGCGGGGTAGAGAGTTCCAGAGGACAGGAGCAGCACGTGCAAAGTCTTGGAGGCGGGAGTGGGATGTAGAGATAACAGGAGTGTAGAGACGTAGGTCAGAGGTTGATCGAAGAGGACGGGATGGGGAATATTTCACGATGAGAGAGGAAATATAGTTGGGAGTTATACTGTTGAGTGCTTTGTAGGTTAGGGCTAATACTTTAAATTGTTTTCTGGAGTGTATGGGGAGCCAGTGTAGAGACTGGCAGAGCGGAGCAGCTGATGTAGATCGTCGACTTAGGTGGATGAGTCTAGCAGAAGCATTCATAATAGATTGGAGGGAGGAGAGGCGGTGTTTTGGAAGGCCATTTAGGAGTAGATTGCAATAATCAATGCGTGACAGGATGAGGGAATGAATAAGTATTTTTGTAGTTTTTTGAGTAAGGAAGGGACGAATTCTGGATTCTGTGAACGGCAGGATTTGGTAAGCATTTGTATATGTGGGTTGAATGTGAGTTCTGAGTCTAGTGTGACCCCAAGGCAGCAGACCTGGGGTGAGGTGTTGAGAATAGAGTCTCCAACCATCAGAGAAATGTCAGGTGTCGGATGTCTCGAAGAGGGGGGGGGGGGGATAAGAAGCAGCTCAGTTTTGGACAGATTGAGTTGGAGGTAGTGTGAAGACATCCAAGAGAAAATTGCAGAGAGGCAGTCAGAAATCTGGTTGAGTACAGAGGGAGAGATATTAGGAGAGGAAAGATAGATTTGGGTATCATCAGCATATAAGTGGTACTGGAATCCAAAGGAGGCTATAAGTTTTCCAAGGCAGGATGTATAAAGAGAGAAAAGCAAGGGGCCCAAGACCTTGCGGTACTCCAACTGAGAGAGGCATAGGATCACAAGATATGTTGTTAAAGGAAACTGAAAACGAGCGATTTGAAAAATATGATGCAAATCAGGAGAGGGCTGTGTCTCGGATGCCAAATGAATGTAGTATTTTTAGGACAAGAGGATGGTCAACTCTGTCAAAAGCTGCGGACAGGTCAAGAAGAATTAGTAAGGAGTAATGGCCTTTTGCTTTAGCTGATAACAGGTCATTTGTTAGCAAGAGCGGTTTCTGTTGAGTGTTTAGGGTGGAAACCAGATTGTAGTGGATCAAGTAAGGAGTTAGTTGTGAGAATTTGAGTTAGCCGATTATAGACCAGTCATTCCAATAATTTTGAAGCAAAGGGAAGTAAGGAGACCAGTCAATAGTTAGAAGGCATGGAGGGGTTAAGCAAGGGCTTTTTTTTAGGATTGGTATGGTTGACGCATGCTTGAATGTGTCAGGAAATGTGCCAGCAGTGAGAGATTGGTTAAAGAGATGAGTTAGGGTAGGGGTTAGTGAAGCAGAGAGAGAGGGAATAAGTCGTGAAGGAATAGGGTCAAGTGGGCAGGTTGTGAGATGAGCCAAGGATAGGAGTGCAGAGACTTCTTCCTCTGTTACAGGAGGGAAGTAGCATAGATTTTTGTTAATAGAAGGGGTGGGTAGGATCGCTGGGTTTGAGGGGTGCAGATCTCTTTTCTAATGGTGTCAATTTTATTTTTGAAGTGATCAGCAATAATTTGAACAGTGAGGTTGGTAGTGGCCGGGGGGGCAGGCGGACGTAGAAGGGAGTTAAAGGTTGAGAACAGTTTTCTGGGGTTGGATGCGTGAGATGACACAAGGGAGGAGAAATAGAATTGTTTGGCCAGGCTGAGCGCAGAGTTGTAGGACTTAAGGGTGAATTTATAATGTTGGAAATCAGCAAAGGTGCGTGATTTCCTCCACTGCCGTTCAGCAGCCTGTGAGCATCGCTGAAGATATCTGGTCTGTTTAGTGTGCCACGGTTGCCGTTGAGTGATTGATGTACGTCGAAGAGTGGAGGGTACAGTTTTGTCAAGTGTTGATTTTAGTGACGAATTATACTGTAGCGTCACGAGGTTTGGACAAGAAAGGGATGAAATGTCAGAGAGCAGAGGACTCAGTTGAGTGGAAAAGTCTGTGAGATGCAAGTCATTTAAATTTCTGTGAGGTAGCAGTTTTTTGGGGCTTGCAAAGATGTTCACACAAGCTGCCAATACCCGAAACAATAGGTCACCCTGGCGGTACATTTTTATTCTTATGTATTTTTGGCAATAAATACAGGGTAGCAGTTTTTGGGTTTGTGACTTTATAGCAGTTCTTCTCACCTAGTTGCCTAAGTGCTTCTATTATGTAAATATCTATTGGCCATATCACAATGTTACCACCATTATCTGATGGTTTTACCACCACATCACTCCAGTCTCAAATTTCATTAAGTGCTTTCCTTTCATCAGAGTTCAAGTTACACCGATCATTTTTTTGTATTTTCAGTATATCTGTCATTACCACCTTTAAAAATACATCAATCTGGGAGTATTGGGATATCTGTGGCATATATTTAGATTTCCTGGTAATTTTTCTCATCCATTCATCATTAGTTAATTCCTCGCCTTTACTCTCTTCTAAGAGAGAAACCAAATGGATCTTCAGATTACAAACTATCGGCTAGATTACGAGTTGTGCGTTAAGGTAAAAAAGCAGCGTTAACAGGTCCTAACGCTGCTTTTTTACGCCCGCTGCTATTACGAATCTTGCAGGTATAGGTGTACCGCACACTTGTTTGGCCTTACCGCAAACCGACTTACGTAAACTTCGTAAACCAGTTTTTCTATGGGACTTCCATAGCGCCGGTATTACGAGTCTGTCCTGGGAGGCCAAAAAGTGAGCAGTACAGCCTCTACCGACAAGATCCGTAACGCATTCTAAAGTCAGTAGTTATGAGTTTTACACTACAACGCTGTAGCATAAAACTCATAACTAAAGTGCTAAAAAGTACACTAACACCCATAAACTACCTAGTAACCCCTAAACCGAGGCCCTCCCGCATCACAAACACTATAATAACATTTTTAACCCCTAATCTGCCGCTCCGGACATCGCCGCCACTATAATAATCATATTAACCCCTAAACCGCTGCACTCCCGCCTCGCAAACACTAGTTAAATAATATTAACCCCTAATCTTCCGCCCCTAACATCGCCGCCACCTACATTATACTTATTAACCCCTAATCTGCCGCTCCGGACATCGCCGCCACCTACATTATATTTATTAACCCCTAATTTGCCGCCCCCAATGTCGCTGCAACCTACCTACACTTATTAACCCCTAATCTGCCGCCCCCAACGTCGCAGCCACTATTCTAAATTTCTTAACCCCTAAACCTAAGTCTAACCCTAACACCCCCTAACAAATATAATTTAAATAAATCTAAATAAAATTACTATCATTAACTAGATTATTCCTATTTAAAACACTTACCTGTAAAATAAACCCTAAGCTAGCTACAACATAACTAATAGTTACATCGTAGCTAGCTTAGGGTTTATTTTTATTTTACAGGCAAGTTTGTATTTATTTTAACTAGGTAGAATAATTATTAAATAGTTATTAACTATTTAATAATTACTTAGCTAAAATAAATACAAATGTACCTGTAAAATAAAACCTAACCTAAGTTACACTAACACTACACTACAATTAAATCAATTCCCTAAATTAAAAACAATTAAATAAATTAAATTAGCTAAATCACAAAAAACAGAATTTATGCTTACCTGATAAATTACTTTCTCCAACGGTGTGTCCGGTCCACGGCGTCATCCTTACTTGTGGGATATTCTCTTCCCCAACAGGAAATGGCAAAGAGCCCAGCAAAGCTGGTCACATGATCCCTCCTAGGCTCCGCCTACCCCAGTCATTCGACCGACGGACAGGAGGAAATATGCATAGGAGAAACCATATGATACCGTGGTGACTGTAGTTAGAGAAAATAATTCATCAGACCTGATTAAAAAAACCAGGGCGGGCCGTGGACCGGACACACCGTTGGAGAAAGTAATTTATCAGGTAAGCATAAATTCTGTTTTCTCCAACATAGGTGTGTCCGGTCCACGGCGTCATCCTTACTTGTGGGAACCAATACCAAAGCTTTAGGACACGGATGAAGGGAGGGAGCAAATCAGGTCACCTAAATGGAAGGCACCACGGCTTGCAAAACCTTTCTCCCAAAAATAGCCTCCGAAGAAGCAAAAGTATCAAATTTGTAAAATTTGGCAAAAGTGTGCAGAGAAGACCAAGTCGCTGCCTTACATATCTGGTCAACAGAAGCCTCGTTCTTGAAGGCCCATGTGGAAGCCACAGCCCTAGTGGAGTGAGCTGTGATTCTTTCAGGAGGCTGCCGTCCAGCAGTCTCATAAGCCAATCGGATAATGCTTTTAAGCCAAAAGGAAAGAGAGGTAGAAGTTGCTTTTTGACCTCTCCTTTTACCAGAATAAACAACAAACAAAGAAGATGTTTGTCTGAAATCTTTAGTAGCCTCTAAATAGAATTTTAGAGCACGGACTACGTCCAAATTGTGTAACAAACGTTCCTTCTTTGAAGCTGGATTCGGACACAAAGAAGGTACAACTATCTCCTGGTTAATATTTTTGTTGGAAACAACTTTCGGAAGAAAACCAGGCTTAGTACGCAAAACCACCTTATCTGCATGGAACACCAGATAGGGCGGAGAACACTGCAGAGCAGATAACTCTGAAACTCTTCTAGCAGAAGAAATTGCAACCAAAAACAAAACTTTCCAAGATAATAACTTAATATCTACGGAATGTAAGGGTTCAAACGGAACCCCTTGAAGAACTGAAAGAACTAGATTTAGACTCCAGGGAGGAGTCAAAGGTCTGTAAACAGGCTTGATTCTAACCAGAGCCTGAACAAATGCTTGAACATCTGGCACAGCTGCCAGCCTTTTGTGAAGTAAAACAGATAAAGCAGAGATCTGTCCCTTCAGAGAACTTGCAGATAATCCTTTCTCCAAACCTTCTTGTAGAAAGGATAGAATCTTAGGAATTTTTATCTTGTTCCATGGGAATCCTTTAGATTCACACCAACAGATATATTTTTTCCATATTTTATGGTAAATTTTTCTAGTTACAGGCTTTCTAGCCTGAATCAGAGTATCTATTACAGAATCTGAAAACCCACGCTTTGATAAAATCAAGCGTTCAATCTCCAAGCCGTCAGTTGGAGGGAAACCAGATTCGGATGTTCGAATGGACCTTGAACAAGAAGGTCCTGTCTCAAAGGTAGCTTCCATGGTGGAGCCGATGACATATTCACCAGGTCTGCATACCAAGTCCTGCGTGGCCACGCAGGAGCTATCAAGATCACCGAAGCCCTCTCCTGATTGATCCTGGCTACCAGCCTGGGAATGAGAGGAAACGGTGGGAATACATAAGCTAGGTTGAAGGTCCAAGGTGCTACTAGTGCATCTACTAGAGTCGCCTTGGGATCCCTGGATCTGGACCCGTAGCAAGGAACCTTGAAGTTCTGACGAGACGCCATCAGATCCATGTCTGGAATGCCCCATAATTGAGTTATTTGGGCAAAGATTTCCGGATGGAGTTCCCACTCCCCCGGATGGAATGTCTGACGACTCAGAAAATCCGCTTCCCAATTTTCCACTCCTGGGATGTGGATTGCAGACAAGTGGCAGGAGTGATCCTCCGCCCATTGAATTATTTTGGTCACTTCTTCCATCGCCAGGGAACTCCTTGTTCCCCCCTGATGGTTGATATATGCAACAGTCGTCATGTTGTCTGATTGAAACCTTATGAATTTGGCCTTTGCTAGTTGAGGCCAAGCTCTGAGAGCATTGAATATCGCTCTCAGTTCCAGAATGTTTATCGGGAGAAGAGATTCTTCCCGAGACCATAGACCCTGAGCTTTCAGGGGTTCCCAGACCGCGCCCCAGCCCACCAGACTGGCGTCGGTCGTGACAATGACCCACTCTGGTCTGCGGAAGCTCATTCCCTGTGACAGATTGTCCAGGATCAGCCACCAACGGAGTGAATCTCTGGTCTTTTGATCTACTTGAATCGTCGGAGACAAGTCTGTATAATCCCCATTCCACTGTCTGAGCATGCACAGTTGTAATGGTCTTAGATGAATTCGTGCAAAAGGAACTATGTCCATTGCTGCAGCCATCAATCCTATTACTTCCATGCACTGCGCTATGGAAGGACGAAGAACAGAATGAAGTACTTGACAAGAGCTTAGAATTTTTGATTTTCTGACCTCTGTCAGAAAAATCCTCATTTCTAAGGAATCTATTATTGTTCCCAAGAAGGGAACTCTTGTTGACGGGGACAGAGAACTTTTTTCTTTGTTCACTTTCCATCCGTGAGATCTGAGAAAGGCTAGGACGATGTCCGTATGAGCCTTTGCTTTTGACAGAGACGACGCTTGAATCAGGATGTCGTCCAAGTAAGGTACTACTGCAATGCCCCTTGGTCTTAGAACCGCTAGAAGGGACCCTAGTACCTTTGTGAAAATTCTCGGAGCAGTGGCTAATCCGAATGGAAGTGCCACAAACTGGTAATGCTTGTCCAGAAAAGCGAACCTTAGGAACTGATGATGTTCCTTGTGGATAGGAATATGTAGGTACGCATCCTTTAAATCCACCGTGGTCATAAATTGACCTTCCTGGATGGTGGGAAGGATCGTTCGAATGGTTTCCATTTTGAACGATGGAACCCTGAGAAATTTGTTTAGGATCTTGAGATCTAAAATTGGTCTGAATGTTCCCTCTTTTTTGGGAACTATGAACAGGTTGGAATAAAACCCCATCCCTTGTTCTCTTATTGGAACTGGATGAATTACTCCCATCTTTAACAGGTCTTCTACACAATGTAAGAATGCCTGTCTTTTTATTTGGTTTGAAGATAATTGAGACCTGTGGAACCTTCCCCTTGGGGGTAGTTCCTTGAATTCCAGGAGATAACCTTGAGAAACTATTTCTAGTGCCCAAGGATCCTGAACATCTCTTGCCCAAGCCTGAGCAAAGAGAGAAAGTCTGCCCCCCACCAGATCCGGTCCCGGATCGGGGGCCATCCCTTCATGCTGTTTTGGTAGCAGTGGCAGGCTTCTTGGCCTGCTTACCCTTGTTCCAGCCTTGCATTGGTCTCCAGGCTGGTTTGGGTTGTGAAGTATTACCCTCTTGCTTAGAGGATGTAGAATTAGAGGCTGGTCCGTTTCTGCGAAAGGGACGAAAATTAGGCTTATTTTTAGCCTTAAAAGACCTATCCTGAGGGAGGGCGTGGCCCTTTCCCCCGGTGATGTCTGAAATAATCTATTTCAAATCAGGTCCAAACAGTGTTTTACCTTTGAAAGGGATGTTAAGCAATTTTGTCTTGGAAGACACATCCGCTGACCAAGACTTTAGCCAAAGCGCTCTGCGCGCCACGATAGCAAACCCTGAATTTTTCGCCGCTAATCTAGCTAATTGCAAAGCGGCATCTAAAATAAAAGAGTTAGCCAATTTAAGTGCTTGAACTCTGTCCATAACCTCCTCATACAAAGATTCTTTATTGAGCGACTTTTCTAGTTCCTCGAACCAGAAACACGCTGCCGTAGTGACAGGAACAATGCATGAAATTGGTTGTAGAAGGTAACCTTGCTGAACAAACATCTTTTTAAGCAAACCCTCTAATTTTTTATCCATAGGATCTTTGAAAGCACAACTATCCTCTATAGGAATAGTAGTGCGTTTGTTTAGAGTAGAAACCGCCCCCTCGACCTTGGGGACTGTCTGCCATAAGTCCTTTCTGGGGTCGACTATAGGAAATAATTTCTTAAATATAGGGGGAGGAACAAAAGGTATGCCGGGCCTTTCCCACTCCTTATTTACTATGTCCGCCACCCGCTTGGGTATAGGAAAGGCGTCGGGGGGCACCGGGACCTCTAGGAACTTGTCCATCTTACATAATTTTTCTGGAATGACCAAATTGTCACAATCATCCAGAGTAGATAATACCTCCTTAAGCAGTGCGCGGAGATGTTCTAATTTAAATTTAAATGTTACAACATCAGGTTCAGCTTGTTGAGAAATTTTTCCTGAATCTGAAATTTCTCCCTCAGAAAAAAACCTCCCTCCTGGCCCCTTCAGATTGGTGTGAGGGTATGTCAGAACAGTTATCATCAGCGTCCTCTTGCTCTTCAGTGTTTAAAACAGAGCAATCGCGCTTTCTCTGATAAGTAGGCATTTTGGATAAAATGTTTGCAATAGAATTATCCATTACAGCCGTTAATTGTTGCATGGTAATAAGTATTGGCGCACTAGATGTACTAGGGGCCTCTTGTGTGGGCAAAACTGGTGTAGACACAGAAGGGGATGATGCAGTATCATGCTTACTCCCCTCATTTGAGGAATCATCTTGGGCAATATCATTATCTGTGGCATCATTGTCCCTACTTTGTTTGGACACTATGGCACAATTATCACATAAATTTAAATGGGGAGAAACCTTGGTTTTCATACATATAGAACATAGCTTATCTGATGGTACAGACATGTTAAACAGGCTTAAACTTGTCAACAAAGCACAAAAAACGTTTTAAAATAAAACCGTTACTGTCACTTTAAATTTCAAACTGAACACACTTTATTACTGAATATGTGAAAAAGTATGAAGGAATTGTTCAAAATTCACCAAAATTTCACCACAGTGTCATAAAGCCTTAAAAGTATTGCACACCAAATTTGAAAGCTTTAACCCTTAAAATAACGGAACCGGAGCCGTTTTTACATTTAACCCCTATACAGTCCCAGCTATCTGCTTTGCTGAGACCCAACCAAGCCCAGAGGGGAATACGATACCAAATGACGCCTTCTATAAGCTTTTTCAGTGGTTCTTAGCTCCTCACACATGCATCTGCATGCCTTGCTCTCCAAAAACAACTGCGCATTAGTGGCGCGAAAATGAGGCTCTGCCTATAACTAGAAAAGGCCCCCATCTGAAAAAGGTGTCCAATACAGTGCCTGCCGTTTTTCTAACAATCCCCAAGATTATAATAACTATTAAGAGTTATAATCTGCAAAATATGCTTAGCAAAGTAATCGTTTTAGCCCAGAAAAATGTCTACCAGTTTTTTAAGCCCTTATAAAGCCCTTTATTCTTTTACTTAATCTAAGAAAATGGCTTACCGGTCCCCATAAGGGGAAATGACAGCCTTCCAGCATTACATAGTCTTGTTAGAAATGTGGCCAGTCATACCTCAAGCAGAAAATTCTGCCAACTGTTTCCCCCAACTGAAGTTACTTCATCTCAACAGTCCTGTGTGGAAACAGCAATCGATTTTAGTAACGTTTGCTAAAATCATCTTCCTCTTACAAACAGAAATCTTCATCTCTTTTCTGTTTCAGAGTAAATAGTACATACCAGCACTATTTTAAAATAACAAACACTTGATTGAAGAATAAAAACTACATTTAAACACCAAAAAACTCTTAACCATCTCCGTGGAGATGTTGCCTGTGCAACGGCAAAGAGAATGACTGGGGTAGGCGGAGCCTAGGAGGGATCATGTGACCAGCTTTGCTGGGCTCTTTGCCATTTCCTGTTGGGGAAGAGAATATCCCACAAGTAAGGATGACGCCGTGGACCGGACACACCTATGTTGGAGAAACAAACACTAAATTACAGAAAACAAAAAACAAATTACAAGATATTTAAACTAATTACACCTAATCTAATAGCCCTATCAAAATAAAAAATGCCCCCCCCCCCAAAAAAAACTAAACTAGCCTAAACTAAACTATCAATAGCCCTTAAAAGAGCCTTTTGCAGGGCATTGCCCCAAATAAATCGGCTCTTTTACCTTTAAAGATAAATACAAACAACCCCCCCAACAGTAAAACCCACCACCCACACAACCAACCCCCCAAATAAAAGCCTAACTAAAAAAACCTAAGCTCCCCATTGCCCTGAAAAGGGCATTTGGATAGGCATTGCCCTTAAAAGGGCATTTAGCTCTATTGCTGCCCAAAGAAGTCTTCATCCAAGCGGCAAGATGAAGTTCAATCCTATTGGCTGATCCAATCAGCTAATATGATTTTTTCTACCTTAATTCTGATTGGCTGATAGAATTCTATCAGCCAATCGGAATCTAAGGGACACCATCTTGGATGACGTCATATAAAGGTACCTTCATTCGTCGTTAGTCCGTCGGAAGAAGAGGATGCTCCGCGTCGGATGTCTTGAAGATGGACCCACGCCGGAAGGATGAAGATAGAAGATGCCGTCTGGATGAAGACTTCTGCCCGTCTGAAGGACCACTTCTGCCCGTATGGAGGACCACTTCTGCCGGCTTCGTTGAGGACATCTTGCGGCTTGGATGAAGACTTTTAGGGGGTGTTAGGGTTAGACTTAGATTTAGGGGTTAATACATTTAATAGAGTGGCAGCGACGTTGGGGGCGGCAGATTAGGGGTTAATAAATGTAGGTAGGTTGCGGCGACATTGGGGGCGTAAGATTAGGGGTTAATAAATATAATGTGTCAGCGATGTTGGGGGCAGCAGATTTGGGGTTAATAAGTATAATGTAGGTTGCGGCGGTGTCCGGCGTGGCAGATTAGGGGTTAATAAATATAATGTAGGTGTTGGCGATGTCGGGGGCGGCAGATTAGGCATAAATAAGTGTAAGATTAGGGGTGTTTAGACTCGGGGTTCATGTTAGGGTGTTAGGTGTAAACATAAAATGTGTTTCCCCATAGGAATCAATGGGGCTGCATTACTGAGATTTACGCTGCTTTTTGGCAGGTGTTAGACTTTTTCTCAGCCGGCTCTCCCCATTGATGTCTATGGGGAAATCGTGCACAAGCACGTACGAGCAGCTCACCGCTGACTTAAGCAGCGCTGGTATTGGAGTACGGTATGGAGCTCAAATTTGCTCTACGCTCACTTCTTGCCTGTTATCGCCGGGTTTGTAAAAATCTGTAATACCAGCGCTGCAGGTAAGTGAGCGGTGAGAAAAAACTGCTCATTAGCACCGCACAGCTCATAAAGAAAAACTCGTAATCTGGCTGTATGTTCCCCCAAGGAATGAATGAACAGATATGCTACAGTGCTTTTCTCTGAAAATTGGAAAGCTGTATTAATTTGTATCAATTTTCGAGAAATTGGTGCTGTATACAATATGGACAAATTCAGTATACATAGTCACAAACATATCTGAACAAGTATATTACTAGAGTAACTATGTAATAATTAATGCAAGCTCTATTGTGGTGGGATTTTTTTCACTCTGTAGCCGGTAGAATTGGCACTGGCTGAGTGTTATAATATATATATATTTTATTAGGATATATGAATGCCCAACTTTGCACATATATACCTATGATAAATATTATCCAACATCGCTACCTTAGATCTTTTTGTACAATAATAAAGGCATTTCTCCATTATGATGGATATCCTTGCAAAAATTACGATCGTATCTGACCACAATAATGTATTTTCTGAAAACAGTATTATTATGCTGTGCAATATTTCGGTCTCCAGCATTTACCATATCCCGCAAATAGTATAAACCAAATACCACCATAATGATCGTGATGGTGTGTGAGGATAGAGACAACATTAATGCACTTAGGGGCATAATACGTAGAACCGCAATAATTCAATGCATATCTATAATATGACAATAAGCACTTTTTACTGAAGTGGGCGGGATAAGATGCAGAGAGACCCACGATTGGATCACAAGATACACTCCTCTTTGGAGATAACGTGTGTAATGTTTACACTACAGTGCCCAACGACTGGTGCTCTCAAATCACGTGAACCATGTGACAGCCGATTCTGATTGGTCTGTTACTCTACTTTAGGGGAAAGAAGCCGGGCGGCTTTTGCCTTTGTTAAAGCAGTGGCGAAATGCGTGTCAGGCGTACGCCCTGCCCTCTGTTAGATTACATGTTGGTGCTTATGCACAAATCACCCCTTTTGGTATTCTCAATTTGTAACTTTAACTGTGGTAACAGTGTCAGTGTTAAGCTACTTGATAGCACATGCATTCGGGACTATCCCTGTTAATATATTGTAATATTATCTGATAATTAGCTCCTTATATGATACCACAGGAGTCAGTACATTGCACAGATAATACAGGGACCCGATGTTTGTAAGCTATAATATAATATTATAAACTACCTGATAGCGCATGTACTAAGGACTATCCCTGTGTGCGTATTGATAGATAATTACTCTTAGTGTGAAACCATAGGAGTAAGCGTATCGTACAGATAACAGGGACCCTGATGTCTGTAAGCTACAAAGACTGAGCACACATATTACTTTGGGGACCCTTTCTAGCCTTTAAACGATAACCTTAGCCGTATATGACGGTACATTTTAGTACACTCATTGAACACATTGTGCAATTGCCCCTTGTTCTATGCACACTCTTTACTCACTAATAGATACGTACGTGACACTATTGTATCTAGTCTTTCAGACTTATTCTCCAGAGGGCAGGCATTTGTATTTTGTATGTCTTTTAAGAATTTTAATATGTGTTTTAGTTTTTACTATTAATTATTAAAAGTTAAATTTTATTTCCTAACCCTCCCTCCCCCTTCCCCCCCCTATCCTTTATTTGGTAAAATCTCATACGTAAATTCCATTATTTGACTATTGCATCTCTGAAGTATAGGCTAAGGTTTATTTATTATTTTAGCTATTTGGTTACCATGTACACTATATTGAGAGGAAAAAAAAACATTATCTTACTGTTATTCTTTTCCCTATTTGTGCCTGCTAATCTTCGACTGCATTTATCTAGAATGCTTTGTGGATAACCCTATTAAGAAATTTGGCTTGCATTTCTTTGAATCTCTTATTGTAGCTTTCAGGTTCTGTTACAATTCGTTGAACCCTCATTAATTGACTTTTGGGAAGTGATTCTACTAAATGTCGTGGATCGAAACTGTTATACTGTAACAACGTATTCCTATCGGTTTCCTTGGTATATAAATCAAACTCCAATTTGGAATCTTTCTTATACACTCTAGTGTCTAAAAACATAATACTTTCTTCACTAAAGTTTAATGTGAATTCCAAATCTCTAACTGTTGTATTGAGGTCTGTAACAAATTTGATAAGGGTGTCCACGGTGCCTCACCATACGCCAAAAATAGACGATATCAACGCCATTTAGTAGAATGACTTCCAAAAAGTCAATTAATGAGGGTTCAACGAATTGTAACAGAACCTGAAAACTACAATAAGAGATTCAAGGAAATGCAAGCCAAATTTCTTAATAGGGGTTATCCACAAAGCATTCTAGATACATGCAGTCAAAGTTTAGCAGCCACAAATAGGGAAGAGAATAACAGTAAGAGAATGTTTTTTTCCTCTCAATATAGTGTACATGGTAACCAAATAGCTAAAATAATAAATAAACATTGGCCTATACTTCAGAGATGCAATAGTCAAATAATGGAATTTAGGGATAAACCTATTATAGCCTATAAAAGGGTTAAAAACTTAAAGGATTACTTTGTGAAATCAGATATAGGACCATACAAACAAAAACAACAAGGTTACTTAAGTAAAAAGAACTTAGGGTGCTACCCTTGTTTAGGGTGCATTAATAAGAGGAAAATAGTTTTCTCACCCCAGGAGTGCACAAACACCAACTATTAGGGATTTTTTTTTTAACTTGCGACACAACTTATGCTGTTTATTTAATTAAATGCCCGTGTTCCCTCATCCATATTGGAGAGACAGTAAGAAAAGTAAAAGATAGATTAAGTCAGCACCGCTCCAATATTAGATGTGGGGACACGGAGGCACCAGTATCCCATCACTTTTTAGAAAAAGGCCACAGTATTAGCCAACTGAGGTGGCAAGTAATTGATCATGTGGGCCCACAAAGAAAGGGAGGTGACCGCGAGAAATTACTCAAACAAAAAGAGATGTATTGGATTCATAAATTAGGGACTTTGGTTCCAAATGACATGAATAGGGACTTTGAATGGTCAGTATTTTGGTAATATGCAGTTATGAGTAAATAACACCTAGGTATTGTTTTAAAAGAAGGCCCTTGTACAGGGTAGATATGCTAGTGGTAAATGAAATTGAAATGTGATTACTGGTTATTAAAAATTGTATATATAAATTATGTTGAAACAAAAGTAACATAATTATGAAAATAATATGCTTTGTAAATAATGTTTAGAGATAGGTAATTATATACTTGTAACACTAGGTGGCGCCCAAGGACAGAGTTGAATGGCGCTAAGCCAAACAGTTTAAAAAAGGCAACACTGACTATAATGTGTATAGCATGATTAAGTGACAGCAGTCACGAAACGTTGCTGATTTTTTTCGTCAATAAAGACACTTTTTATAATATAAGTGCTGTGGACATTTGCATGTGTGCCAGTCATTCTGTCAAGGGAATAAGGAACAAAAAAAGAAATATCAGGGTGAAAAAAAATGCCAGAAGAAAACAATTTAAATTTAGGGCCGCCCACCAGAGAGCACGGGCGGGAGCTGTGGACTCTCCCTGTATCGAAAGAAAGGAAATTATCTGGTAAGTCATAATTTTTGTTTTCCTTCTAAATACAGGGAGAGTCCACAGCTGCATTCATTACTTGTGGGTAAATAATATCCAAGCTACAGAGGACACTGAATGCTAATGGGAGGGAACAAATAAAAGGCGGCTCAACCTGAGGGCACCACAGCCTGCAAGAAAACCAACTCCCGAAGGCTTCCTGGAGAGGAGCAAAAAATAAAAGAATGTTAGGAGAACCAAGCAACCGCCCAACAATCAGAAACATAGGATCCTATGTCAGAGACCCAAAAGATTTCACTGCACTCGAACTGAGACAAAACCTCTGAGGAGGCTTGTGTCCCGCAGACTCCTAGATCCAGCGAAAAACACTCCTCCACCTACCAGGAAAAAAGCTGTCTATTCTGATGAAGATCAACAAAAAACACAGGGTAAGATACCCCAAAAAAAGGGAGAACCTCTTCCCATATGTACAAGAATAAAAAACAGAAATAACCCTATTAGAAGGGAGGTCACAAAAATTGCAATACAGAACTACGAAACATAGAAAAAAACAATCTACAGATGAAATAGGTCAATGAATAAGATTCAAAGCCCACCTCCTGTACAGGTATAAAGGAACCCGATGCAACACAGAAGGATAAATTAACTCCAAAAAAGGAGCAAGAAATTGACTCGCCGGCCCTGCCGCAAACAGGGCCCTAGCAAACACAACTGAACACCTGGAAGCATAAGCCTCTGGGATCGGAGCACCAACAGAAAGCAAAAATTGCTTCCGAAATCACCTGCCAGAGAAAGAACTACAGCTGGAATCCAACCGCAACCTTCCGCCTGCCAGGCAGCAGAGCTAACCAACAGGCTATCTATGTTGGCTACCCCTTCAAACAAGAACTTGCTAGACAAGCTCTGATCCAGCTCATTCTAGAGGGAAAGAAGTATACTCCAGTATCCAGAAGAGATCAGGACAAGCTAACTCCTCCCAACAAAGGGAGAGAGAGGGAACATTCCACACCCAAAATAGGTGATGAATAACTTTTAAATCTCAAGGTATGGCTAGCAACAAAAGCAATTCCTCTGGTTTGCAGCTCAAACCTGAGCCCTAGTCCCACTGGGTCACGATCCCAGGACCTACTGCGTTTTAAGCAGGTGTGATAAACACCACATTATGGGACTTCGCCCCTGCAACAAGGGAACTCTCATGGCATTGAGACCACTAAACCGTGAGTACGAGCTTGCAGCAAAAGTAACAGTCTCACTGGCGTGCACTCCAGATAGGATCGACATCCTCACCAGAGAGAGACATGACCGAAAAGAAGAGGGTTAGATTAGACCTCCTCAGAGTCATAAGAAAACTGCCATAGCAGGATTCAAACTCCAAGCCTACAGCTCTCTAGGCCGGGAACTAATTCCTAAGGCCACATAGTCCTGAGGACCTCAGATGAGAAATTCGACCTGTTCTCTTCAGATACACATTAGAAGAACCTCTGGATAGACAGAGCAAAACGGATGAGCGTAAGGACCATCCGTTCCGATAGAGCACGCTCAGAGAACGGATTATTGTCAAAGGCAGTAGTGGGCCTCCACCCACCACAAAATTTGAGAACCCTCCGACTACGCAGGAGGAACTCACAAACTCAAAAATGATCCACTCACCAAGGAGCCCCAACTGGCATGGATCCAGAAGACCAGACCTCAGAGCAAAATGCTCTACTGAAAAAAAAAAATCCAAGAAGAATTGGAAGGAAAATCCTGATCCATATTCCCCAGGAACACACTCTATCCCTACTAAGAGGGAAGAGACCAAGACAGAACTGCCCCGAGGAACCTAGGAGAAAAAAATACCCAATACCGAGAGATCTGGATCCACTGAGAAAGAAACCCCCACCGGAAATCCAGAGAGATTGCAAAAAAAAAAAACAAGCTAAGGGGAAGACCCGGCCTGGGCTGAATCCAACACACCGACCACAGCGCCAATGAAGGCCTGAAGGGGAATTGAAGGACAGAACCTGAAGAGAAATCAAACTTCGTATAAAGGATGTGTGGTATAATTGCAGTGTCTGACATTGTAACTGTCACACCCATGCCAAGGACTGAACCCAAGACTTGTGGTTCGCAGCTTGATGCTTTCTCTCTGAGCCACCAGAGGGGTTATTAGCTGTAAGGCAAAGAGCCTTCCTGTCTGAAAGACTAAACCGCATCCAAGGATCCAACTTGGCGCCACACTAGAACTCAGTCTAGGTCCACCTCTGATCGATGGAAAACAGAAGAAGCAAATCCCAAAAAGTCTACTAGCTGATGCTGGTAAAACCAGAACTGTCAAAGACTTGGGAGCCACCGTAACACCTAGAAATAGGCTACTGTCACATAAAAACCCCAGATCCCAAAAACTTTGGATCAAAACGCAGATTTGAAGAAACCAATGGTCCCTAATAACCGGACCAGGTTTAACAAGAATGGTAAAATGGACATCCAGCGACAGCAGCTGGATTCGAAGCATCAACCTTCGAGATGCACAGCCGCAAAGATAACCATCAGGCTACACTGGACTGCTTTAGCCAGGAAAGACATTCTGGTAGAGAGAACCGAGGATGCTCTCTGAAGCAAAGAGGAGTATAAACTTTGCATAAAATCCTCGGACCCAAAAAAGGATGGGAACCCCTCCCCTTTTTGGACCCTACACCAACAGTGCAATGACACTGCAAATATTACCATGACAAGACTCCAAGGGTCAGCTAGTCCAGCAGGGCGGAAGGAAAAAACATAATTTATGTAAGAATTTACCTGATAAATTCATTTCTTTCATATTGGCAAGAGTCCATGAGCTAGTGACGTATGGGATATACAATCCTACCAGGAGGGGCAAAGTTTCCCAAACCTCAAAATGCCTATAAATACACCGCTCACCACACCCACAATTCAGTTTAAAGAATAGCCAAGCAGTGGGGTGATAAAGAAAGGAGTAGAAAGCATCAACAAAGGAATTTGGAAATAATTGTGCTTACAGCTGCCTGAAGAACTTTTCTACCAAAAACTGCTTCTGAAGAAGCAAATACATCAAAACGGTAGAATTTAGTAAATGTATGCAAAGAGGACCAAGTTGCCGCTTTGAAAATCTGATCAATTGAAGCTTCATTCATAAAAGCCCACGAAGTGGAGACTGATCTAGTAAAATGAGCTGTAATTCTCTGAGGCGGGGTCTTACCCGACTCCAAATAAGCTTGATGAATCAAAAACTCCGACCCAGAATGTTCATACTCTGAAGTCTCAGAAAGAACTTCATCTTCTGATAACCCTATCAGTTAAATCCATAAATTATCTTTTGTACTCTGGGAAGGAGTGCAATATGTAACCTTTCGCTTGCACTTAGCAGAGCGAGGTAAAGCATTAAAGGCCGCAGACACTGCCGTCTGAGCTGCGCAGTAACTTCTGGTGAAAAAATGGCCCCCTCCAAATGGAGGATCAGCAATGCAACGGGAAACTGCATGTGTAGAGAGATAAGCATGTAGAGCACGCACCTCACTGGGCGACAGCTCCTCAGAGGTGGACGGCTCCGTGGTATCAAACATGTTTGATATTATCACATTATCAAGGCATATGGAATATAATTGAGGGGACGTTGGAATATAATTGAGGGGACGTTCTAAGGCCTCCTCACAATATAAACAGGAATAGAGTGAGTGCCCTGTAAGAAACAGAATCCTCCATCGCTAGTGAAATAACCGGAGAACTATAGAAATAAAACATTTTATTAAAAAAAGCTGCACCTTTATATCCCAATGGCTGGGGCACTCCCCACCTCCCATGACCCAGACAGTACAGAGAGTTAGAACTCCTCTCTGATAGACACACAGTCAGGAAAGAGGGAAAGAAACATATGGTGCACAATTCAGGACCGTCCCTGCTATGAGAAAAAGCACACCAAGCTTGTAAGCTGCATGGCTCTCAAAGTGAAAGTGAAACCTGTATATTCCATAACAGCCTATGAGCCCATAACATCTCACACATAAAAGCAGCATAAAATCAAATAAACATATGAGTATTCCCCCCTGTTCAATAATCCCCCTAAGGAGATATTAACCCTTGTTTCTATACAGATAAAAGGACTCACACTGTGACCCTGTCTTCTAGCGTTATCATAAATCTATAACAAATGAAACGATCTTACCAGAATCTATGCGTGGAACAGGAACACGGCCTTTTAAGTGTGACAGGTTAGTAGCATCGCTCCTGACATGGACTTGAGAGCAGAAAGCAGGCAGCAAAACTCGTCAACGCTGATTGCTTCTCCGGACTCTAACTTTCACCCATGCTCTCACTGAGAGGCTGACAGGACTACTTAAAACTCCAGTCCCATTAGAGACTACTCAGAATCTTCCGACACTTCTCTGCCAACCTCCTGTGACGAAAGGCAAAGAATGACTGGAGGATGAGGGGAGTGGGGGAGGTATTTAAGCCTTTGGCTGGGGTGTCTTTGCCTCCTCCTGGTGGCCAGGTTCTTAATTCCCACAAGTAATGAATGAAGCAGTGGATTCTCCTTCCATTAAGATGGAAACAGAGTAACCCATCCTGGTTTTCCAAATAGAGGTTAGCATAAATATTGGAGTTAAAGTAAGGACTACCTCACCGACCTCCAACAGCTAATAGCCACCATTACTCTTACTAAAGAGATTGACACAGACACAGCATTGCCCCAATCCTTGCTTGCAGGGAAAGTACACATTAAAGGATTAAAACTTAATTTTCTTCAGACACCATCTTCGCACATCCTCCCGGATGCAAAGGCAAAGAATGACTAGGAATTATGGGTAATTGGAATGACACTTAACAGTTCTGCTGGGGTGGTCTTTGCCTCCTCCTGCTGGCCAGGAGTTAAATATCCCACTAGTAATTAGAATGGATTTGTGGACTCTCCATGCAAATTGGAAAGAAATCCCATTTTATTATATCTTTATTAAACCAATTACATATGGAGGGGGAGACCAAAAATATTTGCACTGCACAAAGCATTTAATTATGGGGTCCATTTTACCCAAAGAGCATGAAAAAAAAAACTTTTATGGGGAAGAATTATTAAATCTAAACTTGGGGAATATTATTTTCCCTCAGAATGTGAAACATTTAAAAGCCATGTTAACAAAAAAAATAAAAATTTGGCCAGAAGTCCATCTAGAACAAAACAATGACAATGGCAATCACCTTTTCATCCTAGATATAGCATAAAACATTGCATCTGCTTCACACATAGGTTAATACTTCCTCTTGACTTTTTAAATGCAGTAAAACTGTAAAACAGATGTCACAACCTGATAGATAAAAAAAGACACAAAGGTCTTCCACTTCTTCCGCAGACAACATATAGTCCTTAAACCACTATAATAACACTGAACAGACTTTTCTGGGCACACAAAAAAATTTAAACTACATTTATATTGCATGCAAACAACATTTAAATAGACATCAACATACCTTTATAAAAAAAAATAGCTTATGTTGAAAAGATACAACAGTGAAGTGCAACCATATGCCCTTAGACATTTGGCAACAAGCTCATGTCTGGTTTCCCACTATCACCCTTAGGAAGACTAAGGGCTCGATTTACCAAAGTCACAAGAACTTGCTCGGCGTTATTTAACAAGCAGCGGTTACCAGACCGCAGTTTCTTTAACCTCTTCGCTACCTTTAAGGTGGCGAAATTCAATCTCCGCAGTCGAGTCCGACCAAGGAGATTGACAGCTCCTGCCCGCGCGTGATTGGCAGGGGCGGGATTGCAAGCGAGCACAAAATTGCGCTCGTGTGCAATGGTGATTACCAGCGGGGAATTTTGCCCCGCCACAGGCGAGCTGAGGCGTACAGGGGCGTGGTCCGCCTCACCTTTGATAAATTTAGCCCTAATTCCCAAGGGTCATAATTAGCATTTATACAGAGAGAGAATCACTTAACCAGATAACAAATAAAAGCATAATAGCTTTTTGACTCTTTCCTTTATAAAAAACAGATCCGGAATGTTAGTGATATTTTAGATGGAGTTTAATTCAGCAGTGGTAATGAAGTTGCGCTGTAAGTTTTTAATTCAAATTCCCCGCGCTCCACCGCCCACTTCAAAAGTAAATTTTTCAGTGAACTAAAAGTTTGAATCGCTCTCTAATCAGCGCTCTCCCCTTTGAGCGCCTTTTTTTGTAGCTAGAGTGCTATGCACATATACTGTACAATGGAATTTTCACAGATGCTTTTTATTCTATGAAGAGAATAATCTGTACTGCATCTTATACTGACAGTTATCTGTGTGACCTCAACTTTACCTAAACTCTCAGTCTTGAACAATGCACCTCTTTTTCACCGGTTGTATGAGTTTTGCCTGTTTATAGCTCAGACCTGTCTATATTGCTAATTAAACAAGACTTGGTAAAAGAATAAATGCAGAATGAAGAAGCCCCTGTTCCTTAAAGCTTACAGTTTCATAACATAATAAAAACAATGTATACTCACGGTGAATGAATTCGATCTCTAAAGTTTATGGATTTCACCCACCAGTTTTGTCTTGCTACAGATATCTGAAAAACAGTCAATCCTTTTATGAGATGAGCCAAATTTAATAAAAACAGAATTTATGTTTACCTGATAAATTACTTTCTCCAACGGTGTGTCCGGTCCACGGCGTCATCCTTACTTGTGGGATATTCTCTTCCCCAACAGGAAATGGCAAAGAGCCCAGCAAAGCTGGTCACATGATCCCTCCTAGGCTCCGCCTACCCCAGTCATTCGACCGACGTTAAGGAGGAATATTTGCATAGGAGAAACCATATGGTACCGTGGTGACTGTAGTTAAAGAAAATAAATTATCAGACCTGATTAAAAAAAAAAAACCAGGGCGGGCCGTGGACCGGACACACCGTTGGAGAAAGTAATTTATCAGGTAAACATAAATTCTGTTTTCTCCAACATAGGTGTGTCCGGTCCACGGCGTCATCCTTACTTGTGGGAACCAATACCAAAGCTTTAGGACACGGATGAAGGGAGGGAGCAAATCAGGTCACCTAAATGGAAGGCACCACGGCTTGCAAAACCTTTCTCCCAAAAATAGCCTCAGAAGAAGCAAAAGTATCAAACTTGTAAAATTTGGTAAAAGTGTGCAGTGAAGACCAAGTCGCTGCCCTACATATCTGATCAACAGAAGCCTCGTTCTTGAAGGCCCATGTGGAAGCCACAGCCCTAGTGGAATGAGCCGTGATTCTTTCGGGAGGCTGCCGTCCGGCAGTCTCGTAAGCCAATCTGATGATGCTTTTAATCCAAAAAGAGAGAGAGGTAGAAGTTGCTTTTTGACCTCTCCTTTTACCGGAATAAACAACAAACAAGGAAGATGTTTGTCTAAAATCCTTTGTAGCATCTAAATAGAATTTTAGAGCGCGAACAACATCCAAATTGTGCAACAAACGTTCCTTCTTTGAAACTGGTTTCGGACACAGAGAAGGTACGATAATCTCCTGGTTAATGTTTTTGTTAGAAACAACTTTTGGAAGAAAACCAGGTTTAGTACGTAAAACCACCTTATCTGCATGGAACACCAGATAAGGAGGAGAACACTGCAGAGCAGATAATTCTGAAACTCTTCTAGCAGAAGAAATTGCAACTAAAAACAAAACTTTCCAAGATAATAACTTAATATCAACGGAATGTAAGGGTTCAAACGGAACCCCCTGAAGAACTGAAAGAACTAAGTTGAGACTCCAAGGAGGAGTCAAAGGTTTGTAAACAGGCTTAATTCTAACCAGAGCCTGAACAAAGGCTTGAACATCTGGCACAGCTGCCAGCTTTTTGTGAAGTAACACAGACAAGGCAGAAATCTGTCCCTTCAGGGAACTAGCAGATAATCCTTTTTCCAATCCTTCTTGAAGGAAGGATAGAATCTTAGGAATCTTAACCTTGTCCCAAGGGAATCCTTTAGATTCACACCAACAGATATATTTTTTCCAAATTTTGTGGTAAATCTTTCTAGTTACAGGCTTTCTGGCCTGAACAAGAGTATCGATAACAGAATCTGAGAACCCTCGCTTCGATAAGATCAAGCGTTCAATCTCCAAGCAGTCAGCTGGAGTGAAACCAGATTCGGATGTTCGAACGGACCCTGAACAAGAAGGTCTCGTCTCAAAGGTAGCTTCCAAGGTGGAGCCGATGACATATTCACCAGATCTGCATACCAAGTCCTGCGTGGCCACGCAGGAGCTATCAAGATCACCGACGCCCTCTCCTGATTGATCCTGGCTACCAGCCTGGGGATGAGAGGAAACGGCGGGAACACATAAGCTAGTTTGAAGGTCCAAGGTGCTACTAGTGCATCCACTAGAGCCGCCTTGGGATCCCTGGATCTGGACCCGTAGCAAGGAACTTTGAAGTTCTGACGAGAGGCCATCAGATCCATGTCTGGAATGCCCCACAGCTGAGTGACTTGGGCAAAGATTTCCGGATGGAGTTCCCACTCCCCCGGATGCAATGTCTGACGACTCAGAAAATCCGCTTCCCAATTTTCCACTCCTGGGATGTGGATAGCAGACAGGTGGCAGGAGTGAGACTCCGCCCATAGAATGATTTTGGTCACTTCTTCCATCGCTAGGGAACTCCTTGTTCCCCCCTGATGGTTGATGTACGCAACAGTTGTCATGTTGTCTGATTGAAACCGTATGAACTTGGCCCTCGCTAGCTGAGGCCAAGCCTTGAGAGCATTGAATATCGCTCTCAGTTCCAGAATATTTATCGGTAGAAGAGATTCTTCCCGAGACCAAAGACCCTGAGCTTTCAGGGATCCCCAGACCGCGCCCCAGCCCATCAGACTGGCGTCGGTCGTGACGATGACCCACTCCGGTCTGCGGAATGTCATCCCTTGTGACAGGTTGTCCAGGGACAGCCACCAACGGAGTGAGTCTCTGGTCCTCTGATTTACTTGTATCTTCGGAGACAAGTCTGTATAGTCCCCATTCCACTGACTGAGCATGCACAGTTGTAATGGTCTTAGATGAATGCGCGCAAAAGGAACTATGTCCATTGCCGCTACCATCAAACCGATCACTTCCATGCACTGCGCTATGGAAGGAAGAGGAACGGAATGAAGTATCCGACAAGAGTCTAGAAGTTTTGTTTTTCTGGCCTCTGTCAGAAAAATCCTCATTTCTAAGGAGTCTATTATTGTTCCCAAGAAGGGAACCCTTGTTGACGGAGATAGAGAACTCTTTTCCACGTTCACTTTCCATCCGTGAGATCTGAGAAAGGCCAGGACAATGTCCGTGTGAGCCTTTGCTTGAGGAAGGGACGACGCTTGAATCAGAATGTCGTCCAAGTAAGGTACTACAGCAATGCCCCTTGGTCTTAGCACAGCTAGAAGGGACCCTAGTACCTTTGTGAAAATCCTTGGAGCAGTGGCTAATCCGAAAGGAAGCGCCACGAACTGGTAATGCTTGTCCAGGAATGCGAACCTTAGGAACCGATGATGTTCCTTGTGGATAGGAATATGTAGATACGCATCCTTTAAATCCACTGTGGTCATGAATTGACCTTCCTGGATGGAAGGAAGAATAGTTCGAATGGTTTCCATCTTGAACGATGGAACCTTGAGAAACTTGTTTAAGATCTTGAGATCCAAGATTGGTCTGAACGTTCCCTCTTTTTTGGGAACTATGAACAGATTGGAGTAGAACCCCATCCCTTGTTCTCTTAATGGAACAGGATGAATCACTCCCATTTTTAACAGGTCTTCTACACAATGTAAGAATGCCTGTCTTTTTATGTGGTCTGAAGACAACTGAGACCTGTGGAACCTCCCCCTTGGGGGAAGCCCCTTGAATTCCAGAAGATAACCTTGGGAGACTATTTCTAGCGCCCAAGGATCCAGAACATCTCTTGCCCAAGCCTGAGCGAAGAGAGAGAGTCTGCCCCCCACCAGATCCGGTCCCGGATCGGGGGCCAACATTTCATGCTGTCTTGGTAGCAGTGGCAGGTTTCTTGGCCTGCTTTCCCTTGTTCCAGCCTTGCATTGGTCTCCAAGCTGGCTTGGCTTGAGAAGTATTACCCTCTTGCTTAGAGGACGTAGCACTTTGGGCTGGTCCATTTCTACGAAAGGGACGAAAATTAGGTTTATTTTTTGCCTTGAAAGGCCGATCCTGAGGAAGGGCGTGGCCCTTACCCCCAGTGATATCAGAGATAATCTCTTTCAAGTCAGGGCCAAACAGCGTTTTCCCCTTGAAAGGAATGTTAAGTAGCTTGTTCTTGGAAGACGCATCAGCTGACCAAGATTTCAACCAAAGCGCTCTGCGCGCCACAATAGCAAACCCAGAATTCTTAGCCGCTAACCTAGCCAATTGCAAAGTGGCGTCTAGGGTGAAAGAATTAGCCAATTTGAGAGCATTGATTCTGTCCATAATCTCCTCATAAGGAGGAGAATCACTATCGACCGCCTTTATCAGCTCATCGAACCAGAAACATGCGGCTGTAGCTACAGGGACAATGCATGAAATTGGTTGTAGAAGGTAACCCTGCTGAACAAACATCTTTTTAAGTAAACCTTCTAATTTTTTATCCATAGGATCTTTGAAAGCACAACTATCCTCTATGGGTATAGTGGTGCGTTTGTTTAAAGTGGAAACCGCTCCCTCGACCTTGGGGACTGTCTGCCATAAGTCCTTTCTGGGGTCGACCATAGGAAACAATTTTTTAAATATGGGGGGAGGGACGAAAGGAATACCGGGCCTTTCCCATTCTTTATTAACAATGTCCGCCACCCGCTTGGGTATAGGAAAAGCTTCTGGGAGCCCCGGGACCTCTAGGAACTTGTCCATTTTACATAGTTTCTCTGGGATGACCAACTTGTCACAATCATCCAGAGTGGATAATACCTCCTTAAGCAGAATGCGGAGATGTTCCAACTTAAATTTAAACGTAATCACATCAGGTTCAGCTTGTTGAGAAATGTTCCCTGAATCAGTAATTTCTCCCTCAGACAAAACCTCCCTGGCCCCATCAGACTGGGTTAGGGGCCCTTCAGAAACATTATTATCAGCGTCGTCATGCTCTTCAGTATCTAAAACAGAGCAGTCGCGCTTACGCTGATAAGTGTTCATTTTGGCTAAAATGTTTTTGACAGAATTATCCATTACAGCCGTTAATTGTTGCATAGTAAGGAGTATTGGCGCGCTAGATGTACTAGGGGCCTCCTGAGTGGGCAAGACTCGTGTAGACGAAGGAGGGAATGATGCAGTACCATGCTTACTCCCCTCACTTGAGGAATCATCTTGGGCATCATTGTCATTGTCACATAAATCACATTTATTTAAATGAATGGGAATTCTGGCTTCCCCACATTCAGAACACAGTCTATCTGGTAGTTCAGACATGTTAAACAGGCATAAACTTAATAACAAAGTACAAAAAACGTTTTAAAATAAAACCGTTACTGTCACTTTAAATTTTAAACTGAACACACTTTATTACTGCAATTGCGAAAAAACATGAAGGAATTGTTCAAAATTCACCAAATTTTCACCACAGTGTCTTAAAGCCTTAAAAGTATTGCACACCAAATTTGGAAGCTTTAACCCTTAAAATAACGGAACCGGAGCCGTTTTTAACTTTAACCCCTTTACAGTCCCTGGTATCTGCTTTGCTGAGACCCAACCAAGCCCAAAGGGGAATACGATACCAAATGACGCCTTCAGAAAGTCTTTTCTAAGTATCAGAGCTCCTCTCACATGCGACTGCATGTCATGCCTCTCAAAAACAAGTGCGCAACACCGGCGCGAAAATGAGGCTCTGCCTATGATTTGGGAAAGCCCCTAAAGAATAAGGTGTCTAAAACAGTGCCTGCCGATATTATTATATCAAAATACCCAGAATAAATGATTCCTCAAGGCTAAATATGTGTTAATAATGAATCGATTTAGCCCAGAAAAAGTCTACAGTCTTAATAAGCCCTTGTGAAGCCCTTATTTACGATCTTAATAAACATGGCTTACCGGATCCCATAGGGAAAATGACAGCTTCCAGCATTACATCGTCTTGTTAGAATGTGTCATACCTCAAGCAGCAAGAGACTGCTCACTGTTCCCCCAACTGAAGTTAATTGCTCTCAACAGTCCTGTGTGGAACAGCCATGGATTTTAGTGACGGTTGCTAAAATCATTTTCCTCATACAAACAGAAATCTTCATCTCTTTTCTGTTTCTGAGTAAATAGTACATACCAGCACTATTTCAAAATAACAAACTCTTGATTGAATAATAAAAACTACAGTTAAACACTAAAAAACTCTAAGCCATCTCCGTGGAGATGTTGCCTGTACAACGGCAAAGAGAATGACTGGGGTAGGCGGAGCCTAGGAGGGATCATGTGACCAGCTTTGCTGGGCTCTTTGCCATTTCCTGTTGGGGAAGAGAATATCCCACAAGTAAGGATGACGCCGTGGACCGGACACACCTATGTTGGAGAAAAATAGTGAACATTAAGTATGATAAATAATAAATGTATTTAAAACATTATGGGCCATGTTTATTTCTTATAGGAAAACTATAAATGGTTATTACATTGGCTAGTTTTTGCTGGATGGCAGTCAAAGCCATATACGATTCCACAGAGGCTAGCTCACTTCCATTGTTAGCGCAATGTAATTCAGCTTCTTTGTAAGAGAGATGTAGGTTATCCACAAACCAAAACTCCTCACCATCAACAATAAGGGAATCACGTCCACTATCTAAAGAGAAAAAAATATTTAGAATGCAAATATTTGATAATTAATAGTTGCCAAGATAATTTCAGGTTGTGAAGACTTGATTTATAAAATGTGAGGTTGCTTTAACTTCTTATATTGTTACTGAAAAATCCCCAGAAACAACTTTGCAAATGTTTATACAATATTATTTTAGAAAATGAAAAACACAATCTTTATAAAAGAGTACATTTCCTGCCAACAGCTGAACTAATAAACAGAACTGATAAGCAGTAAACATTACTATCACCAGAACTGTATTCACTAGCGCTTTTTAACACCTAGGGGTAAGTTTATTTAAGCAGCGGATGCTGCTTTCTAAGCCCATCGTTTCAGGCTCGTCTGAAACGGAAGTTAAAGGGATACTAAACCCAAATTTTTTCTTTCATGATTCAGATAGAGTATGCAATTTTAAGCAACTTTCTAATTTACTCCTATATATATCCATATTTTTCTACGTTCTCTTGCTATCCTTATTTGAAAAAGAAGGCATCTAAGCAAAGGAGCCAGCCAATTTTAGGTTCAAAACCTGGACAGCATTTAGCCACCAATGAGCAAGCACCACCCAGGTTGTGAACCAAAAAACTTAAATTATGCTTACCTGATAATTTTCTTTTCTTCAGATGGAAAGAGTCCACAGCTGTATTCATTACTTTTGGGAAATAAGAACCTGGCCACCAGGAGGAGGCAAAGACACCCCAGCCAAAGGCTTAAATACTCCTCCCACTTCCCTCATCCCCCAGTCATTCTGCCGAGAAACAAGGAAAAGTAGAAGAAATACCAGGGTGAAAAGGTGCCAGAAGAATAAAAAATAAGAGACGCCCCACAGAAAAAATACGGCTGGGGAGCTGTGGACTCTTTCCATCTGAAGAAAAGAAAATTATCAGGTAAGCATAATTTAAGTTTTTCTTCATAAATGGATAGAGTCCACAGCTGCATTCATTACTTTTGGGAAAACAATACCTAAGCTATAGAGGACACTAAATGCAAAAACGGGAGGGTACAATAGGCGGCCCATTCTGAAGGCACCAGGCCTGAAAATCCACAACCCAACCATACCCTGCTTTGTCGTAGCCGGGCAAACAAACTAGAAGGAAAAGGCCCCAAGGACACTGACCCGCAGATAGTCCGAAAGCCTAACCAGAGACTGCAAGCAGACTCACTGAGCCAACACTCCTTGAGGAGAACCGTCGCCCAGTAGTCGGTCCCCACACAACCCTTACTAGTACAATACCAAAATCCCCAAAAGGGAAAGAACAAGGGTAAGCCAAAGGGATACCCAAAGATACAGCAAAATCCATAAAGGAAAGACCCCCTTCAAAGGAAGGCCAAATCCACAGAGACCCGAATGGATCCCAAGAACAAGGGTAGACGATGCCCAACCCACAAGGAGTAATCAGGCATCATCAAGGAGAAGAAACATCTCCCAAACATTGTGCAACAGCACTGAAAAAGACAGCTGAAGACAAAGTCCTCAAAACGTCAAAACTCAGAGACCGAGCAAACAGAAATAACAAGTAGCAAACTAAGAAATAAACATCTGAGTCTACGCTGCCATCAGTAGGAAGACACAGAGAAAACACTATCCGTAAGGAAGAAGCGGCCGCACAAACATAATTTATGCTTAGCTGATAAATTTATTTCTCTTGTGGTGTATCCAGTCCACGGATCATCCATTACTTGTGGGATATTCTCCTTCCCAACAGGAAGTTGCAAGAGGATCACCCACAGCAGAGCTGTCTATATAGCTCCTCCTCTTCCTGCCACCTCCAGTCATTCGACCGAAGACAAACAAGAGAAAGGAGAAACCATAGGGTGCAGTGGTGACTGTAGTTTAAAATAAAACATACCTGCCTTAAAATGACAGGGCGGGCCGTGGACTGGATACACCACAAGAGAAATACATTTATCAGGTAAGCATAAATGATGTTTTCTCTTGTAAGGTGTATCCAGTTCACGGATCATCCATTACTTGTGGGAAACCAATACCAAAGCTAAAGTACACAGATGAAGGGAGGGACAAGGCAGGTACTTAAACGGAAGGTACCACTGCCTGTAAAACCTTTCTCCCAAAAATAGCCTCTGAAGAAGCAAAAGTATCAAATTTATAAAATTTTGAAAAAGTATGAAGCGAAGACCAAGTCGCCGCCTTGCAAATCTGTTCAACAGAAACCTCATTTTTAAAGGCCCATGTGGAAGCCACAGCTCTAGTAGAATGAGCTGTAATCCTTTCAGGAGGCTGCTGGCCAGCAGTCTCATAAGCTAAGCGTATTATACTTCTTAGCCAAAGCGAAAGAGAAGTTGCCGAAGCCTTTTGGCCTTTCCTCTGTCCAGAGTAGACAACAAACAAAGCAGATGTTTGACAAAATTCTTTAGTAGCTTGTAAATAATACTTTAAAGCACGAACCACGTCAAGATTGTGTAATAGACGTTCCTTCTTTGAAGAAGGATTAGGACACAATGACGGAACCACAATCTCCTGATTGATATTCTTATTAGATACCACCTTAGGTAAAAACCCAGGTTTGGTACGCAAAACTACCTTATCTGCATGGAAGATCAGATAAGGGGAATCACATTGTAAGGCAGATAACTCGGAAATTCTACCAAAAATAGAACTTTCCAAGATAAAAGTTTGATATCTATGGAATGAAGAGGTTCAAACGGAACCCCCTGAAGAACTTTAAGAACCAAATTTAAACTCCATGGTGGAGCAACAGGTTTAAACACAGGCTTGATTCTAACTAAAGCCTGACAAAATGCCTGAACGTCTGGAACATCCGCCAGACGCTTGTGCAAAAGAATAGACAGAGCAGAAATCTGTCCTTTAAGGAACTAGCTGACAATCCTTTCTCCAATTCTTCTTGGAGAAAAGATAATATCTTGGGAATCATGACTTTACTCCATGAGTAACCCTTGGATTCACACCAATAAAGATATTTACGCCATATCTTATGATAGATTTTCCTGGTGACAGGCTTTCGTGCCTGATTTAAGGTATCAATAACTGACTCGGAGAAGCCACGCTTTGATAAAATCAAGCGTTCAATCTCCAGGCAGTCAGTCTCAGAGAAATTAGATTTGGATGGTTGAAGGGACCCTGAAGTAGAAGGTCCTGTTTCAGAGGCAGAGTCCAAGGTGGAAGGGATGACATGTCCACCAGGTCTGCATATCAAGTCCTGCGTGGCCACGCAGGCGCTATCAAGATCACTGATGCTCTCTCCTGCTTGATTTTGGCAATCAGACGAGGGAGCAGAGGAAACGGTGGAAACACATAAGCCAGGTTGAAGGACCAAGGCGCTGCTAGAGCATCTATCAGCGTTGTCTTGGGGTCCCTGGACCTAGATCCGTAACAAGGAAGTTTGGCGTTGTGGCGAGACGCCATGAGATCCAGTTCTGGTTCGCCCCAACTTCTTAAGGTAGCCCTCTAACTTTTTATCCATTGGATCTAAGAAAGCACAACTGTCCTCGACAGGGATAGTAGTACGCTTAGCAAGTGTAGAAACTGCTCCCTCCACCTTAGGGACCGTTTGCCATAAGTCCCATGTGGCGGTATCTATTGGAAACATTTTCTTAAAAATAGGAGGGGGAGAGAACGGCACACCTGGTCTATCCCATTCCTTAGTAATAATTTCTGTAAACCTTTTAGGTATTGGAAAAACATCAGTGTAAACAGGTACTGCATAGTATTTATCCAATCTACACAATTTCTCTGTCACTGCAATTGTATCACAGTCATTTAAAGCAGCTAAAACCTCCCTGAGCAACACGCGGAGGTGTTCAAGCTTAAATTTAAATGTAGATATTTCTGAATCAGGTTGAATCCTCTTCCCTGAGTCAGAAAAATCACCCACAGAAAGAAGCTCTCCTTCCTCAGCTTCTGCATATTGTGAGGGGGTATCAGACATAGCTCTTAAAGCGTCAGTATGCTCTGTATTTCTTCTAACTCCAGAGCTGTCTCGCTTTCCTCGAAACCCAGGTAGTCTGGATAATACTGCTGACAGTGTATTATCCATGACTGCCGCCATGTCTTGTAAGGTAAACGCCATGGGCGCGCTAGATGTAATTGGCGCCTCTTGAGCGTGAGTCCCTTGAGCGGGATTTAAAGGTTCTGACACGTAGGGCGAGTTAGTCGGCATAACTTCCCCCTCGTCAGATTCCTCTGGTGATAAATTTTTTAAAGACAGAATATGGTCTTTATTACTTAAAGTGAAATCAGTACATTTGGTACACATTCTAAGAGGGGGTTCCACCATGGCTTCTAAACATAATGAACAAGGAGTTTCCTCTATGTCAGACATGTTTAAACAGACTAGCAATGAGACCAGCAAGCTTGGAAAACACTTTAAAGCAAGTTAACAAGCAAAAAATAAAAACGGTACTGTGCCTTTAAGAAAAATAAAAAAGGTCAGAATTTGAAAACCAGTGAAAAAAAGCAGTAAATCAAACTAAATTTTTACAGCGTGTATAATAAGCTAACAGAGCATTGCACCCACTTGCAAATGGATGATTAACCCCTTAGTTTAAAAAACGGATCAAAAAAACGATATAGACATTTTTTAACAGTCACAACAAACTGCCACAGCTCAGCTGTGGCCCTACCTTGCCAAACAAATGACTTTGGAAAGCCTAAAAGCCCTTTAGAGAGGTCCTATAGCATTCAGGAGACTTCTTGAGGGAAGCTGGATGTCTCAGTCTGCAAAAGTTACTGCGCAATTAAGCGCTAAATTAGGCCCCTCCCACTCATGTCTACACAGTGGGAGGCCTAAGAAAACTGTTTCTAGACAAATTTAAGCCAGCCATGTGGAAAAAAACTAGGCCCCAATAAAGTTTTATCACCAAAACATATATAAAAATGTTTAAACACTCCCAGCAAACGTTTTATATTGAAAAATAATAAGAGTATTACCTCTGACAGTAAGCATGATACCAGTCGCTATTAATTCACTGTAATCAGGCTTACCTTAAATAAATCTGGTATCAGCAGCATTTTCTAGCATTTACATTCCTCTAGAAAAAATTTAAACTGCACATACCTCATAGCAGGATAACCTGCACGCCATTCCCCAGCTGAAGTTACCTCTCTCTTCAGTTATGTGTGAGAACAGCAATGGATCTTAGTTACAACCTGCAACAACAATCATTAAACAACAATCATTAAAGACCACAGGCAGATTCTTCTTCTATTTTCTGCCTGGGACCAAAATAGTACAACTCCGGAACCATTTAAAAATAACAAACATTTGATTTGAAGAAAAAACAACTACGTTTCACCACATCTCTCTTACTGCTTCCATGTTTGTCGAGAGTTGCAAGAGAATGACTGGAGGTGGCAGGAAGAGGAGGAGCTATATAGACAGCTCTGCTGTGGGTGATCCTCTTGCAACTTCCTGTTGGGAAGGAGAATATCCCACAAGTAATGGATGATCCGTGGACTGGATACACCTTACAAGAGAAATAGCAGACTGCTCCAAGACATAGATTGCCCAACCTTCAAGACAGAGGACATTCTCCAGGCAATCCAGGCCACCAAGCCTACTCACAGATCTTAAAGGGGGAGAGGCATAGAACCTCTAAAAAAAGAAGGTCCACTGTCACCCCCAAGACCCGAGGATGAACAACAGATCTCAGAACCTACGCCTTGCCGGACCAGCCTAAGCATCGGCAGATCTGAAAGCAAGGGAACCAAAAGGAACCCCAAGACCGGCCCTCTAATTTTCCCACCACGTGGGAAGGAAAACTCTAGGTTCCGAGGTATAGGAAACGACAGAGAGTGACGCAGCAAAATTTACTGACCCAGTCACCAGAGAGACGGCTATTTAGGACTGAAACAATCCCGAGAGCCGCACGGACCCGCAAGTCCTCTTGAGAAAGCTTAGCTGAAACTTGTAAAACAAATAACAAGAACATAAATAATGTTAAGAGCACTCGACACCCCAACCTAACCAGCAAAGTATAATAGGCGCCGCGCGTCTGAATAAGCCGCAAAACAGAAGATCTGAACCCAAGCAGGACCAGCCTGCAACCAGGGTGATAACTACCAAGCTGGCTAAATCCGCCCTCAGAGAGGGAGGAAGAAAAACAGACAAACATGTCCCGAACAACTTCTGTAGAAGCAAACAGCGAGTATCGATCCCAGAGATTTTTAAGTTCCCGCAGGAAACATAGTATGAAAAATAAATAAAATTCATCCTAACCGGATAAAATAAAATAACAGGCAACCTAAGGGTTAACGCCCAAGAAGAACAGAAAGATCCGCAGGACCAGCCTAACGGAAACCCTGTACTGCCAACAAAACTGGGAAGGATCTCGATAACAAGACTTAAAGGAGATTACTTCATTCCCCCATGTCTAACGAGGTGAGCCATTCGAAGGAGGAGGCTGATGAGTCCCATAACCGAGAAGGATAGGGTCCCCAAACAGTTCAAAAACGTGTCTGAGTAAAACACGAAGGCGAGCCAGCCTGTAACGAAAGGCACAACACTTAGGAACAGTTACACCCGCAGGGAACTGCACATGCCCTCCAGTGGCAGAGAGACCTGGGGCAGAGGAGCATGAGCAGAATCGCAAATAAACTTCTGGACTTTGTAGACGAGAAAGCACCAAAAGTATGCAAAAGCAACAACCTCCTGGGGGAACAATCCACCCTCCGAGGAGGAAAACACATAACCTGGGTTACCCGCATGTGTAGTAGTAGTAGGGAGCGGTAGGGAACTCGCTTCCCGGAGGCCAGGGCCCCCCGAGGTGGATGGCTCAGCAGTCCCTTGAATCCCTGAGCCCAAGGAACAAAGCACTCTAGGATGGCCTAAAGAACATAACTGACTCACCTAAGTCAATAGGGCCAATCACATTCGTCACAGGACAAAGAATCTGAATCAGAAATTTGAAAAATCTCAACATCAGCATCCTCAATAACTGGATAAAGGAAACCAAAAAAATGGACTATATAAAAAATAAATAAACGGTACCTGACATACACAATGGCTGGGGCACTCACCACCTCCTATGAACCAGACACCAGCGGACTAGAATTGTCCGTTGCCACACAGTCAGGAATGTGGAAATGGGAGACCAGAATGTAGACACAAACCGTACAGTCCAAAAAAAGCGCACCCAACCGTAAGGTCACGTCCCTTCGAAAGGCCGTTATGTTTCAAAAAGCCACAAGCCCAGTTAACAATACACATAAGCAGATTGAATCACATAACAAACATGATTAAAACCCCCCCTGTGCAATAATCCCCCTCAGGAGCTATTAACCCTTGATTCCAAGATACTAAAGGAGTCCCACTGAGACCCTGTATTTTTCATGTGAGTTCGCAGGAACAAATGAGTTACAGTACAATCATGAAGTAGTAAAATGAAACGGTCTTACCGGAATCTACGCCGTGGAACAGGAACACGGCCCTTCGAGTTTGACCGATAGTAGCCTCGCCTCTGCCATGGACTTGAGAGAAGGAAGCAGGCAGTAAAGCGAAGTTTGAAAGACTTTTCCTGCATCTCCAGACTCTAACTTTTATCCAAGCCCTTACTGAGAGATTGAGAGGATTACTTAAAACTCCCGTCCCATGTCGAAGAGTACTACTCTCCATAAGAGACGAAAACAAACTTCTGACACTTCTCTGCCAACCTCCTGGGACGAAAGGCAAAGAATGACTGGGGGATGAGGGAAGTGGGAGGAGTATTTAAGCCTTTGGCTGGGGTGTCTTTGCCTCCTCCTGGTGGCCAGGTTCTTATTTCCTTAAAAGTAATGAATGCAGCTGTGGACTCTTTCCAAAGAAAAATTGATAATAGAAGTAAATTAAAAAGTGGCTTAAAATTGCATGCTCTATCTGAATCATGAAAGATACAATTTAGGTTCAGTATCCCTTTAAGAAGCAGCGGTCATAAGACTCCTTAACTTCTCCGCAACCACCTTTTAGGTGTCGGATTGAAATCATCCCGATACGATCGGGATGATTGACACCCACTGCTAGCAGCCGATTGGCCGCGAGTGTGCAGGGGCCAGCACTGCACTAGCATTTCACAAGAAATGATTGTGCAATGTTAAATGCCGACATTCATGTACGCTCGACCTTTAATAAATCTACCCAATAACATTCATTATGAATAATAATTGAAATCCTGAAAGCATTTAAAAGGGACTTTAAATATATATTTTATGTAAAAAATAGGCATGGACGAAATTTTGGGATTCGGCATTCGTTTGCTTCACGAATGCCGAATGTGACTGCAGGCAGCTGCATTTATTTAGTTTCAGTGACCTATATATCAGTGTGAAAGTGAAACACACAAAGATCTGGATTGGCACAGGTCTATGTGTGTTGCTCTTTCACACTGACATATCCGGTGCCAAAACTAAACAAATGCTGCTGCCTGCAGACATTCGTTTGATAAATGAATGCCAAATCCCGAAATGGCACCCATGCCTAGTAAAAAGCATAATTTATTTTTACCTGATAAATCCCTTTCTTTCTTGGTTGTGAGAGTCCACAATTCATTAGTGTAGGGAATTCATCACCTGGCCACCAGGATGCGTCAAATACACCCTATGCCAAGAGCTTTAATATCCCTCCTACTTGCCTGACCCTCCCAGTATTATGTATAGTCAAGAATAGGAGGATAGTAGGGTAAATAGGTGCAAACTAAACTAGGAAAACTGGGAGGGTTAGTGGACTCCCACCACCAAGAAAAAAAGGGAAATTTATTCTTACCTGATAAATTTGTTTCTTTTACGATACGATGAGTCCACGGATTTCATCCTTATTTGTGGGATATCGCCTCCTGGTCAGCAGGAGGAGGCAAAGAGCTCCACAGCAGAGCTGCATAAATAGCTCCTCCCTTCCCTCCCAACCCAGTCATTTGACCGAAGTTAGGAGGAGAAAGGAAAAGCCAAGGAGCAGAGGTGACTGAAGTTTAACAAAAATAAAGACCTGTCACATAAAAACAGGGAGGGCCGTGGACTCATCGTATCGTAAAAGAAACAAATTTATCAGGTAAGAATACATTTCCCTTTTCATTTACAAGATACAATGAGTCCACGGTTTTCATCCTTACTTGTGGGATACAATACCAAAGCTATGGGACATGGATAAAACGGGAGGGACAAGACAGGGAACCTAAACGGAAGGCACCACTGCTCGAAGAACTTTCCTCCCAAAAACAGCCTCGGACGAGGCAAAAGTATCGAATTTGTAAAATTTGGAAAAAGTGTGAAGAGAAGACCAAGTCGCAGCTTTGCAAATCTGTTCCACAGAAGCATCATGTTTAAATGCCCATGAGGAAGCCACAGCCCTAGTGGAATGAGCCGTTATATGTTCAGGAGGCTGCTGTCCAGCAGTCTCATATGCAAAACGAATGATACTCTTCAGCCAAAAAGAAAGAGAGGTAGCCGTAGCTTTCTGACCCCTACGCTTCCCAGAAAAAAACACAAACTCCTTAGTTGCCTGTAAGTAAAACTTCAAGGCACGGACCACGTCCAAATTATGTAACATTCGCTCCTTCTTAGAAGAAGGGTTAGGACACAAGGAAGGAACAACAATTTCCTGATTAATATTTTTGTTTTGAAACAACCTTAGGAAGAAAACCAGGTTTGGTACACAACACTACCTTATCTGCATGGAAAATAAGATAAGGAGAATCACATTGTAATGCTGAAAGCTCAGAAACTCTGCGAGCAGAAGAAATAGCAACTAAAACTAAAACTTTCCAAGATAACAACTTAATATCTATGGAATGCATAGGTTCAAACGGAACCCCTTGAAGAACATTAAGAACTAAATTCAATCTCCAAGGAGGAGCAATTGGCCTAAACACAGGCCTGATTCTAGTCAGAGCCTGACAAAAGGATTGAACATCTGGAACATCTGCCAGATGCTTGTGAAGTAAAATAGACAAAGCAGAAATCTGTCCCTTTAAGGAACTTGCTGACAACCCTTTCTCCAATCCTTCTTGGAGAAAAGACAAAATCCTGGGAATCCTAACCCTACTCCATGAGTAGCCATTGGATTCGCACCAATAAAGATATTTACGCCATATCTTATGGTAAATCTTTCTAGTAACAGGCTTACGAGCCTGGATCAAGGTATCAATGACCGAATCAGAGAACCCTCGCTTAGATAAAATCAAGCGTTCAATCTCCAAGCAGACAGCTGCAGAGAAATTAGATTTGGATGATGGAAGGGTCCCTGAATGAGAAGGTCCTGCCTCAATGGAAGCTTCCACGGTGGCAGAGATGACATGTCCACCAGATCGGCATACCACATCCTGCGAGGCCACGCAGGAGCGATGAGGATCACCGGTGCCCACTCCTGTTTGACTCGAGCACCCGGGGAAAGAGAGCAAATGGAGGGAACACATAAGCTAGGTTGAAGGATCAAGGCACTGCCAAGGCATCTATCAGTTTGGCCTGAGGATCCCTGGACCTGGATCCGTATCTCGGGAGGTTGGCATTCTGACGAGACGCCATGAGATCCACCGGCCTGCCCCATCTGAGAATCAGGCTGGCAAATACTTCCGGATGGAATTCCCATTCCCCCGGATGAAACGTCTTTCTGCTCAAAAAATCTGCCTCCCAATTGTCCACTCCTGGGATGTGGATTGCTGACAGATAACAAGAGTGAGTCTCTGCCCACTGAATTATCTTGGTCACTGCTGCCATCGCTAAGGAACTCCTTATTCCTCCCTGATGATTGATGTAGGCCACAGTCGTGATGTTGTACGACTGTAATCTGATGAATTTGGTCGAAGCCAACTGAGGCCAAGCCAGAAGCGCATTGAATATTGCTCTCAACTCCAGAATGTTGATGGGAAGTAGAGACTCCAATCGAGTCCATACACCTTGAGATTCAAGGAATTCCAGACTGCTCCCCATCCTATCAGACTGGCATCCGTTGTCACTATCTCCCATGAGGGTCTGCGGAAGCATGTCCCCTGGGACAGATGATCTAGCGACAACCACCATAGAAGAGAGTCCCTTGTCTCCTGATCTAGATCTATTTGAGGAGACAAATTTGCATAATCTCCATTCCATTGTCTGAGCATGTTCAGTTGTAGAGGTCTGAGATGAAAATGTGCAAACGGAATGATGTCTATTGCTGCCACCATTAAGCCAATTACCTCCATGCACTGAGCCACTGACGGCCGAGGATTGGACTGAAGGGATCAGCAAAGATCCGTCAAAAAAATCTTCATGGACAGAGAGTCGATTAGCGTTCCCAGGAATGGAACCTTTGTCTGTGGAACTAGTGAACTTTTCTCAAGATTCACCTTCCACCCATGAGTCCTTAGAAAGGACAGAACAATGTCGGTATGGGACTGTGCTAGCTGATAAGACGATGCCTGAATCAGAATATCGTCCAGATAAGACGCCCCGCAGTCTTAGAACCGCCAGTACAGATCCCAGCACCTTTGTGAAAATTCTGGGTGCCGTGGCCAGACCGAAAGGAAGGGCCACGAATTGGAAATGTTTGTCCAGGAAGGCAAACCTCAGAAACTTGTGATGATCCCTGTGTATAGGGATATAAAGATATGCATCCTTTAGATCCACGGTAGTCATATATTGACCCTCCTGGATCAATGGAAGAATGGTCCGAATAGTTCCCATATTAAAGGATGGAACTCTGAGAAACTTGTTTAAACTTTTGAGATCTAAAATGGGTCGAAACGTTCCCTCTTTTTCTGAACTACAAAGAGATTTGAGTAAAACCCCTGCCCCTGAATTGGAACGGGACATATTACTCCCATGAGGGAGAAATCTCCTACACAGCGTAAGAACGTCTCTCTTTTTATCTGGTCGACAGATAATCGTGAAAGAAGAAACCTTCCTCTGGGGAAGGAATTTTTGAACTCCAACTGATACCCTTGAGACACGATTTCTAGTGTCCAGGGATCCTGAACGTCTCTGATCCAAGCCTGGACAAAGAGAGAAAGTCTGCCCCCTACTAGATCCGGTCCCGGATCGGGGGCCGCCCCTTCATGCTGTCTTGCAGCAGCAGCAGGCTTCTTGGGTTGTTTACCCTTGTTCCAAGCCTGGTTGGGTCTCCAGGTGGACTTGGCTTGAGAAAAGTTCCCTTCCTGTTTAGTGGAAGAGGAAGAGGGGATACCTTTGAAATTCGAAAGGAACGAAAATGACTCTGTCGTCCCCTCTGTTTAGATGTCTTATCTTGAGGGAGGAGGTGACCCTTACCTCCCGTAATGTCAGAAATGGTCTCCTTCAAGTCAGGCCCGAACAGGGTCTTTCCCTTGAAAGGAATAGCCAAGAGCTTAGATTTAAAAGGACACATCCGCAGACCAAGATTTTAACCATAAGGCTCTTTGTGCTAAGATGGAGAATCCTGAATTCTTAGCCGCCAATTTGGTGATCTGAAAAGAGGCATCCGTAATAAAAGAATTAGCCAGCTTAAGGGCCTTAATTCTATCCTGTGGCCTAGATTTGGAGTTCGGCGGTAGCCGTCAAAACCAGCGTTAGAGGCTCCTAACGCTGGTTTTGGCCGCCCGCTGGTATTTGGAGTCAGTGATTAAAGGGTCTAACGCTCACTTTACAGCCGCGACTTTTCCATACCGCAGATCCCCCTACGCCATTTGCGTATCCTATCTTTTCAATGGGATCTTTCTAACGCCGGTATTTAGAGTCGTTTCTGAAGTGAGCGTTAGAGCTCTAACGACAAAACTCCAGCCGCCTGAAAATAGCAGGAGTTAAGAGCTTTCTGGCTAACGCCGGTTTATAAAGCTCTTAACTACTGTACCCTAAAGTACACTAACACCCATAAACTACCTATGTACCCCTAAACCGAGGTCCCCCCACACCGCCGCCACTCGATTAAAATTTTTAACCCCTAATCTGCCGACCGCCACCTACGTTATATTTATGTACCCCTAATCTGCTGCCCCTAACATCGCCGACCCCTATATTATATTTATTAACCCCTAACCTGCCCCCCACAACGTCGCCGACACCTGCCTACACTTATTAACCCCTAATCTGCCGAGCGGACCTGAGCGCTACTATAATAAAGTTATTAACCCCTAATCCGCCTCACTAACCCTATCATAAATAGTATTAACCCCTAATCTGCCCTCCCTAACATCGCCGACACCTACCTTCAATTATTAACCCCTAAACTTCCGACCGGAGCTCACCGCTATTCTAATAAATGGATTAACCCCTAAAGCTAAGTCTAACCCTAACACTAACACCCCCCTAAGTTAAATATAATTTTTATCTAACGAAATAAATTAACTCTTATTAAATAACTTATTCCTATTTAAAGCTAAATACTTACCTGTAAAATAAATCCTAATATAGCTACAATATAAATTATAATTATATTATAGCTATTTTAGGATTAATATTTATTTTACAGACAACTTTGTAATTATTTTAACCAGGTACAATAGCTATTAAATAGTTAAGAACTATTTAATAGTTACCTAGTTAAAATAATAACAAATTTACCTGTAAAATAAATCCTAACCTAAGTTATAATTAAACCTAACACTACCCTATCAATAAAATAATTAAATAAACTACCTACAATTACCTACAATTAACCTAACACTACACTATCAATAAATTAATTAAACACAATTGCTACAAATAAATACAATTAAATAAACTAGCTAAAGTACAAAAAATAAAAAAGAACTAAGTTACAGAAAATAAAAAAATATTTACAAACATAAGAAAAATATTACAACAATTTTAAACTAATTACACCTACTCTAAGCCCCCTAATAAAATAACAAAGCCCCCCAAAATAAAAAATTCCCTACCCTATTCTAAATTAAAAAAGTTACAAGCTCTTTTACCTTACCAGCCCTGAACAGGGCCCTTTGCGGGGCATGCCCCAAGAATTTCAGCTCTTTTGCCTGTAAAAAAAAACATACAATACCCCCCCCCAACATTACAACCCACCACCCACATACCCCTAATCTAACCCAAACCCCCCTTAAATAAACCTAACACTAATCCCCTGAAGATCTTCCTACCTTGTCTTCACCATCCAGGTATCACCGATCCGTCCTGGCTCCAAGATCTTCATCCAACCCAAGCGGGGGTTGGCGATCCATAATCCGGTGCTCCAAAGTCTTCCTCCTATCCGGCAACAAGAGGACATCCGGACCGGCAAACATCTTCTCCAAGCGGCATCTTCGATCTTCTTCCATCCGGTGCGGAGCGGGTCCATCTTGAAGCAGGCGACGCGGATCCATCCTCTTCTTCCGATGTCTCCCGACTAATGACGGTTCCTTTAAGGGACGTCATCCAAGATGGCGTCCCTCGAATTCCGATTGGCTGATAGGATTCTATCAGCCAATCGGAATTAAGGTAGGAATTTTCTGATTGGCTGATGGAATCAGCCAATCAGAATCAAGTTCAATCCGATTGGCTGATCCAATCAGCCAATCAGATTGAGCTCGCATTCTATTGGCTGTTCCGATCAGCCAATAGAATGCGAGCTCAATCTGATTGGCTGATGGGATCGGCCAATCGGATTGAACTTGATTCTGATTGGCTGATTCCATCAGCCAATCAGAAAATTCCTACCTTAATTCCGATTGGCTGATAGAATCCTATCAGCCAATCGGAATTCGAGGGACGCCATCTTGGATGACGTCCCTTAAAGGAACCGTCATTAGTCGGGAGACATCGGAAGAAGAGGATGGATCCGCGTCGCCTGCTTCAGCGAAGCTAAAACTCCACCAGTTCCCATAGCCGAAAAGGCTATAACTCCAGAAGCTGCCCTATAGTAAAATAGTACACTTTGGCACCATTTAAAAACAAAAAACTCTTGATTGAAGAATCTAAACTAACAACTCACTTTACCTATTCCTATCACTAACACAGGAAAAGAGAATGACTGGGTTGGGAGGGAAGGGAGGAGCTATTTATGCAGCTCTGCTGTGGAGCTCTTTGCCTCCTCCTGCTGACCAGGAGGCGATATCCCACAAGTAAGGATGAAATCCGTGGACTCATCGTATCTTGTAAAAGAAAAGGAATTTATCAGGTAAAAAGGAAATTTATGCTTACCTGATAAATGTATTTCTTCTACGATATGACGAGTCCACTGATTTCATCCTTACTTGTGGGATATTAACCCCCTGCTAACAGGAAGTGGCAAAGAGCACCACAGCAGAGCTGAATATATAGCTCCTCCCTTCCCTCCACCTCCAGTCATTTGACCGAAGTTAGGAAGAGAAAGGAAAAGCCAAAGGTGCACAGGTGACTTAAGTTTAACAAAAATATAATATAAAAAATATATACCTGTCTAAAAAATGACAGGGAGGGCCGTTGACTCGTCATATCGTAGAAGAAATAAATTTATCAGGTAAGCATAAATTTCCTTTTCTTCTACAAGATATGACGAGTCCACGGATTTCATCTACGTGTGGGACACAATACCAAAGCTACAGGACACGGATGAAAGGGAGGGACAAGACAGGAACCTAAACGGAAGGCACCACTGCTTGAAGAACCTTTCTCCCAAAACCAGCCTCAGAAGAAGCAAAAGTATCAAATTTGTAAAATTTGGAAAAAGTCTGAAGAGATGACCAAGTTGCAGCCTTGCAAATCTGTTCAACAGAAGCATCATTTTTAAATGCTCATGAGGAAGCCACAGACCTAGTAGAATGAGCCATAATTTTTTCAGGAGGCTGCTGTCCAGCAGTCTCATACGCCAGACGGATGATACTCTTCAGCCAAAAAGAAAGAGAGGTAGCCGTAGCTTTCTGACCCCTACGCTTTCCAGAAAAGACAATGAATAATGAAGATGATTGACGGAAATCCTTAGTCGCCTGCAAGTAAAACTTCAGGGCACGGACCACGTCCAAGTTATGCAACATACGCTCCTTCTTAGAAGAAGGGTTAGGACATAATGAAGGAACCACAATTTCCTGATTAATATTCTTATTAGAAACAACCTTAGGAAGGAAACCAAGTTTGGTATGTAAAACCACCTTATCAGAATGGAAAATAAGATAAGGCGAGTCACATTGTAACGCTGAAAGCTCAGAAACTCTACGAGCAGAAGAAAAAGCAACCAAAAACAAAACTTTCCAAGATAACAACTTAATATCTATGGAATGCATGGGTTCAAACAGAACCCCTTGAAGAACATTAAGAACTAAATTCAAACTCCAGGGTGGAGCAATTGGTCTAAACACAGGCTTGATTCTGGTCAGAGCCTGACAAAAAGACTGAACGTCTGGAACATCTGCCAAACGTTTGTGTAGTAAAATCGACAAGGCAAAAATTTGTCCCTTTAAGGAACTTGCTGATAACCCCTTCTCCAATCCCTCTTGGAGAAAAGATAAAATCCTGGGAATTCGCACCAATAAAGATATTTACGCCAAATCTTATGGTAGCTCTTTCTAGTAACAGGCTTACGTGCCTGAATCAAAGTATCAATGACCGAATCAGAGAACCCCCGCTAAGATAAAATTAAGCGTTCAATCTCCAAGCAGTCAGTTGCAGAGAAACTAGATTTGGGTGTTGGAAGGGTCCCTGAATGAGAAGGTCCTGCCTCAATGAAAGCTTCTACGGTGGCAGAGAAGACATGTCCACTAGATCAGCATACCAAGTCCTGCGAGGCCACGCAGGCGCAATTAGAATTACTGAAGCCCTCTCCTGTTTGATCCGAGCAATTACCCGGGGCAGGAGAGCAAACGGTGGAAATACATAAGCTAGGTTGAAGGACCAAGGCACTGCCAAGGCATCTATCAGTTCGGCCTGAGGATCCCTTGACCTGGATCCGTATCGTGGGAGTTTGGCATTCTGACGAGATGCCATCAGATCCAACTCCGGTCTGCCCTGAGGATCAGAGTGGCAAAGACCGCCGGATGGAGTTCCCATTCCCCTGGATGAAACGTCTGTCTGCTTAAAAAGTCCGCTTCCCAGTTGTCCACTCCTGGGATGTAGATTGCTGACAGATAACAAGAGTGGGCCTCCACCCACCGAATTATCTTGGATACTTCCGTCATCGCTAAGGAACTCCTTGTTCCTTTCCTGATGATTGATGTAAGCCACCGTCGTGATGTTGTCCGAATGAAAGCAAATGATTTTGGCCGAAGCCAACTGAGGCCACGCCTGAAGCGCATTGAATATTGCCCTCAATTCCAGAATATTGATTGAAGAATTGACTCCGACTGAGTTCACACACCCTGAGCCTTCAGGGAATTCCAGACTGCACCCCAACCTAGAAGGCTGGCGTCCGTCGTCACTATCACCCATGAGGGTCTGCGGAAGCACGTCCCTTGGGACAGATGATCCTGAGACAACCACCAAAGAAGAGAGTCTCTTGTCTCCTGATCCAGATCTATCTGAGGAGACAAATTTGCATAATCTCGATTCCATTGTCTGAGCATGCTCAGCTGTAGTGGTCTGAGATGAAAACGAGCAAACAGAATGATGTCCATTGCCGTCACCATCAATCCGATTACCTCCATGCACTGGGCCACTGATGGCCAAGGATTGGACTGAAGGGCTCGGCATGTATTCAGAATCTTTAATTTTCTGACCTCTGTCAAGAAAATTTTCATGGATATGGAATCTATTACAGTTCCCAGGAAGGGAACCTTGGTCTGTGGATTAATGAACTCTTTTCTAGATTCACCTTCCACCCATGAGTCCTCAGAAAGGACAGAACCATGTCTGTATGAGACTTTGTCAGATGGTAGGACCACGTCTGGATCAAAATATCATCCAAATAAGGCGCCACTGCAATACCCCGCGGCCTGAGAACCGCTAGAAGGGACCGTAGAACCTTCGTGAAGATCCTGGGCGCTGTGCCCAACCCGCAGGGAAGAGCCACAAACTGAAAATGTTTGTCCAGAAAGGCAAACCTTAGGAACTGGTGATGATCCCTGTGGATAGGGATATGAAGGTATGCATCCTTCAAGTCCACGGTAGTCATATATTGACCCTCTTGGATCAATGGCAGAATTGTTCGAAGAGTCTCCATCTTGAAGGATGGGACTCTGAGAAACTTGTTTAGACTTTTCAGATCTAAAATAGGTCGAAACGTGCCCTCTTTTTTGGGGACCACAAAAAGATTTGAGTAAAACCCCTGCCCCTTTTCCAGAATTGGAACGGGACGAATTACTCCCATAGTAGAGAGGTCTTTTACACAACGTAAGAACGCCTCTCTTTTTATCTGGTCTACAGACAATTGTGAAAGAAGAAACCCCCCCCCATGGGAGAGAATTTGTGAATTCCAGTCAATATCCTTGGGACAAGATTTACAGCGTCCATGGGTCCTGAACATCACTTACCCAAGCTTGGGCAAAGAGAGAAAGTCTGCCCCCTACTAGATCCGGTCCCGGATCGGGGGCTGCCCCTTCATGCTGTTTTGGTAGCAGCAGCGGACTTCTTGGGTTGTTTACCCTTGTTCCAAGTCTGGTTAGGTCTCCAGACGGACTTGGTTTGGGCAAAATTCCCTTCCTGCTTGGCGGAAGACGAGGAAGAAGAGGGGACTCCTTTAAAGTTCTGAAAAGAACGAAAATTATTTTGTTTACCCCTCAGTTTAGTAGATCTATCCTGAGGTAGGAGATGACCCTTACCTCCGTAATGTCAGAAATGATTTCCTTCAAGTCAGGTCCGAATAGGGTTTTCCCCTTGAAAGGAATAGCCAAAAGCTTAGACTTAGATGACACATCAGCAGACCAAAATTTTAACCATAATGCTCTACGAATCCAGCATTCTTAGCCGCCAATCTAGCGATCTGAAAGGCGGCATCTGTAATAAAAGAATTAGCCAGCTTAAGGGCCTTAATTCTATCTAAGATATCCACTAAAGGAGTCTCAGTCTTAAGAGACTCTTCTAAAGCATCAAACCAGAAGGCTGCCGCAGTGGTAACTGGAATAATGCAGGCCGTTGGTTGTAAGAGGAAACCCTGATGAATAAACAATTTCTTTAGAAGACCCTCCAATTTCTTATCCATAGGGTCTTTAAAAGCACAACTGTCTTCAATAGGAATAGTTGTACGCTTCGCCAGGGTAGATATAGCTCCTTCCACCTTAGGGACTGTTTGCCATGAGTCCCAAACAGTGTCAGATATGGGATACATCTTCTTGAAATTAGAAGAGGGTGAGAACGGAATACCCGGTCTGTCCCATTCCCTCTTAATAACCTCCGAGATTCTCTTAGGAACCGGAAAAACATCAGTGTAGGCAGGTACCTCTAAGTATTTGTCCATCTTACACAATTTCTCTGGTGGCACCACAATAGGGTCACAGTCATCCAGAGTCGCTAAAACCTCCCAAAGCAACAAGCGGAGGTGTTCAAGCTTAAATTTCAAGGACATGACGTCCGAGTCCGTTTGAGGTAACGCACTTCCCGAATCGGAAAGTTCCCCCTCAGACAAAAGTTCCCTGACCCCCAAATCAGATCCCTGTGAGGGTACATCAGAAATAGCTAATAAGGCATTAGAGGACTCAGTATTCACAATGACTTCTGTCCTACTGCGTTTACCCTGTAACACTGGCAACTTAGATAATACCTATGTAAGGGTAGTTGACATAACTGCAGCCATATCCTGCAGAGTAAAGGAATTAGACGCGGTTGAAGAACTAGGCGTCGCTTGGGTGGGCGTTAAAGGTTGTGACGCTTGGGGAGAAGTTAGCGGTATACCCTGATTCTCCTCAGACTGAGAATCATCTTTAGACACACTTTCTTTACATAAAATCTGTACTTTACATTGTAAGGCCCTCTCAGTACACGAGGGACAAAAAGTTAGAGGGGGCTCCACAGTGGCATCTAAACACATAGAGCAAGGAGTTTCCTCCTCAGTGTCAGACATGTTAAACAGACTAGCAAACTTATAATAGTCATTCTTTTATTAAACAATCTTTAGCTCTGAATTCAATTATTCAAAAGTTAATGCAGAAGAAAAACAAAAAAATACTGTACTGCACCTTTAAATTTCAAAAGCGCAACTATTTTTCTGAGACGTTCAAAAACGTGTTTATAGCAATGAAAATAATTTGGAAGTGCCCAAAAACTCTCTAACAGTATTGCATCCACTTGCTAGAGCAATATAATAATGTTTTTAACCAATAAAAATATGTATAATCTTTTATTAGGCCCCTGCACCACCTGCCCCCGAATGTAACTGTTGCTGCTCGAGGCTTGTCAGGCCTTTTGGAAGTCCGGTAAACTAAGGCCTCGCTAGAGATCAGGACTCTGTCGCCCTTGCGATCCGACTGAACTGCGCGTCTAAGCGCACGAAACAGGCCCCGCCCACAGTGGGCATTATGCAAGCTCGGTAAGACCCGCGTGGGTCATAACAAAAATAACATGTCCTCAAAGTATAAGCCCTGTGCCCTCTTATAACAACTCTATACATCGAGTGAAAGCCCTGCACAGTATGTCAGATCACCTTCATAACATGACCGCATTTAAATAGAATCGCAACACCCAGCGTCAAGCCCCTCTTTATAAGACACAAGTTATCACACATACTTTGGTAATAAAGAGAAAGAGAAAGGGATTCCAGGTACACCATTTCTTTTACACATAATGTATACTGCTTACCCCTCCCCATAAAGGGGAAAATGTCAGCCTGTTCTGTGCATCAAGTCTCCCCAGAAACAAAAAGACTGAACATACCTCAAAATTGTTTGTAGCAAACACCGTTCTCCACACTGAAGATTTTCTTACACTACCTTCAGCAGCTGTGGGAACCATCATGGATCTCAGAAAACGTTTGCTAAGATCATCAACATCAGGGCAGAAGATTCCTCACTTCTTGACTGAAGAAACTAAACTAACACCTCACTTTACCTCTTCCTATTACAATACAGGCAAAGAGAATGACTGGGGGTGGAGGGAAGGGAGGAGCTATATATACAGCTCTGCTTTGGTGCTCTTTGCCACTTCCTGTTAGCAGGAGGTTAATATCCCACAAGTAAGTATGAAATCTGTGGACTCGTCATATCTTGTAGAAGAAAATAAATTGTCTTCTTTCTTATGGTGGTGAGAGTCCACGATTCATTACTGTTGGGAACTAATACCCAAGCTGTGGATTTCATGAAAAATGGGTGGGACAAAAAGGAAAGACAGGCACCGATTTACCAGGAACTACAACCTGAAGAACTGTCCTGCCAAAAGCTGCAGAGGCAAAAAAATACCCAACAAATGATAAATTGTTGCAGCTTTGAAAAAAAGGTTCTACTAATATTGAATAAGAAAATATTAACTGGCAATGTGTGGGTTAAATCAGAAAAAAATGGCTTGGGAAAACAAAAAATAATTCCCAATACAGTGCTGCCTTCCCTCTCAAATAGATTTATGGAATTATTTTAAAATGTACCCTTAAAGAATAGGATTTTTATGTAAATTACAAAGTAGTGCACCCAGTCTCTCTTTTCTTTCTGGTCCATCTTTCTAGAAAATCCAAGAAGAAGATACAGGATGAACCGAATAAGCTATAATACATAAAAGGTGGTAACTCTCCAAATAAGCTTTGTGAATTAAACTCTTTAACCGTAAAACTACAGAAACAGAAATGGTCTTCTGACCGCCACATTTACCAAATTAACTAAAAGATTTCTGAAAGGGGGGACTCTTCCAGGTGGCAGCCATGATGGCCACTTACTTTAGAGGCTGAAGAGTCAAATCCATTTGAATGCAGCACCATCTAAGATCGTGGGTGGTGTATACTGCATTACATAGTTTGCTGGATAACTTGAACTAGATTGTGAAGCCAACTTCAACCCTAAATTACTGGAACGATGAGGTACGCAGTTGCGGCCTAGGAGATGGTCCGATCTTCATCTACCCCCCCCCCCCCTGATCTGGATTTGACGGCTTGTAATGCTGTCCTATTTGGCGCAGCTATGAGAATATATTATTGCCAACATATGAAACCTACCCTCAGATTAGGCAGACCCTAATCTGAGGGCAACACAGCCTGCAAAACCTCTCTCCCAAAAGCTGCTTTCACCAAAGCAGACACACCAAATTTGTAAAATTTAGCAAAAGTATGTAAAGAGGACCAAGTAGCCGCCTTACAAATCTGCTCCATAGAGGCCTCATTCTTAAAGGCCCATGAAGAGGCCACAGACCTAGTTGAGTGAGCCATAATCTTCTGAGGAGGCTTATGTCCCGCTGTCTCATAGGCCAAGCGAATAATGCTCTTCAACCAAAAAGATAGGGAAGTGGAAGAGGCCCTCTGTCTCCTGCGCTTCCCAGAATACACAACAAATAAAGACAAAGTCTGTCTGAATTCTTTTGTGGTCTGAAGATAGAACTTCAAGGCTCGAACCACATCCAAATTATGAAGCAACTTTTCCTTTGCAGAAGAAGGGTTAGGACACAAGGAATTCTTAGAGCCTTAATTCTCTCCTGAATATCCTCGAGGGGAGTCTCCACCTCAATGAGCTCTGACAGAGTGTCGCACCAGTAGGTATCTGCTCCAGTAATCGCGGCTACAGCTGCCGCCGGTTGAAATAAAAACCCTGTATGTTGAAACATCTTCCTCAGAAAGTTTTCCATTTTCTTATCCATGGGCTCTCTAGAAGAAGAACTATGCTCCAGAGGGAAAGTAGTACACTTAGCCAGAGTAGAAATAGCGCCATCCACCTTAGGGATGGAGCCTCACAAATCTAATTGAGAGTAAGGGACCAGGAAAATTTTTTTAAAAGTAGATGAGGGAGAAAAAGGGACCTTCCTGTCTTCATAAACCCTGTCTAATTTATTGATCTTAGGTTCCTCAATGAGTATAGCCTCTGGAACCTCTAACATAGACAGAACCTCCTTTAATAAAAAACGCAGATGCTCAATTTTAAATCTAAAGAAGGATTCCTACGCTGAAGGAGGTTTAGAAACTGAAGTCTCCGACTCAGAATGTTCACCCTCTGAAGCTACCGAGGTTAACTCATTGGATAGCTGGGACATAGTAGCTAAATCAGACAAATATTTAGATGACTCTAGGTCAGGAAAACTATGTTTAACCTTTCTCTTACATTTGCTAGAGCAAGGTAAGGCACTCAGGGGCGCAGACACCGCAGATTGTAACTATGCAGTAAAGTCTGTCGGAAAAAAACATAAATTATGCTTACCTGATAATTTCATTTCCATCTGTCCACAGCTTCATTCATTACTTCTGGGAATTAAGAACCTGGCCACCAGGAGGAGGCAAAGACACCCCAGCCAAAGGCTTAAATACCCCCCCCCCCACTCCCCTCATCCCCCAGTCAATCTACCAAGGGAACAAGGAACAGTAGGAGAAATATCAGGGTATAAATGGTGCCAGAAGAACAAAAATAAATTTAGGTCCACCCACCGGAGAAACGGACAGAAGCCGTGGACTCTCCTCCCACGGATGGAAATGAAATTATCAGGTAAGCATAATGTATGTTTTTCATCTTAATGGGAGGAGAGTCCCCTGCTTCATTCATTACTTGTGGGAAACAAATACCCAAGCTCTAGAGGACACTGGATGAAAAAAACGGGAGTTCAAAAGGAGGCGGACCCTAATCTGAGGGCAACACAGCCTGCAAAACCGCTCTCCCAAAAGCTGCTTTCACCAAAGCAGACACACCAAATTTGTAAAATTTAGCAAAAGTATGTAATGAGGACCAAGTAGCCGCCTTACAAATCTGCTCCATAGAGGCCTCATTCTTAAAGGCCCATGAAGAGGCCACAGACCTAGTTGAGTGAGCCATAATCTTCTGAGGAGGCTTATGTCCCGCTGTCTCATAGGCCAAGCGAATAATGCTCTTCAACCAAAAAGATAGGGAAGTGGAAGAGGCCCTCTGTCCCCTGCGCTTCCCCGAATACACAACAAATAAAGACAAAGTCTGTCTGAATTCTTTTGTGGTCTGAAGATAGAACTTCAAGGCTCGAACCACATCCAAATTATGAAGCAACTTTTCCTTTGCAGAAGAAGGGTTAGGACACAATGAAGGAACTACTATCTCCTGATTGATGTTACGATTCGACACAACCTTGGGAAGAAATCCCAACCCAGCGCGAAGAAGAGCCTTATCGGCGTGAAAAACCAGGTAAGGTGGCTCACATTGCAAGGCCACCAACTCAGAGACTCTGCGTGCCGATGCAATAGCCAGTAGGAATAGAATCTTTCAGGAAAGAATTTTAATGTTACTCCAATGCATAGGCTCAAATGGAGCCCTCTGCAAAATTTTAAGTACCAAGTTTAAGCTCCAAGGGGGAGCAGAATTTCTAAAGACAGGCCTGATCCTAGACAGAGCCTGAACAAAGGACTGAATATCATAGGCTCAAACGGAGCCCTCTGCAAAATTTTAAGTACCAAGTTTAAGCTCCAAGGGGGAGCAGAATTTCTAAAGACAAGCCTGATCCTAGACAGAGCCTGTACAAAGGACTGAATATCAGGAAGCTTCGCAAGCTTCTTGTGTAACAGTACAGATAAAACCAAAATCTGTCCCTTTAAGGAACTGGCACCAAGTCTCTTCTCCAATCAATCCTGGAGGAAGGACAGGATCCTGGATACCTTAACCTTGTGCCAGGGATATCCACATTCCTCACACCAGGACAAGTAGGTCCTCCACACCTTATGATAGATGCGACGAGTGACCGGCTTCCTGGCTTGAATGAGAGTATCAATCACTCTCTCAGAAAAACCTCTCTTGGCTAGGACTAAACGTTCAATTTCCACACAGTCAGCCTCAGAGAATCGAGATTTTGATGTAGAAAGACACCCTGAACCAGAAGATTTCTGCGACAAGGTAACCTCCATGGAGGAGACGATGACATCCCCACCAGATCCGCAAACCACATCCTCCCGGGCCACGACGGAGCAATTAGAATAGCCGAAGCTTGCTCCTGCTTGATGCGGGCCACTACTCGAGGTAGAAGTGGCAACGGTGGAAATATGTAGACTAGGTTGAACTCCCAAGGCACCGCTAAGGCATCTATCAGCTCTGCCTGGGGATCCCTGGACCGCGACCCATATCTGGGTAGCTTAAAGTTGAGTCTGCACGTCATGAGATCTATCTCCGGCGTCCCCCATCTGATGCAGATCTCCACAAACTCCTCGGGATGGAGAGACCATTCCCCCGGATGAAACTATTGTCTGCTGAGAAAATCCGCTTCCCAGTTGTCCACCCCCGGAATATGGATCGCTGATAGCAAAAAGTTGTGGGTCTCCGCCCACTCCAGAATCCAAGATACTTCCTTCATGGCTAGGGAGCTTCTTGTTCCCCCCTGATGGTTGATATAAGCCACCGAGGTAATGTTGTACAACTGGAATCTGATGAATCGGGACAACCCCTGAAGGGGCCAAGCCCTCAGAGCATTGAAGATCGTTCGAAGTTCCAGAATATTGATCGGGAGAAGCGACTCCTCTCGAGTCCACCTGCCCTGTGCCTTCCTGGCACCCCAAACAGCTCCCCATACTGACAGACTTATGTCCGTGGTCACAATCTCCTGTCTTGCTTAATTTTTGCCCCATTTTACTTATACTTCCAGTTAGTGTTAGAGCCCCAGGTCTAATTTTATATTCTTCTTATCCCTTGGGAATGAATGAAAGCTCCCATAAAACCAGCCATATTGGTAAGCTTGTTTTGCAACATGTTCTACAACGTAAATAAATCAAGCCTAATAGGCTGGCTACATATTGTGCAAGAGAATGTATAATTAGATAGTATTTCTTACTATACCAAAATAGTAAACTAAACTAAATGTGACCCATGAGTGGTCATCTTTTTATCAAGATAACCTCTATTATTATTCACTTTTTCATATGAGGTCCAAAAGTGGCCTCCTGTGTATTTTGGAGGGTTCAAAATGTATATGGCACATTATTTCTCAGCTGGTTACTGCAAACATTTCCTTTTGCTCCACTCCTGTTTTGTTGTTAGCAATGTGTTTCTTTTGCGCCTTTAACTAATTAAACTAATTTAACTTATTAATGTAGAGAATATTAAATGTATAAAACTGTCATGTAACTGCATTTCATTGTTTTATGCTGTATTTGTGCCTTATTTAAACCTCAATAAAATATTATAATAAAAAAGGCTACTTTATTCATTTTCTACATAATCTGTTGGCAAGAGTTGGGTGTTGCAAAGTTGAAAATACCTGTTGTAACCTTATAATGCATTGTTCACAATGCAAGTATGTTCATATCTTTATTTTTCAATAAAGCTCCTTTGGAAAAAAAAAAGAAAAAAAAACATAATTTATGCTTACCTGATAAATTTATTTCTCTTGTAGTGTATCCAGTCCACGGATCATCCATTACTTATGGGATATTAACTCCTCCCCAACAGGAAGTGCAAGAGGATTCACCCAGCAGAGCTGCTACATAGCTCCTCCCCTAACTGCCATTACCAGTCATTCGACCGAAAACATGCAGAGAAAGGAAAACCATAGGGTGCAGTGGTGACTGTAGTTTAATGGAAAAATTACCTGCCTTAAAGTGACAGGGCGGGCCGTGGACTGGATACACTACAAGAGAAATAAATTTATCAGGTAAGCATAAATTATGTTTTCTCTTGTTAAGTGTATCCAGTCCACGGATCATCCATTACTTATGGGATACCAATACCAAAGCTAAAGTACACGGATGACGGGAGGGACAGGCAGGCTCTTTATACGGAAGGAACCACTGCCTGAAGAACCTTTCTCCCAAAAACAGCCTCCGAAGAAGCAAAAGTGTCAAATTTGTAAAATTTGGAAAAAGTATGAAGAGAAGACCAAGTTGCAGCCTTGCAAATCTGTTCAACAGAAGCCTCATTCTTAAAGGCCCAAGTGGAAGCCACAGCTCTAGTAGAATGTGCTGTAATTCTTTCAGGAGGCTGCTGTCCAGCAGTCTCATAGGCTAACCGTATTATGCTACGAAGCCAAAAGGAGAGAGAGGTAGCCGAAGCTTTTTGACCTCTCCTCTGACCAGAATAAACGACAAACAGGGAAGACGTTTGTCGAAAATCCTTAGTTGCCTGTAGATAAAATTTCAGTGCACGTACTACATCTAGATTGTGTAGCAGACGTTCCTTTTTCGAAGAAGGATTAGGACACAAAGATGGAACCACAATCTCTTGATTGATATTCCTGTTAGTGACCACCTTAGGTAGGAACCCAGGTTTAGTACGCAGAACTACCTTGTCTGAATGAAAAATCAGATAAGGAGAATCACAATGTAAGGCAGATAACTCAGAGACTCTTCGAGCCGAGGAAATCGCCATTAAAAACAGAACTTTCCAAGATAACAACTTGATATCAATGGAATGAAGGGGTTCAAACGGAACCCCCTGTAAAACATTAAGAACTAAGTTCAAACTCCATGGTGGAGCAACAGTTTTAAACACAGGCTTGATCCTAGCTAAAGCCTGACAAAAAGCTTGAACGTCCGGAACTTCTGACAGACGTTTGTGTAAAAGAATGGACAGAGCTGAAATCTGTCCCTTTAAGGAACTAGCGGATAAACCCTTTTCTAAACCTTCTTGTAGAAAAGACAATATCCTCGGAATCCTAACCTTACTCCATGAGTAACTCTTGGATTCGCACCAATATAAGTATTTGCGCCATATCTTATGGTAAATCTTTTTGGTAACAGGCTTCCTAGCCTGTATTAAGGTATCAATAACTGACTCAGAAAAACCACGTTTTGATAAAATCAAGCGTTCAATTTCCAAGCAGTCAGCTTCAGAGAAATTAGATTTTGATGTTTGAAGGGACCCTGGATCAGAAGGTCCTGTTTCAGAGGTAGCGACCAAGGTGGACAGGATGACATGTCCACTAGATCTGCATACCAAGTCCTGCGTGGCCATGCAGGCGCTATTAGAATCACTGATGCTCTCTCCTGTTTGATTCTGGCAATCAATCGAGGAAGCATCGGGAAGGGTGGAAACACATAAGCCATCCCGAAGGTCCAAGGTGCTGTCAAAGCATCTATCAGAACCGCTCCCGGATCCCTGGATCTGGACCCGTAACGAGGAAGCTTGGCGTTCTGTCGAGACGCCATGAGATCTATCTCTGGTTTGCCCCAACGTCGAAGTATTTGGGCAAAGACCTCCGGATGAAGTTCCCACTCCCCCGGATGAAAAGTCTGACGACTTAAGAAATGAATGAAAGATCTAAATGCAGTATTCAATACACCAACAGGAACATGTAATGATACACCAGATATGAATACTATATTAAGAGAATTACACAAATCACTATATAAACAATCCAAAGTATGGTGGAATCATCATTTTTTTGAACGTTACATTGCCAATAATTTGATTCCACGTGGACTACGTGTACAATTATTTCCGGCTTTCCAATTTAAAGATAAAAATTTAACTACTGAATGGGAAGAAGCACTGACAGAGTGCTCACAAAAACTGATGTCCATCTTAGTCAAACATGATAAATCTGAGGTAACAAGATTCCAAGCAGAGATCGATGAATATAAATCTAAACTAACAGAATTTGAACATCTGGAAGATTTCCAGAAATTATACCAACAATATCAAAAAGAACTTGACAAACTGGAGGAAGAGATAACTAAAACCAAAGGTCAAAAATTATACAGAGACAAAACTGACTATGCAAATCAAAAGGTATATAGATGGAGGCAAAAAGGTTTCTTCAAGAATAACAAAACATCCAGTAATATTATACAAACTGATATATCTGATACAGATGGAGAGGAATCTGATGTAACCAACTCAGATAACACCAATAATACAGCCCCAACCCCAAGCACAAGTATTCCACCACGTACACATTCTAGTTTTTTAGGTCACAGTTCAGGATCGGAAACAGACACACCAGGCGAGGGAGAGGCAAAAACAAGAGTAAAACGGAAAACCCAAGAACACAACAGAAGGGAGACCAGGGGTGCCAAACAGAGAAAAAGAACAGTGAGCCCATTCTCCCATATCAGACTGAACAACTAAATATAATTAATCTCTCTGACCATATTCTATCTGAACATCACTCATCTGTATTAGTTAAGGGACTATCGTTCTGTCCCAATAATAAACTTGACAAATTTTTATTAACAAAAGACATCCATTTATTTGTCAGAAAATTAATGCTTAAAAAGATTCATAGCATGAAAAACAATCCTGACAATACAGAATGGTCTAGAGAAGAACTACAAAGTTTACAAGACTTAGAAGATCTTTTAAAGGAAAATGATGATCTGGAAACCAATCAAAAGTGGCGTGACCTAATTAAAAATAAATCTCAATACATACCAAATATTTCTCAATTCCACAATATACAAACCTTCAACCAAATAGTGTGTAATGAGATCAACTCACTTACTGTGAAAAATACAGGTACAAACATTTCAACACAAGAACATCAGGCACTTAGAGAAATTGAAGGGTGGGATGATGTATTGATCAAAGGATCTGACAAAGGTGGAAACATTGTTATTTGGCCGGTTGAACAATATCTATGCGAGGCAAACAAACAACTTAATGATGTTAACTGCTATAAAAAACTAATATTCAACCCATCAGCAACATTTAAAAGACAGTATGATACCATGATTGAAATAGCTAAGGACAATCACACTATAAATAACAAAGAATTCAAATTTCTACAAGTCAAGAATCCAAGAATTTCAACACTGTATCTAATTCCAAAAATACACAAAAACATAAAAAATCCACCTGGCCGGCCCATCGTGTCAGGAAATGGATGTTTAACTGAAAAAGCAAGTGTATATGTTGACAAAAGATTAAGATGCTTCGTAGAAGAATTACCCTCATATGTTAGGGATACAACAGAGGTACTCCAACGATTAGAAGGGATTCAAGTAGCCAGAGAAACATGGCTAATTACTGCAGATGTTGAGTCTCTATATACGAGCATCGAGCACAATTTAGGCATAGAGGCAGTAAAACATTTTCTTGATCTAGACTCCTCAGAATCTCATGAACATAATCTCTTCATCCTGGAACTAGTCAAATTCATATTAAATCATAATTTTTTTGTATTCAATGATCGATATTACTTGCAAATACGTGGAACTGCCATGGGCACAGCATGTGCACCCACATATGCTAATTTATTTTTAGGATGGTGGGAGAAGGAGACAGTTTTTTCAGACGCCAATGCTATCTATATGGAACAAATACCACTTTGGATCCGTTATATTGACGATATCCTCTTTATTTGGGAGGGGTCCAAACAAGACCTGGATGAGTTCCTAAATATACTTAACTGCAATAACATCAATGTTAAATTAACATATGAATGCAGTCAATTGGAGGTAAATTTTCTGGATTTAAAAATAACTAAAGATGAAAATGGCAATATAATAACTGATCTCTTTCGTAAACAAACTGCCACTAATTCTATTCTACATCATAGTAGTGCTCACACAAAAAGTACTCTCAGATCCCTACCAATAGGTGAATTCTTGAGAACACGTAGAAATTGCTCCTCAGATTCAGTATTTAAAATAAGAGCGAAAGAATTGGAAAACAGATTGAAAGCAAGAGGTTACAGCAACAGAAGCCTAAAAAAAGCTAAATATCAAGCTCTACATACCCCTAGACAAGAGCTCTTGTTCCCTAAACCTAAGAAGATGGATAATAAAACAAGGTTAATAACTACCTTTAACTCACAAATCAAGGATGTAACACACATCATACAGAAATCTTGGTACATTCTCCAAAATGATCCAGATTTGAATGAGAGTCTTGGGGATAGAATATCCATCTGTTACCGCAGATCCAGAAATTTAAAGGATAGACTAGTCCAAAGCCATTTTGTAAGAAAAAAGGCGAAAGTTACTTACCCTGGCAATTATCCATGCCGAAATTGCACGTACTGTCCAAATACTCTTCAAATTAAACAAATCCAAGACAGATTTGGCAAAACACACTACATCAAACAACATATCACATGCTCTACTGCAAGCGTGATATATGTATTACAGTGTAGTTGCAAGCTAAATTATGTAGGAATGACCTCACGCCTGCTCAAAAAGAGGGTGGGCGAACACATGTGTAACATAAGAAATGCTGAATCAGACCTGAAAAAAGGTAAAAAGATTACACAGATAGCTAAACACTTTTTATATAAACATGATTCAAATACTGATTTTCTATCTTTCTTTGGCCTAGAAAAAATATCACTAGGAATCAGAGGTGGAGACTTAGAAGATGCATTACTACAGGCAGAATGCAAATGGATTTACTTGCTTAATTCCGTTAATCCATATGGTCTCAATGAGAATAATAATTATTATGTTTTCTTGCCTAAATAAGTGACATGCATAAAAGACATGCAAACTATAAATACCATCCTTTTTTAACACCCCATTAGATTAAACTACACCATTATATATCCAATCAGATTATAACTAGTAAATGTTTCTCTTATTGTAGAATACAAATTACAGTTATTATGGAAATTATTCAGTGTTAATTTTACGACCTCATATGTAAATATTATTATACACCTTATGGAATGACATGCACTTCCTTCCAATGTATATTTCACGTTGATATATTATTCTAAAAAATACCAATTAGTATCACTTAATTAATAACACATTGCACATTTATATATTTTTTATTTTTCAATTAATATTCTTCAATCATATTTTTTATTAAATATTCACCAATCACCATCACATTTAAACACACAATATTTACTGAATATTGTTTTACTTAGAGTCCATACTAGTACATCATTCACCAATATTATATTCCAGGTATTGCACAACTTTTATCACTTTTATCGTTAATTTGAATTTCATACAAATTTTATCCACTTCATTTTCACCTTCACCATATAAATATTTTCCCTACAACACAGTCCTTTTTAGCATCATTTCACATTCACCATTCTTTCACACACTACACTTATACATACAAATAATTTATAAATAATACAATTAATACATATGGACATTAAAGTAAAGTTTTTTATTAATCATTTTTTCATTTTTCATTTTTTAAGAGATCACCAATCATATGGTAATAGTCAAAGCATAATCACAATGTTTTATTAATCAGGAAAACGAAGGATGTAACATAGTCAGTTATGTCACATTTGAATAAACCTACAGTATGATCAGAATAGGATGAACAAAGTGTTTCATAAAGAGAGGTTAATCATCAATCATGGCTAACAAATAAGATGTAAACATACAATAGGTCTCATAGGTTATAATTACGGACTGGTTACAAATCCGATGGTAGAATATTATGAACCAGATATGGGAGAAGAGAAGGTGATGTGTATCTGGTATGTCTGACACATGCGGAAGACTGATAGGTATCTTCGACAAATCACCACTCACCCCTTTACCTCGAAAACAAACTACCATAACTGACAGCTTCGGCACCCAATAACAAATAAGCCATGATGACGTACAACCCAACTGACAAACGAATTACGCATACATCCTTACGATTTACAAAAAGGGTTAGACATACTAACGTGCAAGAATGATTGACACCAATAACATCCAATAAGAATCTGAGTAAAGGAAACATTGATAGATGTCTTAACCAATCATAACTCAAAGAAAACGATAGGAGTGTCGAACGCAAAATAAACAATAAAAGGATGACATATCAAATACCATCTTATGAAAGGCTGAATAGAGCAATTTACTAAATTAACAAATAGCGTGAATTACAAGTAGATAATCTTACTCACAAGATAAATACAAACAAATGACCACGGAAAATGGACCAATTAGAATGCATCATTCTCACACACCTCTTGTCTCCACCAATGAAAACGTTTGATACAACCAAGGCCTCCATCAGCAGCCAATCCGTTAACACTGAAGGGTATTTAAATCTCACGAAGACAGAGTGAGACTGCCCTTTGATACAGCCACCACGGCGAAACGCGTCAGTGGCATCCCCCTGTTCTTCCCCACTTTGTTGTTTTTAAATTAATTTGTTGATCCACTACCTTAATTTCAAATGATAACGTTACTTTGATAAAAATATATTTGCCGCATCTGCGGCTCTGAGTTAACGCTAATCCAGTTTAGTTAGCTGGACTACCAAAAAACTTTGTGATAACTCACATAGGTAATACAGGCACTCAGGTTATGCCTTATCCGATTTAGATATAAACAAACGGTACTTAGAAGGTAATTTAGGTCTGGCTTACCAAAGTGATATATATTTTTTTAGCGGTGTAACTGGTAAAATATTGTCATTTATTAGCGGTATAACTGGCAACATACGGTCATTATTTAACTCTAACTTTATCTTGACATTCATTTGGGGTATTTACAAAGCAATACACAGGCAGTTAACGCCGATTCTGGTAAATTAGATAAGTGGTACTCTAAGGACAAAACAAGTACTAGGCTTAGGTTTATCCTGAGCCATATCCTCAGAAGTGATATCTGTTAGCGATACCTTCAAGAAACATAAGGTTAGACTTAACCCCACTTTTAACTCTAATTAACAATATTCACCAGAGAATATGAGCACAAGGGTTATGTTCATTCCAACCTAGATTATCATTAGTGGTATCATTAGCGGTATCCCTAGCACAAAAACTTAGGATTTCACTTATTGACTCCCCTTAGCAGTATTACCAAGCACCCCAGTTTAATTACTAACCAAGGTATTAATAGGTAAAAGGAGAGGAGCTTATCAGGCTTCTCGTTTTTTTCACAGGTATATTGCTATAGGTTCTTTTGAATAACTATCAATCAAGGTATTAATAGGTAAAAGGAGAGGAGCTTATTAGGCTTCCTGTTTATCACAGATATACTGCTATAGGTTCTTTGGAACAATATCTTAAACTACTATTAAAATACATAATAGAGGAATTTATTCTCCATTCCTCACCAAGGTACATGGTTACCAAATATATCCTAAAGAGTGTCATAAGGTACTAGAAAGGAATATTTTCACTCAATGCCAAGGTTTCACATGAAATCTTATCATAATCATCTAAATGATATCATGATTTCCTGCTTTTTTTGAGACATATCCATGGTCACAGATTGTTTCAATGATTATAGAGACAAGAGAATTACACTTTATCTATAAGAAGGGAATATAGTTAAAAAACTATTTACCAGGATAACTGTGGTGACCAAACCTGATACATTTTACACGAATATCAGACTACCCAGTTATAAGTTTACTTTTTACTATATCATAAAATATGATGAATATTTAGGGCACTAACATATTCCTCTAACAGAATATGACACACAGCATAACTCGGAGCCTGCCTACTTTGACACTACAAGGCTAGAGTTTTTACATATAAGTTAACTCAAAATCAGAGGAGAATAAACAAATTCTTAGAGCCATATATATTTGATCTCCAAACTTATTTTACCCAAGATCATTTTGCATTCCAACCTAATATCACAAATAGCTAGTGATATACCGTATACCTTATACCCACACAACTATATAAATATCTTGGACCCTGAGACCTACAAGTAGTGCCATTATTATCACTATATGAGCAATATTTAAATATAAGTGTATCATTTTCTATTTTGAGACTACTTAGTACCCTAACCAGGGTGTCAGTCTCTATAAGCCAGCAGCAACACTGTTTGGCTTCCTGGTAGTGGACCCAAATTATAATTTTAAATTGTATGTTAATCCCCTGTTTTTAAATCGATCTAATAAAAGTTACTTTTTAAATACATCATTCTTTATCCAGTTATATTGAAACGTTCACTGAGTGCTATATTTGTACCCCTTTTTTCAGTTCTCTACTGATTTTCTGCCAAGACTTAAGAAATCCGCCTCCCAGTTCTCCACTCCCGGGATGTGGATTGCTGACAGGTGGCAAGAGTGAGACTCTGCCCAGCGAATTATCTTTGATACTTCCATCATTGCTAGGGAGCTTCTTGTCCCTCCCTGATGGTTGATGTAAGCTACAGTCGTGATGTTGTCCGACTGAAACCTGATGAACCCCCGAGTTGTTAACTGGGGCCAAGCCAGAAGGGCATTGAGAACTGCTCTCAATTCCAGAATGTTTATTGGTAGGAGACTCTCCTCCTGATTCCATTGTCCCTGAGCCTTCAGAGAATTCCAGACAGCGCCCCAACCTAGTAGGCTGGCGTCTGTTGTTACAATTGTCCAGTCCGGCCTGCTGAATGGCATCCCCCTGGACAGATGTGGCCGAGAAAGCCACCATAGAAGAGAATTTCTGGTCTCTTGATCCAGATTCAGAGTAGGGGACAAGTCTGAGTAATCCCCATTCCACTGACTTAGCATGCACAATTGCAGTGGTCTGAGATGTAGGCGTGCAAAGGGTACTATGTCCATTGCTGCTACCATTAAGCCGATCACCTCCATGCATTGAGCTACTGACGGGTGTTGAATGGAATGAAGGACACGGCATGCATTTTGAAGCTTTGTTAACCTGTCTTCTGTCAGGTAAATCTTCATTTCTACAGAATCTATAAGAGTCCCCAAGAAGGGAACTCTTGTGAGTGGAAAGAGAGAACTCTTCTTTTCGTTCACCTTCCATCCATGCGACCTTAGAAATGCCAGTACTAACTCTGTATGAGACTTGGCAGTTTGAAAGCTTGAAGCTTGTATCAGAATGTCGTCTAGGTACGGAGCTACCGCAATTCCTCGCGGTCTTAGTACCGCCAGAAGAGCACCCAGAACCTTTGTGAAGATTCTCGGAGCCGTAGCCAATCCGAATGGAAGAGCTACAAACTGGTAATGCCTGTCTAGAAAGGCAAACCTTAGATACCGGTAATGATCTTTGTGAATCGGTATGTGAAGGTAAGCATCCTTTAAATCCACTGTGGTCATGTACTGACCCTTTTGGATCATGGGTAAAATTGTCCGAATAGTTTCCATTTTGAACGATGGAACTCTTAGGAATTTGTTTAGGATCTTTAAATCCAAGATTGGCCTGAAAGTTCCCTCTTTTGTGGGAACCACAAACAGATTTGAGTAAAACCCTTGTCCTTGTTCCGACCGCGGAACCGGATGGATCACTCCCATTAATAAAAGATCTTGTACGCAGCGTAGAAACGCCTCTTTCTTTATTTGGTTTGTTGACAACCTTGACAGATGAAATCTCCCTCTTGGGGGAGAGAATTTGAAGTCTAGAAGGTATCCCTGAGATATGATCTCTAACGCCCAGGGATCCTGGACATCTCTTGCCCAAGCCTGGGCGAAGAGAGAAAGTCTGCCCCCCACTAGATCCGTTCCCGGATCGGGGGCCCTCGATTCATGCTGTCTTAGGGGCAGCAGCAGGTTTCCTGGCCTGCTTGCCCTTGTTCCAGGACTGGTTAGGTCTCCAGCCTTGTCTGTAGCGAGCAACAGCTCCTTCCTGTTTTGGTGCAGAGGAAGTTGATGCTGCTCCTGCTTTGAAATTACGAAAGGAACGAAAATTAGACTGTCTAGCCTTAGGTTTGGCTCTGTCTTGAGGCAGGGCATGGCCTTTACCTCCTGTAATGTCAGCGATAATTTCTTTCAACCCGGGCCCGAATAAGGTCTGCCCTTTGAAAGGTATATTAAGCAATTTAGATTTAGAAGTAACGTCAGCTGACCAGGATTTTAGCCACAGTGCTCTGCGTGCCTGAATGGCGAATCCGGAATTCTTAGCCGTAAGTTTAGTTAAATGTACTACGGCATCTGAAATAAATGAGTTAGCTAACTTAAGGGCTTTAAGCTTGTGTGTAATCTCATCTAATGGAGCTGATTCAAGTGTCTCTTCCAGAGACTCAAACCAAAATGCTGCTGCAGCCGTGACAGGCGCAATGCATGCAAGAGGTTGCAATATAAAACCTTGTTGAACAAACATTTTCTTAAGGTAACCCTCTAACTTTTTATCCATTGGATCTGAAAAGGCACAGCTATCCTCCACCAGGATAGTGGTACGCTTAGCTAAAGTAGAAACTGCTCCCTCCACCTTAGGGACCGTTTGCCATAAGTCCCGTGTGGTGGCGTCTATTGGAAACATCTTTCTAAATATCGGAGGGGGTGAGAATGGCACACCGGGTCTATCCCACTCCTTAGTAACAATTTCAGTAAGTCTCTTAGGTATAGGAAAAACGTCAGTACTCGCCGGTACCGCAAAATATTTATCCAACCTACACATTTTCTCTGGTATTGCAACTGTGTTACAATCATTCAGAGCCGCTAACACCTCCCCTAGTAATACACGGAGGTTTTCCAGCTTAAATTTAAAATGTGAAATATCTGAATCCAGTTTGTTTGGATCAGAACCGTCACCCGCAGAATGAAGCTCTCCGTCCTCATGTTCTGCAAATTGTGACGCAGTGTCTGACATGGCCCTAATATTATCAGCGCACTCTGTTCTCACCCCAGAGTGATCACGCTTACCTCTTAGTTCTGGTAATTTAGCCAAAACTTCAGTCATAACAGTAGCCATATCCTGTAATGTGATTTGTAATGGCCGCCCAGATGTACTCGGCGCTACAATATCACGCACCTCCCGAGCGGGAGATGCAGGTACTGACACGTGAGGCGAGTTAGTCGGCATAACTCTCCCCTCGTTGTTTGGTGAAATATGTTCAATTTGTACAGATTGACTTTTATTTAAAGTAGCATCAATACAGTTAGGACATAAATTTCTATTGGGCTCCACTTTGGCTTTAGCACATATAGCACAGATATCTTCCTCTGAATCAGACATGTTTAACACACTAGCAAATAAACTAGCAACTTGGAAATACTTTTCAAATAATTTACTATAATATGAAAACGTACTGTGCCTATAAGAAGCACAGAAAAAGTTATGACAGTTGAAAATTAATAAACTGAAAAGTTATAGCATCAAATCTTTGTAAAAAACACAATTTTAGCAAAGGATTGCTCCCATTAGCAAAGGATAACTAACCCTGATAGCAGAAAAAAATAAAAAATAAAATACAGAAATAAACGTTTTTTTTTTTGTTTTTTTTTTATCACAGTCAACTACAATCTCACAGCTCTGCTGTGAGTGATTACCTCCCTCAAAACAAGTTTTGAAGACCCCTGAGTTCTGTAGAGATTAACCGGATCATGCAGGGAAGACAATAAACTTCTGACTGAATTTTTTGATGCGTAGCAAAAGCGCCAAAAAAAGGCCCCTTCCCCTCACACATAACAGTGAGAGAGATCAGTAAACTGTCATAAATTAAATAAAACGACTGCCAAGTGGAAAAAAATAGTGCCCAAAACATTTTTTCACCCAGTACCTCAGAAAATTAAACGATTTTACATGCCAGCAAAAAACGTTTAACATTAATAAATTGAGTGTTATTAAAAAGCCTGTTGCTAGTCCCTGCAAATTAGGCTAAAGTTTTATGCATACAGTATAATTCCAGTGAAGTGCCATTCCCCAGAATACTGAAGTGTAAAATATACATACATGACAGCCTGATACCAGTTGCTGCTACTGCATTTAAGGCTGAGTTTACATTATATCGGTATGGCAGAATTTTCTCATCAATTCCATTGTCAGAAAATAATAAGCTGCTACATACCTCTTTGCAGATTAATCTGCCTGCTGTCCCCTGATCTGAAGTTTACCTCTCCTCAGATGGCCGAGAAATCTTAAATGATCTTAACTACTCCGGCTAAAATCATAGAAAAACTCAGGTAGATTCTTCTTCAAATTCTACCAGAGAAGGAATAACACACTCTGGTGCTATTATAAAATAACAAACTTTTGATTGAAGGTATGAAACTAAGTATAATCACCACAGTCCTCTCACACATCCTATCTATTCGTTGGGTGCAAGAGAATGACTGGTAATGGCAGTTAGGGGAGGAGCTATGTAGCAGCTCTGCTGGGTGAATCCTCTTGCACTTCCTGTTGGGGAGGAGTTAATATCCCATAAGTAATGGATGATCCGTGGACTGGATACACTTAACAAGAGAAAAAGCTTCCGAAAAAAACTTAGTAGCCTGTAGTCAAAAGTCCAATGCCTTGGCTACATCTAGATGGTGTAACAATCTCTCTTCCAGATTTCGGAATAACTACAATAACTGGAAAATAGAGACTAAAAGTGCAATATTGCGCTTATTAGAGCACTATATTTGTGCTCTACTTAGTAATACTACCGCACGTAAATGTGCGCTGGTATTACAAGTGAGGCGTAATGAGAATGCGTGCATCGTTTTTATTCTGTCAGACACGGCAAAACACCTAGCACAGCGGGCAAATCATGCAGCGATGGGCAGCAAAATAAAAAAAGTATGTATATCAATATATATATGTGTGTTTATATGTGTATAAACATATATTAACACATAAATATATAAGTAAATAAGTATATACATATATATTTAGACTAAAAACACAGTTTCCCATTTACCTCTATGTAAAGGCACTTTAGTGGAGTTTTTTTTCTTACATGCAACAAGGGGGATCCGGAACACGGTCAAAACCACTGGTAGTAGCAGAGGAAAACAAGTATAAAGTGACTGCTTTCCTACACACCCGGAGTGCCGTAGCAGGCGAGGGATCAGGCCAGGAATATCAAAGATGAACACACAAAATTGCAGGCACTACTAGGTTAGTAAAAAATAAAAATCCATTTATTAGAAACATTAAAAAAGTGAACACCCAGACAAGGTACAAACAGAAAAAGGACTGTCTTACGCGTTTCGCGCCCCCTAGTGGAAACGCGTAAGACAGTCCTTTTTCTGTTTGTACCTTGTCTGGGTGTTCACTTTTTTAATGATTCTAATAAATGGATTTTTATTTTTTACTAACCTAGTAGTGCCTGCAATTTTGTGTGTTCATCTTTTTTTTCTAACACCCCTCACACCCTCACTTTAGTCCCTAATATCTGCTTCGTGCAGTTTTTTTAAAAATAAAAATGCTCATCTTTATATATGTAAATGCACAGTCTCTTTATTTGGGGGCAATTGAGGCATATTTTAACTTTTAACCAGAGGTCTGATAAAAAGTCACTTGTAATGGCTGGTTATTTGACGTGCGCCCATAAAGTGGCAACCCTCGAGATCCCCAGATTGCCCCCAATGGCTGGTATACATGGATTCTCTGTATAAGCAGTCACTAAAGATAATGAGGAAGCTTGAATATCGACCTAATAGAAAGCCACAGCTAGTTCCAAAAAGGAAGAGCTACAAACCGATAAGGTCTTCCCAGGAATGCAAAGTAAAAAAAACATGATGTTCCTAGTAGGTAGGAGTGAGCAGGTAAACATCCTACAATTCTAAAGTTGGCATGAACCAAAGAACTAGAAGGAAGACAAAGCTAATAGTTTCCATCATGAAATAGTGGAATAAAAACTCCCTGTGTTCTGAAACAGGGACATGAAAGAGGACTCCCATATCCTCCAGATCCTGAATCCACTTAGAACCTAGGAATCCTAAACCGCTCAAGATCAGACCTTCTGACAAAAAAGGAGTAACCTGCCACCCACCAGCATATAAGACTAAGGGCTAGATTACAAGTGGCGAGGTATTTAGCGCTCCCGTTCGAGCGTAAACGTTGCTAGAGGTAATCTTTTTGTGCGCGTCAGCATGCGTTTTTCAAGTTTAAAGTAAAAAGTTTGTGTGCAAGCGAAACCTGACACATTCTAACCAAAGCATAGTGTGACTGTGTTGTTATTCTCCCCATAGACTTCAATGGCGAGCGCAGAACATAAGTATGCTATACATATCGTGAGTTATGAATATTTAACATTCCAATGTTCTTCACATATAGTAAAATGTTATTTTTAATGTAAATATATATTTCTGTATATACCTATATCTATATATCTATTAATATAGATATATAGGTATATATATTGTACATTAACATTATATAAATAAATAATAAAAATAACATATTCTTCATGTGCGCTAACCCGACAACGTGCTAAAGTGCTAAACTCGAAAAGCATTACACATAGTTTACATTCTTCAAATAGAAATAATGTAATTTTTATTATTAAATATATATATATATATATATATATAAATATATATATATATATATATATATATAAATAAATATATATATCTGATAATGTTAATGTAAAATATATATCTATACCTATATATCTATATCAATATATAGCCATAGGTATATACAGATATACATAGAAATATATATTTACAATAAAAAACATAAATTATGCCTACCTGATAATTTAATTTCCACAGCTGCATTCTTGTAGGAAATACTGAACCTGGCGACCAGGAGGAGGCAAAAACACCCCAGCCAAAGGCTCAAATACCTCCCCCACTTTCTCATAACCCCAGTCATTCTGCCGAGGGAACAAGGAACAGTAGGAGAAAGATCAGGGTGAAAATGGTGCCAGAAGAAAAAAATTCAAATTTAGGGCCGCCGTCGGAGAACTCGGGCGGGAGCTGTGGACTCTTCCCATACAGATGGAAATGAAATGATCAGGTAAGCATAATTTATGTTTTCCATCTTAATATAGGAAGAGTCCACAGCTGCATTCCTTACTTGTGGGAAACATATACCCAAGCTCTAGAGTACACGGAATGTTAACAGGAGGGAAAAAAACAAGGCGGACGCTAATCTGAGGGCACCACAGCCTGCAAAACCTTTCTCCCGAAGGCTGCTTCAGCAGAAGCAAAAACATCAAACTTGTAAAATTTGGGGAAAAGTATGTAAGGAGTATCAGATAGCCGCCTTACAAATCTGATCCATAGAGGCCTCATTTTGGAAGGCCCAAGAGGAAACCACTGCTCTCGTAGAATGAGTCATAATTCTCAGAGGAGGCTTATGTCCCGCGGTTTCTATGCTAAACGGATGACACTCCTCAGACTAAAAGATAAGGAAGTCGAAGAGGAAATGAGAACAAACAGAGAAAGAGGTTTGTCTAAATTCCTTCGTGGCCCGAAGATAGAACTTCAAGGCACAAACCACATCCAGAAATACGTTGTAAATGTTCCTTTCGACGAAGAAGGATTAGGACATAAGAAAGGAACCACAATCTCTTGATTGATGTTGCGAATTGACACAACCTTAGGAGGAAACCTAACTTGGTTAATAGAACAGCCTTATCGGCATGAAAAGACAGATAAGGAGGGAAGCATTGCAAGGCATTAATCACAGATACTCTGCCTGCAGAAGCAATAGCCAGCAGAAAAGGAACCTTCCAAGACAACAATTTAATGTCTACTTCATGCATAGGCTCCAACTGAGCCCATTGCAAAACCTTAAGGACAAGAGTTAAACTCCAAGGAGGAGCCTTAGATCTAAACAAGGGTCTGATCCCAGCAGAGCCTTAACAAATGGCTGCACATCTGGAATCTCTGCAAACCTCTTGTGCAGTAACACAGACAGGGCCGAAAACTTCAGCGGACTTGCAGAAAAGCTCTTCTCCAGTTCATCCTGGAGAACAGAATAAGTAGGTCCTCCACACCTTATGATAGATGCGACGAGCAACCAGCTTACGAGCTTGAATGAGAGTAAAAATAACTCTCTCAGAAAACGCTCTCTTAGCTAGGACTAGCGTTCAATCTCCATGCAGTCAGCCTCAGAAAATCTAGACATTGATGAACAAAGAGACCTTGGTCAGCAGATCCCTGCGACAAGGTAACTTCCATGGAAGAGATGATGACATACCCACTAGATCTGCGAACCATATCCTTTGGGGCCAAGACGGAGCAGTCAGTATCACTGACGCCTGCTTGACTCGAGCCACTACACTAGGAAGTAGTGGTAATGGTCGGAAAGGATAAATTAAATTGAACCTCCAAGGCACCGCTAATGCATCTGTTAGCTACACATTTGACCCCTTTCTGGGTAGCTTGGTATTGAGACGTTATAAGATCTTCCTCTTGCAAATCTCTGCAAACACTCGGAATGGAGAGACCATTCTTCCGGACGAAAGGATTGGCTGCTGAGGAATCTGCTTCCCAGTTGACCACATCCGGAATGTGGATCGCTGACAGCGAACAAATGCGGGTCTCCCCCACACCAGAATCCGAGATACTTCCCTCAAAACTAAGGAGCTTCTCGTTCCCCCCCTGATGGTTGATGTAAGCCACCGAGGATATATTGTTTGATTGGAATCTGATTAACTGGGACGAATCCAGCAGAGGCCAAGCCTTCAGAGCATTGTATATTGCCCGAAGATCCAAAATGAGATCAGGAGGGAGCTTTACCTCCTGAAACCAGATGCCCTGTGCCTTCCTGGCACCCCAAATGACTCCCCATTCTAACAGACTCGCAACCGTAGTCACAATCACCCAGGATGTTCTTGAGAAGGACGTCCCTCAGGACAAGTGATCTGGACAAAACCACCCAGAAAGCAATTCTCCCGATTGGTTGTCCAGAGAATTCTGTTGAGACAGATCCGAATGATCACCGTTCCACTAGTTCAGCATGCGCAGTTGCAACAGTCTGAGGTGAAACCTGGCAAAGAAAATGATGTCCAAGCTAGACACCATGAGACCAATCACCTCCATACACCGAGCCACAGATGGCCTTAAGGAGATCTGGAGGGCAAGACATGTTGAAGCTAGCTTGCAACGTCTCTGGTCTGTTAAAAATATTCTCATGTCTATGGAGACTATTATAGTAACCGAGAATGGGTGGCTGAGACTTAAAACCTATCTTGTAACCCTGAGCTATTACCTTCAGGACCCATGGATCCTGCACGTCCCTGAACCAAGTGACTGAAAAGAGCGACATACTGCCCCCTACAAGATCCAGAAGAGGAGCGGGGACCGTCCATTCATGCCGAGGTAGACTTGGCAGGCTTCTTGCTCTGATTGGATATATTCCAGGACTGACCCGGCTTCCAAGAGCTCTTGGTTTGCGGAGGACTGCTGACATGGGCTTTATCAGAACGAAAAACAGAATTTATGCTTACCTGATAAATTTCTTTCTCTTGTGATGCATCGAGTCCACGGATTCATCCATACTTGTGGGATATTCTCCTTCCTATCAGGAAGTGGCAAAGAGAGCACCCACAGCAGAGCTGTCTATATAGCTCCTCCCTTAGCTCCACCCCCCCAGTCATTCGACCGAAGGCTAGGAAGAAAAAGGAGAAACTATAGGGTGCAGAGGTGACTGAAGTTTTTAAAATAAAAAAAAACTACCTGTCTTAAACAGACAGGGCGGGCCGTGGACTTGATACATCACAAGAGAAAGAAATTTATCAGGTAAGCATAAATTCTGTTTTCTCTTGTAAGATGTATCGAGTCCACGGATTCATCCATACTTGTGGGATACCAATACCAAAGCTTTAGGACACGGATGAAGGGAGGGACAAGACAGGTACCTTAAACGGAAGGCACCACTGCTTGTAGAACCTTTCTCCCAAAAATAGCCTCCGAAGAAGCAAAAGTATTGAATTTGTAAAAGACCAAGTCGCCGCATTACAAATCTGTTCAACAGAAGCCTCATTTTTAAAAGCCCATGTGGAAGCCACTGCTCTAGGATGATGAGAGGTAGCCGTAGCTGTAGCTTTTTGGCCTCTCCGCTTACCAGAATAAACAACAAACAATGAAGATGTTTGACGGAAATCTTTGGTTACTTGTAAGTAGAACTTTAGAGCACGAACCACATCAAGATTGTGCAACAGACGTTCCTTCTTTGAAGGATTAGGACACAGCGAAGGAACAACAATTTCCTGATTGATATTCCTATTAGAAACAACCTTAGATGCTAGAGCATCTATCAGTGCCGCCTGGGGATCCCGGGACCTGTACCCGTAACAAGGAAGCTTGGCGTTCTGATGGGACGCCATCAGATCCAATTCTGGTGTGCCCCATAGCTGAGTCAGCTGGGCAAATACTTCCGGATGGAGCTCCCACTCCCCCGGATGAAAAGTCTGACGACTTAGGAAATCCGCCTCCCAGTTCTCTACCCCTGGGATATAGATTGCTGAAAGATGGCAAGAGTGAGTCTCCGCCCATCGGATTATTTTGGTTACTTCCATCATCGCTAGAGGACTCTGTGTTCCTCCTTGGTGATTGATGTAAGCTACAGTCGTGATGTTGTCCGACTGAAATCTGATGAATTTGGCCGCAGCTAGCTGAGGCCACGCCTGAAGCGCATTGAATATCACTCTCAGTTCTAGAATGTTTATCGGGAGCAGAGTTTCCTCCCGAGACCATAAACCCTGTGCTTTCCGGGAGTTCCAGACTGCACCCCAGCCTAGCAGGCTGGCATCTGTCGTTACAATAATCCACTCTGGCCTGCGGAAACACATTCCCTGAGCCAGGTGGTCCTGAGACAACCACCAGAGAAGAGAATCTCTGGTCTCCTGATCCAGATGTATTTGCGGAGATAAATCTGCATAATCCCCATTCCACTGTTTGAGCATGCATAGTTGCAGTGGTCTGAGGTGTAGGCGGGCAAAAGGAACTATGTCCATTGCCGCTACCAAGAGTCCGATTACCTCCAGACACTGAGCCACTGATGGCCGAGGAATGGAATAAAGAGCTCGGCAAGTGATTAAGAGTTTTGATTTTCTGACCTCCGTCAGAAATATTTTCATTTCTAACGAGTCTATCAGAGTCCCTAGGAAGGAAACTCTTGTGAGAGGGAAGAGAGAACTCTTTTTTATGTGCACCTTCCACCCGTGAGATCTCAGAAAAGCCAACACGATGTCCGTGTGAGACTTGTTTAACTGGAAAGTCGACGCCTGAATTAAGATTTCGTCTAGATAAGGCGCCACTGCTATGCCCCGAGGTCTTAGCACCTTTGTGAAAATCCTGGGAGCCGTGGCCAATCCGAAGGGAAGGGCCACAAACTGGTAATGCCTGTCCAGAAAGGCGAATCTGAGGAATTGATGATGATCTCTGTGAATAGGGATGTGTAGATACGCATCCTTTAAGTCCACGGTAGTCATATATTGACCCTCCTCGATCAGAGGTAGAATAGTCCGAATAGTCTCCATCTTGAATGATGGTACTCTGAGGAAGTTCCTTTCTTTTTTGGGAACCACAAACAGGTTTGAGTAAAAACCTAGCCCTTGTTCCGCTTTTGGAACTGGGCTGATCACTCCCATGGTATGTAGGTCTTCTACACAGCGTAAGAACGCCTCTCTCTTTGTCTGGTTTGCAGACAATTGAGAAACGTGAAATCTCCCCCTTGGAGGGGAGTCTTCGAAGTCCAGAAGATATCCCTGGGACACAATTTCTAACGCCCAGGAATCGTGAACATCTCTTGCCCAAGCCTGAGCAAAGAGAGAGAGTCTGCCCCCTACTAGATCTGGTCCCAGATCGGGGGCTACCCCTTCATGCTGTCTTGGAGGCAGCAGCAGGCTTCTTGGCCTGTTTACCCTTGTTCCAAGCCTGGTTAGGTCTCCAGACTGACATGGATTGGGCAAAATTCCCCTCTTGCTTTGCAGCAGGGGAATCTGAAGCGGGACCACTCTTGAAGTTCCGAAAGGAACGAAAATTATTTTGTTTGGTCCTTATTATATTTGTTTTATCTTGAGGGAGGGCGTGGCCTTTCCCTCCAGTGATGTCTGAAATAATCTCTTTCAGTTCAGGCCCGAATAGGGTCTTTCCTTTGAAAGGGATGTTCAAAAGTTTAGATTTTGATGACACATCAGCAGACCAGAACTTAAGCCATAACGCCCTGCGTGCTAAAATGTCAAAACCTTAATTCTTTGCCGCTAATTTAGCCAGTTGGAAAGCGGCATCTGTAATGAAAATATTAGCCAATTTAAGAGCCTTAATTCTATCCATAATATCCTCTAATGGAGTCTCCATCTGAAGAGCCTCTTCTAGAGCCTCGAACCAGAAAGCAGCTGCAGTAGTTACAGGAACAATGCACGCAATAGGTTGGAGAAGAAAACCTTGATGAACAAAAATTTTCTTTAGGAGACCCTCTAATTTTTTATCCATAGGATCTTTGAAAGCACAACTGTCTTCAAAAGGTATAGTTGTACGCGTAGCGAGAGTAGAAACAGCTCCCTCCACCTTAGGAACCGTCTGCCACGAGACCCGCATGGTGTCAGATATGGGAAACATTTTCTTAAAAAAGGGAGGGGGAGCGAACGGTATACCTGGTCTATCCCACTCCATAGTAACCATATTCACAATCCTCTTAGGGACTGGAAAAACATCAGTGTAAACAAGTATTTGTCCATTTTACACAATTTCTCTGGGACCACAATAGGGTCACAATCATCCAGAGTCGCTAATACCTCCCTGAGCAACAAACGAAGGTGTTCAAGCTTAAATTTAAAGGCCGTCATATTAGAATCTTTCTGAGGGAGCGTCTGTCCTGAATCAGAAATCTCTCCCTCAGATAGCAAATCTCTTACCCCTACTTCAGAACATTGTGAGGGTATATCGGATACGGCTACTAAAGCGTCAGAAGGCTCAGCAGTTGTTCTTAACCCTGAGCTGTCACGCTTTCCTTGTAAACCAGGCAGTTTAGATAAAACCGCTGTGAGGGTTGTATTCATAACTGTGGCCATGTCTTGTAAAGTCGACGCACTAGAGGTACTAGGCGTCACTTGTGCGGGCGTTACTGGTTGTGACACTTGGGGAGAGCTAGATGGCAAACCCTCAGTTCTTTCTGTCTGAGAATCATCTATTGCTATATTTTTAAGTGCTAAAACATGCTCTTTATAATTTATAGACATACCTGTGCAAGTGGGACACATTCTAATAGGGGGTTCCACAATGGCTTCTAAACACATTGAACAAGGATTTTCCTTGGTGTCAGACATGTTAAACAGACTAGTAATGAAATAAGCAAGCTTGGAAAACAGTTTATTCAAAGTAAATAATACTTAGAAAAAAACGGTACTGTGCCTTTAAGAGAAAAAAAGGATGCACAAACTCTGCAAAACAGTGTAAAAAAGCAGTAAACTTTACGAAATTTTTACAGTAGAATCATAAAGCCTTAGCAAGTTTGCACAGCCAGCCAAATAAACGATTAACCCCTTAATGTAAAAACCGGATTGACAAAACGTCAAAAACCGGTATAAAAACGTTCAGCACCTTGCCACAGCTCTGCTGTGGCGCCTACCTGCCCTTTAGAATAGATTTGTGGGGGAAAACCTTCTTTTAGGCCCTCAAACACAGCAGGACCCTCTGGAGAAGCAGCTGGATGTCTTCAGAGTAAAAGAAACTGCGCAACTGAGGCGCGAAAATAGGCCCCTCCCACCTCACTCGATGTTAGTGGGGTCTAAAAGAAACACACCAAAGTGTTTCTAAACTAGCCATGTGGGTTAATAACCCTTAAATCAGCCACAATGACCCCTTAAAGTCCCTCAAAAAACGTTAAGTCTTCAATAAAAAAACGTTTTTCCCATAAGTGCCACCAGTAACAAATGAGCCCTTTATGCAAGCTTGGTTTCTCTATTAAGTGTCTGAATACAGCTTACCCTTCCCTCATGGGGATATTGTCAGCCTTTTCTAGAATTATCACAGTCTGTCTAGAAAAAATAGGCTAAACATACCTCAATGCAGCTTAGCATGCAAACCGTTCCCCCAACTGATGTTTTCCTGTTTTCCTGTACTCCTCAGCCTCTGTGGGAACAGCAGTGGATCTTAGTTACAAAGTGCTAAGATCATCATCCTCCTTGCAGAAATCTTCATCTCTTTTCTGCCAGAGTGTGAATAGTACACACCGGTACCATTTAAAATAACAAACTTTTGCTTGAGAAAATAAAAACTAACATTTTTGTCACCACACTCACTTTACCCTTCCTAGCAGTTAAGCAGGCAAAGAGAATTACTGGGGGGGGGGGGGGGGGGGTGGAGCTAAGGGAGGAGCTATATAGACAGCTGCTCTCTTTGCCACTTCCTGATAGGAAGGAGAATATCCCACAAGTATGGATGAATCCGTGGACTCGATACATCTTACAAGAGAAATCATCCCTTAGATTAGTTCATATACTCTTGCGGTAGGAGGGCCCCTTGCCCCCTGTGACCGTGGAGATAATTGAGTCCAGGCCTGAACCAGACAAAATCATTCCCTTAAAGGGAGGGAAGAAGTCTAGACTTAGAAGTCATATCTGCAGACCATGACTTCAGCCAGAGCCCAACAGACCTGAACAGAAAAAGCTGAAGTCATAGCATTCAAGCGAATAAACTGCCTAATAGCAACACAGATAAAAGAATTAACAACCCTCAAGGCCGTAAATCTTTTCTGAGTAACGTCGAGGGGATCCTCCACCCCGCTCAAATCCTATAAGGGGTCACACCAGAAGGTAGTTTCTCCAGTAACCGCGGCAACAGCCACCGCCGGTTGAAACAAATATCCCATATGTTGAAACATCTTTCTTAACAGAGTTTCCATCTTTTATCCATGGGCTCTTCAAACGAAGAACTATCCTCAAGCGGGATAGTAGTACGTTTAGCAAGGGTGACGATAACGCAATCCCATTTAGGGACGGAACCTCACAACTCCATTGAGAGTCCAGGACCGGGGACAATTTGTTAAAGGGAGGGAAAAAGAAATCCAATCCTGTCCCATTCATTCTTAATAATGTTTGCCATCTAACAGGAGCAGGGAAGGATAAGGTACCACCCTGTCCTCAAACTCTATCCAATTTAGGAATTAAAGGTTCAACAGGCAATTTGGCCTCTGGAACCTCTGAATTCGTCAAAAATTTCCTTTAAAAGAAAGTGCAAATTCCTAAACTAAAGTCTGGGTCCTCCGCAGCCGGAGGTTTAGAGGCAGCAGACTCCGATCCAGAATGTTCATACTCAGAAAAAACTTCATCCTCGGATAACCCTCAGTTAAATCCAATAAATTATCTGATGTACTCTGGGAAGGAGTGCAATATGTAACCTTTCGCTTGCGCTTAGCAGGGCGAGGTAAAGCATTAAATGCCACAGACACAGCCGTCTGAACTGCGCAGTAACGTCTGGTGAAAAAAGACCCCTCCAGATGGAGGATCAGCAATGCTACGGGAAAACTGCATGTGTAGAGATATAAGAATGTAGGGTATGCACCTCACTGGACGACAACTCCTCATGTTTGATATCACATTATCAAGGCATATGGAACATAATTGAGAGGGCGGAACTAAGGCCTCCGCACCATATAAACAGGAATTACTCATTAGGAATAGAGGGAGTGCCCTGTAAAATAACAGAATTCTCCATAGCTAGTGCAATAACCGGAGAACTAGAGAAATAAAACATCTTATGTTATTAAAAAAAAACGGTACCCTTATATCCCAATGGCTGGTGCACTCACCACCTTCTTTGACCCAGACAGTACAGAGATTTATGACTCCTCTCTGATAGACACCCGGTCAGGAAAAAGGGAATGAATCACATGGTGCACAATGCAGGACCGTCTCTGAGAAAGCGCGCCAAGCTTGTAAGCTGCATGGCTCTCAAAGTGAAAGTGAAACCTGTATATTCCATAACAGACTATGAGCACACAAGATCTCACACATAAAAGCAGCATAAAATCAAATAAACATTCAAGATTATTCCCCCCTGTTCAATAATCCCCCTAAGGAGATATTAACCCTTGATTCTATACAGATAAAAGGAGTCACACTGTGACCCTGTCTTCTTACGTTATCATACATGTATAAAATATGAAACGATCTTACCAGAATCTATGCCGTGGAACAGTAACACGGCCCTTCAAGTGTGACAGATCATAGCATCGCTTCTGACATGGACTTGAGTGAAGAAAGCAGGCAGCGAAACTCGGCAACGCTGATTGCCTATGGAGCTGTTAATATGTGTCGGGATGGTTTTGCAGAAAGACTCTCCCTGCATCTCCGGACTCTAACTTTCATCCATGCTCTCACTGAGAGGCTGACAGCACTACTTAAAACTCCAGTCCCATCTCGAAGAGTACTACCCTCCTTAAGAGACTACTCTCAAAACACTTCTCTGCCAACCTCCTGTGGCGAAAGGCAAAGAATGACTGGGGTTATGAGGAAGTGGGGGAGGTATTTAAGCCTTTGGCTGGGGTGTCTTTGCCTCCTCCTGGTGGCCAGGTTCAGTATTTCCCACAAGTAAGGAATGCAGCTGTGGACTCCCATATTAAGATGGAAATAACATTTACTGAATGTGAAGAACATTGGAATGTTAAATATGTACAGTAAATATGCAGTAAAACACATATATACATATGTATGCACATATATACATACACACATATATATTTATATATATATATATATATATATATATATATATAATATATAAACACACACATTTACACATGCATATATACAATATTTCCCTTTTGCAGTTAAACACCTTTTCATATACCATATACCTTTGAGCCCTTATATTTTTTTTAAAAAAATATTTATAAGAATATTTTTTATCGGATAATGTTATATGAATGTAACTGTAATTTTCAAAGTAGTTATGTTAAGTTTAGTGCAACTTTTTCTAATCGCACTACCATGTACGCTAGCCTTTCAGTTGCACCTACCTAATGAGCGTAAAAGGCGATTGCGTCTTTGCGATTGTGTTTACTTTCAACTTGTGATACGAGTACTCTTCTGTCACACGCAAAAACTAATATCTCTTGAGCGAAAACGCTAGCATGCCACTTGTAATCTAGCCATAAGTCGGGGCAGGACCTTCCTGCAGATTTGCACTTGAAGAGGGTAAGAACTGGATAAATCTACTTTCTGATAAAAGAAAGATTTATGATTCCTGGATGGTGAAAAGAGTGAAACCGGTTGCTAGCTTTACTCTTAGCTCTAGAATTTATATTCTGTGGCAAAAAGGCTGTTTGCTACAAAGGGTTTGTGAAATGATAGAAACCAAGCCAAGACCAAACAAGATATTTCCTTTGAAAGTTAACATTAAAATGCTCAACTCTGACACTGTGTAAGCAGACCCGATTGTCCATAAGACCCTTCTAGCGAGGTCTGCAAAATCTGTATTTTTGCATTAATGAGAATAATTTGAACAATTGCATCACAATAAAGGAGTGCACTAACCGCAAACAGCAATTGTGTTCATCAACATCCTCTAAGTATGCTTCCTCTGAAACTAACTCAGATAATGAATCACACTAAGGAGATGCTGCTCCTGCAACCCAAGCAATACCTTGCGGCTGGTTGAAATAACAATCCTACTTGCAGGAAAGCCTTGAAGGGAAAACTTCCCAGCTTCCTATCTATGTTCTCTGAAAAAAGAACCGTCGTCCAGAGAAACTGTGGGTTGCCGTCTTGTATGCCAGACGGATGATACTCTTCAGCCAAAAAGAAAGAGAGGTAGCCGTAGCTTTCTGGCTCCTACGCTTTCCAGAAAAAACAACAAATAATGAAGATGTTTGCCGAAAATCCTTAGTCGCCTGCAAGTAAAACTTCAGGGCACGGACCACGTCCAAGTTATGCAGCAGACGCTCCTTCTTAGAAGAAGGATTAGGACATAATGAAGGAAAAACAATTTCCTGATTAATATTCTTATTTGAAACAACCGTAGGAAGGAATCCAGATTTGGTACGTAAAACCACCTTATCAGAATGGAAGATAAGATAAGGCGAGTCACATTGTAACGCTGAAAGCTCAGAAACTCTACGAGCAGAAGAAATAGCAACCAAAAACAAAACTTTCCAAGATAACAACTTAATATCTATGGAATGCATGGGTTCAAACTGAACCCCTTTAAGAACGTTAAGAACTAAATTCAAACTCCAGGGTGGAGAAATTGGTCTAAACACAGGCTTGATTCTGGTCAGAGCCTGACAAAAAGACTGAACGTCTGGAACCTCTGCTAAACGTTTGTGTAGTAAAATTGACAAAGCAGAGATTTGTCCCTTTAAGGAACTTGCTGATAACCCTATCTCCAATCCTTCTTGGAGAAAAGACAAAATCCTTGGAATCCTAACTCTGCTCCATGAGTAGCCCTTGGATTCGCACCAATAAAGATATTTGCGCCATATCTTATGGTATATCTTTCTAGTAACCGGCTTAAAAGTATCAATGACCGAATCAGAGAACGCCAGCTTAGATAAAATCAAGTGTTCAATCTCCAAGCAGTCAGTTGCAGAGAAACTAGATTTGGGTGTTGAAAAGGTCCCAGAATGAGAAGGTCCTGCCTCAATGAAAGCTTCCACGGCGGCAGAGAGGACATGTCCACTAGATCGGCATACCAAGTCCTGCAAGGCCACGCAGGTGCAATTAGAATTACTGAAGCCCTCTCCTGTTTGATCCGAGCAATCACCCGGGGAAGGAGAGCAAACGGTGGAAACACATAAGCTAGGTTGAACGACCAAGGCACTGCCAAGGCATCTATCAGTTCGGCCTGAGGATCCCTTGATCTGGATCCGTATCTCGGGAGCTTGGCATTCTGACGAGACGCCATCAGATCCAATTTCGGCCTGCCCCATCTGAGGATCAGAGTGGCAAAGACCTCCAGATGGAGTTCCCACTCCCACGGATGAAACGTCTGTCTGCTTAAAAAGTCTGCTTCCCAGTTGTCCACTCCTGGGATGTGGATTGCTGACAGATAACAAGAGTGAGCTCCCACCCACCGAATTATCTTGGATACTTCTGTCATCACTAAGGAACTCATTGTTCCTCTCTGATGATTGATGTAAGCCACAGTCGTGATGTTGTCCGACTGAAAGCGGATGAATTTGGCCGAAGCCAACTGAGGCCACACCTGAAGCGCATTGAATATAGCTCTCAATTCCAGAATATTGATTGGAAGAAGAGACTCCGGCTGAGTCCACATGCCCTGAGCCTTCAGGGAATTTCAGACTGCACCCCAGCCTAGAAGACTGGTGTCCGTTGTCACTATCACCCATGAAGGACTGCGGAAGCACGTCCCTTGGGACAGATGATCCGGCGACAACCACCAAAGAAGAGAGTCTCTTGTCTCCTGATCCAGATCTATCTGAGGAGACAAATTTGCATAATCTCCATTCCACTGCCTGAGCATGCTCAGCTGTAGTGGTCTGAGATGAAAACGAGCAAACGGAATGATGTCCCATTGCCGCCACCATCAATCCAATTACCTCCATGCACTGAGCCACTGATGGCCGAGGATTGGACTGAAGAACTTGGCATGTATTTAGAATCTTTAACTTTCTGACCTCCGTCCAGAAAATTTTCATAGATATGGAGACTATTAGAGTTCCCAAGAAGGGAACCCTTGTCTGTGGAATTAATGAACTCTTTTCTAGATTCACCTTCCACTCGTGAGTCCTCAGAAAGTACAGAACCATGTCTGTATGAGACTTTGTCAGATGGTAAGATGACGCCTGGATCAGAATATCGTCCAGATAAGGCGCCACTGCAATGCCCCACGGCCTGAGAACCTGCCAAAAGTGACCCAAGAACCTTCGTGAAGATCCTGGGTGCTGTGGCCAATCCGAAGGGAAGAGCCACAAACTGAAAATGTTTGTCCAGAATGGCAAACCTTAGGAACTGGTGATGATCCTTGTGGATAGGAATATGAAGATAGGCATCCTTCAAGTATACGGTAGTTATATATTGGCCCTCCTGGATCAATGGCAAAATTGTTCGAATAGTCTCCATCTTGAAGGATGGGACTTTGAGAAACTTGTTTAGACTTTTTAGATCTAAAATAGGTCGAAACGTGCCCTCTTTTTTGGGGACCACGAAAAGATTTGAGTAAAACCCCTGCCCCTGTTCCAGTATTGGAACGGGACGAATTACTCCCATAGTAGAGAGGTCTTTTACACAACGTAAGAACGCCTCTCTTTTTATCTGGTCTACAGACAATCGTGAAAGAAGAAACCTCCCCCTTGGGAGAGAATTTTTGAATTCCAGTTGATACCCGTGGGACACGATTTCCAGTGTCCAGGGGTCCTGAACATCTCTTACCCAAGCCTGGGCAAAGATAGAAAGTCTGTCCCTACTTGATCCGGTCCCGGATCGGGGGCGCCCCTTCATGCTGTCTTGGTAGCAGCAGTGGGCTTCTTGGGTTGTTTACCCTTGTTCCAAGCCTGGTTGGGTCTCCAGACGGACTTGGCCTGAGCAAAATTCCCTTCCTGTTTAACGGAAGAAGAGGAAAAAATTATTTTGTTTACCCCTCAGTTTAGCTGTTCTATCCTGAGGTAGAAGATGACCCTTACCTCCCGAAATGTCAGAAATGATTTCTTTCAAGTCAGGCCGAATAGGGCTTTTCCTTTGAAAGGAATAGCCAAAAGTTTTGACTTAGATGACACATCAGCAGACCAAGATTTTTACCATAACGCTCTACGCGTTAAAATGGCAAATCCGGCATTCTTAGCCGCCAATTTGGCAATCTGAAAGGCGGCATCAGTAATAAAAGAATTAGCCAGCTTAAGAGCCTTAATTCTAGCTAAAATTTCCTCTAAATGAGTCTCAGTCTTAAGAGACTCTTCTAATGCATCAAACCACAAGGCCGCCGCAGTGGTAACTGGTACAATGCAGGCCGTCGGTTGTAAAAGGAAACCTTGATGAATAAACAGTTTCTTTAGAAGACCCTCCAATTTCTTATCCATAGGGTCTTTGAAAGCACAACTGTCGTCAATAGGAATAGTTGTACGCTTAGCCAGGGTAGATATAGCTCCCTCCACCTTAGGGACTGTTTGCCAAGAGTCCCGAACAGTGTCAGATATTTATGGGATACATTTTCTTAAAATTAGGAGAAGGTGAGAACGGGATACCCGGTCTGTCCCATTCCCTCTTAATAATCTCAGAAATTCTCTTAGGAACCGGAAAAACATCAGTGTAAGCAGGTACCTCTAAGTATTTGTCCATCTTACACAATTTCTCTGGTGGTACCACAATAGAGTCACAGTCATCCAGAGTCGCTAAAACCTCCCGAAGTAACAGGCGGAGGTGTTCAAGCTTAAATCTAAAGGACATGACGCCCGAGTCCGTCTGAGGCAACACCCTTCCCGAATCAGAAAGTTCCCCCTCAGACAGAACCCCCCAATCAGATCCCTGTGAGGGTACATCGGAAATAGCTAACAAAGCATCAGAGGGCTCAGTATTTACATTGACTGCTGTCCTGCTGCGTTTGCTCTGTAACACTGGCAACTTAGATAATACCTCTGTAAGGGTAGTTGACATAACTTCAGCCATATCCTGCAGAGTAAATGAATTAGACGCGGTTGAAGAACCCTGCATCGCTTGGGTGGGCGTTAAAGGTTGTGACGCTTGGGGAGAACTTGGTGGCATACCCTGATTCTCCTCAGACTGAGAATCATCCTTAGCCTTAAATAAAATTTGAGTTTTACATTGTAAGGCCCTTTCAGTACATAAGGGACAAAAAGTAAGAGGGGGTTCCACAATGGCATCTAAACACATAGAACAAGTAGTTTCCTCAAGTTCAGACATGTTAAACAGACGAGCAATAGCAATAATTACAAAATGTATGCTTACCTGATACATTTCTTTCTCTTGTGGTGTATCCAGTCCAAGGGTTCATCCATTACTTGTGGGATATTCTCCTTCCCAACAGGAAGTTGCAAGAGGACACCCACAGCAGAGCTGTCTATATAGCTCCTCCCCTAACTGCCACTCCCAGTCATTCGACCGAAGACAAGCAAGAAAAAAGGAGAAACTATAGGGTGCAGTGGTGACTGTAGTTAAAAAATAAAAAAACACCAGCCTTAAAGTGACAGGGCGGGCCGTGGACTGGATACACCACAAGAGAAAGAAATTTATCAGGTAAGCATAAATTTTGTTTTCTCTTGTAAGGTGTATCTAGTCCACGGGTTCATCCATTACTTGTGGGATACCAATACCAAAGCTTTAGGACACGGATGAAGGGAGGGACAAGGCAGGAACTTAAACGTAAGGCACCACTGCCTGCAAGACCTTTCTCCCAAAAATAGCTTCCGAGGAAGCAAAAGTATCAAATTTGTAGAATTTAGAAAAAGTATGAAGCGAAGACCAAGTCGCCGCCTTACAAATCTGATCAACAGAGGCCTCATTTTTAAAAGCCCATGTGGAAGCTACCGCTCTAGTGGAATGAGCTGTAATTCTTTCAGGAGGCTGCTGGCCAGCAGTCTCATAAGCTAAACGGATTATGCTTCTCAGCCAAAAAAAAAAAGAGAAGATGCCGAAGCCTTTTGGCCTCCCCTCTGTCCAGAATAGACGACAAACAATGCAGATGTTTGACGAAAATCCTTAGTAGCTTGTAAATAAAACTTTAAAGCATGAACCACGTCAAGATTGTGTAATAGACGTTCCTTCTTTGAAGAAGGATTAGGACACAGTGACGGAACAACAATATCCTGATTGATATTCTTATTAGATACCACCTTGGGAAGAAAACCAGGTTTGGTACGCAAAACTACCTTATCTGCATGGAAGATCAGATAAGGGGAATCACACTGTAAAGCCGATAACTCTGAAACTCTTCGAGCCGAAGAGATAGCTACGAAAAAAAGAACTTTCCAAGATAAAAGCTTGATATCTATGGAATGCAGAGGTTCAAACGGAACCCCTTGAAGGACTTTAAGAACTAAATTTAAACTCCATGGCGGAGCAACAGGTTTAAACACAGGCTTGATTCTAACTAAAGCCTGACAAAACTCCTGAACGTCTGGAACATCTGCCAGACGCTTGTGCAGAATTATAGACAGAGCAGAAATCTGTCCCTTTAAGGAACTAGCTGACAATCCCTTCTCCAATCCTTCTTGGAGAAAGGATAATATCCTAGGAATCCTGACTTTACTCCATGAGTAACCCTTGGATTCACACCAATGAAGATATTTACACCATATCTTATGATAGATTTTCCTGGTGACAGGCTTTCGAGCCTGAATTAAGGTATCAATGACCGACTCGGAGAAACCACGTTTTGATAAAATCAACCGTTCAATCTCCAAGCAGTCAGCCGCAGACAAATTAGATTTGGATGTTTGAATGGATCTTGGAGTAGAAGGTCCTGCCTCAGTGGCAGAGTCCATGGTGGAAAGGATGTCATGTCCGCCAGATCTGCATACCAAGTCCTGCGTGGCCAAGCAGGTGCTATCAAAATCACCTAAACTCTCTCCTGCTTGATCTTGGCAATCAGACGAGGGAGGAGAGGAAATGGTGGGAACACATAAGCCAGGCTGAAGGACCAGGGCACTGCTAGAGCATCTATCAGCGCTGCCTGGGGATCCCTTGACCTAGACCCGTAACAAGGAAGCTTGGTGTTCTGACGAGACGCCATGAGATCCAGTTCTGGTTTGCCCCAAATTTGGATCAACTGGGTAAATACCTCCGGATGGAGCTCCCACTCCCCCGGATGAAAAGTCTGCCGACTTAGAAAATCCGCCTCCCAGTTCTCTACTCCTGGGATATGGATAGCTGAGAGATGGCAAGAGTGAACCTCTGCCCATAGAATTATCTTTGAAACCTCCAACATTGCCAGGGGGCTTCATGTTCCCCCCTGATGGTTGATATAGGCTACAGTCGTGATATTGTCCGACTGAAATCTGATGAACCTGACCGCAGCTAGTTGAGGTCAAACCTGAAGAGCATTGAATATCGCTCTCAGTTCCAGAATGTTTATCGGAAGGAGGGCTTCCTCCTGAGTCCACAAACCCTGAGCCTTCAGGGAATTCCAGACTGCGCCCCAGCCCAGAAGGCTGGCATTTGTCGTCACTATAGTCCACTCTGTCCTGCGGAAACTCATTCCCCTGGAACAGATGGACCCGAGATAACCACCAGAGAAGAGAATCCCTGGTCTCCTGATATAGATTTAGCAGAGGGGACAAATCTGTGTAGTCCCCATTCCACTGATTGAGCATGCAAAGTTGCAGTGGTTTGAGATGTAGGCGGGCAAACGGAGCTATGTCCATTGCCGCTACCATTAGGCCGATTACTTCCATACACTGAGCCACTGACGGCCGAGAAGTGGAATGAAGAGCACGGCAGGAAGTTAGAAGCTTTGATAACCCGACCTCTGTCAGAAAAATTTTCATTTCTACTGAATCTATCAGTGTTCCTAGGAAGGAAACTCTTGTGAGAGGAGAGAGAGAACTGTTTCTTTCGTTCACCTTCCACCCGTGAGACCTCAGAAAGGTCAGAACAATGTCCGTATGGGACTTGGTGATTTGAAAAGTCGACGCCTGTATCAGAATGTCGTCTAGGTAAAGAGTCACCGCTATGCCCCGTGGCCTTAGAACCGCCAGTAGGGACCCTAGAACCTTCGTAAAGATTCTTGGTGCCGTGGCTAACCCGAAGGGAAGAGCTACAAACTGGTAATGCCTGTCTAAGAAGGCGAACCTGAGGAACTGATGATGATCTCTGTGAATCGGAATGTGGAGATAAGCATCCTTTAAGTCCACGGTAGTCATATATTGACCCTCCTGGGACCCTGAGAAATTTGTTTAGGATCTTGAGATCCAAGATTGGTCTGAAAGTTCCCTCTTTTTTGGGAACTATAAACAGATTTGAATAGAAGCCCTGCCCCTGTTCCTCCCTTGGAACTGGGTGGATCACTCCCATAACCAGTAGGTCTTGAACACAACGTAAGAATGCCTCTCTCTTTATCTGGTTTACAGATAATTGTGAGAGATGAAATCTCCCCTTTGGAGATGAAGCTTTGAAGTCCAGAAGATATCCCTGGGAAACAATCTCTAATGCCCAGGGAACCTGGACGTCTCTTGCCCAAGCCTGGGCGAAGAGAGAAAGTCTGCCCCCTACTAGATCCGGTCTTGGATCGGGGGCTACTCCTTCATGCTGTCTTAGAGGTGGCAGCAGGTTTTTTGGCCTGCTTCCCCTTGTTCCAAGCCTGGTTCGGTCTCCAGACTGGTTTGGACTGGGCAAAATTTCCCTCTTGTTTTGCATTAGAGGAAGCTGAAGCTGCGCCACTCGAAGTTTCGAAATGAACGAAAATTATTCTGTTTGGTCCTTAATTTATTGGACCTATCCTGAGGAAGGGCGTTACCTTTTCCTCCAGTAATATCAGAAATGATCTCCTTCAGGCCCGGCCCGAATAGGGTCTGTCCTTTGAAGGGGATGTTAAGAAGCTTAGACTTTGAAGTAACGTCTGCTGACCAGGACTTAAGCCATAGCGCCCTGCGCGCCAGAATGGCAAAACCTGAATTCTTAGCCGTTAGTTTGGTTAGATGAAAAACTGCTTCAGAAATAAAGTAATTAGCTAACTTGAGAGCTTTAATCCTGTCTAAAATATCATCTAACGGGGTCTTCACCTGTAGAGCCTCCTCAAGAGACTCAAACCAAAAAGCCGCTGCAGCAGAAACTGGGGCAATGCATGCAAGAGGCTGGAGAATAAAACCTTGATGGATAAAATTTTTCTTGAGGAGACCCTCCAATTTTTTATCCATAGGATCTAAGAAAGCACAACTGTCCTCGACGGGGATAGTTGTACGCTTAGCTAGGGTAGAAACAGCACCCTCCACCTTAGGGACTGTCTGCCACGAGTCCCATATAGCGACATCTATGGGAAACATCTTTTTAAAAGCAGGAGGGAGAGAGAACGGAACACCTGGTCTATCCCATTCCTTAGTAATAATTTCCGAGAACCTCTTAGGGACTGGAAAGACATCAGTGTAAACAGGCACTGCAAAGTATTTGTCCATTTTACACAATTTCTCTGGAACTACAATGGGGTCACAGTCATCCAGAGTCGCTAAAACCTCCCTGAGCAGTAAGCGGAGGTGTTCAAGCTTAAATTTAAAGGCTGTCATTTCAGAATCGGACTGAAGTATCGTCTTCCCCGAATCTGAAATCTCACCCTCAGATAGCAACTCCCTTGCCGTGGCTTCGGAGCATTGTGAGGGTATATCAGACATAGCTACTAAAGCGTCAGAAAGCTCTGTATTTGTTCTAGCTCCAGAGCTGTCTCGCTTTCCTTGTAACCCTGGCAGTTTGGACAATACCTCTGTGAGGGTATTAGTCATAACTGCCGCCATGTCTTGTAAGGTAAACGCATTGGACGCACTAGATGTACTTGGCGTCACTAGAGCGGGAGTTATAGGTTCTGACACATGGGGAGAGCTAGATGGCATAACCTCCCTTTTGTCAGGCTGAGAAACCTCTGGTGATAAATCTTTAAATGCCAAAATATGGTCTTTATAATTTATAGAAATTTCAGTACATTTGGTACACATTCTAAGAGGGGGTTCCACAATGGCTTCTAAACATATTGAACAAGGAGTTTCCTCTATGTCAGACATGTTTAACAGACTAGTAATGACACCAGCAAGCTTGGAAAACACTTTAATAAATGTGAAACAGCAATTAAATAAAAACGGTACTGTGCCTTTAAGAGAAAAAAAATATCACATAAACTGCAAAACAGTTTTAAAAAGTAGTAAACTCTTCGAAATTTTTACATTGTGTATAAGGGACTAAAGCAGCATTGCACCCACTTGCAAATGGATGATTAACCCTTTAGGCCCCAAACCGGATTTGAAAAACGTTAAAAAACGTTAATAAACAGTTAACACCTTGCCACAGCTCTGCTGTGGCTCCTACCTGCCCTCAAACACGATTTAGGGAAGAAATAAGCCCTCTATAGTGGTCCTCAGATGCCAGAGGACTCCATAGGGGAAGCTGGAAGCCTCAGTCTGAATAAGAACTGCGCATCTAGGGCGCGAAAATAGGCCCCTCCCACCATGCACTTGATGTCAGAGGGCCTTAAGGAAATACTCCTAGGAGTATCTGACTAGCCATGTGGAAACTAGGCCCCAAAAAAACGATTTATCACACTCAGAGAAAAAAACGTTCTTTCTATATAACATATAAACGTTTTGACACTAAGAAATATGAGTATAAACATGAATATTACACTAAGTCACCACATATCTCTTATACTTCCTATCTTGTCGAGAGTTGCAAGAGAATGACTGGGAGTGGCAGTTAGGGGAGGAGCTATATAGACAGCTCTGCTGTGGGTGTCCTCTTGCAACTTCCTGTTGGGAAGGAGAATATCCCACAAGTAATGGATGAACCCGTGGACTGGATACACCTTACAAGAGAAAGTCGTTCTTAACCTTATTTATTGACCTCTGAAGTCAAAAAACATACAAAAAAAAAAAAAAAAAAGTTTACCTAAAAAGTGTACTGCGCCTTTAAATAATAAAAGCGCAAAAATATTTCTGTATCTCAAAAAATCATGTTTGCAGCAATAAAAAATGTCCTAATATGTCCAATTTAGCTAAATAATATTGCACCGCTTGTTAGGATATGCTATCTAACACTTTATATCACTTTTATCAGATATAATAAAATTTTAAACAAACTAGGCCCCTGTACCTCGCCACAGCTCTGCTGTGGCGCCTACCTACCCCCAGAGTACTCTAATTCTGCGAGAATGACAATCCTTTGTTTGCAAATTTAACTTGGGCCCCACCGGATCTTAGGACTTTGCTGCCTATACTGAGAAAATACTGCATGTCTGAGCGTGCAAAATTAGGCCCCGCCCACCATGGGTGTCGCATGAGCCGTCTTAACAAACCGCATGGGAAGAAAATAAAATGTCGATCCCAAGCACAGAGTATAAGCCATGTGTCCCTCTAACAAATATGTACAATAAAGAGCGTGACTATGAAAATAACAGCCATTCTTTTCTCAGGCCAATTATAAATAAATAACAGGAAAGTCCTTAGACAACAACCGCATCTCCCAGCGTCTAGCCCAAATTGACATATTAGCATCAATATAAAAAAGAGGGTTCAAGTTCCACCATTATACATATAGTGCCTACTGATTACCCCTTCCCAGGTAGGGAATAATTTCAGCCTGTTCTGATGTATCAAGTCTCCCCAGAAGCAAAGAACTGAACATACCTCAATATTGCTTGTAGCATGACACCGTTCTCCACACTGAAGATTTTTCTTAAACTACCTTCATAAGCTCTGTGGGAACCAGTATGGATCTTAGATAACGTTTGCTAAGATCATCAACATCAGGGCAGAAAAATATGTCTCCATTCCTCTTGGGAAGCTCCAGACTGACGATTTCTCCATGAGAAAAATAGTACTCACTGGCACCATTTAAAAATAAAAAACTTCTTGATTGAAGAATCTAAACTAACACCTCACTTTACCTCTTCCTATCACTAACACAGGCAAAGAGAATGACTGGGGGGGGAGGGGAAGGGAGGAGCTATATATACAGCTCTGCTGTGGTGCTCTTTGCCACTTCCTGCTAGCAGGAGGTTAAATCCCACAAGTAAGGATGAAATCCGTGGACTCGTCATATCTTGTAAAAGAAAAGAAGAGAGAGTACCAAAAACCGTGTGGCGGGAAGAAGAGTTTACCCTCTCCCTTCCATGGAGAAGTACCCCCTGTGCTGTTCTCTGTATCTTCCTTCTGTACCCAGCACCATCTTAGCGCTCCGGTAGAGAAAAATCAAAGATAGGAGCGTTATGTTGGCCACTGTAAAAGTGACAAAACACTGTAATAATAGAAGTACTTTGCTTTTAAAGAGCTTCCACATGGAAATACTAATAAAAATGAATACATTACACAAGCACTGAGTACCAGGGATTCTGGCCTAGTGAGAGTGGTGCGTAGAGTCCTTAACGCTCTCCCTTTCCGATCTTACCATTCGATTGTACTCAGTCTCCCCCTCTTACTGCACTGGAATTAGACTCCTGTGGTTGATTAGCACTCCTGAATCAGTCTGAAGGAAAACTGAGCATGACACAGGCCGGCTGCATTGAGCGCAGGGCTATTTAAAGGAGCCGTAAATCCCTATGTCTTACTCACAGTATTCACACATCTAAAAGTACATAAGATAACAAAATAATTATAATGTGATATAGAAGATAATAAATATGGCTTAATCCCTTTCTGCACAGCATTTTAATCCAGTCTAAGTATGTTATACAGCTGTACTGCGTGATATACTATTATGACTGGCTATAAAATACACAACAAAGTACTGATAGCCAGTGGGCTGTGTAAGACAGTCCCCTCCACTGTTCTTATCCCAATGGTAGTCCTAGGACAAAGTAGAGAGCCCGTCCTATACCGTAACCAACAGAAGGGGATATACTAAAGGAGTACATCTGAAGGAACTATCCCAGCAACACCTGATGCAGGGCTTGTGCTTACTACTCCTGCAAGCAGATTTACATTGTACAGCCAGTACTCTCCTATTTCCCTCTCTTCCAAGTGTTACCTTATGAGGGGAAAATGTGATGAATATCCCTATAAATTATAAATAAAATCAAGAGAACCTCCATCTTCGTCTTCTCCTTGAACTAGGCAAAAATATACTGTGAAGGTCACAAAAGTAGGAGGGATGTTAAAGCTCTTGGTGTAGGGTGTCTTTGCCTCCTCCTGGTGGCCAGGTGATGAATTCCCAACAGTAATGAATCATGGACTCTCACCACCATAAGAAATACATTATGATTTGTCCTACACTCCTATGGAGGCCAAAAAGCAAAACCAATAACCTAATTTTTTATGCTGCCTATAGGACCCATTTAATTTCCAGCATTTGCAGGTTACAGAATTTGCTTCTTGACCTCTCTACAAATAGTGGGATAAAAACAATTTTACACAAAACAAGGGGTGCTTAATAACCTTTTAAATGCAAGCTTAAGTTATGGATTTATAAGACTCGTAACCATCTTGAGAATTTACTCTAACGGGGTTGTAAACATTTGCTTACTTTAGCAGAAAAGAGAAAAACAATTTAAAGGGCCATAATAGCAACAAAATGACATGCTCTAATTTGCTATATCATGTAATTCTAAGTGTAACAACCCTGCACTATTATGTTTTTACTGATCAGTACTTTGTGGGGGTTAAACACATAGTAGTACAGGGTCACAACTATTAAAATGACATGCTTTAACAAATTAGAGCATGTATTTTTTTAATATTAAGGCCTTTTAATTGATCATGCTTCTTAAGGTACATGTATATCTCATGCTATAATACAGACTAAAAGGTGTAAAGCGCTAGTCGTAAACATTGTTCACTTGGAGGTCATGGCCTCTCATCTGCTGCTAGTTGCTTAATTCACAAAAACACAGACTAAGCCAAATATTTTAACAATAATTACCTGGTACGGACCACTCTGGCAATTTCACAGCCCCTGTTAAATAAAAATAGATATTTAATACATTAAGAAAATTACCCTTATAAGCATGCAATACAAAGACTACCCGCATTTTCATGATCACTTGATATTAATACATTCTGAAACATTATAGAAACATAAAATAAAAACAAACCATAAATATACATTAATTATTTTTTAAAATAGATTACCTTTGGGAACTTGGCAGACCCATTCAAGAGGGACATCACAGCGGAAAGGTTTCAAGTAAAAATCTGGCTCTTTAGAGTTCTGCAACCCAAATGTCCAATGTCTTCTATACAACTGTGTATTAACCTGTTTCCAAAGAATCAAAAAATGCCACAAGTTTTGTTGTGAATGAGAGGACTTAAATTTAAGGTTAAACATCCAACTGTTATGGCCAGAATAAAAACTACAGTGTTTGCATGTGAGATCTTGAAAGGAAGCACAATAGTAATATCATCTAGATAATGATGTCTTCTTTTCTGAGGTCTGCAACAACCATATGCACAACTTTTCTAAATTATAAAATGTAACCCTTAAAATAGGAGACGCACGCTAAACATGCAAATAAATGAGAGAATAGAAAATAGGAAGGTCCACAATCAATAATTACAATGGCAAAACACTTCCTCTTGGTTCAACTTCTGAAGAAAAAATGATGTGTGTCATAGTATAGAAGGGCCTACATTATACAATCAAAAAGTGAAAGAACTGATCAACTAACAAGTAGATTGGTGCTATACAACACAGACTGAGTTGTTAGCAGTCACCCAGATGACTAGCACATGGTAACTGGAACACGCTCACTAAATCCTCTGTGATCGTCTTGAAATCCTTTAGGGCTGCAAATAACGATTATTTCCATAATCAATTAATCAATTTTTTATTTTTTACTATATTTAAAATAAAATCCACATACTGAGTGGATATAAACTTCAGACTAAAACTTTACAACTTAACATTAACACAACTGTTTGTGCAATTTTTAAGCAGCATTACACATTTTTATAATTAAGCAAAACAAAACCACAAAATGTTTGAAAAGAGGTAGAACTAGAAACAGGTAGACTATCACTGTTTATAACATTCTGTTATTCATTCTTTCAGAAGCTTTGCATTAAAATGCAAAAAATATCAACATTACCACATGCTCCTGGCTAAGGCTGGCTCTCTTTTTTGCAAGCTATTTTGCCTGCAGCAGAGAAGAGGCGCTTAGATGGTGTTGAGGTGCTTGAGATGCATAAGTAGGGTTTTGCCAGTTTCCCCAAGGTAAGGGGCCTCTTAACAAAGTAAGCCTTGACTTCATTCTAACATAAAAATATCTTGAATATCTATATACAATGGTAAATAACCAGCTATAAGGTTAGGGAAAAAATATCTAGTCCGCTATTAAAATAACAGATATATACTTAAAGAGGTTGAATTTAGTACATATTACAATTAATTAAAAATATTAAAAAAAAACAAAATAGTCAAAAGCACTAAGGACATTGGCCTCTAGTTATCAACGTGTCTACTTTACCTGCCGTCGCTGGCCCAATATGCCCGCCTAAGCTCGCCTACCATCGCCGCCGCGGACCTGAATACGTTCGCCTAAGTTATCAAAAAAGCTGTCAAAAAGCCGCGCACCAAGTACGGGGCGATGAGCAGCGGATTGTGATAGTTATCACTCATCCGATCTCGCTGCTCTTCGGCTTTTTGACAGCTTTATTGACAAGCTGTCCCTAAGCACCCACACTAACTACACTGTTCTACCCCCTATACCGGCGCCCCCGGAGCCCCCCGCAACTAAATAAAGTTAGTAACCCCTAAACCGCCGCTCCTAGACCCCGGCATGCCCCAAAGAAAACAGCTCTTTTGCCTGTAAAATAAAAATACAACCCCCCCAACATTAAAACCCACCACCCACATACCCCTAATCTAACCCAAACCCCCTTAAATAAACCTAACACTACCCCCCTGAAGATCTTCCTACCTTGAGTCGTCTTCACTCAGCCGAGCCGAATTCTTCATCCAATCCGGGCGATGTCTTCATCCAAGCGTGGCGCTGAAGAAGTCCATCATCCGGCTAAAGTCTTCATCCAAGCGGGGGGCTGAAGAGGTCCATCATCCGGCTGAAGTCTTCATCCAAGCGGGGGTTGAAGAGGTCCATCATCCGGCTGAAGTCTTCATCCAAGCGGGGGCTGAAGAGATCTTCCATCCGGCTGAAGTCTTCTATCAAGCGGCATCTTCAATCTTCTTTCTTCCGGCTCCATCTTCATCCCGCCGAAGCGGAACATCCTTCCTCCACGACGAACTCCAGACGAATGAAGGTTCCTTTAAATGACGTCATCCAAGATGGCGTCCCTCGAATTCCGATTGGCTGATAGGATTCTATCAGCCAATCGGAATTAAGGTAGAAAAATCTGATTGGCTGATTCAATCAGCCAATCAGATTCAAGTTCAATCCGATTGGCTGAACCAATCAGCCAATCGGATTGAACTTGAATCTGATTGGCTGATTCCATCAGCCAATCAGATTATTCCTACCTTAATTCCAATTGGCTGATAGAATCCTATCAGCCAATCAGAATTCGAGGGACGCCATCTTGGATGACGTCCCTTAAAGGAACCTTCATTCGTCGGGAGTTTGTCGTGGAGAAAGGATGTTCCGCGTCGGCGGGATGAAGATGGAGCCGGAAGAAAGAAGATTGAAGATGCCGCTTGATAGAAGACTTCAGCCGGATGGAAGATCTCTTCAACCCCCGCTTGGATGAAGACTTCAGCCGGATGATGGACCTCTTCAGCCCCCGCTTGGATGAAGACTTCAGCCGGATGATGGACCTCTTCAGCGCCACGCTTGGATGAAGACATCGCCCGGATTGGATGAAGAATTCGGCTCGGCTGAGTGAAGACGACTCAAGGTAGGAAGATCTTCAGGGGGGTAGTGTTAGCTTTATTTAAGGGGGGTTTGGGTTAGATTAGGGGTATGTGGGTGGTGGGTTTTAATGTTGGGGGGAAGTTTGTATTTTTATTTTACAGGCAAAAGAGCTGTTTTCTTTGGGGCATGCCCCGCAAAAGGCCCTTTTAAGGGCTGGTAAGGTAATAGAGCTGGTATCTTTTAAATGTAGAATAGGGTAGGGAATTTTTTTATTTTGGGGGGCTTTGTTATTTTATTAGGTGGATTAGAGTAGGTGTAATTAGCTTAAAATTGTTGTAATATTTTTATAATGTTTGTAAATTATTTTTTTATTTTTTGTAACTTAGTTCTTTTTTTATTTTTTGTACTTTAGTTAGTGTATTTATTTGTATTTATTTGTATTTAATTTATTTTATTTATTTAAAGTGAAGGTAAAGTTATTTACTATTGAGGGCAACCAAGTGTATATCCTATGAACCTTAATCTAGTCGCTAGGTTATTTTATCAATAACTCCCATATTTTATCATTTTTTTTTATTTTAAATTCCCTACCGTTTTGGTTCCTAACTCCTCCCAAGCCCTTCTTCCGTGTTAAAGTTGTGAACGCGCATATGAGAGACGTGGAGAGCGGGTGGGACCGCTCTCCACGTCTCTCATATGCGCATTCACGATTAAAAAATTCAGTTGCGCATGCGTTACTCTAGTGGGCTATGCGCTCCTCGAGTTTGGTTTTCCACTGCGCATGCGAAAATCGGCGAGCCTGCTTCAAGTGTGAAACGGGAGCGTGCATTTGAGGATGACGTCGGCTGACGGCCGCCTAACGGCCAGAATATCAATTGGCCAAAAAAAAAACGTGACCTACTGTAAATTGATTTTTTTTTTTTTTCGGGCTGAATTTAGGGAACGCGTGTAACAAACTTTAGAAAGGTAATAACTGTATTTTTAATAAAAAATATAAAAAATGATGAATGAAACTTATATTTAATTTGCACACATAATGCTATAGTTTATAGTGATTAGGCTAACTTTACCTTCACTTTAATTATAGTGTAGTGTTAGGTTTAATTGTAACTTAGGTTAGGATTTATTTTACAGGTAATTTTGTATTTCTTTTAGCTAGGTAGTTATTAAATAGTTAATAACTATTTAATAACTATTTTAACTAGCTACAATAAATACAAAGTTACCTGTAAAATAAATATAAATCCTACAATAGCTACAATGTAATTATTAATTACATTGTAGCTATCTTAGGGTTTATTTTACAGGTAAGTATTTAGTTTTAAATAGGAATAATTTATTAAAGTATAGTGTAGTGTTAGGTGTAATTGTAACTTAGGTTAGTTTTTATTTTACAGGTAAATTTCTCTTTATTTTAACTAGGTAGCTATTAAATAGTTAATAACTATTAATTAGCTATTGTACCTAGTTAAAATAAATTGAAATTTGCCTGTAAAATAAAAATAAATCCTAAGATAGCTACAATATAATTATAATTTATATTGTAGGGTTTATTTTATTTAGTTTTAAATAGGATTAATTTAGTTAATAAGAGTTAAATTTATTTAGATGTATTTAATTAATATTTAAGTTAGGGGGGTGTTAGGGTTAGACTTAGGTTTAGGGGTTAATAATTTTATTATAGGATGCGGCGGTATAGGGGGGGCAGGATAGGGTTAATAAATTTATTATAGGTGGCGACGGTGTAGGGGGGGCAGATTAGGGGTTAATAAGTTTAATATAGGTTGCGGCGGGGTCCGGGAGCGACGGTTTAGGGGTTAAACTATTTCGTTGCGGCGGGGTCCAGGATCGGCAGGATAGGGGTTAATAACTTAATTATAGGTGGCGGCGGTATAGGGGGGGCAGGATAGGGGTTACTAGGTATAATGTAGGTGGCGGCGGGGTCCGGGAGTGGCGGTTTAGGGGTTAATACATATATTATAGTTGCGGCGGGGACAGGGAGCGGCTGTTTAGGGGTTAATCAGTTTATTAGCGTGGCAGTGGGCTCCGGGAGCGGCGGTTTAGGGGGTAATAAGTTTATTATAGTTGCGGCGGGGTGCGGGAGCGGAGGTTTAGGGGGTAATAACTTTATTTAGATGCGGCGGTGTAGGGGGGGGCAGATTAGGGGTGTTTAGACTCGGGGTACATGTTAGGGTGTTAGGTGTAGACAGCTCCCTTAGGAATCAATGGTATATCTGGCAGCAGCGAACATGAACTTTCGCTATGGTCAGACTCCCATTGATTCCTATGGGATCCGCAACCTCCAGGGCGGCGGTTTGAAAACCAGGTACGCTGGGTTGGAAAAGTGGCGAGCGTACCTGCTAGTTTTTTGATAACTAGCAAAAGTAGTCAGATTGTGCCGCACTTGTGTGCGAAACATCTGGAGTGACGTAAGAATCGATCTGTGTCGGACTGAGTCCGGCGGATCGAAGCTTACGTCACTAAATTCTACTTTTGCCTGTGTCTAGGGCTTGATAACTAAGGCGAATCAGCCTCGCCTCAAATACGCTGCGGAATTCCAGCGTATTTGAGGTAGACACGTTGATAACTAGAGGCCTATATATCAATAACAGGACAAAGTCTTACACATTTATCTATACAGTACATATAATGAGCAATAGCAGTGATCTGCTAATAATTGCACAAACAGATAATAGTGCAATCAATTCAAATAACAAATCCCCAAAAAATCTAGAGCTAGGTGTAAATAACAAGCTCTGCACAATATCATGCAAAGCATAGTCCCAAATCGCCTGATTTAATATAAACAATCCAAATGATGACTCCTAATATTTCTGGGTTGCACATAAGCCAGGAGTAGTTGTAAACTTATACTGTCCTGAAAAAAGTGAAAAGTAAACATCTGTAGACCCCCTTTAGGCTAAGGGCATAACCATAAAATACAATACCATGTGCAGAAGCTCATTAGAGTGAAGCAGCTGGTTCCGTGCACAGACCCACTAATTGCAAACCAACTAATCTATTATGAGATTCGTTGACAACTATTTTCATAATCGATTATTATCGATTATATCGATTAGTAGTTGCAGTTCTAAAATCCTTGACACAAAAAACTGTCACTAACACTGGTATCAGAAGGTACATTTGTTTACAATATATGCACAGTAAAGTGCTAAAATTAAAGGGACATGATACTCATATGCTAAATTACTGTGATGAAGCATAACTGTAAAAAGCAGACAAGAAAATATTACATGAACATATCAATGTAAAAAGGAAAATATTTTACCTTAAAATGTATTCAGTTCAAAATAGTAAGTGCTCTGTGAACAGTTATCCTTCAACCAGTCAGCTTCATGTTGAGAGAAAAAAACAAAAACAAAAAAAAACAGCCAATCAGCTTAATCAGTGCTGATGTCATGCTATGCTTTACTGTGATCTCATGAGATTTCACTGAAATCTTGTGAAATTTTATAGTAAACTTCCTATGTAAACTGAGGAGGGACCACCTTATCCGCATGAAAAATAAGTTAAGGGGAATCACACTGCAGAGCCGAAAGCTCAGAAACTCTGCGAGCAGAAGAAATAGCAAGAAGAAACAAAACCTTCCAAGATAACAATTTAATATCAACAGAATGCATTGGCTCAAACTGAGCCTGCTGCAAAACTTTAAGAACAAGATTAAGGCTCCAAGGAGGAGCAACAAGTTTAAACACAGGCCTAATTCTGACCAGGGCCTGAACAAAAGATTGGACATCTGGGATAGCTGCCAAACGTTTGTGCAAAAGAATAGACAGAGCAGAAATCTGACCCTTCAGAGTACTGACTGACAAACCCTTCTCCAGGTACTCCTGAAGAAAAGACAAAATTCTGGGTACCCTTACCCTACTCCAAGAGAAACCCTTACCATACCAATAGAGGTATTTGCGCCATACTTTATGGTAAATCTTGCAATTAACAGGCTTACGAACCTGAAGCATGGTATCAATAACTATCTCAGAAAAGCCACGCCTAACTAAAACTAGGTGTTCAATCTCCAAGCAGTCAGCTTCAGAGAATCTAGATTTGGATGAAGGAAGGGACCCTGAAGTAGAAGGTTCTTCCTCAGAGGTAACCTCCAAGGTGGAAGAGATGACATCTTCACCAGATCCGCAAACCAGATCCTGCGAGGCCATGCAGGAGCTATGAGAATGACAGACGCTCTCTCCTGTCTGATATGAGCTTTGTCTCCTTGAAGGAGCGCAAACGGAGGAAACAGGTATGCCAGATTGAAGTTCCAAGGAACCGCCAGAGCATCTATCAGAGTGGCTTGAGGATCTCTTGACCTTGAACCGTACTTTGGAAGCTTGGTGTTTTGGAGACACACCATTAGATTCAACTCCGGCACCCCCCACCTGAGAGTTAACTTTGAGAATACTTCCGGGTGGAGAGCCTACTCCCCGGGATGGAAGGTCTGTCTGCTCAGAAAATCCACCTGCCAGTTCTGGAATGTCGATGGCAGATAGGAGACAATCGTGAGCTTCCGCCCAATGAAGAATTTGAGTCACATTCTTTATTGCTAAAGAACTCCGAGGTCCTCCCTGGTGCTTGATGTAAGCCACCGAGGTGATGTTTTCCAACTAGAATCTGATAAACCGGACAAAGGAGAATTGAGGCCAAGCTGTCAAGGCATTAAAGATTGCTCTCAACTCTACGATGTTTATGGGAAGAGAAGACTCCTCCCGACTCCACAAACCCTGAGCTTTTAATGAGCCACAAACTGCTCCCCAGCACAACAGGCTGGCGTCCATGGTCACAATTACCCAGGAAGGTCTCAGGAATCATGTGCCCCAAGACAGATGGTCCTGTGAAATCCACCACGAGAGAGAGTCTCTTGTTAGGGGATCCAGATCTATCCTCTGCGATAGATCTGAATGGTCTCCGTTCCATTGCATAGTTGCAGAGGTCTCAGATGGAACCGAGCAAAAGGAATGATTGTCCATGTAAGCAACCAGACCAATCACCTCCATGTATTGAGCCACTGATAGACTATTAGCAGACTGGAGAGAAAGGCACAAAGCAAGAAGTTTGGATTTTCTGACATCTGTTAGGAAAATCTTAATGTATAGGGAATCTATGATTGTCCCTAAGAAACACACCCTTGTAGCTGGAACAAGGGAACTCTTTTCCAGATTCACTTTCCACCCATGGGAACGTAGAAAAGACAACAACATCTATGTATGAGATTTTGCTAGTTGAAAAGATGACGTCTGAACCAAGATGTCGTCTACATAAGACGCCACCGCAATTCCCTGAGATCTGACCACTGCCAAAAGAGCCCCCAGAACCTTTGTGAATATTCTGTGAGCTGTGGTAAGGCCAAACGGAAGTGCAACAAACTGGAAATGCTTGTCCAGAAAGGCAAACCTCTGAAACTGGTGATGATCCCAGTGAATGGGAACATGAAGATACGCGTCCTTTAGGTCTATAGTCGTCATGAACTGACCCTCTTGGACCAAGGGAAGAATGGAACAAATGGCAAATGACAGAACCCTGAGGAATTTGTTGAGACACTTTAGGTCTAAAATGGGGCGGAAAGTTCCCTCCTTTTTGGGAACCACAAAAAGATTTGAATAAAACCCTAGACCATGTTCCCTTACAGGAACTGGAACAATCACTCCCAGGGAAGATCGGTCCTTTACGCGGTTTAAGAAGGCCTCTCTCTTTACCTGGTCTGCAGATAATCTTGAGAGAATGAATCTGCCCCTGAGAGGACAAGTCTTGAAACCTATTCTGTAACCCTGGGACACTATGTCCACAGCACCAGGGCCTGAAACATCTTGTATTCAAGCCTGACGAAAAAGGGAAAGTCTGCCACCTACCTGATCCATGACAGGACCGGGGGCAATCCCTTCATGCTGATTTAGAATCAGTGGAAGGCTTCTTGGTTTGCTTCCCCTTATTCCAAGGCTGACTGGACCTCCATGAGGTCTTGGATTGCTCCGGCTTGAGGAGGAGGAAGACTTCTGTCCTTTGAAATTATGAAATGAACGAAAATTAGAATTCTGGCGACCCTTAAGTCTATTCTTCTTGTCCTGAGGTAGGAAAGATCCATTTCTACATGTAATCTCGGAAATTATCTCAGCCAGACCAGTACCAAAGTCTTACCCTTATAAGGTAAAGGCAAAAGCTTGGACTTGGAAGTTACATCAGCCGACCAAGATTTTAACCACAAAGCTCTGCGAGCTAGTACAGCAAAGCTAAACATTTTGGCTCCCAGCCTAATCACTTGCATATTTGCATCATAGATAAAAGTATTGGCCAGTTTAAGAGCCTTGATCCCATCTTGGATCTCCTCTATAGTAGTCTCTTCTGAAATCAGCTCAAACAAGGCATTGCACCAATAAGATGCTGCTCCCGCAACTATAGCAATACTTGCAGCAGGTTGCCACTGTAATCCCTGATGAATGTACATATTTTTTAAGTAAGCCTCTAGCTTCTTATCCATGGGATTCTTGAAGGAACAACTATCCTCTATAGGAATAGTAGTTCTTTTGGCTAGAGTAGAGATAGCTCCTTCTACCTTAGGCAATGTGCGCCACAAGTCACGAATGGAGTCAGCAACAGGAAACATTTTTTTTTTAAAACAGACGAAGGGGGATAAAGATTTCCTGGCTTATCCCATTCCTGAGCCATAATTTCCAACATGCGGTCTGGAACTGGAAAAACTACCACAGGTGGAACATCATAAACTCTATTAAGTTTACTAGATTTTTTAGGGTTGACAGTGACAGAAGAGTCTGAGTCATCCAAAGTAGCCAGAACCTCCTTCAAAAGTAACCGGAGGTGTTCTAATTTAAATCTAAAATTAACTTCTTCAGATTTTAAAGAATTTTCTCCTATTATGTCAGAGTCTGAGATCTCACCTTAAGAAGCTACTGAGGTATTCTCCTCAGACATCTGGGAGAGACTGACCAACACAGATTTATTGGGGTCAGAAACCTTACTAGCAGAATTTTTTTTAGATTTGATCTTACGCTTACCCGAAGCAGACAAAGCAGCAGATACTGCATAAGATATCTGTGCAGCAAAATCCCCTGGCAAATAAACACCCCCAGGAGGTTGAGAGGAAATGCAAGGCACTGCATGTGAAACTGTTAAGGCATGGGACGTTTGAGGAGAAAGATGAGCCATATCATGAACAGCATTATCCTGATAGACATTTGGCTCAGAAGGGAGTAATTTGTCTTTAAATTTTAAAGTCTTAGATAAACATGAGGAACAAAATTGCATAGCTAGCACAATTGGAGCCTCCAAACAAAGTAAACGGTTATCCAAAGTAATAGAAGAATCTTGTTCTGTGTCCATAACTACAGAACTACATAACTAAACTACAGGTTTAGTGTTTTTAATGTTTTTAATGTTTATATGAATTTACTCACCTGCTTATTAAAGTGTTTACATTTTTAACAGAGCTTTAGGTCTCTTTTAATCCTTTATATAGTTTAACAGTTATTATAAATTATTACATTTTATACTATCTCATTTAGTGCACACCTTATATATTAGGTATCATATACATTATCCCATATTTTATTTTCTCAATTTGCTATTAATTTAGCGCTCACCTTATTGTCTGTTTTCACTATTATTATTTACATCTTGAGGAAGGTTGTAATTTTTAGGTGTAGCTTATATTGAGTCTTAGAAGTGTTTCCCTCATATTTTTTTTTCCCATAACTACAGAAACCAGTTCCCAATAATGACTAAAATTAAATTCTTATTATATACTGTTCCCTTTAGAACGATACTGTTAAATCACAGAAAAAACTTTAGATATTAAAAAGTTGATCAGAGGCTTAGAAAAAAGTAACCTCTCACACTTTTAAAAACTTTAGTCTGCCTGAGGCTCCTACCATACGGGGAACTGAAGACGCCACTAGTAATTGGAAAGGAGACTCTCCCGCCGAGAGAAGAGTTCCTCTCCTCCTGTCAGATGATCCGATGCTCAAATAACTAGCCACATCAGCCTAGGCTCAAAGACTAACTAAGCTCCGCTCTTCATATGAGCACGAAAGAGCAATGAGTCACGTGAGCAGGCTTAAGAAAAAGAAACTGCGCCACAGAATTAAAAGCACGCGTTTCTAGCGCCTCAAACAGAAAGTAAAAGGCTTAATAGTATTCTCCTCATCAACTTCCTATCCCTTAATCCGTATTAGATCTCCAATAAAAAAGAGGAAATATCAAAACCCCTTATTAACCCTTCAGCCAGTCTCAATTAAAGGTAATTTCCAAGCATACTGCTTTTCATTAACCACTTAATTCTCTCTGCATGCCACAAAAACTATGTTAAGCATACAAGGTGCGTGCAATAAAAAGGACAAACTATGTCCCAATATAGATCCACTTGAGGATTTACCTCTAAAGTGCTGTCCTTCAGTACCTAGAAGGCAAAAGCACTTACCTGTGGATCCAGCTGCAGGGCAGAAAAACAGCTACTACAGGTGTGACAGACACTCCACTCTCTGTCAGGGACCTGTAGAAAAAGAAAAACAGAGTAACCAACCCTGGTTTTCTACAAAGAGGTAGCAATGATGTTAGAAGTAAAGCAAAGACCATCTCGCCGCCTTCTAACTGCTAAAAGCCACCACTACTCTTACTAAAGAGATTGATGTGGACACAGCTAGACCCCAATCCTTGCTTGCAGGGAAAAGTACCCATTAAAGGATAAAATCTTCTCAGACACTCATCTTTGCCATCCTCCCAATCATAGAGGCAAAGAATGACTGGGGGTTATCGGTAAGGGAAGTGACACTTAACAGCTCTGCTGGGGTGCTCTTTGCCTCCTCCTGCTGGCCAGGAGGTGATTATCCCACTAGTAATAGGAATGAAGTCGTGGACTCTCCATGCCATAGGAAATACATATCTTCTTTTCATAAATAGAGATGTTCAGGTGATTTTTTAGTCAGCTTTTTACAGATATGCTGCATCACTTTCAAGTGTTTAAACATCTGGCTATCATTTAATATCAGATGTGTTTCTTGGCCTGTCGTGGCATTAAGGTTTCATCAGGCATTTTATAAAAATATACTTGCTGGTATCAGTACTGATATTGTGATACAACTTCTAACGAAAAATGACAAATACATGTGTGCGTGTGTATATATATATATATATATATATATATATACACACTGCACTCTCAAACAAGACTGGGTACACATCGCATGACCCTGCAAAACTAACAGCCTGGGTGCTCACCAGCACTCACAGACAGTGCACAGCTTTCAGGGACTAAGGCAGTTAATTCCAGACAAGCCTGGGTGCAAAGCCCATAGGGAAAATTAGAAAACAAAATTATCAACACAACATATAGAAAGTCTGACACTCTCTTGCAAGCACAGTGTGAGATTAAAATCAAAATTGAAACGTTAGTTACAGCATTTGGCCAAATGGTTGTAGGCCCAGTACCATATCAAGGTCTCTTCCTCCCCTTATCTACAGCCACACAATGCATGCCTTCAACCAAAGATACTGAGAGATACAAACAAGGGGGACATGGGCCCTTTGTAGCTTTCCTAGACACATAAAAAACACGGAAATGGACTGCACTCTCAAACCAGACTGGGTATACATCCAGCTGCAAAGCTTTCAGTGACTCAGGCAGTTAATCTCAGACAAGCCTGGATGTTATGCCAATAGGGAAAATTACAAAACAAAACAAAATTATCAACACTTCTATTACTCTCTTGCAAGCACACAGCTATATTAATAGCATAATGGAAGAGTTAGTAACAGTAGCCAATTCTGCATTTTGTACGTATCGGGAAATTACAAAGGACCTGTTCACTCTTGTTTGTATCTCCATGTGTTTGGTTGAAGACAGACTAGGAGTCCAAGTCCCCAGCTAACTCTTCTCCAGTTTACCAGGATGATGAAACTGCTTTGCCCCAAGAAATGTGTTGCATGTTAAGGACCTGTACATTTGTGAACCCCCCCCCAAAAAAAACATGTTGTATTCCACATACAATTTTAAGATTTACTTTAATTACATGTCCTGTAATTTTTACATTTGTCCCTGCTACATTGTGATTTATAACGGAGAAGTAGCCTTTAGAGATTTGAGGACACTAAGGAGCAGCTTTTGGCATTCTTGATAATGAAGAATCAGTGAGCTACAGCTTCTGGAGTTCCTGTTGTCTTGGAATCAGTGAGTTGGAACATAAAAACATTCCAGCACGCTTCTAACAGCACATTTGGCTGCTGCAGCATTATGTAAATACCCTGTATACATATTGGTTTGGAGAAATTTGGACGCCTTCTTTGTTTTGTATTGCCTATTAGAGTGACTGGATTTCCTGTAAGGAGAAGAGCAGCCTATATTGAAGTGTGTAGTTAACTTTTACAACTGAACACAGCGATTTTCAAAATTTTCGCTTGGACTTCTATGTAATATAAGGTAATTTCTTCTATATATACTCGCAGTTTGCGTTTGCATTATAATCATATTATATAATTTTATGCATACATACACATACACACACACATATTTAGAGTGTAAAACTTTTTTAACAGACCATCATAAGTTACATTTGATTGCGGCAATTTACTATACTTTTATGCAATATTAGTTTGTTTTTTGTATCCTTTAAGATCACATTGTACATGTGCCCCCTAGCAAGTATAGCAATACACTGGTTGATTTTTGTATGTTACTAAATGTAAACCCTTCACTACTGGGACTTTCAGAGAAAAACGCCCAGAATACTGAAGAATCTTTAGCATTTTTGCTATCACTCCATATCCATATAAACAGAAAGAGAGCATTGTTTTTTTTTTAATTTTATTTACCTGTCAAAACTATATATATTTTTAAGCAGACAACGCAAGGTAATGATCTAGGCCCATTTTGGTATGTTTCATACCACTATTTCACCGCCAAATGTGATCAAGAAAAAAATTGTTAACTTTTTCACAAACTTTGGGTTTCTCACTGAAATTATTTACAAACAGATTGTGCAATCATGGCACAAATGATTGTAAAAGTGTCTCTGGGATCCCCTTTGTTCAGAAATAGCAGACATGCATGGCTTTGCCATTGCTTTTTTGTAATTAGACAATTTGTAATTGAGAAACACACCCATCAGGTGTGAGGTGTGACCACTCCCCCGGATGAAAAGTCTGTCTGCTCAGAAAATCTGCTTCCTAATTGTCCACTCCTGGAATGTGGATAGCACTGACTCCTCCCGAGTCCATAGACCCTGAGCCCCTAATGAACCCCAGACAGCAACCCAGCCCCGCAAACTGGAATCCGCGGTTACAATCACCCAGACAGGTCTGCGAAAGTAAGTTTCCTGAGAGAGAAGATCCTGAGACAACCACCATGGAAAAGAATCTCTGGACATCTGATCTAGAACAATAATCATCAGACCAATAATCTCCATTCACAGAGCCACTGACGGCCGAGGAAGGGACTGAAGAGCAAGACACGTATTGAAAATCTTTGAATTTCTTGCTTCTGTCAGAAACATTTTCAACTCTAGAGAATCTATAATGGTCCCCAAAAATACCACTCTTGTAGCCGGAATGAATGAACTTTTTCCTAAATTCACCTTCCAACCGTGGGAGCGCAGAAAAGACAACAACAACTCAGTGTGGGAGTTTGCTAGTTGAAAAGATGGAGCCTGAACTAGAATGTCATCCAGATAAGGAATATGCAGATATGCATACTTTAGATCCACTGTGGTTATGAACTGACCTTCCTGTACCAAAGGAAGAATGGAACAAATAGTTTCCATCTTGAAAGAAGGTACCCTGAGAAACTTGTTTACACTCTTGAGATCTAAAATAGGTCTGAAATTCCCCTCCTTTTTGGGAACGACGAAGAGATTGGAATAAAAACCCAGACCCTGTTCCTGAACCGGAACAGGAACTATCACTCCCATGTCGGAAAGATTTTGAACACAACGTAAGAACGCCTCTCTTTTTATTTGGTTTACAGATAACCTGGAGAGAAGAAACCTGCCTCTGGGAGGAAAATTCTTGAACTCCAGTTTGTAACCCTGAGACACGATATCTTCCACCCAGGGATCCTGAACATCTCGAACCCAAGCATGAGCGAAGAAAGAGAGTCTGCCCCCCACAAGATCCATTCCCAGATCGGGGGCAGACCCTTCATGCTGATTTTTAGTCAGCAAGAGGCTAGGCTTCCTGGACTGCTACCCCTTATTCCAAGACTGATTTGACTTCCAAGATGGCTTGGACTGTTCCTGCTTGGAGTGAGAAGAGGAAGATTTACCAGAGAAGTTACGAAAGGAACCAAAATTACTCTGCCGACCCTTCTGTTTATTTCTTTTATCCTGAGGAAGAGAATGCCCCTTCCCTCCAGTAATATCAGAAATAATCTCAGCCAAACCTGGTCCAAACAAGGTCTTACCCTTGTTAGGAATAGACAAAAGCTTAGACTTAGAGGACACATCCGCAGACCAGGATTTTAACCATAAAGCTCTGCAAGCTAAAATGGCAAAACCAGAAATGTTAGCTCCCAACTTGATGACCTGTAGAGAAGCATCTGCAATAAATGAATTAGCCAACTTCAAAGCCTTGATTCAATCTTGAATTTCTTCAAAAAAGGAATATTTTGCTGCATAGAATCAGACAATGCATCAAACCAATATGCCACAGCACTAGAAACCGTAGCAATACATGCAGCTGGTTGCCATTGATACCCCTGGTGAAGATAAATCTTTTTAAGCTAAGCTTCCAACTTCTTATCCAGAGGATCTTTAAAGGAACAGCTGCCCTCAATAGGAATAGTGGTCCTCTTGGTCAGAGTGGAAACTTCTCCCTCCACCTTAGGAACCATCTGCCAAGATCCCTTAATAGAATCAGCAATAGGAAACATCTACCTAAAAATTGGAGAAGGTGAAAAAGGAATCGCAGGCTTCTCCCATTCTCGTGCAATAATATCTGAAACACGATCTGGTATAGGAAAAACTTCCACCGAGGAAGGGACATCAAAAAACGTATTAAGTTTACTAGATTTCTTAGGAATAACCATGACTGACGCCTCAGAGTCATCCAAGGTAGCCAAAACCTCCGTGAGTAACAAACAGAGGTGCTCTAGCTTAAATCTAAAGGAAAAAAACCTCAGGATCAGAAGAAGGATTTACACTATCAGAATCCGAGATCTCACCCTCAGATGCTACTGAAGTATCTTCCTCCTCAGACTTATGAGAAGAAACACTAGACACAATTGCAACAGAATCAGAAACCTTATACTTTCCTTCCCCTGCAACATAGGAAAAGCAGACAAAGCCTCAGATACTGCAGAGGATATATGGGTAGCCATATCCTGCAAGGAAAAACAAAGCTGAGACGAAACTCAGGGCACTGCAGAAGATTGGGACGTATGAGGAGAATGCTGCGGATTAGCCTGAGCAGGAGACTCCTGAACAACATCCGCCCTAGACAATGAAGGCTCAGAATCAAAAAGTCTATCCTTGTAATGTAATGTTCTCTCAATACAAGAGGAACAAAAAGGGATAGGAGGCTCAACATTAGTATTTAAACAAAGAGAACAAGCAACAGCTTGCAGGGCCTCTTGGTCCATCTTATTCCAAAGGAAAAAAAACCTTAATAAAAAAATAAAATAATTTTAAACAGATTTTTTTTTTTACTAGAAAATCCTTAAATAAATTGCACAATAAATCTTGCAGCAACAATTTTTCCCAAAATGAATGCAAAAAGAGACACAAATGTTATAATCCCTGAAATTCAGACAGAAACTTAAATATAAACAGAGCAGCTGCCCCACAAAAAACAACAACAGGCAACCTCTACACCTCAGCAAACTCTGCTGAAGGTGCCTACCTGACCTCCTTGCTGCTGGAAACAAAATCAGAAAAGGATCCGGACCCCCATACAGCCGCAACGGAGAGAACACTGAACCACCTCTGAGGAGCTATACAAGAGAGCTGCAACATCCAGGAACAACAGGAAACAGCTCTAAAAGGGCGCCAAAAACGTCCTTGCTATCTCAGATAAGCCTGCCTATTGTGGGCATGGCCTACCAAACCTCCCGGTAGCCATTAATACACAAACAAAAAAAATGTACACCAAAGTAAAAACATAATAAACTGAGCCTCCAAACATCCCTAGTGCCTGCAAAACTGCCATACAATAAACTGTTAACCTAGAAGGCTGATTGTATATTTCGACAGAATAAACTGTCAAATGCCAAATTCTCCTATATCAAAACAAGGAAAGAACTAGGAACTTACCTCAAAAATCTGTCCGGCAGCAGGACAGCTCACTTGGTATGAGAGGAGCTTCCTGCCTCACATGGACCTGTGGAAAAAAAAGGCTAAGTAAACTTATTTAAACTTGCAACCAAGGGCAGCATGAAATTACTTGGGAGGCCCAGTGGAGCTTATACCCCACAAGTTCCCAAATGCTTAAAAGCCACCACTTGCTCTACTGAAGAGACTGACATGGACTACGGCTAAACCTCAAAAAAAACCAGAGCAACCTTGCTCTGCTTAAAAAATAAACTCTTGATTGAAGAATCAGACATCTAACTTTACCCCGCCTTGTAACTGATACAAGCAAAGAGAATGACTGGGGATAGTGGGTAGGGGGAGTGGTATTTAACAGCTTTTGCTGTGGTGCTCTTTGCCTCCTCCTGCTGGTCAGCAGTGATATTCCCAACAGTAATTAAGATGATTCGTGGACTCACCGTGTCATTAGAAAGAAATACGTTTTTTTCAGTTTTTTTTTACATAATCTGTTTCTTTTTATGGTCAATTGATTTAACATATTTGTTTTTACTAAAGGAACACTGTTTAATATCCCTTTATGCAACTATTAAGATGAATGCTCCCTAACGAAACTCTGAATAACATAATTTATGCTTACCTGATACATTTTTCTTTTATGGTGGTGAGAGTCCACAATCCATTACTCCTACAACAGGAGACAAAGATTCCCAAACCCCAAGAGCTCTATAAAACCCCTCCCACATCACAGGTACCTCAGTTTAACGTATAGCCAAGCAAAATGAGGTAGGAATAAACAATAAAAGGAGCAGGAAAAAAGATGTGCTTATAAAAAAAAACAAGAAAAAAAACATGGGTGGTTTTAATGCACTTAACATTTTAAACATCAGACAAAAAAAGTAAATTTATGCTTACCTGATAAATTAATTTCTTCTATGGTACGACGAGTCCACGGATTCATCCTTTACTTGTGGGATATTATCCTCCTGCTAACAGGAAGTGGCAAAGAGCACCACAGCAGAGCTGTCTATATAGCTCCTCCCTTAGCTCCACCACCCCAGTCATTCGACCGAAGGTACAGGAAGAAAAAGAAAGGTGCAGAGGTGACTGAAGTTTAAAATCAAAAAATATAATCTGTCTTAAAATGACAGGGCGGGCCGTGGACTCGTCGTACCATAGAAGAAATTAATTTATCAGGTAAGCATAAATTTACTTTTCTTCTATAAGGTACGACGAGTCCACGGATTCATCCTTTACTTGTGGGATACAATACCAAAGCTACAGGACACGGATGAACGGGAGGGACAAGACAGATGATTAAACAGAAGGCACCACTGCTTGAAGAACTTTTCTCCCAAAAATAGCCTCCGAAGAAGCAAAAGTATCAAATTTGTAAAATTTGGAAAAGGTATGAAGTGAAGATCAAGTCGCAGCCTTACAAATCTGTTCAACAGAAGCATCATTTTTAAAAGCCCATGTGGAAGCCACCGCTCTAGTAGAGTGAGTCGTAATCCTTTCAGATTGATGATGCTTTTCAGCCAAAAAGAAAGAGAGGTAGCCATAGCTTTTTGACCACTACGTTTTCCAGAATAGACAACAAAGAAGATGTTTGACGGAAATCTTTGGTTGCTTGCAAGTAAAACTTCAAAGCACGAACCACGTCCAAGTTGTGCAACAGACGCTCCTTCTTAGAGGAAGGATTAGGACACAGAGAAGGAACAACAATTTCCTGATTGATATTCCTATTAGTAACAACCTTAGGGAGGAATCCAGGTTTGGTACGCAAAACCACCTTTTCAGCATGGAAAACAAGTTAAGGCGAGTCGCATTGTAATGCAGATAGTTCAGAAACTCTTCGAGCCGAAGAGATAGCAACTAAAAACAGAACTTTCCAAGATAGAAGCTTAATATCTATGGAATGCATAGGTTCAAACGGAACCCCTTGAAGAACTTTAAGAACTAAATTCAAACTCCATGGCGGAGCAACAGGTTTAAACACAGGCTTGATTCTAACTAAAGCCTGACAGAACGACTGAACGTCTGGAACATTTGCCAGACGCTTGTGCAGAAGAATTGATAAAGCAGATATCTGTCCCTTTAAGGAACTAGCTGCAAGCCCCTTCTCCAATCCTTCTTGGAGAAAGGACAAAATCCTAGGAATCCTGATCTTACTCCATGAGTAGCCTTTGGATTCGCACCAATAAAGATATTTACGCCATATCTTATGATAAATTTTCCTAGTGACAGGCTTTCGAGCCTGAATCAAGGTATCTATGACCGACTCAGAGAAACCCCGCTTGGATAAAATCAAGCGTTCAATCTCCAAGCAGTCAGCCGCAGAGAAACTAGATTTGGATGCTGGAATGGACCCTGAATCAGAAGGTCCTGACTCAGTGGCAGAGTCCATGGTGGAATAGATGACATGTCCACCAGGTCTGCATACCATGTCCTGCGTGGCCACGCAGGTGCTATCAAAATCAACGAAGCTCTCTCCTGTTTGATTCTGGCAATCAAACGAGGAAGGAGAGGAAATGGTGGAAACACATAAGCCAGGTTGAACGACTAGGGTACTGCTAGAGCATCTATCAGTACTGCCTGAGGATCCCTTGACCTCGATCCGTAACAAGGAAGTTTGGCGTTCTGACGAGACGCCATCAGATCCAATTCTGGTGTGCCCCATTGCTGAATCAATTGTGCAAACACCTCCGGATGGAGTTCCCACTCCCCCGTTCTCCACTCCTGGGATATAGATTGCTGATAGATGGCATGAGTGAGTCTCTGCCCATCAAATTATTTTGGTAACCTCTATCATCGCTAGAGAACTCTTTGTTCCCCCCTGATGATTGATATATGTTACAGTCGTGATATTGTCCGACTGGAATCTTATGAATCTGGCCGAAGCCAGCTAAGGCCACCCCTGAAGCGCGTTGAATATCGCTCTCAGTTCTACAATATTTATCGGGAGGAGAGCCTCCTCCTGAGTCCACAAACCCTGTGCTTTCAGGGAATTCCAGACTGCACCCCAGCCCAATAGGCTGGAGTCCGTCGTCACTATGACACATGCTGGCCTGCGGAAACACATTCACTGGGACAGATGATCCTGTGACAACCAACAAAGAAGAGAGTCTCTGGTCTCTTGATCCAGATTTATCTGAGGAGATAAATCTGCATAATCCCCATTCCACTGATTGAGCATGCATAGTTGCAGTGGTCTGAGATGCAAGCGAGCAAACGGAACTATGTCCATTGCCGCCACCATTAGTCCGATTACCTCCATACACTGAGCCACTGACGGCCGAGGAATGGAATGAAGAGCTCGGCAGGTGGTTAAAATCCTTGATTTCCTGACCTCCGTCTGAATTTTTTTTATGTCCACCGAATGTATCAGAGTTCCCAGGAATGGAACTCTTGTGAGAGGGATAAGTGAACTCTTTTTTACGTTCACCTTCCACCCATGAGATCTTAGAAAAGCCAACACGATGTCCGTGTGAGACTTGGCTAGTTGGTAAGTCGACGCCTGAATTAAGATATCATCCAGATAAGGCGCCACTGCTATGCCCTGCGGCCTTAGAACCACCAAAAGGGACCCTAGCACCTTTGTGAAAATTCTGGGAGCTGTGGCCAACCCGAAGGGAAGAGCCACAAACTGGTAATGCTTGTCCAGAAAGGCGAACCTGAGGAACTGGTGATGATCTTTGTGGATAGGGATGTGTAGATACGCATCCTTTAAGTCCACGGTGGTCATATATTGACCCTCCTGGATCATTGGTAAAATAGTCCGAATGGTCTCCATCTTGAAAGATGGGACTCTCAGGAATTTGTTTAGGATCTTGAGATCTAAAATTGGTCTGAAGGTTCCCTCTTTTTTGGGAACCACAAACAGATTGGAGTAAAACCCCTGCCCCTGTTCTGCTTTCGGAACTGGGCGGATCACTCCCATGGTATATAGGTCTTCTACACAGCGTAAGAACGCCTCTCTTTTTGTATGGTTTACAGACAATTGAGAAAGATGGAATCTCCCCCTTGGGGGAGAATCTTTGAAATCTAGAAGATACCCCTGGGTTACGATTTCTAAAGCCCAGGAGTCCTGAACGTCTCTTGCCCAAGCCTGAGCAAAGAGAGAAAGTCTGCCCCCTACTAGATCCGGTCCCGGATCGGGGGCTACCCCTTCATGCTGTCTTGGTGGCAGCAGCAGGCTTCTTGGCCTGTTTACCTTTGTTCCAAGTCTGGTTAGGTCTCCAGACTGACTTGGATTGAGAAAAATTCCCCTCTGGTTTTGAAGCAGGGGAAGAGGTAGAGGGACCACCTTTGAAGTTTCGAAAGGAACGAAAATTATTTTGTTTGGTCCTCATCTTATTTGTCTTATCCTGAGGAAGGGCATGGCCTTTCCCTCCAGTGATGTCTGAAATGATCTCTTTCAGTTCAGGCCCGAATAGGGTCTTACCTTTGAAAGGGATGGCTAAAAGCTTCGATTTTGATGACACATCAGCAGACCAGGACTTAAGCCATAACGCCCTAAAATGGCAAATCCTGAATTCTTTGCCGCTAATGTTGGCATTTAAAAAGCATCATCTGTAATGAAAGAATTAGCTAGCTTGAGAGCCCTAATTCTATCCAGAATCTCATCTAATGGGGTCTCAACCTGAAGAGCCTCCTCCAGAGCCTCGAACCAAAAAGCAGCTGCAGTAGTAACAGGAACAATGCACGCTATAGGTTGGAGAAGAAAACCCTGATGAACAAATATTTTCTTTAGGAGATCCTCTAATTTTTTATCCATAGGATCTTTGAAAGCACAACTGTCCTCAATAGGTATAGTTGTAAGCTTAGCCAGGGTAGAAATAGCTCCCTCCACCTTAGAGACCGTCTGCCACGAGTCCCGCATGGTGTCTGATATGGGAAACATTTTCTTAAAAGTAGGAGGGGGAGCGAACGGAATACCTGGTCTATCCCACTCCTTAATAACAATGTCCGAAATCCTCTTAGGGACCGGAAAAACATTAGTGTAGGCAGGAAACTCTAGAAATCTGTCCATTTTAAACAATTTCTCTGGAACTACAATAGGGTCACAATCATCCAGAGTCGCTAAAACCTTCCTGAGCAACAAGCGGAGGTGTTCTAGTTTAAATTTAAAAGCCGTCATATCTGAGTCTGTCTGAGGGAACATCTTTCCTGAATCAGAAATCTCTCCCTCAGACAGCAAATCCCTCACCCCCAACTCAGAACATTGTGAGGGTACATCGGATATGGCTAATAAAGCGTCAGAGGGCTCAGCATTTGTTCTCACACCAGACCTACTGCGCTTCCCCTGCAACCCAGGCAGCTTAGATAAAACCTCTGTGAGGGTAGTATTCATAACTGCGGCCATATCTTGCAAAGTAAAAGAATTAGACGCACTAGAAGTAATTGGCGTCGCTTGTGCGGGCGTTAATGGTTGTGACACTTGGAGAATTAGATGGCATAACCTGATACCCTTCTGACTGAGAATCATCCTGCGACATACTTTTAGTAGCTAAAATATGTTCTTTGCAATTTATTGACCTTTCAGTGCATGAGGGACACATTCTAAGTGGGGGTTCCACAATGGCTTTTAAACATATTGAACATTGACTTTCCTCAATGTCAGACATGTTGAACAGGCTAGTAATGACTATAAACAAGCTTGAAAACACTTTATTTAGTGAAAAAATAACAATCTTAAAGTGATTGTCAATTTTCACTGTTATGAAATTATACATATATAGAGAATAAGTATATTAATCATACCGCCACTTTTATTTTTTAATCAAAGGTGTAATTTAATTTTTATCAGCATTTGTAAATAGCGTATTTTCACTATACCTGCTCCTCCCACTCTCCACTTCCTCCTTCTATGCAATATTACGTATACAGCGGTCCCACCCGCTGTTTACTTAGTGGCAATGCTCGCTCCCGTCTCAGTTACTCACTGCGCATGCGTCAAACAATGATTCCGCTGTCTTATATCTTACATTTTCGCTCATACTTTTTAGTTATACTGGTAATCGTATGTGATTGTAGAATACGGAGCCCTTTTTAAACTTACCAATCCGTATATTATTTCAAGAATCAATGAACTCCGTGAATTATTCAAATGCGCATGGGTGAATTGTGAACAAAGTTATAGGAAACATGTTGTAGCGCAAGCGCAATGCGGACTAGTGACGACACACAAAGGGGTTGGGTCCCCCTGTGGTTAGCGCCGTGATTCATTATGCTGATCGTGGCTATAAATGACAAGGAGAGATAGCAAATGCCGGGTGGAGGATTATAACGACGGGAGCGATATAAAAACATTGAAAATGACGGTAATTGCGATGAAATAAATAAAATGATGAATGAAAGTCAAGTTATTTTAAGATTAATATAACGCAGAACTTTAGAGATGATGCAGAGTTTACATTCACTTTAAAAAACGGTACTGCGCTTTTAAGAGAAAAAAAGCATACACGTTCTGCAAAACAGCTTTAAAATGCACAAAACTTTTCAAATTTTTGATAGCAGACTCAATTTGTGTAGTTAAGTTTGCCCCACAAGAAAATGAAACATTTAACCCTTTAATGTGCAAACCGGATTGAAATAAGGCCTAAATCCGGAAAAAACACCCCCAGCACCTCGCCACAGCCCTGCTGTGGCGCCTACCTGCCCTCAGGGATTGTAAATATGGGGTTAAAGCTTCGATTTGGCCCAAAACATCCACAAGGGCCCTCAGGAGTTGGAGCTGGCTGCTTGCTGAGTGAAAACAACTGCGCATCTGAGGCACGAAAATAGGCACCGCCCATCTCACTCGATGTCTCAACAGCCTCAAAGAACCGCACCAGAGCGGTTTTAAACTAGCCATGTGGGTTCTGAGACCCAAAAAAATAAGCCAAGTGTACCCTCAATAAAGTTGCCCAAAAAACGTTATTGCCCACAAAACGTTAAAAGCACTCCCAGTTACAAAACGTTTGCCCACAAACATTCAAAAACTCAGTGTGAACCATTTTTTAATTAGCCCCTTATTGCAAGCTTAGTAATGCCCTTCTATTAGCTCTTAGGATTACTGCTTACCCTTACCCTCATGGGGATACTGTCAGCCTTTCTGAAATACACAGTCTCTCCAGAAAAAATGACTGAACATACCTCACTGCTATATAGCATGAAAACGTTCCTCACACTGAAGTTTCCTGTACCCCTCAGCCTCTGTGGGAACTGTACTGGATCTTAGTGACAAATGCTAAGATCATCATCCTCCAGGCAGAAGTCTTCATCCCTCTGCTGCCTGAGAGTAAATGGTACACACCGGTACCATTTAAAACAAAAAACTCTTGCTTGAAGAAATTAAAAACTAATATTTTATCACCTCTTTCACTTTACCCTTTCTAGTACTTAGAGTAGCCAAAGAGAATGACTGGGAGGTGGAGCTAAGGGAGGAGCTATATAGATAGCTCTGCTGTGGTGCTCTTTGCCACTTCCTGTTAGCAGGAGGATAATATCCCACAAGTAAAGGATGAATCCGTGGACTTGTCGTACCTTATAGAAGAAAAAAACAAGCTGAGACAACTGCCTAAAGGACCTTCCTACTAAACGCTGCCTCAGAAGAAGCAATAACATCAAAATGGTAGAATTTAGTAAAAGTATGCAAAGAAGACCAATTAGCTGCCTTGCAAATTTGGTCAACAGAAGCCTCATTCTTAAAAGCCCAAGAAGTAGCAACTGACCTAGTAGAATGAGAAGTAATCCGTTTTTGTGGAGGCTAACCTACCTCCAAGTAAGTCTTATAAATCAAAATTTTTAACCAAAAGGCCAAAGAAACAGCAGAAACTTTTTGTCCTTTCCTAGAACCACAAAAAGTGAACAAATCTAGAAGTTTGTCTAAAATCCTTAGTAGGATCAATGTAATACTTCAATGCTCTAAAAAAATCCAAATTATGCAAAGATCAATATTGTCTGAAGACACAAGTTTAGGCAAGAAATCAAACTCATTAAGACTGCCTTATCCTGATGAAAGATAAGATAAGGAGGGTCACAAGAAAGCATAGACAAACAGAAGAGATAGCCAAAGGGAATTTCAGAGAAGAACTCGCCCACATTATTTTTACCTGTCAAAACTATATATATATATATATATATATATATATATATATATATATATATATATATATAAATATATTATTTTTTTTTAAGTACACAGGCTCATTTTGGTATATTTCATGCCACAATTTCACCACCAGATGCAATAATATATATAAAAAAATCATTACTTTTTCACAAACTTTTCGTGTCTCAGCTCATTTATTTACATACTACTGTGCAATAATGACACAAATGATTATAAAAGCTTCTCTTAGGTCCCATTGTTTTTTGGTTACTAGAATGCCTCTAATTGCAGCTGCACACAACACTTTAAACACTATTAATCCCGGCAGTTAAGGAACTAATCATGTAGCTTGTAAGGATAATCTTAGCTGTAGTGTAGAGATTACCTTCCACCTGACACCTCCAACTCCTTGATCCTTACCTAATCCCTCTCAAACAGCTCTCTACCATCCTTCACCCCCACAATGGTCACAACCATTTTAGGAGACTGGCAGACAGTATGCACTTTAAGTTTATTATTATTTTTATATATTTGTTTGTTTCTGCAGTGTAGTGATCCTCCTCAAACCTCCCACCTCCCTGTCCCCCCCCCCCCAAATAGCTCTCTAACCCTCCCCCTCATTGTGGCCATCTTAAGTACTGGCAGCTGTCTGCCAGTACCTATAACTACTTTTATTTTTTTATTTTTCTGTAGTGTAGTGGTCCCCCCACTTCCCTCCCTCTGGTGATCATTAGCTAGGGCCTCTGAGGTCTACTACATACCTATTGCTCTTTAAAAATTAGCCCCATCAACAATATCATGAGTATCTATTAATTTGGGCCACTAAAAAGCACATATGATTAATAAAAAATGACTAACCTTAAAAGCAGCACAGTCCTTAAAGTCATAGTCCTCTTCATGAAAATCATATGGTAAAAAAACTGAAGAAACCTTTAAAAGACAAAAAAAAAATCTGTTAAAGAAGCCAGCAAAATTGCAGGTCATTTACTTCAGTCAATCTAGGCCTCAAGGGAAAGTAATTCATAAATACATACATACATGTATTTTAATTTAATTTGATTTTCACTTACCAAGTTATATAAACGGCTGTTGATACAGTATCTCCTAAAATTAAGTACACCCCTCACCTTTTTGTAAATATTTTATTATATCTTTTTATGTGACAACACTGAAGAAATTACACTTTGCTACAATGTAAAGTAGTGAGTGTACAGCCTGTATAACAGTGTAAACTTGCTGTTCCCTCAAAATAACTCAACACACAGCCATTAATGTCTAAACCGTTGGCAACAAAAGTGAGTACACCACCTAAGTGGAAATGTCCAATTAGCCATTTTCTCTCCCCGGTGTCAAGTGACTCATTAGTGTTACAAGGTCTCAGGTGTGAATGGGGAGCAGGTGTGTTAAATTTGGTGTTATCACTTTCACACTCTCTCTAACTGGTCACTGGAAGTTCAACATGGCACCTTGTGGCAAAGAACTCTGAAAAAAGAATTGTTGCTCTACATAAAGATGGCCTAGGCTATAAGAAGATTGCCAAGACCCTGAAACTGAGCAGCAGCACGGTGGGCAAGACATACAGCGGTTTTACAGGACAGGTTCCACTCAGAACAAGCCTTGCCATGGTCAACCAAAGAAGTTGAGTGCACATGCTCAGCATCATATCCAGAGGTTGTCTTTGGGAAATAGACGTATGAGTGCTGCAAGCATTGCTGCAGAAGTTGAAGGGGTGGGGGGTCAGCCTGTCAGTTCTCAGACCATACGCCGGTCTGCATGGCTGTCGTCCCAGATGGAAGCCTCTTCTAAAGATGATGCACAAAAAAATCTGCAGTTTGCTGAAGACAAGCAGACTAAGGACAGGGATTATGGGAACCATGTCCTGTGGTCTGATGAGACCAAGATAAACTTATGTGGTTCAGATGGTGTCAAGCGTGTGTGGCGGCAATTAGGTGAGGAGTACAAAGACAAGTGTTTCTTGCCTACAGTCAAGCATGGTGATGGGAGTGTCATTGTCTGGGCCTGCATGAGTGCTGCCGGCACTGTGGAGCCACAGTTAATTGAGGGAACCATGAATGCCAACATGTACTGTGACATACCGAGCAGAGCATGATCCCGTCCCTTCAGAGACTGGGCCGCAGGGCAGTATTCCAACATGATAACGACCCCAAACACATCTCCAAGACGACCATTGCCTTGCTAAAGAAGCTGAGGGTAAAGGTAATGGATTGGCCAAGCATGTCTCCAGACCTAAACCCTATTGAGCATCCTCAAACGGAAGGTGGGGGAGCGCAAGGTCTCTAACATCCACCAGCTCCATAAAGTTGTCATGGAGGAGTGGAAGAAGACTCCAGTGGCAACCTCTGAAGCTCTGGTGAACTCCATGCCCGAGGGTTAAGGCAGTGCTGGAAAATAATGGTGGCCACACAAAATATTGACACATTGGGCCCAATGTGGACATTTCCACTTAGGGGTGTACTCACTTTGTTGTCAACAGTTTAGACATTAATGGCTGTGTTTTAAGTTATTTTGAGGGGACAGCAAATTTACACTGTTATACAGGCTGTACGCTCACTACCTTACATTGTAGCAAAGTGTAATTTCTTCAGTGTTGTCACATGAAAAGATATAATAAAATATTTACAAAAATGTGAGGGTGTACTCACTTTTGTGAGATACTGTATATATCATATCATAATAGGAAAAGAAAAATATACTGGCACTGAGAACAATACATTTAGGAAAAAGAACCTATTAAAACAACAGGTCCTGTGCTGTTCCTAATTATTACAATAAAACCAGGAAAGAAAAAGGGGATGGGGCTTGTAGCACTCCTTCCAAAACTAGGGTGAATAAGTTAAACATAAACTTTATTAACCCCTTAATGACCGGACCATTTTTCAATTTTCTTACCCTTAATGACAATGGCTATTTTTACATTTCTGCAGTGTTTGCGTTTAGCTGTAATTTTCCTTTTACTCGTTTACTGTACCCACACATATTATATACCGTTTTTCTCGTCATTAAATGGACTTTCTAAAGATACCATTATTTTCATCATATCTTATAATTTACTAAAAGAAAAATGATAAAATATGAGAAAAAAATGGAAAAAAACACACTTTTTCTAAAATCTGTTACACATCTACAATCACCAAAACACACCCATGCTAAATAGCTTATAAATTTTGTCCTGAGTTTAGAAATACCCAATGTTTACATGTTCTTGGCTTTTTTTGCAATTTATGGGGCAATAAATACAAGTAGCACTTTGCTATTTCCAAACCACTTTTTTTCAAAATTAGCGCTAGTTACTTTGGAACCCTGATATCTGTCAGGAATACCTGAATATCCCTTGACATGTATATATTTTGTTTTAGAAGACATCCCAAAGTATTGATCTAGGCCCATTTTGGTATATTTCATGCCACCATTTCACCGCCAAATGCGATAAAAAAAAAAAAAAGTTCACTTTTTCACAAATTTTGTCACAAACTTTAGGTTTCCCACTGAAATTATTTACAAATAGCTTCTGCAATTATGGCACAAATGGTTGTAAATGCTTCTCTGGGATCCCCTTTTTCAGAAATAACAGACTTATATGGCTTTGTGGTTGCTTTTTGGTAATTAGAAGGCCGCTAAATGCCGCTGCGCACCACACATGTTTTATGCCCAGGAGTGAAGGGGTTAATTAGGGAGCTTGTAGGGTTAATTTTAGCTTTAGTGTAGTGTAGTAGACAACCCCAAGTATTGATCTAGGCCCATTTTGGTATATTTTATGCCACCATTTCACCGCCAAATGCGAGCAAATAAAAAAAAACTTTACGTTTTTCACAATTTTAGGTTTCTCACTGAAATTATTTACAAACAGCTTGTGCTATTATGGCAGAAATTGTTGTAAAAGCTTCTCTGGGATCCCCTTTGTTCAGAAATAGCAGATTTATATGGCTTTAGCGTTGCTTTTTGGTAATTAGAAGGCCGCTAAATGCTGCTGTGCACCACACGTGAATTATGCCCAGCAGTGAAGGGGTTAAATTAGGTAGCTTGTAGGGAGCTTGCAGGGTTAATTTTAGAGATCAGCCTCCCACCTGACACATCCCATCCCCTGATCCCTCCCAAACAGCTCTCTTCCCTCCCCCACCCCACAATTGTTACCGCCATTTTAAGTACTGGCAGAAAGTCTGCCAGTACTAAATAAAAGTTTTTTTTTTTTAAATAAAAATTATAAAATATTTTAGTTGTGATGGACCCCTGCCTTAGCACCAACCTCCCTGATCCCCCCCTCCAGCTCTCTAACCCTCTCCCCTACCTAATTACCGCCATCTTGGGTACTGGCAGCTGTCTGCCAGTACCCAGTTTGGCCCCACAAACCAAACTATTTTAATTTTATTTATAACTTTTTTTCCCCTTCCTTTTTCATTGGTGTCAGTGTGGCTAATGCGCGCATGTGCACGTACACGCGCGCCCACGCACACCCGTGCACACGCGCATCGTGCACGCGCGCACACGCTCCCTCCTCCCACCGGACAAAGGCACCATCGGCACCATCACTACCGGTGTAGAGAGGGCCACAGAGTGGCTCTCTCTGCATCGGAGTCTTGTAAAGGGGTATTGCAGGATGCCTCCATATCGAGGCATCACTGCAATACCCTCATAGCTGCTGGAAGTGATTGTGATCACTTCCAGCACTCTGTTAGACAACTGACGTACCAGGTACGTCCATTGTCATTAACTGCTTGTTAATGCATGACGTACCTGGTACGTCAGTTGTCATTAAGGGGTTAAAGTGACAGTCTAGGCCAAAATAAACTTTCATGATTCAGATAGAGCATGTCATTTTAAACAATTTTCCAATTTACTTTTATCACCAATTTTGCTTTGTTCTCTTGGTATTCTTAGTTGAAAGCTTAACCTAGGATGTTCATATGCTAATTTCTTAGACCTTGAAGCCAGCCTCTTTTCAGAATGCATTTTAACAGTTTTTCACCACTAGAGGATGTTAGTTCACGTATTTCATATAGATAACACTGTGCTTGTGCACGTGAAGTTATCTGGGAGCAGGCACTGATTGGCTAAACTGAAAGTCTGTCAAAAGAATTGAAACAAAGGGGCAGTTTGCAGAGGCTTAGATACAAGATAATCACAGAGGTTAAAAGAATATTAATTTAACTGTGTTGGTTATGCAAAACTGGGGAATGGGTAATAAAGGGATTATCTATCTTTTAAAACAATAAAAATTCTGGTGTAGACTGTCCCTTTAAGTAATTATAAAACAGGGAACGAACCCTGAACACACACCCCACCACTAAATAGAAAAGTAAAAAGTCGTGTTAAACCCCCCCTGTTTCCTTGCCGATAGCTGGATACGTTGGCTTCAGGTGCCAGGGCTGAAGAGCACATATATTAAACTTTAAAACAAATGCATTTTGGCTTTTCTGCCGGCCTTTCTCAATGTTGTAACTGACAAACCGATGCTTTGTTAACAGGTCCCTTTTAAGAGCCATAATGTGAGCTGGTCAGCCAATCCCAATATGTGCTGTCATCACGTGCTTCCATGAACCAATTGGTATTACTTTGTATGTCATCAATGGGTGTGTGACTATTTGCTTGAGGTCAATGGTCTATCAGATTCATGACTCAGTAAGATGGGAGGCAACTTACAGACACTGATGTGAGTGTGCATAGAAGGGCCTATATACCTGACGTATCTCATAGGTACGATCACAGTCTAATTCTATCAAGTCTTATTTCATACAATATATTTTCGACTATATTGGTAATGCATATCACGATCACCATAGATCTATGTATTACTCAGTAATGATCTATTCCAACACCGATCAAATCCTGTGTCTATTAACAAAATATTTTTGCAATAATTTGAAACGCCATCACTCCTTTTTTTATTACATACCACAGACTTGCTAATTCACAGATAATCATATAATCACAGCAATTCATATTCCATCTCTTATGCGGTTCGTTTCTGTCTAAGGATTGACACAAGTTCAATACATATTATCCAAAGTATTATATAATTAGTTCTGTGTGGTCCTAAATAACCATCATTCTATGCATCCAATCATCCACATTCATCCATCCATCTATACATGCAATATGGTACGTGTCCCATCTTAAAGGTAAACCCAATAATTATTGTATTCATTCATACCATATGGCATAACAGAATTTAATCTAAAAAACATAATTTATGCTTACCTGATAAATTTATTTCTCTTGTAGTGTGTTCAGTCCACGGGTCATCCATTACTTATGGGATATATTCTCCTTCCCAACAGGAAGTTGCAAGAGGATCACCCAAGCAGAGCTGCTATATAGCTCCTCCCCTCACATGTCATATCCAGTCATTCGACCGAAACAAGACGAGAAAGGAGAAACTATAAGGTGCAGTGGTGACTGGAGTTATAATTTTAAAATTTAGAACCTGCCTGAAAAAGACAGGGCGGGCCGTGGACTGAACACACTACAAGAGAAATAAATTTATCAGGTAAGCATAAATTATGTTTTCTCTTGTTAAGTGTGTTCAGTCCACGGGTCATCCATTACTTATGGGATACCAATACCAAAGCTAAGTACACGGATGATGGGAGGGACAAGGCAGGAACATTAAACAGAAGGAACCACTGCCTGTAGAACCTTTCTCCCAAAACCAGCCTCCGAAGAAGCGAAAGTGTCAAATTTGTAAAATTTGGAAAAAGTATGAAGTGAAGACCAAGTTGCAGCCTTGCAAATCTGTTCAACAGAGGCCTCATTCTTAAAGGCCCAGGTGGAAGCCACAGCTCTGGTGGAATGAGCTGTAATTCTTTCAGGAGGCTGCTGTCCATTCTTTCAGGAGGCTAAACGTATTATGCTACAAAGCCAAAAAGAGAGAGGTAGCCGAAGCCTTTTGACCTCTCCTCTGTCCAGAGTAAACAACAAACAGAGAAGAAGTTTGTCTAAAATCTTTAGTTGCCTGTAAGTAGAACTTCAGAGCAAGGACCACGTCTAGATTATGCAAAAGACGTTCCTTCTTTGAAGAAGGATTAGGACATAATGATGGAACAACAATCTCTTGATTAATATTCCTGTTAGAAACAACCTTAGGTAAAAACCCAGGTTTAGTACGCAGAACTACCTTGTCTGAATGAAAGATCAGATAAGGAGAATCACAATGTAAGGCAGATAACTCAGAGACTCTTCAAGCCGAGGAAATAGCCATCAAAAAACAAAACTTTCCAAGATAAAAGCTTAATATCAATGGAATGAAGGGGTTCAAACGGAACACCCTGAAGAACTTTAAGAACCAAGTTTAAGCTCCACGGAGGAGCAACAGCTTTAAACACAGGTTTAATTCTAGCCAAAGCCTGACAAAAGGCCTGGACGTCTAGATGCTCTGCCAGACGTTTGTGTAAAAGAATAGACAGAGCTGAAATCTGTCCCTTTAGCGAACTAGCGGATAAACCCTTTTCTAAACCCTCTTGTAGAAAAGCTAATATCCTAGGAATCCTAACCTTACTCCATGAGTAACTCTTGGATTCGCACCAATATAAATATTTACGCTATATCTTATGGTAAATTTTTCTTGTCACAGGTTTCCGAGCCTGTATTAATGTATCAATAACCGAATCCGAAAACCCACGCTTTGATAGAATCAAGCGTTCAATTTCCAGGCAGTCAGCCTCAGAGAAATTAGGTTTGGATGGTTGAAAGGACCCTGAATTAGAAGGTCCTGCCTCAGAGGAAGAGACCATGGCGGACAGGATGACATGTCCACTAGGTCTGCATACCAGGTCCTGCGTGGCCACGCAGGCGCTATCAGAATTACCGATGCCCTCTCCTGTTTGATCCTGGCAATCAGCCGAGGTAGCAACGGAAATGGTGGAAACACATAAGCTATGTTGAAAACCCAAGGGGCTGCTAATGCATCTACCAGCACCGCTCCCGGGTCCCTGGACCTGGATCCGTAACAAGGAAGCTTCGCGTTCTGGCGAGATGCCATGAGATCCAGATCCGGTTTGCCCCAACGACGAATCTGTTGAGCAAATACCTCCGGGTGAAGTTCCCACTCTCCCGGATGAAAAGTCTGGCGACTTAGGAAATCTGCCTCCCAGTTCTCTATGCCTGGGATGTGAATCGCTGACAGGTGGCAAGAGTGAGACTCTGCCCAGCGAATTATCTTCGAGACTTCCAACATCGCTAGGGAACTCCTGGTTCCCCCTTGATGATTGATGTAAGCCACAGTCGTGATATTGTCCGACTGAAATCTGATGAACCTCAGCTTTGCTAACTGAAGCCAAGCAAGAAGAGCATTGAATATTGCTCTTAATTCTAGAATGTTTATAGGGAGGAGTTTCTCCTCCTGAGTCCACGATCCCTGAGCCTTCAGGGAATTCCAGACTGCTCCCCAGCCTAGAAGGCTGGTATCCGTTGTTACAATCGTCCAATCTGGCCTGCGAAAGGTCATTCCTTTGGACAGATGAACCGGTGACAACCACCAGAGAAGCGAATCTCTGGTCTCCTGGTCCAGATTTAGCAGAGGGGACAGATCTGAGTAATCCCCGTTCCATTGACTGAGCATGCATAGTTGCAGCGGTCTGAGATGCAGGCGCGCAAATGGCACTATGTCCATTGCCGCGACCATTAAGCCGATTACCTCCATGCACTGAGCTACTGATGGGCTTGGAACGGAATGAAGGACACGGCAAGCATTGAGAATCTTTGATAACCTGGACTCCGTCAGGTAAATCTTCATCTCTACAGAATCTATAAGAGTCCCTAGAAAAGGAACCCCTGTGAGTGGTAACAGAGAACTCTTTTCCACGTTCACTTTCCACCCATGCGACCTCAGAAATGCTAGAACTATCTCTGTATGAGACTTTGCATTCTGAAAACTTGACGCTTGTATCAGAATGTCGTCTAGGTACGGAGCCACCGCTATGCCTCGTGGTCTTAGTACCGCCAGAAGTGAGCCCAGAACCTTCGTAAAAATTCTCGGGGCCGTGGCTAACCCGAAGGGAAGAGCCACAAACTGGTAATGCCTGTCTAGAAAGGCAAACCTCAGGTACCGATAATGATCTTTGTGAATCGGTATATGAAGATAAGCATCCTTTAAAGTGAAGGTAAACTTTGCAAGGTTCGATCATTTTAAATGTAAATAGCGCTAAAATTAAGGGTACTTTAAGTCATCATTTTTGCTAGTTTTCAATATTTACCTAATTATCACCTTTTTCCATTCTATTATAATCGTTCGATAATCAGCCCGTTTTTTTTTTTTTTTTTTTTTTGCAGTCAGGTCACGTTCTTAGATTATCCAATCATATGTCTGGCCGTTAGGCGGCCGTCATTTGACGTCACTCTATTTCTTGCCGTTGTGCGCATGCGTTGGCTACACTTCCTCTCCCTTCCAAGCCGTGCTCGTTCCAGCTTAGCGCATGCGCAATTCGCCTGCGCTTTAGCTCACAATTGATTTTAGTCACGCAGGCACAATTAGACAGTACAGCATGATGTGCGCATGCGCAAGTTGAATGTCAATCGAGAACGCGCTTTTCCAGTACGTATAGAGCGGGTGGGACCGCTCTGTACGTAATACACTGAGAAACCAGGAACTAAATGGAGGGAGGAGCTAGGAGCGGCCGAGAACAGAGATAAAAACTCTTTATTTTACATTTATATATATACCAAAATGTTTAAAAAACTTAGCGATCTTGATATATAGTACATGATTAACATAATACAGCTGTCAATAATGGAAAACTTTACCTTCACTTTAAGTCCACCGTGGTCATATATTGACCCTCTTGGATCATGGGTAGGATGGTTCGAATGGTTTCCATCTTGAACGATGGTACCCTTAGGAATTTGTTTAAGATCTTTAAGTCCAAGATTGGTCTGAAGGTTCCCTCTTTTTTGGGAACCACAAATAGATTTGAGTAAAATCCTTGTCCCTGTTCCGCTCGCGAAACTGAGTGGATCACCCCCATGATTAAGAGGTCTTGTACACATTGTAGAAATGCCTCTCTCTTTACTAGGTTTGTCAATAACCTCGAAAGATGGAACCTCCCTTGTGGAGGAGAGGTTTTGAAATCCAGAAGGTATCCCTGAGATATAATCTTTAACGTCCAGGGATCCTGCACATCTCTTGCCCAAGCTTGGGCAAAGAGAGAAAGTCTGCCCCCCACTAAATCCGTCTCTGGATAGGGGGCCCTGACTTCATGCTGTCTTAGGGGCAGGAGTAGGCTTTCTGGCCTGCTTGCCCTTGTTCCATGACTGGTTGCCTTTCCAACCTTGTCTGTAACGAGCAGTAGTTCCTTCCTGTTTTGGAGCGGAGGAAGTCGATGCTGCTCCTGCCTTGAAGTTACAAAAGGCAAGAAAATTAGACTGTTTGGCCTTTGGTTTGGCCCTGTCCTGAGGAAGGGCGTGGCCCTTACCTCCCGTAATGTCAGCAATAATTTCCTTCAAGCCGGGCCCGAATAAGGTCTGCCCTTTGAAAGGAATGTTAAGTAGTTTAGACTTGGAAGTTACATCCGCTGACCAGGATTTAAGCCAGAGCGCTCTGCGCGCCTGTATGGCGAATCCGGAATTTTTAGCCGTAAGTTTGGTTAGATGTACTACGGCATCTGAAACAAACGCATTAGCTTGCTTAAGGGTTCTAACTTTGCTCAAGGCCTCATCCAACGGCTCTGTGCGAATCGCCTCTTCCAGAGACTCAAACCAGAATGCCGCTGCAGCCGTGACAGGCGCAATGCATGCAAGAGGCTGCAAAATAAAACCCTGTTGAACAAACATTTTCTTAAGATAACCCTCTAATTTTTTTATCCATTGGATCTGAGAAAGCACAGCTATCCTCCACCGGGATAGTGGTACGCTTGGCTAACGTAGAAACTGCTCCCTCCACCTTAGGGACCGTTTGCCATAAGTCTCGTGTGGTGGAGTCTATTTTTCTAAATATCGGGGGAGGGGAAAAAGGCACACCGGGTCTATCCCACTCCTTACTTATAATTTCTGTAAGTCTTTTTGGTATAGGAAAAACGTCAGTACACACCGGTACCGCATAGTATCTATCCAACCTACACAATTTCTCTGGAATTGCCACCGTGTCGCAATCATTCAGAGCCGCTAATACCTCCCCTAGTAACACACGGAGGTTCTCAAGCTTAAATTTAAAATTTGAAATTTCTGAATCCGGTCTCCCCGGATCAGAACCGTCATCGACAGAACGAAGCTCACCGTCCTCATGTTCTGCAAATTGTGACGCAGTATCAGACATGGCTCTCGTGTCATCAGCGCGCTCTGTCCTTAACCCAGAGCTATCGCGTTTTCCCCTTAATTCGGGCATATTATATAATACTTCTTTCATAACATTAGCCATATCATGTAAAGTGATTTGTAAGGGCCTAGATGTACTAGGTGTCTCAATCCTACGCATCTCCCGAGCGGGAGACGCAGGTACTGACACGTGAGGAGAGTTAGGCGGCATAACTTCCCCCTCGTTGTCTGGTGATAGCTTCTTTATCGGTACAGATTGACTTTTATTCAAAGCAATATCAATACAATTGGTACACATCGTTCTATTGGGCTCCACATTGGCTTTTGAACATGATGAACAAACAGTTTCCTCTGAATCAGACATGTTTAAAACAGACTTAGCAATGAAACTAACAAGCTTGGAAATCACTTTCAATAAGTTTTACAAGCAATATAAAAAACGCTGCAGCGCTTCAAAAATACAGATATAATTAAACAATTCTTAACAAGAAGTGTATTATTAGCAGAGGATTGCACCCATTAGCAAAAGGATGATTAACCCCTCAATACCCAAAACATATAAAACAGATATCAATTAAGATTTAACGCTTTTAATCACAGTCAGCACACTGTCACAGATCTGCTGTGACTGATTACCTCCCTCACAAATGAAATTTGCAGACCCCTGAGCTCTCTAGAGACGTCCTGGATCAAGGAGGAAGAAGCAGAAAGACTGTGCAATAATCTTAACTGCGCAACAAGGCGATAAAACAAGGGCCCTCCCACTCCAATCAAAACAGTGGGAGCCCTGATATAACGGTTTCCATGCAGAAAAATATGTTAGCCATGTGGAAAAAAATCATGCCCAAAGCGATTTATCACCAAAGTACCTCACAAAAACGAATAACATGCCAGTAAACGTTTTATTAAAAAACAACATTTTTTAATGTCATGCAAAGCTATCACTAAGCCTGCTACCAGTCGCTACCACTGCAGAGAAGGCTTAAGTATTATTTCAGTGTTAACAGTATTTTCTCAGTCAAATTCTAGTCCCTGCGCATACATTTATCAGCCTGATACCAGTTGCTACTACTGCATTTAAGGCTGTACTTACATCATACGGTAACAGCAGTATTTTCTTAGTCAATTCCATTCCCAGAAAATAAAGTACTGCACATAACTCATTTGCGGAGGACCCCGCATGCTATTCCCAGTTTCTGAAGTTACCCCACTCCTCAGAATGTCGAGAACAGCCAGTGGATCTTAGTTACGCCTGCTAAGATCATAGATAAAAAACGCAGGCAGTTTCTTCTTCCAAATACTGCCTGAGATAGAAAAACAGCACACTCCGGTGCCATTTAAAATAACAAACTTTTGATTGAAGAATAGTTAAGTAAAAACTCCAGCTCCTCTCGCGACCTCCTTCTTTGTTGAGGGTTGCAAGAGAATGACTGGATATGACATGTGAGGGGAGGAGCTATATAGCAGCTCTGCTTGGGTGATCCTCTTGCAACTTCCTGTTGGGAAGGAGAATATATCCCATAAGTAATGGATGACCCGTGGACTGAACACACTTAACAAGAGAAATCCACTTTAAGTTGTTGTTGTAATAGCACAGATTCACTATCACCCCCTTTGATGCCTGGTCTCAGTTTCCAAAACCCCAACATTTAAATGCTTGGGCGTCACCTCTATGGTATTGCAGAAAATGTCTTGCCACACTTTTAATTTTCTTACTCTTATCTAAATCTTTTTGGACATTTTGTATATTGCTGAGATGTTCTGTCATGCGTTTACCCATAATTCTAGTGGTTATCTCAACATAGAATAGGTGACAGTTGCATGATAAACAATATATCACATTAGTGCTTTACAATTTATATGATTATTGATGGTCCATTCTTTTTAATAAATCTATCAATCATAACCTGCTTTTTAACCATATGTTGGCATACTTTGCAACTTCCACATGGAATAGCACCTTTATATCGTGGGGGTTTCTTAGCATTTCTATCGAAATGACTGTCAAACAATTACAATGACATTTATGGTGAAAACCTTAGCAGTAGTTAAGAACCCTATAGTGCTCATTGCATGCCACTAGATCTATTTCCAGAATTCCTAGCGGTACATTTTTCCACTTACAAACCAATGTGGTTCATATTGCTCAATCACTGTGAAAAATTAGATTGTTAATAGCAAACATTGCCATTACGACCATGGCCTACTTGCGGATGGAAACTGATGATCCATGTAACATACTGCAGTTGTGTAGACTGAGTTTGAAGAGGATGCTCAACAATGGTGGGGGGAATAGGGTCCTACTTACATTTGATATACCTATTCATGTCCGAGAATACACATTTGTCCTTCAAAATTAATGTAATAGATGATAATCCTGGGATATAACAAAGCTCTAAATTTATCAGACATACTCTAACAGCCTACATTAAATTCCTGATCGTTCTAGTTAATAGTGTTTTAATAAGCCCCAATAATCTCTTTATATAGTTTTGTATATATACCGCTGTACAAGGTTTACACAGGTGATATTCTACATAAATTACTTTTCACTTTGGTCTGTACATATACATGCATATATTTTTTATCCAGTTTTATTGAAAAAGTAAAAGAAAATTCACATTATACATAATACATACAATGATGCACAAAAGTCTAAATCGCTTTAACATTCAAAATGAATAAACAATTAACAACCTGCCAGGCTAAAAACAAATTAAAGCATCATACTCACAAACTGTATATAAATAGGCAGATAAGAATTGTCTAGAGAAAGCCGAGTGTTACAGGAAGTAAACCTAAAGCACCTATACATCCGATCCACGTGTATAATCAAACCATAAAAAGTCTGGACGTTTCTCTTCTCTTCTTTGCTACTACTAACTTTTCTGGACCCGAAGCAAATAAGTTCTTGGATTTGTGACCTACGAAGGTGTGAAGATGCAGTACCTACCTTGCTTGGCAGTGCACTAAGGTAGGTTATTAATCTTTATATTTATATTGTGGACATGATTATATATTAAGTATTTATGTCATATTCGCACAATGTCTTCGGCTGTAAGACATTGCATATGTTAAAGGAAAAAAAATTGAAAATTTAGACATGGAGCTAATTGGGATTTATAGGATTTGCGGACTCCTTGCATGGACTTTATAATATTGTACCACTGTCTGCAAAGTCTGTTATTTTTATTAATGTTGTTTGATTTATTTCTCAATAAAGCTCTCAAAAAAAAAAGTCTGGTCGTTACTTTCTATTCAATTCCCCAAATAAGTTTCTGATAATATTTGCATTAAACAGTAGATTTCTACAGTATGTAGTTGTAGAAAATGATACTCCTCCAAATCTAAAATTTCTTATATTTTAATGTTGATACCATGGGGGCCTCTTTACTTTCCCAATTTTTGGCTAAAAGGAGTCTTGAGCTATTCACCATGATGTGAAACAACTTCTTATGAGAATGTAAGGGCATTTTGTTTAAAGGGACACTAAAGTAAAAATAAAATGTTCATTATTCAGATAGAGCATGCAGTTTTAAGAGAATTTCCAATTTAATTGTATTACCATATTTTGAACATTCTTTTTATATACACATTTTTCGAGGCACCAGCTTCTACTGAACGTGCACAAGTTTATAGAGTATACGTATACTGGTCTATGATTGGCTGACGGCTGTCACATGATACAGGGGGACGGCAAATGGAGAAAAACATAAATTTGTCAGAAAAAAATAATCTACTGCTTAGTTGAAATTCAGAGTGTTATTGCTTTGTCTATTTAATTATGCATTCTACTGTATTTAGTGGTCCTTTAATAACCACACTAGAGGGTCTAAAGGGAACTGACTAACAACCTCTTTTTAATTTCTTTCGATAACTTTTCTCCAATACTTATTGATAGCTGATATCCACCACCACCACCACCACCACATATCCCTGGCTACTATTAAATGTGCCCATACGTCCAGCATTTTATTACTCTCAAGGGGCAATAGTTTATGTAGTTTTTGGGGTGTATAGTACCATCTATGTAATATTTTGCAATTCATTTAAACAAGGTCGAGTGATACCGAAGAAGAAGATATTGAGAGTAAAATATTACCTTGTTGTGGTAGAATTAAAACAAAAACAAATACCACTACCACCCTTCTATGCTAGAGGGTAAATAACATATGAGGGCTTTGGGTCAGGAGTTGTAAACTATGTAGATGGTGTGTGACGGGCAGTAGTATAATTATTCAAATTTGGTAAGGGCTCTAATCATATTCTGAACTGATGTATTAGTTTACAAATAGTTGTGCACTTTCCTATAGTTAAACCAGTTATTGAGCCAAATACATCCTTTAACTACAAGCTCCGCTTGGATAACTAAAGCACCACTATTAGTTAGTGAATATATAGCAAGAATTTTATGGAAAAGATTGAGTCTCCTTGAGAAAAATCAACGTGGTCAAATTAGTGATGTTAGTTAGGATGGCCTAGAACATAAATATGGGTTGTTTATTCATTTTCTCCCATACTTTCAATGTTTCTCAGGATTTTGGTTACAGACAAAATTACTGATTTTGGATTATAGTTCCATGATAGTCTTCTCAGATATATGACTCACAATGTAATATATTGGTGAACTCTCCAAATCCACTATCCTACTGAGGAAAATTGCAGTCCTGTATAACTATATCTGGGACCCCTAGCCTCCCTGAGATTTAGGAAGTAACATGAGTCGTTTATTTATTCTTGGCTTTTCTTGTTCCAAAAAAAATCACTAAAGGCTTTTTGTAAGGTTGGTATATAGGGATCAGGTAGTAGAACTGGAAAGGCCTGAAGTATATATAACAAACAAGGAAAAACATTACATTTTGTGGAGGTATAAAGATATTAACACCTAGATTTAGAGTTCTGCGTTAGCCGTCAAAACCAGCGTTAGAGGCTCCTAACGCTGGTTTTGGCCGCCCGCTGGTATTTAGAGTCAGTCAGGAAAGGGTCTAATGCTCACTTTCCAGCTGCGACTTTTCCATACCGCAGATCCCCCTACGCCAATTGCATATCCTATCTTTTCAATGGGATCTTTCTAACGCTGGTATTGAGTCTTGGCTGAAGTGAGCGTTAGAAATCTAACGACAAGACTCCAGCCGCAGAGAAAAGCCAGGAGTTAAGCGCTTTCTGGGCTAACGCCGGTTCATAAAACTCTTAACTACTGTGCTCTACAGTACACTAACACCCATAAACTACCTATGTACCCCTAAACCGAGGCCCCCCCACATCGCCGCCACCCTAATAAAAAAATTTTAACCCCTAATCTGCCGACCGCACACCGCCGCAACCTACATTATCCCTATGTACCTCTAATCTGCTGCCCCTAACACCGCCGACCCCTATATTATATTTATTAACCCCTAATCTGCCCCCCAAAAGGTCGCCGCCAGCTACCTACAATAATTAACCCCTAATCTGCCGACCGGACCTCACCGCTACTATAATAAAGTTATTAACCCCTAATCCGCCTCACTCCCGCCTCAATAACCCTATAATAAATAGTATTAACCCCTAATCTGTCCTCCCTAACATCGCCGACACCTAACTTCAATTATTAACCCCTAATCTGCCGACCGGACCTCACCGCTACTCTAATAAATGTATTAACCCCTAAAGCTAAGTCTAAACCTAACCCTAACACCCCCCTAAATTAAATATAATTTTTATCTAACGAAATAAATTAACTCTTATTAAATAAATTAATCCTATTTAAAGCTAAATACTTACCTGTAAAATAAACCCTAATATAGCTACAATATAACGAATAATTATATTGTAGCTATTTTAGGATTAATATTTATTTTACAGGCAACTTTGTCCTTATTTTAACCAGGTACAATAGCTATTAAATAGTTAATAACTATTTAATAGCTACCTAGTTAAAATAATTACAAAATTACCTGTAAAATAAATCCTAACCTAAGTTACAATTAAACCTAACACTACACTATCAATAAATTAATTAAATAAAATACCTACAATTATCTACAATTAAACCTAACACTACACTATCAATAAATTAATTAAATACAATACCTACAAATAAATACAATTAAATAAACTAACTAAAGTACAAAAAAAAAAACAGAATTTATATTTACCTGATAAATTACTTTCTCCAACGGTGTGTCCGGTCCACGGCGTCATCCTTACTTGTGGGATATTCTCTTCCCCAACAGGAAATAGCAAAGAGCCCAGCAAAGCTGGTCACATGATCCCTCCTAGGCTCCGCCTTCCCCAGTCATTCGACCGACGTAAAGGAGGAATATTTGCATAGGAGAAATCATATGATACCGTGGTGACTGTAGTTAAAGAAAATAAATTATCAGACCTGATTAAAAAACCAGGGCGGGCCGTGGACCGGACACACCGTTGGAGAAAGTAATTTATCAGGTAAATATAAATTCTGTTTTCTCCAACATAGGTGTGTCCGGTCCACGGCGTCATCCTTACTTGTGGGAACCAATACCAAAGCTTTAGGACACGGATGAAGGGAGGGAGCAAATCAGGTCACCTAGATGGAAGGCACCACGGCTTGCAAAACCTTTCTCCCAAAAATAGCCTCAGAAGAAGCAAAAGTATCAAATTTGTAAAATTTAGTAAAAGTGTGCAGTGAAGACCAAGTCGCTGCCTTACATATCTGATCAACAGAAGCCTCGTTCTTGAAGGCCCATGTGGAAGCCACAGCCCTAGTGGAATGAGCTGTGATTCTTTCAGGAGGCTGCCGTCCGGCAGTCTCGTAAGCCAATCTGATGATGCTTTTAAGCCAAAAAGAGAGAGAGGTAGAAGTTGCTTTTTGACCTCTCCTTTTACCAGAATAAACAACAAACAAGGAAGATGTTTGTCTAAAATCCTTTGTAGCATCTAAATAGAATTTTAGAGCACGAACTACATCCAAATTGTGCAACAAACGTTCCTTCTTTGAAACTGGATTCGGACACAAAGAAGGCACGACTATCTCCTGGTTAATGTTTTTGTTAGAAACAACTTTCGGAAGAAAACCAGGTTTAGTACGCAAAACCACCTTATCTGCATGGTACACCAGATAAGGAGGAGAACACTGCAGAGCAGATAATTCTGAAACTCTTCTAGCAGAAGAAATTGCAACCAAAAACAAAACTTTCCAAGATAATAACTTAATATCAACGGAATGTAAGGGTTCAAACGGAACCCCCTGAAGAACTGAAAGAACTAAATTGAGACTCCAAGGAGGAGTCAAAGGTTTGTAAACAGGCTTGATTCTAACCAGAGCCTGAACAAAGGCTTGAACATCTGGCACAGCTGCCAGCTTTTTGTGAAGTAACACAGACAAGGCAGAAATCTGTCCCTTCAGAGAACTTGCAGATAATCCTTTCTCCAAACCTTCTTGAAGAAAGGATAGAATCTTAGGAATTTTTATCTTGTCCCAAGGGAATCCTTTAGATTCACACCAACAGATATATTTTTTCCATATTTTGTGGTAGATTTTTCTAGTTACAGGCTTTCTAGCCTGAACAAGAGTATCAATGACAGAATCTGAGAACCCTCGCTTTGATAAGATCAAGCGTTCAATCTCCAAGCAGTCAGTTGGAGTGAGACCAGATTCGGATGTTCGAACGGACCTTGAACAAGAAGGTCTCGTCTCAAAGGTAGCTTCCATGGTGGAGCCGATGACATATTCACCAGGTCTGCATACCAAGTCCTGCGTGGCCACGCAGGAGCTATCAAGATCACTGATGCCCTCTCCTGATTGATCCTGGCTACCAGCCTGGGGATGAGAGGAAACGGCGGGAATACATAAGCTAGTTTGAAGGTCCAAGGTGCTACTAGTGCATCTACTAGAGTCGCCTTGGGATCCCTGGATCTGGACCCGTAGCAAGGAACCTTGAAGTTCTGACGAGAGGCCATCAGATCCATGTCTGGAATGCCCCACAATTGAGTAATTTGGGCAAAGATTTCCGGATGGAGTTCCCACTCCCCCGGATGAAATGTCTGACGACTCAGAAAATCCGCTTCCCAATTTTCCACTCCTGGGATGTGGATTGCAGACAAGTGGCAGGAGTGAGCCTCCGCCCATTGAATGATTTTGGTCACTTCTTCCATCGCCAGGGAACTCCTTGTTCCCCCCTGATGGTTGATGTACGCAACAGTCGTCATGTTGTCTGATTGAAACCGTATGAATTTGGCCTTTGCTAGCTGAGGCCAAGCCTTGAGAGCATTGAATATCGCTCTCAGTTCCAGAATATTTATCGGGAGAAGAGATTCTTCCCGAGACCAAAGACCCTGAGCTTTCAGGGGTCCCCAGACCGCGCCCCAGCCCACCAGACTGGCGTCGGTCGTGACAATGACCCACTCTGGTCTGCGGAAGCTCATCCCCTGTGACAGGTTGTCCAGGGACAGCCACCAACGGAGTGAATCTCTGGTCCTCTGATCTACTTGTATCGTCGGAGACAAGTCTGTATAATCCCCATTCCACTGACTGAGCATGCACAGTTGTAATGGTCTTAGATGAATTCGCGCAAAAGGAACTATGTCCATTGCCGCTACCATCAAACCTATTACTTCCATGCACTGCGCTATGGAAGGAAGAGGAACAGAATGAAGTATTTGACAAGAGTTTAGAAGTTTTGATTTTCTGGCCTCTGTCAGAAAGATCCTCATTTCTAAGGAGTCTATTACTGTTCCCAAGAAGGGAACCCTTGTTGATGGAGATAGAGAACTTTTTTCTACGTTCACTTTCCACCCGTGAGATCTGAGAAAGGCCAGGACAATGTCCGTGTGAGCCTTTGCTTGTGGAAGGGACGACGCTTGAATCAGTATGTCGTCCAAGTAAGGTACTATTGCAATGCCCCTTGGTCTTAGCACCGCTAGAAGGGACCCTAGTACCTTTGTGAAAATTCTTGGAGCAGTGGCTAATCCGAACGGAAGTGCCACAAACTGGTAATGCTTGTCCAGAAATGCGAACCTTAGGAACCGATGATGTTCCTTGTGGATAGGAATATGTAGATACGCATCCTTTAAATCCACCGTGGTCATGAATTGACCTTCCTGGATGGAAGGAAGAATTGTTCGAATGGTTTCCATTTTGAACGATGGAACCTTGAGAAACTTGTTTAGGATCTTGAGATCTAAGATTGGTCTGAATGTTCCCTCTTTTTTGGGAACTACGAACAGATTGGAGTAGAACCCCATCCCTTGTTCTCCTAATGGAACAGGATGAATCACTCCCATTTTTAACAGGTCTTCTACACAATGTAAGAATGCCTGTTTTTTTATGTGGTCTGAAGACAATTGAGACCTGTGGAACCTCCCCCTTGGGGGAAGCCCCTTGAATTCCAGAAGATAACCTTGGGAGACTATTTCTAGCGCCCAAGGATCCAGAACATCTCTTGCCCAAGCCTGAGCGAAGAGAGAGAGTCTGCCCCCCACCAGATCCGGTCCCGGATCGGGGGCCAACATCTCATGCTGTCTTGGTAGCAGTGGCAGGTTTCTTGGCCTGCTTACCTTTGTTCCAGCCTTGCATTGGCCTCCAGGCTGGCTTGGCTTGAGAAGTATTACCCTCTTGCTTAGAGGACGCAGCACTTGGGGCTGGTCCGTTTCTGCGAAAGGGACGAAAATTAGGTTTATTTTTGGCCTTGAAAGACCTATCCTGAGGAAGGGCGTGGCCCTTGCCCCCAGTGATATCAGAAATAATCTCTTTCAAGTCAGGGCCAAACAGCGTTTTCCCCTTGAAAGGAATGTTAAGCAATTTGTTCTTGGAAGACGCATCCGCTGACCAAGATTTTAGCCAAAGCGCTCTGCGCGCCACAATAGCAAACCCAGAATTTTTCGCCGCTAATCTAGCCAATTGCAAAGTGGCGTCTAGGGTGAAAGAGTTAGCCAATTTGAGAGCATGAATTCTGTCCAAAATCTCCTCATAAGAAGAATCTTTATTGAGCGCCTTTTCTAGTTCATCGAACCAGAAACACGCCGCTGTAGTGACAGGAACAATGCATGAAATTGGTTGTAGAAGGTAACCTTGCTGAACAAACATCTTTTTAAGCAAACCCTCTAATTTTTTATCCATAGGATCTTTGAAAGCACAACTATCTTCTATGGGTATAGTGGTGCGTTTGTTTAGAGTAGAAACCGCCCCCTCGACCTTGGGGACTGTCTGCCATAAGTCCTTTCTGGGGTCGACCATAGGAAACAATTTCTTAAATATAGGGGGAGGGACGAAAGGTATGCCGGGCCTTTCCCATTCTTTATTTACAATGTCCGCCACCCGCTTGGGTATAGGAAAAGCTTCGGGGGGCCCCGGGACCTCTAGGAACTTGTCCATTTTACATAATTTCTCTGGAATGACCAAATTCTCACAATCATCCAGAGTAGATAACACCTCCTTAAGCAGGGCGCGGAGATGTTCCAATTTAAATTTAAATGTAATCACATCAGGTTCAGCTTGTTGAGAAATTTTCCCTGAATCTGAAATTTCTCCCTCAGACAAAACCTCCCTGGCCCCCTCAGACTGGTGTAGGGGCACTTCAGAACCAATATCATCAGCGTCCTCATGCTCTTCAGTATTTTCTAAAACAGAGCAGTCGCGCTTTCGCTGATAAGTGGGCATTTTGGCTAAAATGTTTTTGATAGAATTATCCATTACAGCCGTTAATTGTTGCATAGTAAGGAGTATTGGCGCACTAGATGTACTAGGGGCCTCCTGTGTGGGCAAGACTGGTGTAGACGAAGGAGGGGATGATGCAGTACCATGCTTACTCCCCTCACTTGAGGAATCATCTTGGGCATCATTTTCTCTAAATTTTGTGTCACATAAATCACATCTATTTAAATGAGAAGGAACCTTGGCTTCCCCACATACAGAACACAGTCTATCTGGTAGTTCAGACATGTTAAACAGGCATAAACTTGATAACAAAGTACAAAAAACGTTTTAAAATAAAACCGTTACTGTCACTTTAAATTTTAAACTGAACACACTTTATTACTGCAAATGTGAAAAAGTATGAAGGAATTGTTCAAAATTCACCAAAATTTCACCACAGTGTCTTAAAGCCTTAAAAGTATTGCACACCAAATTTGAAAGCTTTAACTCTTAAAATAACGGAACCGGAGCCGTTTTTATATTTAACCCCTTTACAGTCCCTGGTATCTGCTTTGCTGAGACCCAACCAAGCCCAAAGGGGAATACGATACCAAATGACGCCTTCAGAAAGTCTTTTCTATGTATCAGAGCTCCTCACACATGCATCTGCATGTCATGCTTCCCAAAAACAAGTGCGCAATAGAGGCGCGAAAATGAGGCTCTGCCTATGATTAGGGAAAGCCCCTAGAGAATAAGGTGTCCAATACAGTGCCTGCCGGTTATTTTACATAATTCCCAAGAATAAAATAATTCCTCAAAGCTATGAAGTATAAAATATGCTTATATATCAATCGTTTTAGCCCAGAAAATGTCTACAGTCTTAAAAGCCCTTGTGAAGCCCTTTTTTTCTTATGTAATAAAAATGGCTTACCGGATCCCATAGGGAAAATGACAGCTTCCAGCATTACATCGTCTTGTTAGAAATGTGTCATACCTCAAGCAGCAAAAGTCTGCTCACTGTTTCCCCCAACTGAAGTTAATTCCTCTCAACAGTCCTGTGTGGAAACAGCCATCGATTTTAGTAACGGTTGCTAAAATCATTTTCCTCTTACAAACAGAAATCTTCATCTCTTTTCTGTTTCAGAGTAAATAGTACATACCAGCACTATTTTAAAATAACAAACTCTTGATTGAATAATAAAAACTACAGTTAAACACCAAAAAACTCTAAGCCATCTCCGTGGAGATGTTGCCTGTACAACGGCAAAGAGAATGACTGGGGAAGGCGGAGCCTAGGAGGGATCATGTGACCAGCTTTGCTGGGCTCTTTGCTATTTCCTGTTGGGGAAGAGAATATCCCACAAGTAAGGATGACGCCGTGGACCGGACACACCTATGTTGGAGAAAAAGAACTAAGTTACAATAAATAAAAAAATATTTACAAACATATTAAAAATATTACAACAATTTTAAGCTAATTACACCTACTCTAAGCCCCCTAATAAAATAACAAAGCCCCCCAAAATAAAAAAATGCCCTACCCTATTCTAAAATTAAAATTGAAAAGCTCTTTTACCTTACCAGCCCTTAAAAGGGTCTTTTGCGGGGCATGCCCCAAAGAAAACAGCTCTTTTGCCTGTAAAAATAAACACAATAGGGTGCGTGTCCAAGCAGCGATCCTGAACGGTCGCATCTCCAGGAGCTCTAGCTGAATCACTAAATATCCGCCGATTTTTGGTGAAAAATTTACAGCAAAGACAACCATATTGAACAAGATAATACACATCTCCACTGCGAGAACTTTATTACAATTGATCAAGATGTTGGTGAAGTTAGAGCTCAGGATCGGACATTAAAAGACCTGGGGCGGCGGCTCATATCAGGTAGCACTTTCCCCCTCGGTTTACCGAGGTATTTAGCCTAAGCTGAGCACGGCAAGATACTATACAGTCACCAGTATAAAGCCTAGATTGGAGGGAACAATAGGGGAAAATGACGGCCCACAGTACATCTGGCCTGCAAGAAAGTTCCGTTGGCCTTCTTGAAAAGATTGAGACCTTGATGCGCTCTCTAATGGACAGGGCCCCATACGTCAACCTGGTCCGGTTCTTCAGCACTACACCCATATATATGACTGCGGCACCTAATTCAGAAGAAGCATCTAGTATCACAGATGATATCACTCAAGCATGCACGGATGGGACACTTACTCACTCAACCCCTGACACCATGCAGACCAAGCAAGGAAGCGGCACTAGAGAGTCTAACATACATACTGAAGAAATGCTGCCACTTCGGGTGAGATCGGAGGTGGACAAGACTGGCCGCATGGATCCGGATGAAGTACCAAATAGGCAATACCATGTGCCGCTACAGGGCTTGGTGTTCGGATGGAAAGGCGATGCGCAGGGTAATGAGCCTGATACTCCGGATCGGATCGACAGAGGTGGAGCGGTTGCGCCCGGGGGCTTCTACCACGCAGCCAAACAAACTGAGGCCCACCTGACCCTGGTCATCCCGACCACTGCTGAGCATCTGACCAAGAGCCATACCGCAACAGAATGCTGGTTCACGGCTGTGAGAGATTCAACTTGGGGCACAGACTTGAAATTCTTTTGTAGCCCTACAACCACAAGGTACAATGTTCCTACTTCGCACTTCTGGATGGTTGTTGAGGGTTCATTTTTCACAGGCTGTGATTTCTTTTCTGACTCTGGGGTTTGCAACGGAGTGCGGTGGAGCCGCAATGAAAATACTCCCTATGCCTATTTTGATATGCCGGGCCCGGACAATACATGAATATCTGACTTGCATATCAAGGGTACCGGCCTTTTCTTAAGAAAGTTTTCTATGTTTGTAATTTATGGGAAAGTGGCCGGTCCATGTGCTGCTTAGTGTTGTTCGCAATGTGTGTAGTAGATTAGATTTCACTGTTTTAACGTTTAAAATTTTTATGTACTCTCTAATATATAGACATGTAGAAGATGCCCTAGCATGGTGTGTACGCACAGACACTACTCCTACACCTTCTGGGACACTGCTGTCTGCGGCCGGGACAGCAACCTAATACTAACATGCTGTTAGACATCCCAGAGGATGGTGTCGGTGGGTCGCACTTGATGACATTAAACAAACAGGCTGGGATGTCTTCACACAAACTATAAACATAAACTGTAGGTAGACACTTTACCAAACCCCATAGATAAATACTTAATATTATAATGAAAGCGCTTACTGCATCTTACACGAAGAAGGAACAACTTGCCCATACTTAGCCAAGGCCCCCTGATTCTCTTTATGCTCAATCAAGGCGCATATCCCATATTACTTTATCCACATAGGAATTATATGTATTTACTTTAAAAGTATAATTGTACAGCGCTCCATTACATAGGCTGGTTGCATACCACATGTATTCTAATCTTTATTTGGTTGCGCACTACTAGGATACCACACCATTTGCATGACAACATAATAGTAGATCGCCAGACTGCTTTATGTACACCCTATCAGGCTCAATTATAAGTGCTCCACAGCGACAATCCCAGGTGGTAACAGAATTACCCTTATATCTATCAACAACACACTCTTAGTTGATATTGCTGTTTGGTAGCAACCACATTGACTACCCCATTTGTGCCTAACCACTGTCTACTTGTATTAATAGCTGGTTGTACTGTTGAATTGTCACCAACATATAGTATCATGTTATTTGTCGTGCTCAGTTGTGGTCTTTGCTCCCGACGATAGGGAGCAAACTTTGTTTTGTTATTTTTATTCTAGATTATAATTCACTATAACAATATAGGTCTCTGCGAGGCCTACATAAGAAAATAATGAGAAAATAGAGGACTGTATTTTGATCTTTTACAATTGAGTCTTTCAGATATGACGCAAATATTTGATTCAACATTTATGCTTTTATGGTTTCTATAATATGTATTTACAATTGAGTCTTGCAAATATTGATGCAAATATTTTATGTAACACTTATGCTCCCATGTTTTCTATAACATGTATCTGTCATTTTGTCCTCAATAAAAAGTTTAAATAAAAAATAAAATAAAAAAATAAACACAATACCCCCCCCAACATTACAACCCACCACCCACATACCCCTAATCTAACCCAAACCCCCCTTAAATAAACCTAAGACTAAGCCCCTGAAGATCTTCCTACCTTATTTTCACCACGCCGGGTATCACCGATCGGTCCAGGCTCTGATGTCTTGATCCAAGCCCAAGCGGGGGCTGAAGACGTCCATCCTCCGGCTAAAGTCTTGATCCAAGCGGCGAATGAAGAAGTCCATCATCGGGCAGAAGTCTTCATCCTATCCGGGCAGAAGAGGAGATCCGGACCGGTAGACATCTTCATCCAAGCGGCATCTTCTATCTTCTTCCATCCGATGACGAGCGGCTCCATCTTCAAGACCTCTAGCGCGGATCCATCCTCTTCTTCCGACGTCCTAAAACAGAATGAAGGTTCCTTTAAGGGACGTCATCCAAGATGGCGTCCCTCGAATTCAGATTGGCTGATAGGATTCTATCAGCCAATCGGAATTAAGGTAGGAAAATTCTGATTGGCTGATGGAATCAGCCAATCAGATTCAAGTTCAATCCGATCAGCCAATAGAATGCAAGCTCAATCTGATTGGCTGATCCAATCAGCCAATCGGATTGAACTTGAATCTGATTGGCTGATTCCATCAGCCAATCAGAATTTTCCTACCTTAATTCCGATTGGCTGATAGAATCCTATCAGCCAATCGGAATTCGAGGGACGCCATCTGGGATGACGTCCCTTAAAGGAACCTTCATTCTGTTTTAGGACGTCGGAATAAGAGGATGGATCCGCGCCGGCGGTCTTGAAGATGGAGCCGCTCGTCATCGGATGGAAGAAGATAGAAGATGCCGCTTGGATGAAGATGTCTACCGGTCCGGATCTCCTCTTCTGCCCGGATAGGATGAAGACTTCTGCCCGATGATGGACTTCTTCATTCGCCACTTGGATCAAGACTTCAGCCGGAGGATGGACGTCTTCAGCCCCCGCTTGGGCTTGGATCAAGACATCGGAGCCTGGACCGATCAGTGATACCCGGCGTGGTGAAGATAAGGTAGGAAGATCTTCAGGGGCTTAGTGTTAGGTTTATTTAAGGGGGTTTTGGGTTAGATTAGGGGTATGTGGGTGGTGGGTTGTAATGTTGGGGGGGGGTATTGTGTTTATTTTTACAGGCAAAAGAGCCGTTTTCTTTGGGGCATGCCCCGCAAAAGGCCCTTTTAAGGGCTGGTAAGGTAAAAGAGCTTTTCTATTTTAATTTTAGAATAGGGTAGGGCATTTTTTTATTTTGGGGGGCTTTGTTATTTTATTAGGGGGCTTAGAGTAGGTGTAATTAGCTTAAAATTGTTGTAATATTTTTCTAATGTTTGTAAATATTTTTTTATTTTTTGTAACTTAGTTCTTTTTTATTTTTTGTACTTTAGTTAGTTTATTTAATTGTATTTATTTGTAGGTATTGTATTTAATTAATTTATTGATAGTGTAGTGTTAGGTTTAATTGTAACTTAGGTTAGGGGGTGTTAAGGTTAGGGTCAGACTTAGCTTTAGGGGTTAATACATTTATTATAGTAGTGGCGAGGTCCGGTCGGCAGATTAGGGGTTAATAATTGTAGGTAGGTAGAGGCGACGTTGGGGGCGGCAGATTAGGGGTTAATAAATATAATATAGGGGTCGGCGGTGTTAGGGGCAGCAGATTAGGGGTACATAGGGATAACGTAGGTTGCGGCGGTGTACGGAGCGGCAGATTAGGGGTACATGTTAGGGTGTTAGGTGCAGACTTAGGAAGTATTTCCCCATAGGAAACAATGGGGCTGCGTTAGGAGCTGAACGCTGCTTTTTTGCAGGTGTTAGGTTTTTTTTCAGCCGAAACTGCCCCATTGTTTCCTATGGGGGAATTTTTGAAGCTGTCCGCGTCCGTAAGCACCGCTGGTATTTAGAGTTGCAGTGGCGGTAAATATGCCTGTACGCTCCCTTTTTGGAGCCTAACGCAGTCCTTCTGTGAACTCTAAATACCAGCGGTATTTATAAGGTGCGGGGAAAAAAAGCATGCGTAGCTAACGCACCCCTTTGGCCGCAGAACTCTAAATCTAGCCGTAAGTGTCTACAATTTAGTGTTGTTAAAGGGACATGAAAACATAATTTATGCTTAACAAATAAGTTCCTTTCCTTCCGGATAGGGAGAGTCCCCGGCTTCATTCCTTGCTGTTGGCAAATACAACACCTGGCCACCAGGAGGAGACAAAGACACCCCAGCCAAAGGCTTAAAAATCCCTCCCACTTCCTCATTACCCCAGACATTCTACCGAGGGAACAAGGAAAAGTAGGAGAAACATTAGGGTATAAATGGTGCCAGAAGAATAAAATAAATAATAGGGCAAGGAAAAATAAACAAAAAAACTGGCAAGGGCCGAGGACTCTCCCTATCCTGGAAGGAAAGGAATTTTTCTGATAAGCATAAATTATGTTTTCCTTCCTAAGATAGGAAGAGTCCAAGACTTTATTCCTTACTGTTGGGAAAACTATACCCAAGCTCCAGAGGACACTGAATGAATAATGGTAGGGAAAAAAATGGAAGAGGCAGACCTTTTTATGAGGGCACCACAGATTGCAAAACTTTCCTACCGAAAGCTGCTTCAGACGAAGCAAAAACATTAAACTTGTAATTTTTTTTTAAAAAGTATGTAAGGAGGACCAGGTAGCCGCCTTTACAAATCTGATCCATAGAGGCCTTGTTCTTAAAGGCCCAAGAGGAAGCCACTGTTCTAGTGGAATGAGCCGTTATCCTCTCAAGTGGATGATGTCCTACTGTCTCGTAAGCTAAGCGGATGACACTCCTTTACCAAAAAGATAGGGAAGTCGTAGTCTTCTGCCCTTTACGCTTCCCCGAATAGACAACAAACAAAAAGGAACTCCTTAGTAGCCTGAAGTTAGAACTTTAAGGCGCAAACCACATCCAAATTGTGAAATAAGCATTCCTTCAATGAAGGATTAGGACACAAGGAAGGAACCACAATCTCCTGATTGATGTTGCGATCTGACACAACCTTAGAAAACCTAATTTAGCACGTAAAACTGCCTTATCTGCATGAAAAATCAGATAAGGGGGCTCACATTGCAAAGCAGAGATCTCAGAAACACTGCACGCAGAGGTAATAGCCAATAAAAAGAGAACCTTCCAAGATAAAAATTTAATGTCAACGGAATGCAGAGGCTCAAACAGAACCTGTTGCAAAACCTGAAGAACAAGATTTAGGCTCCAAGGAAGAGCCCCAGATCTAAACACAGGTCTGATCCTAATCAGAGCCTTAACAAAGGACTGCATCTCTGGAAGCTCAGCCAGTCTCTTTTGCAATAAAACCGACAGGGCCGAAATCTGTCCCATCAGGGAACTAGCAGAAAGGCCCTTCTCCAGCCCATCCTGGAGAAAAGATAAGATCCTGGGAACCTTAACTCTGTGCCAGGAAAAAACACACTCTTCACAAAAGAATAAGTAGTTCTTCCACACCTTGTGGTAGATACGCCGAGTAACTGGTTTACAAGCTTAAATAAGAGTATCAATGACACTCTCAGAGAAATCTCTCTTGGTTAAGACTAAGTGTTCAAGCTCCATGCAGTCGGCCTCAGAGAATCTAGATTTTGATGAACAAACGGACCTTGTATCAGCAGGTCTCTGCGACAAGATAACTTCCACGGAGGAGATGAGGACTTCCCCACTAGATCCGCAAACCACGTAGTTCGCGGCTACGATGGAGCAATCAGGAATACTGATACCCGCTCCTGCTTGATGCGGGCCACCACTCGAGGAAAAAACAGTAACGGAGGAAAAAGATATATTAGTTTGAACCTCCAGGGCACTGCTAGTGCATCTTTTAGATCCGCTTGGGGATCCCTCAACCTCGACCTGGGTAGCTTGGTATTGAGACGGGACTCCATGAGATCTATCTCCGGCGTCCCCCACTTGCTGCATATCTCTGCAAACACCTCGGGATGGAGAGACCAATCCCCTGGATGGAAGGATTGCCTGCTGAGAAAATCCGCCTCCCAGTTGTCCACACCAGGAATGTGGATCGCTGACAGTGAACAGCTGTGGTCCTCCGCCCACTCCATTATCTGAGATACTTCCTTCCTCACCAAGGAACTTCTCGTTCCCCCCTGATGGATGATGTAAGCCACTGAGGTTATATTGTCTGATTGGGGATCTGATAAACTGAGACAAACCCAGAAGTGGCCAAGCCTTCAAGATTGCCCGTAGTTCCAAAATATTGATCGGGAGGGAGGACTCCTCCTGAGTCCACAACCCCTGTGTGGCCGATATCTGACCCTTCAGGGAACTAGCAGATAATCCCTTATTCAATCCCTCTTGGAGGAAGGATAAAAGAACAGAAACCTTCACCTTGTTCCAAGGAACCCCACGTTCCTCGCACCAATGAAGATAGGTCCGCCAAACCTTGTGGTAAATACAACTCGTGACAGGCTTCCGAGCCTGGATTAAGGTATCTATGACCATACCTGAAAAACCTCTCTTGGCTAAAACTAGACGTTCAAGAGCCACGTAGTCAAGCACAGAGAGTGTAGGTTCTGATGAAGAAATGGACACTGCATTAGAAGATCCTGCCAATAAGGTAACCTCCAGGGAGGGGAGGAGGACATCCTTACTAGATCTGCAAATCAGGTCCTTCGAGGCCATGAAGGAGCTATTAGGATCACTCTGGCCTTCTCCTGTTTGATGCGAGCTACTACACAAGGCAGTAGAGCCAATGGAGGAAAAAGATATAGGAGTCTGATGGAACGGCCAACGCATCTACCAACTCTGCTTGAGGATCTCTTGATCTTAACCCGTACCTGGGTAGTTTAGCATTGAGACGAAATGCCATGAGATCTATCTCTGGGCACCCCCATCTGAGGGTTATCTCTGAAAACACCTCGTGGTGGAGGGACCACTCTCCAGGGTGAAAGGATTCTCTGCTGAGAAAGCCGGCTTCCCAGTTCTCTACTCCCGGACTGTGGATCGCTGGGAGACAACAGTTGTGGGTCTCGGCCCACTGAAGGATTTGGGACACCTTGCTCATCGCAAATGTGCCTCCCTGAAGGTTGATGTATGCAACCGAGGTAACATTTTGTCTGATTTATATCTGATATGCTGGGCGGGAACTGAGCTGGGGCCAACTCCTTCAGAGCTTTGAGAATAGCCCGCCGTTCTAGAATATTTATCGGAAGAGAAGACACTTCTCTGGACCAAGTACCCTGGGTCATCCTAGAAGCCCAGAATGTTCCCCAGCCTGAAATCCTGGCATCCATAGTCACAATCTCCCAGGACAGCCTCAAGGAGCATGTTCCTAGAGACAGATGATCCTGACAGAGCCACCAATTCTCTCGTCAGGTTGTCTAATACAATCTATTAAGACAGGTTTAAGTGATCTCTGTTTCATTGTCTGAGCATGCATAGTTGTAGATGTCTGAGATGGAAGCAAGCAAAAGGAATAATGTCCATAGAAGACACCATTAGACCTATCACTTCCATACACCGAGCCACTGAAGGATTTAAGGTAGATTGCAGGGAACGGCGAGCCAAAGCTAGCTCGGAACGTTTCTGATCTGTAAGAAAGATTATCATGGAAACTGAGTCGATGATGGTACCCAGAAAGACTACCTTGGTAGAGGGAATCAGAGACCTCTTCTAGATTTATCTTCCACCCATGAGTCCGAAGGAGACTCAGTAGTGATTCTGAATGAGCTCTTGCCAAAGGGAAAAGAGAGAGCCTGAACCATAATATTGTCCAGTTAGGGAGCTACCGCAATACCTTGAGATCTGGCTACTGCTAGAAGAGCAACCAGAACCTTTTTAAATATTCTGGGAGCAGTAGCTAAGCCAAATGGAAGTGCTATGAACTGTAAGTGCTGATCCAGAAATGCACACCTCAGGAACTGGAAGTGATCCCTGTGGATCGGGACATGGAGGTAAGCATCCTTTAAGTCTATAGTGGTCATGTACTGTACCTCCTGGATTAAGGAAAGGATGAACCACCTGACCATCTCCATCTTGAAGGATGGCACTCTGAGACATTTGTTTAGACACTTCAAGTCTAGTTTAGGGTGAAATGTTTCCTCCTTTTTGGGAACTACGAAGAGATTTGAATAAAATTCTAGTCCCCTTTGAGAGGCAGGTACCGGGACTATTACCCCTAGGGAGGACAGATCCCTAGAAATCTAGAAAGGCAGCTCTCTTCTTGAAGACAGTCTGGACAGTATAAAACTTCCTCTGGGAGGACGCGATTCGAATCCTATCCTGTATCCTTGGGACACTACGTCTAACACCCAAGGATCCTGAACATCCTGTTTCCAGACCTCTGAGAAAAGAGCCAATCTGCCCCCTACCTGATCCGATCCTGGATTGGGGGCCGCCCCTTCATGCCGATTTACTCTCGGTGGGCTTCTTGACCTGTTTGGATTTGTTCCAAGACCGAGGAGGCTTCCAGGTACCCTTAGTTTGTTCGGGCTTGGAGGCCGACTGCGTCCGCAGAGATTTGTCAAATCAAAAGGAACGAAAATTAGCTGGTGAACGACCCTTGGGTCTCGCCTTCTTATCTTGTGGGAGAAAGGAACCCTTTCCTCCAGTAACAGTAGAAATGATAGAATCCAATCCAGGTCCAAATAGTACTTTCCCCTTAAAGGGCAATGAAAAAAGCCTGGATTTGGAAACAATATCAGCAGACCAGGATTTTAACCACAGGGCTCTGCAAGCTAGCACAGCAAAACCGGAGCACTTCACATTTAGGCGAACAATCTGCATATTAGCATCACAGATAAAGGAATTCTCCCTTAAGTAACTTTTCAACTTCTTATCCATCGGATACCTAAAAGAAGAGCTATCTTTCAAAGAAATGGTAGTGCGCATAGCAAGAGTAGAAATGGTACAAATGGCTCCATCTACCTTGGGAACGGAACTCCACAGTTCCAGGTGAGAGTCAGGCACAGGAACAATTTTTTTAAAGTAGATGAAGGATAGAAAGGAGATCCAATCTTCTCCCATTCACTGGAAATAATACTCGCCATGTGAACTGGAACTGGAAAGGTCTCATGAGCTTTCCTATCTTCAAAGACCCTATCAAGTTTAGGGATCTTCACTTCATCCATAAGCTTAGCTTCTGGAACTTCAAAGGTGGCTAAAACATCCTTCAAAAGGAAACAGAGATGTTCAATTTTGAATCTGAACTTAGACTCTTTAGAGGCAGGAGCCTTAACCTAAGAAGTCTCTGCATCTGATATTTCCCCTTCTGACGCTACAGAAGTTAGGTCATACTCAGAAATATGAGATAGGTTAGACAACTCTGACTGAATGGAAGAAATGTCCCCTAAATCTGCAGGACTATGCTTTACCTTTCTCTTGCGTTTCCCGGAAATAGGTAATGCGTTTAGGGTCGCCTTTACAGCAGATTGCAAATGTGAGGAAAAATCTGCAGGAAAAAAGTTACCCTCAGTAGGAGATAAATGCTGGCCGTAAGGGACTGCTTGTGAGATAGGATTAAATCCGGGTTGAGGGGAGAGGAAGGCATCCCCTGGAGAATAGCATTCTTAGATTCCTTCCTGGCTTTTAAAACAACCCCCAGACAGATGGAACAGAACTGGGCAGGAGGACATACTATGGCCTCCTCACAATAAAGGCAATTATTAGTGATATTAATTGCAACTAAAGAACCCTCAGAAGGGTTAACATTAGAGTCTTCCATAACTTTTAGGTTGGTGATTCCACAACCGTTATGTCTAAAACAGAATGACAAGGACCATAATCAGAAATTGTTTGAAAATAAAATGCACCTCTACGCTTCCATCTGTCTAAGAAGGGCCCCAGAGCCGCCTCACAAGTACTCCTCAAAGGAGTTAAGTCCCCAATTGCGTCCATCAAGAAAACCCCAACACAAGAGCTTGTTTTCCTCGGAAGTAGTTAAAACCCCCACTGTGAGCTCTCTTGAGGCATCCCTATGAGAACCACATATTCCCATATTAAAAACAGAATTTATGCTTACCTGATAAATTACTTTCTCCAACGGTGTGTCCGGTCCACGGCGTCATCCTTACTTGTGGGATATTCTCTTCCCCAACAGGAAATGGCAAAGAGTCCCAGCAAAGCTGGTCACATGATCCCTCCTAGGCTCCGCCCACCCCAGTCATTCGACCGACGGACAGGAGGAAATATATATAGGAGAAACCATATGATACCGTGGTGACTGTAGTTAGAGAAAATAATTCATCAGACCTGATTAAAAAACCAGGGCGGGCCGTGGACCGGACACACCGTTGGAGAAAGTAATTTATCAGGTAAGCATAAATTCTGTTTTCTCCAACATTGGTGTGTCCGGTCCACGGCGTCATCCTTACTTGTGGGAACCAATACCAAAGCTTTAGGACACGGATGAAGGGAGGGAGCAAATCAGGTCACCTAAATGGAAGGCACCACGGCTTGCAAAACCTTTCTCCCAAAAATAGCCTCCGAAGAAGCAAAAGTATCAAATTTGTAAAATTTGGCAAAAGTGTGCAGTGAAGACCAAGTCGCTGCCTTACATATCTGGTCAACAGAAGCCTCGTTCTTGAAGGCCCATGTGGAAGCCACAGCCCTAGTGGAGTGAGCTGTGATTCTTTCAGGAGGCTGCCGTCCGGCAGTCTCATAAGCCAATCGGATAATGCTTTTAAGCCAAAAGGAAAGAGAGGTAAAAGTCGCTTTTTGACCTCTCCTTTTACCAGAATAAACAACAAACAAGGAAGATGTTTGTCTGAAATCTTTAGTAGCCTCTAAATAGAATTTTAGAGCACGGACTACGTCCAAATTGTGTAACAAACGTTCCTTCTTTGAAACTGGATTCGGACACAAAGAAGGTACAACTATCTCCTGGTTAATATTTTTGTTGGAAACAACTTTCGGAAGAAAACCAGGCTTAGTACGCAAAACCACCTTATCTGCATGGAACACCAGATAGGGCGGAGAACACTGCAGAGCAGATAACTCTGAAACTCTTCTAGCAGAAGAAATTGCAACCAAAAACAAAACTTTCCAAGATAATAACTTAATATCTACGGAATGTAAGGGTTCAAACGGAACCCCTTGAAGAACTGAAAGAACTAGATTTAGACTCCAGGGAGGAGTCAAAGGTCTGTAAACAGGCTTGATCCTAACCAGAGCCTGAACAAATGCTTGAACATCTGGCACAGCTGCCAGTCTTTTGTGAAGTAAAACAGATAAAGCAGAGATCTGTCCCTTCAGAGAACTTGCAGATAATCCTTTCTCCAAACCTTCTTGTAGAAAGGATAGAATCTTAGGAATTTTTATCTTGTTCCATGGGAATCCTTTAGATTCACACCAACAGATATATTTTTTCCATATTTTATGGTAAATTTTTCTAGTTACAGGCTTTCTAGCCTGAATCGGAGTATCAATTACAGAATCTGAAAACCCACGCTTTGATAAAATCAAGCGTTCAATCTCCAAGCCGTCAGTTGGAGGGAAACCAGATTCGGATGTTCAAACGGACCCTGAACAAGAAGGTCCTGTCTCAAAGGTAGCTTCCATGGTGGAGCCGATGACATATTCACCAGGTCTGCATACCAAGTCCTGCGTGGCCACGCAGGAGCTATCAAGATCACCGAGGCCCTCTCCTGATTGATCCTGGCTACCAGCCTGGGGATGAGAGGAAACGGTGGGAATACATAAGCTAGGTTGAAGGTCCAAGGTGCTACTAGTGCATCTACTAGAGTCGCCTTGGGATCCCTGGATCTGGACCCGTAGCAAGGAACCTTGAAGTTCTGACGAGACGCCATCAGATCCATGTCTGGAATGCCCCATAATTGAGTTATTTGGGCAAAGATTTCCGGATGGAGTTCCCACTCCCCCGGATGGAATGTCTGACGACTCAGAAAATCTGCTTCCCAATTTTCCACTCCTGGGATGTGGATCGCAGACAAGTGGCAGGAGTGATCCTCCGCCCATTGAATTATCTTGGTCACTTCTTTCATCGCCAGGGAACTCCTTGTTCCCCCCTGATGATTGATATATGCAACGGTCGTCATGTTGTCTGACTGAAACCTTATGAATTTGGCCTTTGCTAGTTGAGGCCAAGCTCTGAGAGCATTGAATATCGCTCTCAGTTCCAGAATGTTTATCGGGAGAAGAGACTCTTCCCTAGACCATAGACCCTGAGCTTTCAGGGATTCCCAGACCGCGCCCCAGCCCGCTAGGCTGGCGTCGGTCGTGACAATGACCCACTCTGGTCTGCGGAAGCTCATTCCCTGTGACAGATTGTCCAGGGTCAGCCACCAACGGAGTGAATCTCTGGTCTTTTGATCTACTTGAATCGTCGGAGACAAGTCTGTATAATCCCCATTCCACTGTCTGAGCATGCACAGTTGTAATGGTCTTAGATGAATTTGTGCAAAAGGAACTATGTCCATTGTTGCAACCATCAATCCTATTACTTCCATGCACTGTGCTATGGAAGGACGAGGAACAGAATGAAGAACTTGACAAGAGCTTAGAAGTTTTGATTTTCTGACCTCTGTCAGAAAAATCCTCATTTCTAAGGATCTATTATTGTTCCCAAGAAGGGAACTCTGGTTGACGGGGACAGATAACTTTTTTCTTTGTTTACCTTCCATCCGTGAGATCTGAGAAAGGCTAGGACGATGTCCGTATGAGCCTTTGCTTTTGACATGGACGACGCTTGAATCAGGATGTCGTCCAAGTAAGGTACTACTGCAATGCCCCTTGGTCTTAGAACCGCTAGAAGGGACCCTAGTACCTTTGTGAAAATCCTTGGAGCAGTGGCTAATCCGAATGGAAGTGCCACAAACTGGTAATGCTTGTCCAGAAAAGCGAACCTTAGGAACTGATGATGTTCCTTGTGGATAGGAATATGTAGGTACGCATCCTTTAAATCCACGGTAGTCATAAATTGATTTTCCTGGATAGTAGGTAGGATCGTTCGAATAGTTTCCATTTTGAACGATGGTACCCTGAGAAATTTGTTTAGGATCTTTAGATCCAAAATTGGTCTGAATGTTCCCTCTTTTTTGGGAACTATGAACAGATTGGAATAAAATCCCATTCCTTGTTCTCTTATTGGAACTGGATGTATCACTCCCATCTTTAACAGGTCTTCTACACAATGTAAGAATGCCTGTCTCTTTATTTGGTTTGAAGATAATTGAGACCTGTGGAACCTCCCCCTTGGGGGTAGTTCCTTGAATTCCAGGAGATAACCTTGAGAAACTATTTCTAGCGCCCAAGGATCCTGAACATCTCTTGCCCAAGCCTGAGCAAAGAGAGAAAGTCTGCCCCCCACTAGATCCGGTCCCGGATCGGGGGCTATCCCTTCATGCTGTTTTGGTAGCAGTGGTAGGCTTCTTGGCCTGCTTACCCTTGTTCCAGCCTTGCATTGGTTTCCAGGCTGGTTTGGGTTGTGAAGTATTACCCTCTTGCTTAGAGGATACAGAATTAGAGACTGGTCCGTTTCTGCGAAAGGGACGAAAATTAGGCTTATTTTTAGCCTTAAAAGACCTATCCTGTGGGAGGGCGTGGCCCTTACCCCCAGTGATGTCTGAAAAAATCTCTTTCAAATCAGGTCCAAATAATGTTTTACCTTTGAAAGGAATGTTAAGCAATTTTGTCTTGGAAGACACATCCGCTGACCAAGACTTTAGCCAAAGCGCTCTGCGCGCCACGATAGCAAACCCTGAATTTTTCACCGCTAATCTAGCTAATTGCAAAGCGGCATCTAAAACAAAAGAGTTAGCCAATTTAAGTGCTTGAACTCTGTCCATAACCTCCTCATACGAAGATTCTTTACAGAGCGATTTTTCTAGTTCCTCGAACCAGAAACACGCTGCCGTAGTGACAGGAACAATGCATGAAATTGGTTGTAGAAGGTAACCTTGCTGTACAAAAATCTTTTTAAACAAACCCTCTAATTTCTTATCCATAGGATCTTTGAAAGCACAACTATCTTCGATAGGAATAGTAGTGCGTTTGTTTAGAGTAGAAACCGCCCCCTCGACCTTGGGGACTGTCTGCCATAAGTCCTTTCTGGGGTCGACTATAGGAAATAATTTCTTAAATATAGGGGGGGGGAACAAAAGGTATGCCGGGCCTTTCCCACTCTTTATTTACTATGTCCGCCACCCGCTTGGGTATAGGAAAAGAGTCGGGGGCACCGGAACCTCTAGGAACTTGTCCATCTTACATAATTTCTCTGGAATGACCAAATTGTCACAATCATCCAGAGTAGATAACACCTCCTTAAGTAGTGCGCGGAGATGTTCTAATTTAAATTTAAATGTCACAACATCAGGTTCAGCTTGATGAGAAATTTTTCCTGAATCTGAAATTTCTCCATCAGACAAAACCTCCCTCATGGCTCCTTGAGATTGGTGTGAGGGTATGTCAGAACAGTTATCATCAGCGTCCTCTTGCTCTTCAGTGTTTAAAACAGAGCAATCGCGCTTTCTCTGATAAGTAGGCATTTTGGATAAAAACATAATTTATGCTTACCTGATAAATTCCTTTCTCCTGTAGTGTGGTCAGTCCACGGGTCATCATTACTTCTGGGATATTAACTCCTCCCCAACAGGAAGTGCAAGAGGATCACCCAAGCAGAGCTGCTATATAGCTCCTCCCCTCTACGTCACACCCAGTCATTCGACCAAGAACCAAACGAGAAAGGAGAAACTATAGGGTGCAGTGGTGACTGGAGTATAATTTAAAAATTTAGACCTGCCATAAAAAAACAGGGCGGGCCGTGGACTGACCACACTACAGGAGAAAGGAATTTATCAGGTAAGCATAAATTATGTTTTCTCCTGTTAAGTGTGGTTAGTCCACGGGTCATCACTACTTCTGGGATACCAATACCAAAGCTAAAGTACACGGATGACGGGAGGGACAGGCAGGATCTTTATACGGAAGGAACCACTGCCTGAAGAACCTTTCTCCCAAAAACAGCCTCCGAAGAAGCAAAAGTGTCAAATTTGTAAAATTTGGAAAAAGTATGAAGAGAAGACCAAGTTGCAGCCTTGCAAATCTGTTCAACAGAGGCCTCATTCTTAAAGGCCCAAGTGGAAGCCACAGCTCTAGTGGAATGAGCTGTAATTCTTTCAGGAGGCTGCTGTCCAGCAGTCTCATAGGCTAAACGTATTATGCTACAAAGCCAAAAAGAGAGAGAGGTAGCAGAAGCTTTTTGACCTCTCCTCTGTCCAGAATAAACGACAAACAGGGAAGAAGTTTGGCGAAAATCTTTAGTTGCCTGTAAATAAAATTTCAGGGCACGGACTACATCTAGATTGTGCAGAAGTCGTTCCTTCTTTGAAGAAGGATTCGGACACAATGATGGCACAACAATCTCTTGATTGATATTCTTATTAGTGACAACCTTAGGTAAGAACCCAGGTTTAGTACGCAGAACTACCTTATCGGAATGAAAAATCAGATACGGAGAATCACAATGTAAGGCTGATAACTCAGAGACTCTACAAGCCGAGGAAATAGCCATTAAAAACAGAACTTTCCAAGATAACAGCTTGATATCAATGGAATGAAGGGGTTCAAACGGAACACCCTGTAAAACGTTAAGAACTAAATTTAAGCTCCATGGTGGAGCAACAGTTTTAAACACAGGCTTAATCCTGGCCAAGGCCTGGCAAAAAGCCTGAACGTCTGGAACTTCTGACAGACGCTTGTGTAAAAGAATGGACAGAGCTGCGATCTGTCCCTTTAAGGAACTAGCAGATAAACCCTTTTCTAAACCTTCTTGTAGAAAGGACAATATCCTAGTAATCCTAACTTTACTCCATGAGTAACTCTTGGATTCGCACCAATGTAAGTATTTACGCCATATTTTATGGTAAATCTTTCTGGTAACAGGCTTCCTAGCCTGTATTAAGGTATCAATAACTGACTCCGAAAAACCACGCTTTGATAAAATCAAGCGTTCAATTTCCAAGCAGTCAGCTTCAGAGAAATTAGATTTTGATGTTTGAAAGGACCCTGAATTAGAAGGTCCTGTCTCAGAGGCAGAGACCAAGGTGGACAGGATGACATGTCCACTAGATCTGCATACCAGGTCCTGCGTGGCCACGCAGGCGCTATCAGAATCACCGATGCTCTCTCCTGTTTGATCCTGGCAATCAATCGAGGAAGCATCGGGAAGGGTGGAAACACATAGGCCATCCCGAAGGTCCAAGGTGCTGTCAAAGCATCTACCAGGACTGCTCCCGGGTCCCTGGACCTGGACCCGTAACAAGGAAGCTTAGCGTTCTGGCGAGACGCCATGAGATCTATCTCTGGTTTGCCCCAAAGTCGAAGTATTTGGGCAAAAATCTCTGGATGAAGTTCCCACTCCCCCGGATGAAAAGTCTGACGACTTAGGAAATCCGCCTCCCAGTTTTCCACTCCAGGAATGTGGATCGCTGACAGGTGGCAAGAGTGAGACTCTGCCCAGCGAATTATCTTTGATACTTCCATCATCGCTAGGGAGCTTCTTGTCCCTCCTTGATGGTTGATGTAAGCTACAGTCGTGATGTTGTCCGACTGAAACCTGATGAACCCCCGAGTTGTTAACTGAGACCAAGCCAGAAGGGCATTGAGAACTGCTCTCAATTCCAGAATGTTTATTGGAAGGAGACTTTCCTCCTGAGTCCATGATCCCTGAGCCTTCAGGGAATTCCAGACAGCGCCCCAACCTAGTAGGCTGGCGTCTGTTGTTACAATTGTCCAATCTGGTCTGCTGAATGGCATCCCCCTGGACAGATGTGGCCGAGAAAGCCACCATAGAAGAGAATTTCTGGTCTCTTGATCCAGATTCAGAGTAGGGGACAAATCTGAGTAATCCCCATTCCACTGACTTAGCATGCACAATTGCAGCGGTCTGAGATGTAGGCGTGCAAAGGGTACTATGTCCATTGCCGCTACCATTAAGCCGATTACCTCCATGCATTGAGCCACTGACGGGTGTTGAATGGAATGAAGGACACGGCAAGCATTTTGAAGCTTTGTTAACCTGTCTTCTGTCAGGTAAATCTTCATTTCTACAGAGTCTATAAGAGTCCCCAAGAAGGGAACCCTTGTGAGTGGTAAGAGAGAACTCTTCTCTACGTTCACCTTCCACCCATGCGACCTTAGAAATGCCAGTACTAACTCTGTATGAGACTTGGCAGTTTGAAAGCTTGACGCTTGTATCAGAATGTCGTCTAGGTACGGAGCCACCGAAATTCCTCGCGGCCTTAGTACTGCCAGAAGAGAGCCCAGAACCTTTGTGAAGATTCTTGGAGCCGTAGCCAACCCGAATGGAAGAGCTACAAACTGGTAATGCCTGTCTAGGAAGGCAAACCTTAGATACCGGTAATGATCTTTGTGAATCGGTATATGAAGGTAGGCATCCTTTAAATCCACTGTGGTCATGTACTGACCCTTTTGGATCATGGGTAAGATTGTCAGAATAGTTTCCATTTTGAACGATGGAACTCTTAGGAATTTGTTTAGGATCTTTAAATCCAAGATTTGTCTGAAGGTTCCTTCTTTCTTGGGAACCACAAACAGATTTGAGTAAAAACCTTGTCCGTGTTCCGACCGCGGAACCGGATGGATCACTCCCATTAGTAAAAGATCTTGTACACAGCGTAGAAACGCCTCTTTCTTTATCTGGTTTGTTGACAACCTTGAAAGATGAAATCTCCCTTTTGGGGGAGAGGCTTTGAAGTCCAGAAGATATCCCTGAGATATGATCTCTAACGCCCAGGGATCCTGGACATCTCTTGCCCAAGCCTGGTCGAAGAGAGAGAGTCTGCCCCCCACTAGATCCGTTCCCGGATCGGGGGCCCTCACTTCATGCTGTCTTAGGGGCAGCAGCAGGCTTTCTGGCCTGTTTGCCCTTGTTCCAGGACTGGTTAGGTTTCCAGCCTTGTCTGTATCGAGCAACAGCTCCTTCCTGTTTTGGTGCAGAGGAAGTTGATGCTGCTCCTGCCTTGAAGTTACGAAAGGCACGAAAATTAGACTGTCTAGCCCTAGGTTTTGCTCTGTCTTGAGGCAGGGCATGGCCTTTACCTCCTGTAATGTCAGCGATAATTTCCTTCAAACCGGGCCCGAATAAGGTCTGCCCTTTGAAAGGTATGTTAAGTAGTTTAGATTTAGAAGTAACATCAGCTGACCAGGATTTTAGCCACAGCGCCCTGCGTGCCTGAATTGCGAATCCGGAATTCTTAGCCGTAAGTTTAGTTAAGTGTACTACGGCATCAGAAATAAACGAATTAGCTAGCTTAAGGGTTTTAAGCTTGTGTGTAATCTCATCTAATGGAGCTGATTCAAGGGTCTCTTCCAGAGACTCAAACCAAAATGCTGCTGCAGCCGTGACAGGCGCAATGCATGCAAGGGGTTGCAATATAAAACCTTGTTGAACAAACATTTTCTTAAGGTAACCCTCTAATTTTTTATCCATTGGATCTGAAAAGGCGCAGCTATCCTCCACCGGGATAGTGGTACGCTTAGCTAAAGCAGAAACTGCTCCCTCCACCTTAGGGACCGTTTGCCATAAGCCCCGTGTGGTGGCGTCTATTGGAAACATCTTTCTGAATATAGGAGGGGGTGAGAAAGGCACACCGGGTCTGTCCCACTCCTTAGTAACAATTTCAGTAAGTCTCTTAGGTATTGGAAAAACGTCAGTACTCGACGGTACCGCAAAATATTTATCCAACCTACACATTTTCTCTGGTATTGCAACTGTGTTACAATCATTCAGAGCCGCTAAGACCTCCCCTAGTAATACACGGAGGCTTTCCAGCTTAAACTTAAAATTTGAAATGTCTGAATCCAGTTTATTTGGATTAGATCCGTCACCCGCAGAATGAAGCTCTCCGTCCTCATGTTCTGCAAATTGTGACGCAGTATCTGACATGGCCCTAATATTATCAGCGCACTCTGTTCTCACCCCAGAGTGATCTCGCTTACCTCTAAGTTCTGGTAATTTAGACAAAACTTCAGTCATAACATTAGCCATGTCCTGTAGTGTGATTTGTAATGGCCGCCCTGAAGTACTCGGCGTTACAATATCACGCACCTCCCGAGCGGGAGATGCAGGTACTGACACGTGAGGCAAGTTAGTCGGCATAACTTCCCCCTCGTTGTTTGGTGAATGATGTTCAATTTGTACAGAATGACTCTTATTCAAAGTAGCATCAATGCAATTAGTACATAAATTTCTATTGGGCTCCACCTTGGCTTTTGCACATATAGCACAGAGATATTCCTCTGAGTCAGACATGTTTAACAAACTAGCAATTAAACTAGCAAGCTTGGAAATACTTTTCACTCAAATTACAAGTAATGTGAAAAATGCACTGTGCCTTTAAGAAGCACAGAAAAAAATTATGACAGTTTAATAATAAGGAACTGGAAAAATTATAACAATCAGATTTTTCCCAGTAAAGGCATAAATTTAGCAAAGGATTGCCCCCATTAGCAATGGATAACTAACCCTTAATGGCAGAAAAAAATGTACAAAATATAAACGTTTTTTATCACAGTCAAAGCACAATCTCACAGGTCTGCTGTGAGTGATTACCTCCCTCAAAATAGTTTTTGAAGACCCTTGAGCTCTGTAGAGACGATCCGGATCATGCAGGAAGAGAAACAGACTTTTGACTGAATTTTTGATGCGTAGTAAAAGCGCCAAAATAGGCCCCTCCCCCTCACTCACAGCAGTGAGGGAAGTTCAGTAAACTGTCTCAGATTAAAATAAACGATAGCCAAGTGGAAAAACAGTGCCCAAAAACAATTTTTCACCCAGTACCTCAGATATTTAAACAATTTAGCATGCCAGCAAAAACGTTTAAAATCAAATATCATGAAATGCCATTAACAGCCTGTTGCTAGACGTTCCCACTGCAAGTAAGGCTAAAGATTATATGCATATAGTATTACCCAGAGAAGTGCCATTCCCCAGAATACAGAAGTGTACACATATATACATAAACAGCCTGATACCAGTTGCTACTACTGCATTTAAGGCTGAACTTACATTATATTGGTATTGGCAGTATTTTCTCAGTCAATTCCATTCCTCAGAAAATAATATACTGCAACATACCTCTTTGCAGGTGAACCTGCCCGCTCTCCCCTGATCTGAAGTTTACCTCACTCCTCAGAATGGCCGAGAACAGCAAAATGAATTTTAGCTACGCCGGCTAAAATCATCAAAAAACTCAGGTAGATTCTTCTTCAAATTCTACCTGAGAAGGAACAACACACTCCGGTGCTGTTTTAAAATAACAAACTTTTGATTGAAGATATAAAAACTAAGTATAATCACCACAGTCCTCTCACACATCCTATCTATTAGTTGGGTGCAAGAGAATGACTGGGTGTGACGTAGAGGGGAGGAGCTATATAGCAGCTCTGCTTGGGTGATTCTCTTGCACTTCCTGTTGGGGAGGAGTTAATATCCCAGAAGTAATGATGACCCGTGGACTGACCACACTTAACAGGAGAAAGATTTGCTATGGAGTTATCCATTACAGCCGTTAATTGTTGCATGGTAATAAGTATTGGCGCACTAGATGTACTAGGGGCCTCCTGTGTGGGCATAACTGGTGTAGACACAGTAGGGGATGATGTAGTCTCATGTTTACTCCCCTCATTTGAGGAATCATCTTGGGCAATATCATTATCTGTGGCATTACTGTCCTTACTTTGTTTGGACACTATGGCACAATTATCACATAAATTTAAATGGGGAGACACATTGGCTTTCATACATATAGAACATAGCTTATCTGATGGTACAGACATGTTAAACAGGCTTAAACTTGTCAACAAAGCACAAAAAACGTTTTAAAAACAAAATTTATGCTTACCTGATAAATTCATTTCTCCTGTAGTGTGGTCAGTCCACGGGTCATCATTACTTCTGGGATATTATCTCCTCCCCTACAGGAAGTGCAAGAGGATTCACCCAGCAGAGCTGCTATATAGCTCCTCCCCTCTACGTCACCTCCAGTCATTCGACCAAAGGACCAACGAGAAAGGAGAAGCCCAAGGGTGTAGTGGTGACTGGAGTATAATCCAAACATTTTTTTTAGCCTGCCACAAAAAACAGGGCGGGCCGTGGACTGACCACACTACAGGAGAAATGAATTTATCAGGTAAGCATAAATTTTGTTTTCTCCTGTTAAGTGTGGTCAGTCCACGGGTCATCATTACTTCTGGGATACCAATACCAAAGCAAAAGTACACGGATGACGGGAGGGACAGGCAGGCTCTTTATACGGAGGGAACCACTGCCTGAAGAACCTTTCTCCCAAAAACAGCCTCCGAAGAAGCAAAAGTGTCAAATTTGTAAAATTTGGAAAAAGTATGAAGAGAAGACCAAGTTGCAGCCTTGCAAATCTGTTCAACAGAAGCCTCACTCTTAAAGGCCCAAGTGGAAGCCACAGCTCTAGTAGAATGAGCTGTAATTCTTTCAGGAGGCTGCTGTCCAGCAGTCTCATAGGCTAATCGTATTATGCTACGAAGCCAAAAAGAGAGAGAGGTAGCCGAAGCTTTTTGACCTCTCCTCTGACCAGAATAAACGACAAACAGGGAAGACGTTTGACGAAAATCCTTAGTTGCCTGTAGATAAAATTTCAGGGCACGGACTTCATCTAGATTGTGTAGCAGACGTTCCTTCTTCGAGGAAGGATTAGGACACAAAGATGGAACAACAATCTCTTGATTGATATTCCTGTTAGTGACCACCTTAGGTAGGAACCCAGGTTTAGTACGCAGAACTACCTTGTCTGAATGAAAAATCAGATAAGGAGAATCACAATGTAAGGCAGATAACTCAGAAACTCTTCGAGCCGAGGAAATAGCCATTAAAAACAGAACTTTCCAAGATAACAACTTGATATCAATGGAATGAAGGGGTTCAAACGGAACACCCTGTAAAACATTAAGAACTAAGTTCAAACTCCATGGCGGAGCAACAGGTTTAAACACAGGCTTGATCCTAGCTAAAGCCTGACAAAAAGCTTGAACGTCCGGAACTTCTGACAGACGTTTGTGTAAAAGAATGGACAGAGCTGAAATCTGTCCCTTTAAAGAACTAGCGGATAACCCCTTTTCTAAACCTTCTTGTAGAAAAGACAATATCCTTGGAATCCTAACCTTACTCCATGAGTAACTCTTGGATTCGCACCAATATAAGTATTTACGCCATATTTTATGGTAAATCCTTCTGGTAACAGGCTTCCTAGCCTGTATTAAGGTATCAATAACTGGCTCAGAAAAACCACGTTTTGATAAAATCAAGCGTTCAATTTCCAAGCAGTCAGCTTCAGAGAAGTTAGATTTTGATGTTTGAATGGACCCTGGATCAGAAGGTCCTGTTTCAGAGGTAGAGACCAAAGCGGACAGGATGACATGTCCACTAGATCTGCATACCAAGTCCTGCGTGGCCATGCAGGTGCTATTAGAATCACTGATGCTCTCTCCTGTTTGATTCTGGCAATCAATCGAGGAAGCATCGGGAAGGGTGGAAACACATAAGCCATCCCGAAGGTCCAAGGTGCTGTCAAAGCATCTATCAGAACCGCTCCCGGATCCCTGGATCTGGACCCGTAGCGAGGAAGCTTGGCGTTCTGACGAGACGCCATGAGATCTATCTCTGGTTTGCCCCAACGTCGAAGTATCTGGGCAAAGACCTCCGGATGAAGTTCCCACTCCCCCGGATGAAAAGTCTGACGACTTAAGAAATCCGCCTCCCAGTTCTCCACTCCCGGGATGTGGATTGCAGACAGGTGGCAAGAGTGAGACTCTGCCCAGCGAATTATCTTTGATACTTCCATCATTGCTAGGGAGCTTCTTGTCCCTCCCTGATGGTTGATGTAAGCTACAGTCGTGATGTTGTCCGACTGAAACCTGATGAACCCCCGAGTTGTTAACTGGGGCCAAGCCAGAAGGGCATTGAGAACTGCTCTCAATTCCAGAATGTTTATTGGAAGGAGACTCTCCTCCTGATTCCATAGTCCCTGAGCCTTCAGAGAATTCCAGACAGCACCCCAACCTAGTAGGCTGGCGTCTGTTGTTACAATTGTCCAGTCTGGCCTGCTGAATGGCATCCCCCTGGACAGGTGTGGCCGATAAAGCCACCATAGAAGAGAATTTCTGGTCTCTTGATTCAGATTCAGAGTGGGGGACAAATCTGAGTAATCCCCATTCCACTGACTTAGCATGCACAATTGCAGCGGTCTGAGATGTAGGCGTGCAAAAGGTACTATGTCCATTGCCGCTACCATTAAGCCGATCACCTCCATGCATTGAGCTACTGACGGGTGTTGAATGGAATGAAGGACCCGGCATGCATTTTGAAGCTTTGTTAACCTGTCTTCTGTCAGGTAAATCTTCATTTCTACAGAATCTATCAGAGTCCCCAAGAAGGGAACTCTTGTGAGTGGAAAGAGAGAACTCTTCTTTTCGTTCACCTTCCATCCATGCGACCTTAGAAATGCCAGTACTAACTCTGTATGAGACTTGGCAGTTTGAAAGCTTGAAGCTTGTATCAGAATGTCGTCTAGGTACGGAGCTACCGAAATTCCTCGCGGTCTTAGTACCGCCAGAAGAGTACCCAGAACCTTTGTGAAGATTCTTGGAGCGGTAGCCAATCCGAATGGAAGAGCTACAAACTGGTAATGCCTGTCTAGAAAGGCAAACCTTAGATACCGGTAATGATTTCTGTGAATCGGTATGTGAAGGTAAGCATCCTTTAAATCCACTGTGGTCATGTACTGACCCTCTTGGATCATGGGCAAAATTGTTCGAATAGTTTCCATCTTGAACGATGGAACTCTTAGGAATTTGTTTAGGATCTTTAAATCCAAGATTGGCCTGAAAGTTCCCTCTTTTTTGGGAACTACAAACAGATTTGAGTAAAACCCTTGTCCTTGTTCCGACCGCGGAACTGGATGGATCACTCCCATTAATAAAAGATCTTGTACGCAGCGTAGGAACGCTTCTTTCTTTATTTGGTTTGTTGACAACCTTGACAGATGAAATCTCCCTCTTGGGGGAGAGGATTTGAAGTCCAGAAGGCATCCCTGAGATATGATCTCTAACGCCCAGGGATCCTGAACATCTCTTGCCCAAGCCTGGGCGAAGAGAGAAAGTCTGCCCCCTACTAGATCCGGTCCCGGATCGGGGGCCCTCGATTCATGATGTCTTAGGGGCAGCAGCAGGTTTCCTGGCCTGCTTGCCCTTGTTCCAGGACTGGTTAGGTTTCCAGCCTTGTCTGTAGCGAGCAACAGCTCCTTCCTGTTTTGGTGCAGAGGAAGTTGATGCTGTTCCTGCTTTAAAATTACGAAAGGAACGAAAATTAGACTGTCTAGCCCTAGGTTTGGCTTTGTCCTGAGGCAGGGCATGGCCTTTACCTCCTGTAATGTCAGCGATAATCTCCTTCAACCCGGGCCCGAATAAGGTCTGCCCTTTGAAAGGTATATTAAGCAATTTAGATTTAGAAGTAACATCAGCTGACCAGGATTTTAGCCACAGTGCTCTGCGTGCCTGAATGGCAAATCCGGAATTCTTAGCCGTAAGTTTAGTTAAATGTACTACGGCATCTGAAATAAATGAGTTAGCTAACTTAAGGGTTTTAAGTTTGAGTGTAATCTCATCTAGTGTAGATGATTCAAGTGTCTCTTCCAGAGACTCAAACCAAAATGCTGCTGCAGCCGTGACAGGCGCAATACATGCAAGCGGTTGCAATATAAAACCTTGTTGAACAAACATTTTCTTAAGGTAACCCTCTAATTTTTTATCCATTGGATCTGAAAAAGCACAGCTATCCTCCACCGGGATAGTGGTACGCTTAGCTAAAGTAGAAACTGCTCCCTCCACCTTAGGGACCGTTTGCCATAAGTCCCGTGTGGTGGCGTCTATTGGAAACATTTTTCTAAATATCGGAGGAGGTGAGAACTGCACACCGGGCCTATCCCACTCCTTAGTAACAATTTCAGTAAGTCTCTTAGGTATAGGAAAAACATCAGTACTCGCCGGTACCGCAAAATATTTATCCAACCTACACATTTTCTCTGGTATTGCAACTGTGTTACAATCATTCAGAGCCGCTAACACCTCCCCTAGTAATACACGGAGGTTTTCCAGCTTAAATTTAAAATTTGAAATATCTGAATCCAGTCTGTTTGGATCAGAACCGTCACCCACAGAATGAAGTTCTCCGTCCTCATGTTCTGCCACCTGTGACGCAGTGTCTGACATGGCCCTAATATTATCAGCGCACTCTGTTCTCACCCCAGAGTGATCACGCTTGCCTCTAAGTTCTGGTAATTTAGCCAAAACTTCAGTCATAACAGTAGCCATATCCTGTAATGTGATTTGAAATGGCCGCCCAGATGTACTCGGCGCTACAATATCACGCACCTCCCGAGCGGGAGATGCAGGTACTGACACGTGAGGCGAGTTAGTCGGCATAACTCTCCCCTCGTTGTTAGGTGAAATATGTTCAGTTTGTACAGATTGACTTTTATTTAAAGTAACATCAATACAATTAGTACATAAATTTCTATTGGGCTCCACTTTGGCATTAGCACATATAGCACATGTATCTTCCTCTGAATCAGACATGTTTAACACACTAGCAATAAACTAGCAACTTGGAAATGCTTTTCAAGTAATTTACAATAATATGAAAACGAACTGTGCCTATAAGAAGCACAGAAAAAATTATGACAGTTGAAAATAATTAAGTTATAGCATCAAATCTTTGTAAGAAATATACAATTTTAGTAAAGGATTGTTCCCATTAGCAAAGGATAACTAACCCTGGCAGCAGAAAAAATACACAAATAAACGTTTTTTATCACAGTCAACTACAATCTTCACAGCTCTGCTGTGAATGATTACCTCCCTCAAAAAAGGCTTTGGAGATCCCTGAGTTCTGTAGAGATGAACCGGATCATGCAGGAAGAAAATGAACCTCTGACTGAGTTTTTTGATGCGTAGTAAAAGCGCCAAAAATGGCCCCTCCCCCTCACACATAACAGTGAGAGAGATCAGTAAACTGCTTTAATTTAAACAAAACTATTGCCAAGTGGAAAAAATAGTGCCCAAAACATTTTTTCACCCAGTACCTCAGAGAAATAAACGTTTTTACATGCCAGCAAAAAAACGTTTAACCTCAATAAATGAATTGTTATTTAAAACCTATTGCAAGTCCCTGCAAATTAGGTTAAGTCTATGCATACAGTATAAATCCAGTGAAGTACCATTCCCCAGAATACTGAAGTGTAAAATATACATACATGACAGCCTGATACCAGCTACATCTACTGCATTTAAGGCTGAGTTTACATTATAACGGTATGGCAGGATTTTCTCATCAATTCCATGTCAGAAAATAATAAGCTGCTACATACCTTTTTGCAGATTAATCTGCCCGCTGTCCCCTGATCTGAAGTTTACCTCTCCTCAGATGGCCGAGAAACAGCAATATGATCTTAACTACTCCGGCTAAAATCATAGAAAAAACTCAGGTAGATTCTTCTTCAAATTCTACCAGAGAATGAATAACACACTCCGGTGCTATTATAAAATAACAAACTTTTGATTGAAGGTAATAAACTAATTAAATCACCACAGTCCTCTCACACATCCTATCTATTCGTTGGGTGCAAGAGAATGACTGGAGGTGACGTAGAGGGGAGGAGCTATATAGCAGCTCTGCTGGGTGAATACTCTTGCACTTCCTGTAGGGGAGGAGATAATATCCCAGAAGTAATGATGACCCGTGGACTGACCACACTTAACAGGAGAAATAAAACCGTTACTGTCACTTTAAATTTCAAACTGAAAACACTTTATTACTGAATATGTGAAAAAGTATGAAGGAATTGTTCAAAATTCACCAAAATTTCACCACAGTGTCTTAAAGCATTAAAAGTATTGCACACCAAATTTCAGAGCTTTAACCCTTAAATTAACGGAACCGGAGCCGTTTTTACATTTAACCCCTATACAGTCCCAGCTATATGCTTTGCTGAGACCCAACCAAGCCCAGAGGGGAATACGATACCAAATGACGCCTTCTATAAGCTTTTTCAGTGATTCTTAGCTCCTGACACATGCATCTGCATGCCTTGCTCTCCAAAAACAACTGCACATTAATGGCGCGAAAATGAGGCTCTGTCTATAACTAGAAAGGCCCCCATCTGAAAAAGGTGTCCAACACAGTGCCTGCCGTTTTTCTAAACGTTCCCCAAGATTATAATACCAATTATTAGTTAGAATCTGCATAATATGCCTAGTAAAGCAATCGTTTTAGCCCAGAAAAATGTCTACCAGTTTTTAAGCCCTTTTTGAAGCCCTTTATTCTTTTATGTTTAACTAAGAAAATGGCTTACCGGTCCCCATGAGGGGAAATGACAGCCTTCCAGCATTACATGGTCTTGTTAGAAATATGGCTAGTCATACCTTAAGCAGAAAAGTCTGCTAACTGTTTCCCCCAACTGAAGTTACTTCATCTCAACAGTCCTGTGTGGAAACAGCAATCGATTTTAGTTACTGTCTGCTAAAATCATCTTCCTCTTACAAACAGAAATCTTCATCCTTTTCTGTTTCAGAGTAAATAGTACATACCAGCACTATTTTAAAATAACAAACACTTGATAGAAGAATAAAACTACATTTAAACACCAAAAAACTCTTAACCATCTCCGTGGAGATGTTGCCTGTGCAACGGCAAAGAGAATGACTGGGGTGGGCGGAGCCTAGGAGGGATCATGTGACCAGCTTTGCTGGGACTCTTTGCCATTTCCTGTTGGGGAAGAGAATATCCCACAAGTAAGGATGATGCCGTGGACCGGACACACCAATGTTGGAGAAATAAAGGGACTTACCCCTAGGAATCATGCTGTGGAGCACACACACAGCTGCTCAAGGTGTGACAGGCATCCCCTCTGACAGTGACCTGAGTGAGACAAAGGAAAACCAGTGTAATTCGTCTACACTTATTTCCTAGGGGTAGTTAGTTAACTATCGACATGCTAACAGAGAACGATCCATGATGCATAATAGATCTAACCTTCACCACTACTCTCACTGAGAGATTTACATGGCTACTCCAATACCCCAGTCCTCTCTTGCAGGGAACATACCCATTAAAGATCTTCTATCTTCTAACACCTTCTCTGCCATTCTCCTCTAGTGAAGATAGGCAAAGAATGACTAGGGAGATGGGGAAGTGGGAGGGGTATTTATAGCCTTTGGCTGGGGTGTCTTTGCCTCCTCCTGGTGGTCAGGTGTTGATATTCCCAATAGCTATGAATGAAGTTGTGGACTCTCCCTGCCTTGGGAAGGAAATGTGTTTATGTCCCTTTAATAAAAAAATGTGATACTTCGTAAAACACTTTGAACTCAGTTAGCATGAAGAGTCTTTAGCAAATGCAAGTATTTTTACATGGTACTGTGACTTACAGGCCGGTTATCACTCCACTGCCAACTTCCTTCTTGAGCCAAATTTCTTTTGTTCAAACCAACCCAGACCCATCGTGCATCACTAGTGTGAAGAATAAAAAAAATAAAAAAATTAGAGTATAATTAGAAACTATGATTGCATTCAATTATTAAAATATTTTCTCTCTCTCTCTCTCTCTCTATATATATATATATATATATATATATATATATATACACTGTGTGTGTGTATATATATATATATATATATACACACACACACACACACTATCTCACAAAATTGAGTGCACGCCTCACATTTTTGAAAATGTTATTATATCTTTTCAAGTGACAACACTGAAGAAATGAAACTTTGCTACAATGTAAAGTAGTGAGTGTACAGCCTGTATAACAGTGTACATTTGCTGTTCCCCTCAAAATAACTCAACACACAGCCATTAATATCTAGACCGTTGGCAACAAAAGTGGAAATGTCCAAATTGGGCCCAAAATGTCACTATTTTGTGTGGCCACTATTATTTTCCAGCACTGCCTTAACCCTCTTGGGCATGGAGTTCACCAGAGCTTCACAGGTTGCCAATGGAGTCCTTGTTCCACTCCTCCATGACAAAATCACGGAGCTGGTGGTTGTTAGAGACCTTGCGCTCCCCCAACTTCCGTTTGAGGATGTCCCAAATATGCTCAATAGGGTTTAGGTCTGGAGACATGCTTGGCCAGTCCACCATCTTTACCCTCAGCTTCTTTAGCAAGGCAGTGATCATCTTGGAGGTGTGTTTGGGGTCGTTATGTTGGAATACTGCCCTGCGGCCCAGTCTCCGAAGGGAGGGGATCATGCTCTGCTTCAGTATGTCACAGTACATGTTGACATTCATGGTTCCCTCAATGAACTGTAGCGCCCCAGTGCCGGCAGCACTCATGCAGGCCCAGACCATGACACTCCCACCACCATGCTTGACTGTAAGCAAGACACACTTGTCTTTGTACTCCTCACCTGGTTGCCGCCACACACGCTTGATACCATCTGAACCAAATAAGTTTATCTTGGTCTCATCGGACCACAGGACATGGTTCCAGTAATCCATGTCCTTAGTTTGCTTGTCTTCAGCAAACTGTTTGCAGGCTTTTTTGTGCATCATCTTTAGACAAGGCTTCCTTCTGGGACGATAGCCATGCACCCAATTTGATGCAGTGTGCGGCGTATGGTCTGAGCACTGACAGGCTGACCCTGTCAGGCAGCACTCATAGGTCTATTTTCCAAAGACAACCTCTAGATATGACACTGAGCAAGTGCACTCAATTTCTTTGGTCGACCATGGTGAGGCCTGTTCTTAGTGGAACCTGTCCTGTGAAACCGCTGTATGGTCCCACCATGCTGTAGCTCAGTTTCAGGTTTCTTGGAAATCTTCTTATAGCCTAGGCCATCTTTATGTAGACCAACAATTCTTTTTTTCAGATACTCAGAGAGTTCTTTGCCATGAGGTGCCATGTTAAACTTCCCTTGACCAGTATGAGAGAGTGATAACACCAAATTTAACACACCTGCTCCCCATTCACACCTGAGATCTTGTAACACTAACGAGTCACATGACACTGGGGAGGGAAAATGGTTAATTGGCCTAATTTGGACATTTCCACTTAGAGGTGTACTCACTTTTGTTGCCAATGGTTTAGACATTAATGGCTGTGTGTTTAATTATTTTGAGGGGGGCAGCAAATTTACAATGTTATACATGCTGTACACTCACTAATTTACATTGTAGCAAAGTGTCATTTCTTCAGTGTTGTCACATAAAGAGATATAATAACAAATTTGCAAAAATTTGAGGGGTGTACTGACTTTTGTGAGATACTGTGTGTGTATATATATATATATATAAATATATATATATTATATATACATATACATACACACACACACACATATATATATATATATATATACATACACACACACACAGAAAAAAACAATTGTTTAATTAAAAATACTTTTTTATCCATTGCCGAGTGTGCAGGACATGGATGGTAACTTTAAAAAATAGTACCTAACTGTAGATGTCATACAAAACACTGGTGTTCGCTAACAAACCCCTCCCAAACATGCAGTTGCTTGACTCACAGCACATCCTTTTCAGGGGAAATATGAAAGCAGCAATTTCAATGTCAGGTGACCAGCTGCTCTTCTTCCCCCGCAAGGTCATGTGCAGAATCTGATCAAGTGCTGTTGCCCTCACACAAGGCAAGCAAAAAAGCTGTAGTGCCAGGGGTCTGAGCTGTGCACTGAGCTGGCCAAGTAGGTGCAAAGGTCAGGGGTCTGATCATATGGATGTCCATATTGTGAGGCTAGCATTAACCTTCATTCTGCCTACAGTTATCCAGTAATTCCTGAAATAACAAGAATCTTTCTACTGCTTCTTGATGTAGATGTTAATGACCCACTAAAAAAAAAAAAGGAGAACATAATGGAATTAGTTACCTGAACAATAATCGCAAGAATTCATAAAACACTTTCAAATCATCTAAATGGGCAAAACTTGTCAGATGTCCACCAAACTCTTCACAAAAACCTTCGGCTTCTTCCCAGGTCCTTTTGTTTAAAATTCTCTCATAGTGAAACAGCTAGAAGACAAACGTAAACAACATGAATTTTCTTCTACTAGATACGACGAGTCTACGGATTCATCCTTACTTGTGGGATATTATCCTCCTGCTAACAGGAAGTGGCAAAGAGCACCACAGCAGAGCTGTATATATAACTCCTCCCTTCTCTCCACCCCCAGTCATTCTCTTTGCCTATACTAGTAATAGGAAGAGGTAAAGTGAAAGAGGTGTTAAAATGATAGTTTTTATTTTCTTCAATCAAGACTTTTTTTATTTTAAATGGTACCGGTGAGTACTATTTTTCCTCAGGCAGCATATGGAAGAAGATTTCTGCCTGGAGGTTGATGATCTTAGCAGATGTCACTAAGGTCCATATGAGTTCCCACAGAACGGCTGAGGAGTATTACAGAAGCTTCAGTGTGGGGAACGTTTTCATGCTACAAGCATTGAGGTATGTTCAGTCATTTATTTCTGAAGAGACTGTGATATTTCAGAACAGGCTGACATAGTTCCCAAGAGGGAAGGGGTAAGCAGTAAACCTATAGACATAAGAAGGGGTATTACTGGAGAACTGTGTATGCATTTTTATGGGCTAAATGCAGCTAGAAAATGAGGCAGCATGGTTAGACACTGGGGCAGCATAACGTTTTTCTTTGCTCAAACGGTTAATAATCACTGGTGTTGGGCATTGTGCTTGGGGTTCACATGGCTTTATTGTACACTTCGGATGCTTAAATCCAAATGGCTAGTTTCTATACCGCTTCCTTGCGGTTTTTTAGGCTGAGAGTACATCGCATATGATAGGTTACCGGAGTCATAGTGAGACCTTTGTCAGACCCCTGAGGGCAGGTAGGCGCCACAGCAGAGCTGTGGCGAGGTGCAGGGGGTTCTTTAAGTTGTTTTCATAACGTTTTAGGTATAACGTTTTTTCTCATAGAGGGTTAATTTGTCCCTTACTTGTGGTGCAATATTAGGCTACAAAATAAGAAGGATATATGCTAAATGTATAAGCTTAATAGCATTCTGAAGCAGATTTGGAAAAATTGTGCGCTTTTTTACTTCTTAAAGGCGCAGTACCGTTATTCAACATTGGTGTTTTTTTCAATAAATAAAGTGTTTTCACTGCTTTTTGTGGTTATTACTAGCCTGTTCAACATGTCTGACATTGAGGAAAGTCAATGCTCTATGTGTTTAGAAGCCATTATGGAACCCCCACTTACATTGTGTCCCTCTTGTACTTAAAGGGCCTTACACTGCAAAGAACATATTTTAGGTGATAAAAGTATGTCTAAGGATGATTCTCAGTCTGAAGAAAATCAGGTTATGCCATCCAATTCTCCCCAAGTGTCACAACCTTTAACACCCACTCAAGCGACGCCAAGTACTTCTAGTGCGTCTAATTCTTTTACTCTGCAAGATATGGCTGCAGTTATGTCTATTACCCTTACAGAGGTATTATCTAAACTGCCAGGTTTACAGGGTAAGCACAGTAGGTCAGGTATTAAGGTAAATACTGAGACCTCTGATGCTTTATTGGCCATTTCCGATGTACCCTCACAGTGTTCTGATTTGGGGGTCGGGGAATTGCTGTCTGAGGGAGAGCTTTCAGATTCTGGAAATGTGTTACCTCAGACAGATTCGGACGTGATGTCCTTTAAATGTAATCTTGAACACCTCTGCCTGTTACTCCTGGAGGTTTTAGCGACTCTGGATGATTGTGACCCTATTTTGATACCACCAGAGAAATTGTGTAAGATGGATAACTATTTAGAGGTACCTACTTACACTGATGTTTTTCCAGTCCCTAAAAGAATTTCGGACATTGTTACTAAGGAATGGGATAGACCAGGCATTTCGTTCTCTCTCCCTCCTAATTTTAAGAAAATGTTTCCCATATCTGACACCATTCGGATTCTTGGCAAACAGTCCCTAAGGTGGAGGGAGCTATTTCTACCCTAGCTAAGCGTACAACTATACCTATTGAGGACAGTTGTGCTTTCAAAGATCCTATGGATAAAAAATTAGAGGGTCTTCTAAAGAAATTGTTTATTCATCAGGGTTTTCTTCTTCAACCTATAGCTTGCATTGTTCCAGTTACTACTGGAGCAGCTTTTTGGTTCGAGGCTTTAGAGGAGTCTCTTAAGGTTGAGACCCCATTAGATGATATTTTGGATAGAATTAAGGCTCTCAAGCTGGCTAATTCTTTTATTACTGATGCCGCTTTTCAAATAGCTAAATTAGCGGCGAAAAAACAGAATTTATGCTTACCTGATAAATTTCTTTCTCTTGTGATGTGAGTCCACGGATTCATCCATACTTATGGGATATTCTCCTTCCCAACAGGAAGTGGCAGAGAGAGCACCCACAGCAGAGCTGTCCATATAGCTCCTCCCTTAGCTCCACCCTCCAGTCATTCGACCGAAGGCTAGGAAGAAAAAGGAGAAACTATAGGGTGCAGTGGTGACTGAAGTTTTTTAAATAAAAATATACTACCTGTCTTAAATAGACAGGGCGGGCCGTGGACTCGATACATCACAAGAGAAAGAAATTTATCAGGTAAGCATAAATTCTGTTTTCTCTTGTAAGATGTATCAAGTCCACGGATTCATCCATACTTATGGGATACCAATACCAAAGCTTTAGGACACGGATGAAGGGAGGGACAAGACAGGTACCTTAAACGGAAGTCACCACTGCTTGTAGAACCTTTCTCCCAAAAATAGCCTCCGAAGAAGCAAAAGTATCAAATTTGGAAAATTTGGAAAAAGTATGAAGCGAAGACCAAGTCGCCGCCTTACAAATCTGTTCAACAGAAGCCTCATTTTTAAAAGCCCATGTGGAAGCCACTGCTCTAGTAGAATGAGCAGTAATTCTTTCTGGAGGCTGCTGGCCAGCAGTCTCATAAACCAAACGGATGCAGCTTTTCAGCCAAAAGGAAAGAGAGGTAGCCCTAGCCTTTTGACTTCTCCGTTTACCAGAATAAACAACAAACAATGAAGATGTTTGACGGAAATCTTTAGTTGCTTGTAAGTAGAACTTTAAAGCACGAACCACATCAAGATTGTGCAACAGACGATCCTTCTTTGATGAAGGATTAGGTCCTGAGGGAGGGCATGGCCTTTCTCTCCAGTGATGTCTGAAATAATTTCTTTCAGTGTAGGCCCGAATAGGGTCTTTCCTTTGAAAGAGATGTTCAACAACTTAGATTTTGATGACACATCAGCAGACCAGGACTTAAGCCATAACGCCCTGCGTGCTAAAATGGCAAAACCTGAATTCTTTGCCGCTAATTTAGCCATTTGGAAAGCGGCATCTGTAATGAAAGAATTAGCCAACTTAAAGGGCCACTGTATGTAAATATTTTCTATGCCTGTTACTAACTAACTACCCCAAATACGCTTTTTATCAATAGCATTTCATTAACATATCTCTACTGTATATCAGAAATCTTGTCTGCAAATTTAATTGTTTTCCAAACCCACTCCGTGGGTATCCTTTGCTCTGTACCAATCCGTTTACAATACCTAGGTTTCAAAATGGCGCTTTAAACACAAAGTTATTGGTTTAAGTATTTTGAACATGCAGTGCTGAAAATAGTGGGCAGGATAACGTGACATCATTGGCGAATAAAACATATGACTTTTAGAACGTTATGAAACTTTGTTTTGGAGAAAATATAGGTCAGTAGGTTTTAATTAATGTTTATTAACTTTAATATGTTAGTTGTTTAGCTTAAAAATTATAACAGAAAGTAATCATTTAAGTGCCTTAAATCTATCCATAATATCCTCTAATGGAGTCTCCACCTGGAGAGCCTCTTCTAGAGCCTCAAACCAGAAAGCAGCTGCAGTAGTTACAGGAACAATGCATGCAATAGGTTGGAGAATAAAACCTTGATGAACAAAAATTTTCTTTAGGAGACCCTCTAATTTTTTATCCATAGGATCTTTGAAAGCACAACTGTCTTCGATAGGTATAGTTGTACGCTTAGCAAGAGTAGAAAACACAATTTATGCTTACCTGATAAATTTGTTTCTCTTGTGGTGTATCCAGTCCACGGATCATCCATTACTTGTGGGATATTCTCATTCCCAACAGGAAGTTGCAAGAGGACACCCACAGCAGAGCTGTTATATAGCTCCTCCCCTAACTGCCATATCCAGTCATTCGACCGAAAACAAGCAGAGAAAAAAGAAACCATAGGGTGCAGTGGTGACTGTAGTTTAAATTTAAAAATTACCTGCCTTAAAATGACAGGGCGGGCCGTGGACTGGATACACCACAAGAGAAACAAATTTATTAGGTAAGCATAAATTGTGTTTTCTCTTGTAAGGTGTATCCAGTCCACGGATCATCCATTACTTGTGGGATACCAATACCAAAGCTAAAGTACACGGATGAAGGGAGGGACAAGGCAGGTACTTAAACGGAAGGTACCACTGCCTGTAAAACCTTTCTCCCAAAAATAGCCTCCGAAGAAGCAAAAGTATCAAATTTGTAGAATTTTGAAAAAGTATGAAGCGAAGACCAAGTCGCCGCCTTGCAAATCTGTTAAAAAAAAAGCCTCATTTTTAAAGGCCCAAGTGGAAGCCACAGCTCTAGTAGAATGAGCTGTAATCCTTTCAGGAGGCTGCTGTCCAGCAGTCTCATAGGCTAAGCGGATTATGCTTCTTAGCCAAAAAGAAAGAGAGGTTGCCGAAGCCTTTTGACCTCTCCTCTGTCCACAGTAGACAACAAAGCAGATGTTTGACGAAAATCTTTAGTAGCTTGTAAGTAAAACTTTAAAGCTCGAACCACGTCCAAATTGTGTAACAGACGTTCCTTCTTTGAAGAAGGAATAGGACACAAGGATGGAACAACAATCTCTTGATTGATATTCTTGTTAGATACCACCTTAGGTAAAAACCCAGGTTTGGTACGCAGAACTACCTTATCCATATGGAAAATCAGATAAGGAGAGTCACAATGTAAGGCAGATAACTCGGAGACTCTACGAGCCGAGGAAATAGCTACCAAAAAAAGAACTTTCCAAGAGAAAAGTTTGATATCTATGGAATGAAGAGGTTCAAACGGAACTCCTTGAAGAACCTTAAGAACCAAATTTAAGCTCCATGGCGGAGCAACAGGTTTGAAAACAGGCTTGATTCTAACTAAAGCCTGACAAAATGCCTGAACGTTTGGAACATCTGCCAGACGCTTGTGCAAAAGAATAGACAGAGCAGAAATCTGTCCCTTTAAAGAACTAGCTGACAATCCTTTTTCCAAACCTTCTTGGAGAAAGGATAATATCCTGGGAATCCTGACCTTACTCCATGAGTAACCCTTGGATTCACACCAATAAAGATATTTCCGCCATATCTTATGGTAAATTTTCCTGGTGACAGGCTTTCGTGCCTGTATTAAGGTATTAATGACTGACTCGGAGAAGCCACGCTTTGATAAAATCAAGCGTTCAATCTCCAGGCAGTCAGTCTCAGAGAAATTAGATTTGGATGGTTGAAAGGACCCTGAATTAGAAGGTCCTGTCTCAGAGGCAGAGTCCATGGTGGAAAGGATGACATGTCCACTAGGTCTGCATACCAGGTCCTGCGTGGCCACGCAGGCGCTATCAAAATCACAGATGCTCTCTCCTGCTTGATCTTGGCAATCAGTCGAGGGAGCAGAGGAAACGGTGGAAACACATAAGCCAGGTTGAAAAACCAGGGCGCTGCTAGAGCATCTATCAGCGTCGCCTTGGGATCCCTGGACCTGGATCCATAACAAGGAAGCTTGGCGTTCTGGCGAGACGCCATGAGATCCAGTTCTGGTTTGCCCCAACGATGAATCAATTGTGCAAACACCTCCGGATGGAGTTCCTACTCCCCCGGATGAAAAGTCTGACGACTTAGAAAATCCGCCTCCCAGTTCTCTACACCTGGGATATGGATAGCTGATAGGTGGCAAGAGTGAATCTCTGCCCAGCGAATTATTTTTGAAACTTCTAACATCGCTAGGGAACTTCTTGTTCCCCCTTGATGGTTGATGTAAGCCACAGTCGTGATGTTGTCCGACTGAAATCTGATGTACCTCAGAGTTGCTAACTGAGGCCAAGCCTGAAGAGCATTGAATATCGCTCTCAGTTCCAGAATATTTATTGGAAGGAGTGTCTCCTCCTGAGTCCACGATCCCTGGGCTTTCAGGAAGTTCCAGACTGCACCCCAACCTAAAAGGCTGGCATCTGTTGTTACAATTGTCCAATCTGGCCTGCGAAAGGTCATACCTTTGGACAGATGGACCCGAGATAGCCACCAGAGAAGAGAATCCCTGGTCTCTTGATCCAGATTTAGTAGAAGGGACAAATCTGTGTAATGCCCGTTCCACTGACTGAGCATGCATAGTTGCAGCGGTCTGAGATGTAAGCGTGCAAACGGCACTATGTCCATTGCCGCTAGCATTAAGCCGATTACTTCTATGCACTGAGCCACCGAAGGGCGCGGAATGGAATGAAGGACACGGCAGGAATTTAGAAGCTTTGATAACCTGGACACCGTCAGGTAAATTTTCATTTCTACAGAATCTATCAGAGTCCCTAGGAAGGAAACTCTTGTTAGTGGGGATAGAGAACTCTTTTCCTCGTTCACTTTCCACACATGTGACCTCAGAAATGCCAGTACTACGTCCGTATGAGACTTGGCAATTTGGAAGTTTGACGCCTGTATCAGGATGTCGTCTAAATAAGGGGCCACTGCTATGTCCCGCGGCCTTAGGACCGCCAGAAGCGACCCTAGAACCTTCGTAAAGATTCTTGGGGCTGTAGCTAATCCAAAGGGAAGAGCTACAAACTGGTAATGCCTGTCTAGAAAGGCAAACCTGAGAAACCGATGATGGTCTTTGTGTATCGGAATGTGAAGATAAGCATCCTTTAAATCCACTGTAGTCATATATTGACCCTCCTGGATCATAGGTAGGATGCTACGAATAGTTTCCATCTTGAATGATGGAACTCTGAGGAATTTGTTTAAGATCTTTAGATCCAAAATTGGTCTGAAGGTTCCCTCTTTTTTGGGAACCACAAACAGATTTGAGTAAAAACCCTGTCCCTGTTCCTCCTTTGGAACTGGATGGATCACTCCCATAACTAGGAGGTCTCGTACACAGTGTAAGAATGCCTCTCTCTCTTTATCTGGTTTGCAGATAATTGTGAAAGGTGAAATGTCCCTTTTGGGGGGGAAGCTTTGAAATCCAGAAGATATCCCTGGGATATAATTTCCAACACCCAGGGATCCTGGACATCTCTTGCCCACGCCTGGGCGAAGAGCGAAAGTCTGCCCCCTACTAGATCCGTTACCGGATAGGGGGCTGTTCCTTCATGCTGTCTTAGAGGCAGCAGCAGGCTTTTTGGCCTGCTTACCTTTGTTCCAGGACTGGTTTGGTCTCCAGACCGTCTTGGACTGAGCAAAAGTTCCCTCTTGTTTTGCATTAGAGGAAGTTGATGCCGCACCTGCCTTGAAGTTTCGAAAGGCACGAAAATGAGACTGTTTGGCCCTTGATTTGGACCTGTCCTGAGGAAGGGCATGACCTTTTCCTCCAGTGATATCAGCAATAATCTCCTTCAAACCAGGCCCGAATAGGGTCTGCCCCTTGAAGGGAATGTTAAGCAGCTTAGATTTTGAAGTCACGTCAGCTGACAATGATTTAAGCCATAGCGCCCTGCGCGTCTGTATAGCAAAACCAGAATTCTTAGCCGTTAGTTTAGTCAAATGAACAATGGCATCAGAAACAAAAGAATTGGCTAGCTTAAGTGCTCTAAGCTTGCCAAGTATGTCATCCAATGGAGTCGCTACCGGTAAAGCCTCTTCCAGAGACTCAAACCAGAACGCCGCAGCAGTAGTGACAGGAGCAATGCAGTGACAAACCTTGTTGAATAAACATTTTCTTAAGGTAACCTTCTAATTTTTTATCCATTGGATCTAAAAAAGCACAACTGTCCTCGACAGGGATAGTAGTACGCTTTGCTAGAGTAGAAACTGCTCCCTCCACCTTAGGGACTGTCTGCCATAAGTCCCATGTGGTGGCGTCTATTGGAAACATTTTTCAAAAAAATAGGAGGGGGAGAGAACGGCACACCTGGTCTATCCCATTTCTTATTAATAATTTCTGTAAACCTTTTAGGTATTGGAAAAACATCAGTACACACCGGCAGTGCATAGTATTTATCCAGTCTACACAATTTCTCTGGCACTGCAATTGTATCACAGTCATTCAGAGCAGCTAAAACCTCCCTGAGCAACACATGGAGGTGTTCAAGCTTAAATTTAAATGTAGAAATATCAGAATCAGGTTGCATCATCTTCCCTGAGTCAGAAACATTACCCACAGACTGAAGTTCTCCTTCCTCAGCTTCTGCATATTGTGAGGCAGTATCAGACATGGTTCTTAAAGCGTCAGTATGCTCTGTATTTCGTCTAACCCCAGAGCTATCTCGCTTACCTCTAAATTCAGGTAGTCTGGCTAATACCGTTGACAGTGTATTATCCATGACTGCCGCCATGTCTTGTAAAGTAATCGCTATGGGCGCCCTAGATGTACTTGGCGCCATTTGAGCGTGAGTCCCTTGAGCGGGAGTCAAAGGATCTGACACGTGGGGAAAGTTAGTCGGCATAACTTCCCCCTCGTCAGATTCCTCTGGTGATAATTTTTTTAAAGACAGAATATGATCTTTATTGCTTAAAGTGAAATCAGTACATTTGGTACACATTCTAAGAGGGGGTTCCACCATGGCTTTTAAACATAATGAACAAGGAGTTTCCTCTATGTCAGACATGTTTGTACAGACTAGCAATGAGACTAGCAAGCTTGGAAAACACTTTAAATCAAGTTAACAAGCAAATATAAAAAACGGTACTGTGCCTTTAAGAGAAACAAATTTTGTCAAAATTTGAAAAACAGTGAAAAAAGGCAGTAAATCAATGAA